>NC_090444.1:879862433-880484433 GCF_031143425.1 Pleurodeles waltl | reverse complement strand
ACACACACACAAGTCCGCCAGCCCAAAGGTCAGTGATAAACTGTCAGTACCAAAACCCACACTGTAATGCAAGCAGAACTACGCCCACAACATTATGACCCACGAATCACCGCAGCGGACATTCAACCATGGGAAACTATTGGCGGTACATACCGCTGCGCTCAAAATACACACATACATACAAAACAACACACACTTGCACACACACATACACCCACACCACTATAAAACACACACCCACATTACCCATATCCCTTTACGACTAACAAAAATTGCCACTAGCGAAAGATACAGCAAGAGCACCCACAGAACCAAAGCCACAGAACACCATCGCCCATACACCATCCACGCACCTCACGGCACACACCCCAACACATCACCCCACACACCCTCACACGCACCACTCACACTACACCCATGGCACCACAAAGACACCCCAGGTTCTCAGAGGAGGAGCTATGTGTCATGGTGGAGGAAATCATCAGGGTAGAGCCACAACTATTCGGATCACAGGTGCAGCAGAAATCCATAGTTAGGAAGATGGAGCTATGGCGGAGAATCGTGGACAGGGTCAACGCTGTGGGACAGCACCCAAGAACAAGGGATAACATCAGGAAGAGGTGGAACGACCTATGGGGGTAGGTGAGTTCCATGGTAGCAAGACACCAGATAGCAAAACAGAGGACTGGCAGTGGATCCCCACCTCCTCCCCCACAACTAACAACATGGGAGGAACAAGTCTTGGCAATACTGCATCCTGAGGGCATGGCAGGAGTAGCAGGAGAGCTGGACTATGGTAAGTCAAATCTTTACTACTTTCACCCCCTACCTACATGGCATCACATACCCCGATCCCTACCCTCACCCCCATCACTCCACCACCTCAAATACACCCCACCATTACAACCCACCCATCCCAGTACCCAGCACTGCATGCAACACCAATGCATGGACACCACTCACAGCCCTGCATGCTCCTCCACCACCCCCCAGCCTACAGCAATACCCCATCCACTTATTAGCACATGAATAAACATACTTGTAAAAATACAAGTATTGAGTCTGTCAAGTGATTGAACTTCAACTGTACAGTAATGTATACTTAGGTATGACCTGTAGTTTGCTGCAGTCAATACACCAGGAGCCAGAGTGGGGCACAGGTATCTGTAAATAGGCATGTCAAAGGGTACAGTAAGTGACCATAGTAGTGGGAGTATCAGCCTGCCAGTTAGCATTTACAATACAAAATTGCAATGGAAGGTGAAGTTACACTGTCTTATCTGTGTGTCACTGGAAGTACTGTTGAATGATTGCTGTTCTGTTGTCCACATCCTCATCCTCTGACTCATCTTCGTCACTGTCCACAGGGTCCACCGCTGCCACACACCCATCTCCAGCCTCGTCCTCCTGCAGAAAAGGCACCTGGTGACGTAAGGCAAGGTTGTGCAACATGCAACATGCCACGATGATCTGGCACACCTTCTTGGGTGAGTAGCACAGGGAACCACCTGCTAGATGGAGGCCCAGAAACCTGGCCTTCAGGAGGCCAAAGGTTCACTCTATAATTCTTCTTGTTTGTCCATGTGCCTCATTGTAACATTCCTCTGTCCTGGCATTCCTCACTGGGGTCAGTAGCCATGAGAGGTTGGGGTAACCAGAGTCACCAGCAAATACCAAGGGATACCTGTTAGCCAGACACTAACCCTTAGGCCCAACCCCATACCCATACACCAACATCCACTGAGTGGGGACCATGGACTCAACTATTAGCCACACCGTGTGCCTCTGGAGTTGAGCCATCACATATTGGATGCTGCTATTCCTCAGGTTAAGGGCATCATGCATAGACCCAGGATACTTTGCATTCACATGGGAGATGTACTGGTCCACAAGGCACACTATCTGGACATTCATAGAGTGAAAGCTCTTTCAATTTCTGAACACATGTTCATTTCTCCGGGGGGGGGGGACAAAGACAATATGTGTACCATCTATTGCCCCAATAATGTTGGGGATATGTCCCATTGCATAGAAGTCAGCTTTCACTGTGGCCAAATCCTCCACCTGGGGGAAAATGATGTAGCTGCGCATGTGTTTCATCAGGGCAGACAACACTATGGTTAGCACATTTGAGAGCATTGGCTGTGACATTCCTGCTTCCAAGCCCACTGTCACTTGGATGGAGCCAGTTGCCAAGAAATGGAGCACAGATAGGACTTACACAAGAGGGGGGATCCCAGTGGGGTGACGGATAGCAGAGATCAGGTCTGGCTCCAATTGGACACATAGCTCTTGGATTGTGGCCGTCAGGTCTGTAGGTGAGAATAATGTCCCTGTCCTCCATTGTTGCCAAGTCCACCAGGGGCCTGCACATGGGGGGATGTATCCATCTCCTATTCATCCTCAGTGGTTGTAATCTATGGTGCAAAATGATGAGCATCTGGTCAGTTTTCAACATTTCCTGGATGTACAGTGCATTGCATGTTGTGACAGAAACAGTATGTTGATGTTCAGGCCCAAATTGTGCCTATGTGTGCTGTGACGCAGTTAGGTGCCATGGCCTGCCCCCCCCTGAAATGGCGGCCGCCTGTCCTGTGTGGATGGACAGGTAGAAATGAGGTAATGCCGCTGACGTTGTGCGCCGTTACGGGAGGCAGACGAGTACCGCTGTGCAACTCCTTATTGGTTAACATTGGGCACTATGGGTTACAGTAGCCAATGGTGAGGTACCACGGCAGTGACGGTACGCACCGCCGTGGACGTGACCGCCATTTTCTATCTGTTCTCTCACTTGCTACCTGACCTCCAACAGGAGAGGACCTACACTGCAAGTGCTGCTGTGACCTGTGTCTGGAACCGGCCATGGCTCGTTTCACTGGGGAAAGGGCCCATGCCCTCACCGCTGCGGAGTTGGAGAGACTGGTGGATGGGGTCCTACCCTAGTACTGAGTGCTGTATGGGCCTCCAGACCAACAGGTGAGTACACTGTGAGCACGATGAATGGGGCATGAATGCATGGAGTGCTGTATGTGAGGTCCTCATGTAAGGGGGTGGTTGAGGGGTGCTGGGCTGTGTGCTGCATGTATGTTGGGCAATGTATGTATGTAAGGGAGTGGGCCATTAGTGTAACAGGCCGGACGGTATGACTGATACCCTTTTTCTATGTGTATTTCCTCTGCAGGTCAGAGGCCCAGCTGGGGATAGCCTCCCAACGAGAAGGGGTGCCCGTCGAACCCTGACCCCCCCTGATGTTCCGCATACTGGTGGTGGCCTATCCAGAGCTGGATGGGCACTTGAGGGCATCACCGCAGCCACAAGGGGGTGAGTACAGTTCTCAATATACTACTTGCGCGTGGTGGGGTGGTCTCTGGGTGGGGGATGTGCGCTTGTTAGTGCCCCTAGGCCAGGCTGGACATTGCAGGGTAGGTTCCATGTTGGACAGGGGCTGATGAACTCCACCTCCAAACAAGCTAGTGGGCATCCACTACTGGACAGGGCTCTGTGGGTCTCAGGTATGTTGCAACTGGCGTTAGGTATTACTGTCTATGGCCTGGTGACTAGCATTGTGACTGGTAATGCATTGCCTGGTGCGTAGGGCTGTTCCCTGTGTGTTGTGTACGCCAACGGTGGTGTTGTTGCTGGCATTGACCAAGTGTATCCTCTGTCTCTTCCCCCCTTTTTGTTTTATCATCCTGTCCTTCTGCGCATTAGCATCATCTGGTGGAGGACCAGAGCCACCGGCGACAGAGGGAGCTGCATCCCACAGGGCCCAGGAGGCTGAATCCACCGACGGTGAGGGCACCAGTGGGACGGAGGGTGAGGGGAGCACTATGGCGGAGACAGGAGGGGACAATTCTGAAAGTGATACCTCCTCCGATGGATGCTCCCTAGTGGTGGTGGACAGCTCTGTGGCCACCCCAACTACAGGTAAAGCCACCCCCCGTACCAGCACCGCCCTCCCAGCAGCCCCTCAGCAAGTTTCCCGTGCCCGCTCACCCAGGAGGGTGGGCATCTCCTTCGCCCAAGCACCTCAGGCCCTGCCCCAGTGAGCCCTGCTGCCCTGAGTGAGGAGGCTATTGACCTCCTGCAATCCATCTCTGTTGGGCAGTCAACCATAGTGAATGCCATCCAGGGCCTGGAAGGGCATTTGCAACATACAAATGCATTCCTGGAGGGCGTTCACTCTGGTGTGGCGGCTTAACAGAGATCATTCCAGGCTCTGGCCTCCTCCCTGATGACAGCCATTGTTCCTGTCTCTAGCCTCCCCCTCCAACTTCCTCTGCCCAGTCCCATTCCACTGAACCCCAACCTATCCAAAGCACACATTCAGACCAGCATGCACCCAAGACAACACACAGGAGTGGCTCAGGCAAACACAAGCACCACACATCATCCCACAGGCACTCACACAAACACCATCCAGATGCTGACATAACAACATCCACTGCCTCCACTGTGTCCCCCTCCTCCTCCTCGTCCAGCTCCCTCCCAGTAGCGTCTCCACTCACACCTGCATGCACTACATCCACACCCACTGCCTCCATCACCATCACGCCTATCACTACACGCACCTCACTGGCAGTCACCACCCCCACATCTATGCACATGTCCCCTGTGTCCTCTCTCACTGTGTCTGTGCCCCCTCCTCCCAAAGGACACAAATGCAAGCACTCAGAACCCAATAGCCATCCACCTCACAACAGCATCCAGCCCATGCACCTGCACCCAAACACAGCAGACAGACACCTCCTACAACCACTCCCTCTTCCTCCACTCCCAAACCTTCACCATCTTCCTGCCCCAGTGTCCGTAAGAAGCTTTTCCTCTCTGCCGTTGATCTCTTCCCTACCCCTCCTCCATCCTTCATGTCAGACCAGAGTGAGCAGAACCCAGTCTAGCACCTCAGCCACCCAGTCCACGGGCAATGTAGTTTCGGCAGCTACTGCAGGTGAGAGAGGCTCCAAGGAGACACCCATCAGCACTGGCAGTGGGCCTGCACCAGCTGCCAAGGGGAAGGGCAAGGATGTACCACCAGCTGGCAAGGGCAAGGAGGCACCACCAGCTGCCAAGGGGAAGGGCAAGGAGGCACCACCAGACGGCAAGGGCAAAGGGCCTGCCCCTGCAGGCAGGAGGGACAGGAGGCCTGGTGCTGTTACAGAATCTGAGCTCCCAACATGAACCATGGCGCTTCAGCCATCCGAGGCTGCAGGGGAGGGGCTGGAGCCACCACCCACCAATGCCAGCACCGCCACCAGCACCACTGCCAGCAGCAGCAGCCGCAATGGGCAGCCATCTGAGGCTGCAGGGGAAGGGCTGGAGCCTCCCCCCACTACTGCCAGCTCCGCCACCTGCACCGCCATCAGCACCGCCACCTGCACCACCACCTGCACCGCCACCAGCACCACTGCCAGCAGCAGCAGCCCCAGAGGGCAGCAGTCCAAGGCTGCAGGGGAAGGGCTGGAGCCTCACCCCACTACTGGCAGCACCAACACCAGCACCGGCACTCACGGCAGGCAGTGTGTAGTCCTGCCTCCATTGAGTGTAATGCATCCTGCCCACTGCAATTCCTGTGGATATGACACCCAGGTGAGAGACTGTGACCTTGCACTCCCAACTATCTGCATCACTGGGCACAAAGCCAACTCCAGAACCAGTGGAAGAAGGCATCCACTCACCCCCTCCTTGCCAGGATGAAGCACACTGGGCACAAAGCCCCCTGCAGAACCATTGGAGAAGCCACCCAGTCACCCCCTCCTTGCCAGGATGAAGCACACTGGGTACAAAACCCCCTCCAGAACCAGTGGAAGAAGGCATCCACTCACCCCATCCTTGCCAGGATGAAGCACACTGGGCACAAAGCCCCCTTCAGAACCAGTGGAAGAAGGCATCCACTCACCCCCTCCTTGCCAGGATGAAGCACACTGGGCACAAAGCCCCCTCCAGAACCAGTGGAAGAAGGCATCCACTCACCCCTCCTTGCCAGGATGAAGCACACTGGGCACAAAGCCCCATCCAGAACCAGTGGAAGAAGGCATGCACTCACCCCCTCCTTCCCGGATTGAAGCACACTGGGTACAAAGCCCCCTCCAGAACCAGTAGAGAAGCCATCCACTCACCCCCTCCTTGCCAGGATGAAGCACATTGGGTACAAGCCCCCATCCAGAACCAGTGGAAGAAGGCATACACTCACCCCCTACTTGCCAGGATGAAGCACACTGGGCAAAACGACCCTCCAGCACCAGTGGAAGAAGCCATCCCCTACCCCCTCCTTTCCAGGATGAAGCACACTGGGCACAAAGCCCCCTCCAGAACCAGTGGAAGAAGGCATCCACTCACCTCCTCCTTGCCAGGATGAAGCACACTGGGCACAAAGCCCCCTCTAGAACTAGTGGAAGAAGGCATCCACTCGCCCCCTCCTTGCCAGGATGAAGCACACTGGGCACAATGCTCCCTCCAGAACCAGTGGAGAAGCCATCCACTTGAGAGTCTGTGGCTTTGCACTCCCCAGGACCAAGCAGTGAGCAAACCACCCACTTGAGAGACTGTGGCTTTGCCCTCCCCAGGAACAAGCCGTGGGCAAACCACCCACTTGAGAGACTGTGGCCGTGCATTCCCCAGGACCATGCAGTGGGCAAACCACCCACTTGAGAGACTGTGACTTTGCACTCCCCAGGACATCGCACAGGGCATGTTGCCCCCTCCAGGACAAGTGGTGTTGTATGATCTTCCGGCTGAGGTGCCTGTGTATTTTCGACCTGATGCCCCAGCAGTGTTCTCTCCGTGTTGATGCAGGAGCAAGGTGGGGCCTTGGCCTATGTGATGTGGCCCTGTGGCCCACGGACATTATGGACTGGGCAGTGTCCCACCATTTGTATATCTATAAATACTGTTTTGAATTTTGAGGACATATTTCTAAAATGTTATCTTATTAAACTCACTTCAATCACTTCCTTTTGTCCTTGCATTATTCCTGAGGGGTACGGGGTGGATATGTAATGTTGTTGCATCTGTTTGTGTGTATGTTGTTGGGGGTGGGGGTGTTGCGTGTGTGTGTCACTCTCTTTTTCCTCCCCCCTCCCCTCTGTGCTAGGCGGCAGTACTCACCGTGGTGGTGGTCGCCGGCGTTGGTATTCCTGGTGAAGGAGGAGGTAGACCAGCATGGGGAACACCTGCAGTTCGGGCTTCATGGCTGCGTGGTTCTTTCCTGAGTCTCCAGAGGTGAGTCCTTTGACTTCTGAAATCTGTTTTCGCCGTGCTTTTGTTGTGGAAATACCGCCCCAGAAAAGGTGGCGTTTAGGCCTCTTGTAATACAGTGGCTGGAACATTTTCTTCCGCCTGGCTGTTGGCGGTTACCGCCGCGGTGCTTGTTGCTACTGACGTGGCGGTCAGTGTGTTAAAGTGGCTGTCTGTGCTGGTGGTTTCCGCCGTGGTCATAATTCCATTTTTTTTATCACCGGCTTGTTGTTGGTGTTACCGCTGCTTTATCACCGACCACCAGGGTTGTAATGAGGGCCTTAATGTACTATGAAGACATTGTTAATTCTCACAAATTGGTATTTGATACCAAAGTGAAGCTTGCTATGTTGCTGTAAAATGTCATAAGTTTGAATTAACAACTGCTCTTTCTTGCAGGTTGTGACCCTTCATATGCATTGTTATTTGTGTTTGTTAAATGTTTATTTTGATGCATCTGTAAGTAACGCTGAGCTCATTAAATCTAGTGATCCATGTGAGTATATATATATATATATATATATATATATATATATATATATATATACATTTTCCCACTACCAATGTAGAACTAGTGATCCCTGTGTATATATATCCCCACTATCAGGGTACAAGCTAAAGATTTCCTAAATCCAGAAAAGTTAGGTGCGTATAACTTAAGATCCCCTAAAATCAGAAAAGCTAGAAGTGTAACTGTCCCCCCCAAAAACTACCCAAATCACCACTAAAGCATATGCAAACCAGGTTCACCACACAGGCTAAAAATCTTAACAAGTTTTGCCACAAGTGGCACACACACCAAGCACATGTGTTCCCTTGGCCAATGTGGGGAACCTTTGACACTAATATATAATTGAACACATATATGGACAAAATACACAGGGCAAAAGAAGGACAGGAGAGAAGCATTACTAGAATTATGGGCCATCTTTGAGGATGACCAGGCCACCAACACTACCCCACAGTAAGCAAGCAAGACGTCCGTACCTCTCCCGCCATATGCAGGAATAGAGATGCTGTTAGATCTAGGGACGATAGACTAACAGGCCAACAGGTCCAGGCAACCCCTGCACCACCCCTGTCCTACGTTAGAGCCACCAAAGTTTGATCCCCCCCGTCCATACCGTTCAGGCCATCAAACCTCAGCGGCACAGAGAACACGCACTCCCATTGGTTCTGGGGAACATACTCAAGTGACAGGGAGACTCATAGCAGTTCTGGACAGTGAGACAACTAGTAAAGGTGAGGAAAGGGATCCCAGTCTTCTGGGACCCAACAACGAGACTGGGTACTGCCGAGCCCGAGCACATGACAATTATAGGTTGACCCGAAGGAGACAGTAGTGAGAAACAAAGGGGAATTCTTTGCACACCAGTTCTGTGACTTGCTGGGAGACTGGACCAAGGAGAAGAACCAATTTGAACAGTCATGTCCTAAGGAAAGGTTATTTGAGCCAGAGGACATGGCTGGGGCAGAGGACTGCATCAGATGCGGGAGGGGAAATCCCTAATGGAATTTCCCATACATTCAGCCATGCCTTGTAAGGTGGGAAAGCAGGCATGTTAAGGCAAGAAGGGAAGAGAGAGAGAGAGAGCAAGAAGTGGTTGCGACGGAACCAGGACGGTACTGCAAGATCCTTGAGTTGGGAGGATACGGTCCTTGTCAGAACAGCTGTGGTAGCAATGGCACCAATGATGGTGCCACCGCAGAGGTTCAGTAAGAATAAAGCACGTAGTAGCAGGATTTGAAGAAGTACTACAGGGGACTCCCAAAGCCAGAACTGGGTCACAATCCCCCCTCTGCTCCCAGAACCAGATAAGCCACGGGACCAACATGGGCCAGTCCTGCATCCAGTGGATGACACAAACACACACACTCTCAAATACTGTCTTTATTAATTCGATCGAGCTTTATTTCGGCAACATGTACCATAAAAGCAATACAAATACACACATAAAAAACAGGTTTGCAAGAGCATATATAGGAATAAAATAGAAAATGATAGAAATAAACGTAGTAGGATCCTCAAAATAAAAACATTTCACATTATTCAAATGTCCAAGATGTGAGGATCACACACCAAATGTCTCTGTCAAAATAAATATGGCTTGTTCCCTTAAAGTTTGTAAGCCTGTACTAAGCGATTGACCAGGGTTGGTTTCCAGATCAAACAATGAAGGTAAGACTTAAGCGAGTACATTTGGATTTCTAAGAAAACTATGAAATTTCCTCCCTATATTAAAAAGTCTAGTATAATACAGAGATATGTTTAAAATCTAAAATTTGCAATATTAAATCAATCAAACACACACTTGTTACCCTTAAATACATATTTTATCAATTTATAAAACCTGCTCTATAACGCCAGATAGCTGCTAAAAACTTTGCCACAGCACACACCACCAGCCCATGGGTATTAGTACTACAAATCCTGAGGGCCGAATGGTTATCCCTAATGCACATGTTATTGTAAAGGGGTCTTATCCAACAAGCCCTTTGCTTTTTATATGCAGGGCAATGAAATAAGAGATGACTAATTGTTTCCCTAGCATTGCATCCCATCAGGCAATAATCTGACAGGCTAGTAGATTGCTTCCACCTGGCGGTAAGATCACACACTGGTAAGGATCCTAATCTGAATCTTAAATAAAGTGCATGCGCCACTGGATGTATAACAATATCCAGAAAGTGCTCAAACTCATAGTGACACTGTCATACTACCCGAGGAACAGCTGCTAGAGTTGATGTTTGTACATTCTCCCAATAGGCATTCCTTCAATGTCTGTGGGGCATTTTTTGGAAGGTGCAATGGGTCCGCCCAATAAGATCCCAACTCAAGTTTAAGGAAACCCCTCTTTACATACTTGCACCATGGGATTTTCTCAACCTGAGAATCTCTTAGGAGCGCTACTAGCCATGTTCTATAAGGATCTAGCACTACTGATTACCAAATCCGACAGCGGTCTCAAAGCAGCTATATCTACAATAGAGTACAGGTTTATATCCATTCGGATAGGCAAGGTTGGAGAGCTCAAGGGAACTTTTAGCATGGCCTTAATAAAGAGGTTTTCTGCTCTTCCTATGTCATGGAGTCTCAGCACCATATAGTGCGCCTGCATTAGCTTGTACTCTATAAATATCCACTGCGGGTGTAATAGGAAAGGCAGGCGTTTTGGCAGCAAATCTCAAGATGCCTCCTGTCTTTTGTTTGAGGGACAGAACACTCTTTGTAAGATGTAATGTCCAGTTGTGGGAATTGTCTAACCTAATTCCCAAATAATCAAAATCACTGACACGTTCAAGAGCCTCACCATAAAGGACAATTTTTTTCTTTGATCTAAATTTTGGATCACCAAATACCATACATTTGGTTTTGGTGCAGTTTATTTGTAAACTGTAATCCTTGCAAAAATCCAAAAATTTGTCAGAAGCCTAGATAAACCAGAGGCAGTTTTGGATAGAAGCAAGGTATCATCAGCAAACAACAGGCGTGGTGTCTTAATACCACCTAATTTCAGAGCATCATTTTGGGTGTCAAGCAAATACGGAATACAAGCATTTATAAAGAGCAGAAAAAGAGTTGGAGCCAACAGGCATCCCAGCCTGACACCTTTCTGCAAGGGAAACTCATCAGTTAGTTCACCATCCTTCCCCCACCTTACTCTGGCAAAACTATCTGAATACAGTTCCCTAATCAAATGTAGCAAAGGGCCCGGGACTCCAATTTTGGCCAAGGTCTCTCACAGCTTGGAGTGGGAGACCAGGTCAAAAGCAGATCTAAGATCAACAAAGGCGACAAAGAGCCTACCACCATCTAGGTCCACCACCAATGTTCCCTCTAATTTTTTTCCACTATGTGCGGCAGCGTAAGGTCTCTGTGCGCTGCAGTTAAGGATACGTGCGCCAAGAAATTAACCATTCACGCGAGCGCAGCGCATAACTACCAAGATCATTGGCATTTGCCACTCCATAGCTTTGTTTTACCACTAAAGCAAAAAAGGCAGGGCATTAGAAGTTAAAAAGAAGAAAATAGTATCTCGTTCACATCAGGAGCAGCGAAGGGGCACAGATTAAGTTGAATCAATCAGTGCTTGGTACCTGCTCCACACAGAGGAAAGCAAATGATACTTGGCTTCCAGTGACGAATTACAAGACTGTAGAGAAGAGTGCCACGCAAGCCAACAAAAAGAAAGTGACAGGCAGGCTCCAAGCCCTTTACTGTACACAACAGAGTCTCCCAAGCAAGACGCAGGCGCTAGCACATGCAATCACAGCAAGCAACAGAAAGGTGACAAGAACAGCCTTCCACTCCACGTCTTCATGTGGCGGTGGGTTTTTGTAATATTCAAACCGTTTGAGCTATAAACAATGTATTTTGGTTGCAGATTTTTGTTTATGTGGAAAATCTATAATTATACAAAAATGCTGCGGCCACACAATTGCATAATTTTAGTGGCCCTGAATATAGTGCATCTTACAAACTGAAGTCACGGCGGGGGCTCAACAAACAGACAACATTAAGGCATAGTTTGCTTAGTCCCAGGATCATTAATGCGGACAGTGACTTTAGCCCATCCATAACCCTGGGTATTCCTCACAATAACCAGCTACCTAATCTGTGACCTGCAGTACAGAGTACAGCATTTGGCACTTATCCTTCTTGTGTTCTCCGGTTTTGCAGCATGTTATTAAAGCTAGGCATTCTGATTATCCAAATCAGTCAATTAGAAGGACAGTATATAACAAGTATTTGCAATACAATAGGTCTTGCATTGGCAAGAGTGCAAGCTATTGGTGGTGTAAATGACAATGTCTTTTATTTATGTGTTTTGATTTGGAGTGTAGAGGATGTATGTGGTGTGGAGTCGAAATTTGTGGTTTGTATTTGAATTGTTACTTGTGGAATTGTGCGGTGTGAAATTGTGTGGTACTGGGTGTATTTGTGTAGTGCAATTATGTGGCATGGTGAAAATATATGGGTGAGAGCTGCATAGAATACATAGAAAGGAAGATAGAGAGGGATAGGTAGTTTATATCTTAACTGAGAAGATACAATGCAAGCTCCCCTCACTTAGAAGGTACTATGCAAGCTTCCCTCACAGAATTTACCATACAAGCTTCCCTCACACACAGCAGATACTGCACAGGCAGAAGTCTAAGCTTCCCTCACACAAAGCAGATACAGTACAGGTAGCAGTGGTGCATGGTTCCCTCACACACAGCAGATACAGCACAGCAGCAATGCAAGCTTCCCTTACACACACCAGATCTTCATAGGCAGCAACAGTGCAAGCTTCCCTCACACACAGTGCAGATACAGCAGCAGGGCAAGCGTCCCTCACACACAGCAAATACAGCACAGCAGCAGTACAAGCTTCCCTCACCCACAGCACCGATACAGCAGCAGTGTAAGCTTCCCTCACACATAGCAGCTACAGCACAGGCAGCAGTAGTGCAAACTTCCCTCACACACAGCACATATACAGCACAGCACCAGTGCAAGCTTCCTTCACACACAGCACAGGTACAGCACAACAGCAGTGCAAGCTTCCTTTACTCACAGCAGATACAGTACAGCAGCAGAACAATATTCCCCACACACAGCAGTTACAGCACTGCAGCAGTGCATGTTTCTCTCACACTGAGCAGATACAGCACAGGCAGCAGCAGTGCAAGCTTCCCTCATACACAGTGCAGATACAGCACAGGTAGCAGTGCAAGCTTCCGTCACACACAGCACACATACAGTTCAGGCTGCAGTGCAAGCTTTCCTCATACACAGCGCAGATACAGCACAGCAGTAGTGCATGAAGCACTGGCATTGCCTTTAGGTCTTGGCTTTGGGACCTTATAAGTGTTTAGCCAGAGCTATTCTTCAATTTTGTGCAATGAGGGTGCTGGTAAACAAGAACTGCCAAGCTTGTTTTTGTAAGCAAACACAGACTGCACTTTCGAGGCCTGCCTCTGCATTCCAGGTATTCCTCTGGGAGCTGGCGAGGGGCTCCAAAGAGACAAGCAATTCTCCACAGAAAATGCAAAAAGAAATATGTGAAATGCTTTACCTAAAGAAAGACCTTTTGAGTGTTCAGCTTTTAGTATTTTCTTCACTGTTAATAATTCTTTTTTCTCTCCCAGAGTGTGATTAAAAGTGTTTTTTACCCTTATAGTGTGATATTGGAAACACAGGTACGGTTTGTCAAAGGATGCTCCTGCACATTCGAATTTGTAACTGCATATAGTTAATGTGGTTTACACGAGCACCAGTAGCTTTATAGACAGAGACATTTATTTTTAGTCATGGAGAAACTAAGCACCTTTCCCAAAATCACAGGATGTTCAGCCTCCAAGACTTAAACACTGTCCCAGCCTCAAAGTTCAAAGTTGAAACAGCACATCCTCTTGCTTTTGCGCAAAATGTTTAAAATGTGACGGAAGATTGAAATTCCAGTCATAAAGCTGGTGAAATATACTTCGAAATGTACCTATAAGCAGCACTTTTAATTGCAGCAGCTCTTTGGGCACTGGCACCTTTTTTTATTTAAGATAAACGTTTTACTTGTTATTTCCTATTTTTGAGGGCCGATGCTTATTTTTCTTACTCAAGCATTTACAGCGAGTAAAAGACACATATGGGAAAGACAGGTGGAAAAGAAAAACAAAAAAGAGTCACAATGGGAGAAAACAGAAAGCTGCACGAGTGAGCTGAAGGGCCAGGGACTGGCTTTAAATGGATTGAAGAGGCCCGAGATGGCTTCAGTATTATGCTGCCTTAGTATTCCGTGTTTGCACTTTTAATTGAAGCAGCCGCATGTTTATGAAGAGGGCTTTAGGCACTGGCAAGTTTTTGTTATTTACAAATTACACACTGGAGAGAACACAATGCCCTCAGTGACAAAATAAACATTTTATCTAGCAAGCGATCACCTCAGCCAGCCAGCCTGCTGATAAGCATGATTTATTGCCCTGAATGCAGCCCGGTGCCCTCCAGCCAGACAAAGCTACTAAAACTCCTGTGACCTGGGCGCTTTGTAAAGGTGTGTGTGCGGTGGGAAAAGACATCCTGCGCGCACGCACACGCGCGCACCTTAAAGGGAACATTGTCCACCACCTTCCATTTTATTGTGAGAAAGCGAAAGACCTGATCCACCATGGCGGTCCCTCGCCTGAAGCCCACCTGTAAATGGCTTAAAGTCCCATTTTCCTTGATCCAGGCTCTAAGCCTACCCAAAACCTGAAAAGAGAAGATTTGTGGGAGGTTATCTAAAAGGTTAATCGGTTTATAGTTCCCCGGAACCGATCTGCCCCCTTTTTTGTAGATGGGGACAATTATTGCACCCTTCCACGAGTGGGGACAGATATTACTCTTTAGGATAGCATTTGAAAGTGTGTTAATATAAGGGCCCCATAGTGTCAGATCGGACTTGTACAAATCAGATGGAATTCCATCTAACACAGGAGCCTTTCCTGGTTTTTGGGCCATAATGGCTGTCTCAGTTTCTTTCCTAGTAAATGGTGCAACAGCACCTGCCCAGTCAAATCAAATCAAATTATACTTTATTTCGGCTGGAAGCTATAAATGTAAGCAATAAGATATCATATCATAATTGAGCAGCATATCAGTTATAAATAAGAATCAGCAAGAAATACCACATTATGGGGCATATTTATACTCTGGTTGCGCCGAATTTGCGTCGTTTTTTTCGACGCAAATTCGACGCAAAACTAACGCCATATTTATACTTTGGCGCTAGACGCGTCTAGCGCCAAAGTTCCCGGAATGTGCGTCATTTTTTAGCGTGAACCCCTTCCTTGCGTTAATGATATGCAAGGGAGGCGTTCCCGTCTTAAAAAATGACTCCCAGGCCTTTACGTGGTATTTATACTCCCGGGCAAAAATGACGCCCGGGAGTGGGCGTGGCCAAAAACGGCGCATTTGCGCCGCTTTTTAACGCCTGGGTCAGGGATGGCGTTAAGGGACAAGTGGGCTCAAAATGAGCCCAGAGTGCCCTCCCCTGCCCCCAGGGACCCCCCCTGCCACCCTTGCCCACCCCAGGAGGACACCCAAGGACGGAGGGACCCATCCCATGGACATTAAGGTAAGTTCAGGTAAGTATTTTTTTTTTTTTTTTTGTGGCATAGGGGGGCCTGATTTGTGCCCCCCTACATGCCACTATGCCCAATGACCATGCCCAGGGGACAGAAGTCCCCTGGGCATGGCCATTGGGCAAGGGGGCATGACTCCTATCTTTACAATGATAGGAGTCATGTTGATGGGGGATGGGCGTCGAAAATAAATGGCGCAAGTCGGGTTACGGTGATTTTTTCGACGTAACCTGACTTGCCCCATTTTAAGACGCCCATGCGCCATTTTCCCCCTACGCCGGCGCTGCCTGGTGTACGTGGTTTTTCTCGCGCACACCAGGCAGCGCCGGTCTGCTTGCGCCGGCTAACGCCATTCAATAAATACGGCGCCCGCATGGCGCTTCAGAATGGCGTTAGCCGGCGCTAATTTTTTTGACGCAAAACTGCGTTAGCGCAGTTTTGCGTCAAAAAGTATAAATACGGCCCCATACATTTAAAACCCTGATTAAATTATAAAATCACTTTTTGTAAAACCAATGCATCACAGCCATTGTTCTTAAGATCTTAGTATTAAAAGATATTAGGTATATGATATGATGGACTATTATATCTTAATTCCAATCAATTAACGACTTGATATATTAAATAGATAAAATCTAAAACCAATATGTTAAAACACACAATTATAGCAATTCTCTAGTTCTTATAGCCCATGCACTTTGCAAATATCTCGCAACTGAAAAAACTATTTTGTCATTTGTATCAGTTGTCAGGATACGTAAAGCTGTAATCCATTCCCTTATCCCCATTAACCTACATAGCGGGGCAATCCACTTCTTCCTAGGCACCAAATATCTAGGACAGAAAAACATAAAGTGCTGGAGTGACTCTGTTGACTTTTGGCAATGATGACAAAATATTGAATTACAGTCCTCCACTCTCCATCGTGCAGTAAATGTCTTTAGCGGGAGGATCCCTAACCTGAACTTAATAAAAAGTGTTTTGGTATAGGGAGGATTTACATTGTCCATTTAGGCCTCAAATTTGGGGCTGCATTTGTGATCCAGAAACTGTAGCGTCCGACTGCCTTGATTTTTCACCCAAATTTGCGCCAGGATGTTCTCCCAGTAGCACCTATTTATACGCTCATTTACTTCCTTGGTCAGGTTGTGAGGAGCACTCCACACCTCCTCCATTTTAAGGAGTTTGCACATGTCTCTGATGTGGCTCAGCCAAGGGATCTTTAATACACAATCACCTGCAAGAAACTCCTTTAATACTATATGGAGGGTGGACAGATACTCAGAAGTCCAAAGGCGCACCCAATACTTAAGTGGTCTTAGTGCAATTTCATTGTGAATCTCATTTAAGGCTAGATCGAATCTAAGCGGAGTGAGAGGGGTGCTCATCGGCAGTCGCGGGAAGTTCTGTAGAAAACGGTTTTCTACCATAGTCAAGCACCTGGAATTAGTGTGTCCCCAAAGCTCAGCACCATAGGTTGAAGCTGTGACTGCCACTGCTTTATATACAGTAATAGCAGGTGATATCTCCCCTTGCGCAATATTAGCAATTTTCCTCCCTAACACTGATAACCTCTGCCTTAAAACTGTCAGACTCTTCCCAATCTGCGCTGTCCATTTTTGGTCATCGCTTAGCCTAATCCCCAGGTAATCGAATTGACTGACTCTCTCCACTGGTTGGCCTGCTATGGTCATTTTCCCCCTAAACCGTTTGTGCGGGTTAAAAGCCATAAACTTTGATTTTGATGGATTTATTTCAAGTCCTCTATTAGAACAGAAATTATAAAAAGCATCCAGTTCATTTTGCAAGCCCATGGGTGTTCTCGATATTAACAGGGTATCGTCAGCAAACATTAAAATGGGGACAGAGACTCTAGCAAGCTTTGGGGCGTCATGGTTGCAGTATAACAGTTGGTCCGCTGCGCCGATAATGTAGAGATTAAACAAAGTTGGGGCCAGAATACACCCCTGCTTGACCCCGCTGTTGACAGGTATAGCTTCTGTTAAATCGCCACTTTGGGACCATCATACTTGGGTGTACGTCCCCTCATGGAGATACCTAATCAGTCTTAATAGTTCTCCATCAAGTTGGTAACTCTCCAAAACGTTCCACAGTAAGTCGCGTGGAACCATGTCAAAGGCAGCTTTTAAGTCAATAAAAGATACATACAAATGACTTTTATCCAGTGACAGATATTTCCAACAAAGGAGGTTAAACCTGAATACCTGGTCTATTGTGCTCATTCCTTACCTGAACCCTGCCTGAAAGTTGGAAAGAATATGAGAGTCCTCTATCCATGCCTGTAGTCTATTCAATACCTGCTTGCTAAATATTTTTTGACTGACATCGAGTAGGCTGATTGGCCTATAGTTAGGAGGTTCTTCCCTTGGCCCTTTCTTGTAAATAGGGACTATAATCGCTCCTTGCCACGTTGGGAGAAGTCCTCCCCCCCTCAATATCTCATTGCTGAGCGCATTTAAATACAGAGACCAAGTTGTCGGTCGGTGACAGACATAAATCTCCTGGGATACCATCCAACCCAGGGGCCTTCCCTTTACGTACTGATTGGAGAGCCAAAGTTGTTTCTTTTAAAGAGAAAAAAACCAGAGCAAATTTAGGTGGTATAGCTCTCCCAGAAGGTGATGTATTAGCAACGAGTTCATTAGATTTAAATAGGGGGATAGTAGTACTATTAATTTGAGGTTTCCTATATACTTTATTAAAATGTGTCATCCAGGTTCCTGACTGGTTTACGGGGTAAGTCTCCATTTCTTGAGAGCTGCCTTTGTCTGCCACTAATAGTTTAAAATCCTTCTCATGAAGCCCATTCCAATATTTAGTTTACCACTCTTATTTTGTGTCTTTGAGTGCAACTTTGTACGCAGCGCTGGATTCTCTTATCTCTCGGTAGCTCCCTGCCTTTAATGCTCCCAATAACTGTATTTTGGCCTGGCGAAAGGAGTTAGAAAAACAGCTTGCTGTTCTAGTCCCAATCGCTGTGCGCCTCCTTACTACCTGGAAGTGTGGTTTTAGTCGATTGGTCAAAATACTATGCAAGCTGATCAGATCCACCGATGAAATATATATATGCTTCAATGGGAAGAGCGTTGTTGCAACTATTCTATAAATAGATAGCTGGAAGTTAATATCATCTTCCACCCATTCCCATTTTACATTTTTGAAATCATTCGTCATAGCTATGGCATTGCCCTTGGCCCATGTTGCTAATGTTTTACAACTAAATGAGGTTGTAGAAAAGACGGTACTCAGGGCTTGATGGTCACTATAATTTCGAGGGAGAACAACCATGTCAATAAGAGATTTCCAGAGAACGTCATCTACTAAAATGTAATCAAGATGACTAGCGTATGGACCTCTCCTATATGTGGGCGCGGCCGGGGTGTCTGACCTGGTATTCCCGTGTACTATTCTTAGCCCCTTAAATGTTATTAGATCTTCTAGTAGGTTTAGTGCTCCCCCTTCTTTCTTGGTCATAGCTCGAACCGGCCCAGATCTATCCCATGGCTCTGCAAACTGAATTTCTTTTTGCTGATTGACATCTCTGGAATTCAGTTGCACATTGAAATCTCCTGCGGCGATTAAGCCCTGGCCTCCCGGTAGACAGTTGAGGAAATCTGTTAGCATACTCATCAGAGCGGTCTGCATCCTTTGAGTGCCGGGTCTAACATATATGTTTATAATTACTATGCTAACGGGCCCCCTGGCAGTACTTAGTTCCACCTCAACTGCTAATAGATCCCTTATGGGAGTTGTTAGCTCCTTCACCTTTGGTAACAGATCGTGTTTTAACCAGATTATCAAACCCCCCGACGCCCTGCCAGATGGTGAGGGAAGCGCAGTTTTCTGGAAGGTCCAGTAGCCTTCTCTGTTGATCGCTGATGATACCCATGTCTCCTGCAATAAAATAATATGGTGTTGATCTATAAAACTACACCAGTCAGGGTTAGCTGATTTCTGAAGCAGCCCTGCCACATTCCAAGATAGGAACCTAATCGGAGGGTCAAGACCATCCCCCATGTCTAATGGGTTCTCTCTAATCTCATTTAGACAAGGCAATGCTCCATTGTCCAACTCCTCTAGTGGATCACTACAATGTGCTTCAGGCTCTACTTCCCCGATGTACAATATCTGGTTACTTGGCTTAACAGGGTCTGAATTGGGTATACCGTCTCTCTCGGCCTTCACCTTGGGGCTTCACGTCAATCTATAGCTGAGGTTGGGCTACTCTTTTGGTCCCTTCTAAGAGCACATGTATGCAGGGTCATTGGGGTATTATATCTCTCTTGGAAAAACAAATTTGCTGAGGATTGGGGGATTTTTTGGGCAAGTGACACTTGTGATGAGATACCAGGTCTCACTCTCAAATCAAGTGCCAGAAGACCCTTTACTAGACTCTGGCTACTCAGTTTAAGCCCTATGAAGTCTGTTGTTGAACCTGCTTCTGTGTATCTCTGAGCGGTTACTATATCGTCCCTTATAATAGAGCTGCACTTCTTCGTCCCCCTTATCCAATGGATTACTTTGTTTGTGAGAGAATCTCCTTGTTCCTTTTGACCATTGCTTAGCTTAGGTACATTTATCATATATATATCGTGATCACTATGTCTGACCTGACTAGGGGAGGCATTTCTCAAAGGGCCTGTGGACCTTTTGTTAAAAAAATCATTTCTATACACCTCACAGTTCGGTCCTCTGTTGCGCATTGTATCACATTTGTTAGGGGCACCCACAACAGGAGATAGGCCTTTGCCCCCATGAGAATTCTGCTTTACCACTTCAGTCCTCTTGCCCCTACACATTCCTATCATAGATGTTCCGGCTAATTGGGTTTGCTTGGTCAGAGAGTTGTGGTCAGATTTGGGTGATAGTTTCCTTATGTCCCCAATTACAGCAGATATGCCATCCAGTTTCCTATATATCATATGGCTAAAGGATGTGAGGTACTCTCTGAGGCTCAGAATTTCAGCTCTTATCTGTACTAACTGCGACTCAGCGGGTTCTTCCCTCTGTCTACCTGAGGAAGTTAGTGGCTCCTCTATCTCCCTTTGCGTGCTCTTCTCTAATTCAGATGACGTCACTAGGGCGAGTGGAGAAAAACGGTTATTACAATTTATAAGTGGGAACACACCACCCTGGTGGCTAGGCTGGCTCTGTTTAGGGCTCTCTAACAGGTTGTTTGAATTTCCTAACCTATTCAGTTCTAAATTAGATCCCTGTAATGTAGGTAACTGTGATTCTCTGCTCACAGGGGCAAAGAAGGATTTTATATCATTAGTAGTGGCAGTCACATCTTTCTTGCGGGATTTTGAGGGCTTAGTAGCTAACAGGCTTTCTACTTCCTCAATAAGTTCGTCAATTTGAATCAGAGTACAGTTTTCCGCAGCGTGTCGAGGCACTTTCTTTGCCCCTCCCTGCTCAGTGGACTTACCACTGGCTTTCCTCTTCCCCATCCTGATATGTTGTTAATAGTTTCCTCTAGTTAATTGTCACACAAGGAAAAAGGGGGAAAGGAAAGAAATATGAGCGCCTCAGCAGTAAATGGAAATTCTACCTGGCCTGGTTGCAATAACTAAGTGCTAGTGTTGGAATTTTGCTTTACTTATACTGAAAGTTAGATCCAGTCGCGAGGTGGCAAAAAAACAAGTAACCAAACACCAAAACAGTACCTCCAGGCAGACACGCGCCTGTGTGCCGCCTAATCCTACAATCTTTGGAGGGATGTCAGTGGGGGGCCCTGCCCTGCCTCTTCCTGGCGATGACGGGCAAATGACGGGCCCACCCTTGGCCCGGGCTTTGCCCGGGCGCCCCCGCACACCTCCCGCAAGGCGGGAGCGCAAAGGGGCTTAAAAGGGCTCCTGCCCCTCCTCCTTGGGTCCACAAAAAAACAAGGCACGCGTCCCGCAGAGCGGGAGCGCTAGCTGTACACGAAGGGCTCCTGCCCCTCGTCCTCGGATCACACAAACGCGCTTCCCGCGAGGCGGGAGCGCGAAGGGACTTAAAAGGGCTCCTGCCCCTCCTCCTTGGGTCCAAGAAAAAACACGGCGCGCGTCCCGCAGAGCGGGAGCGCTAGCTGTACACGAAGGGCTCCTGCCCCTCCTCCTCGGATCACACAAACGCGCTTCCCGCGAGGCGGGAGCGCGAAGGGGCTTAAAAGGGCTCCTACCCCTCCTCCTTGGGTCCAAGAAAAAACATGGCGCGCGTCCCGCAGAGCGGGAGTGCTAGCTGTACACGAAGGGCTCCTGCCCCTCCTCCTCAGATCACACAAACGCACTTCCCCTGCCCAGTCAATCCCATCCATATGTACGTCCTTTATACCCACTGGCAAGTCAGGATCCTGGCTATAAAGATTGATAAAATAGGAGATCAAAGTATTTGGGGGAATGTGGCAATCAGGCCTAGTGCTCAAATTCCAACCTTCTTTGGAAACCAGGGACCAAAAAGTGCCTTGCTTTTGAATCCCTAGCTGCTACCAACAATTCTAGCCATATGTCCCCCGCCCACTGTACCTTACTAGACTTGATTGCGTCTGCATAGTCACGCCTTGCCGTAACTATAGCAAGTCTATACCGTTGCTTAATTGCTTCCAAAAGGCCACTCTTGGCCCTCCTGCAAACATTGTTAAACCATGGATTTGATTTAGCTACTCTGGACCTCCCCATTCCCTTATTGTCCCTAATGAAAAGAGGCTTCAGGGAAGCAAAAAGCTTGACATGTTTTGCCATGATCTGTTCGGAAGAATAAATGATGGGTAGTACATATCTGGAAACCAAAACAGACATTTGAGCTACCAGGGCTCCTTTATTCATAAAAGTCTCCCATATTAAAACACGCTGGTGCTCCAGGGTGGGCATAACTCTCTGGTCTTGCTTTTCTGACTCAATCTCAGCAAACCACCTATCCCACTCTAACAAAAGGGGGAAATGATCACTGTAGCAATGCTCTCCCACTTTGATATCCTTGATTTCATGCCAAATCCTAATGTCAATAAGCAGATAGTCGATCAAGCTACAATAGGTCACTCTAAGAAAGGTAGAACGTGCTGTAATGTCTGAGGAAAATCACCAGTTTCCTGGCCGTAGGCCATGTAGCAGCATTAACTCGATAACCTGCAGCACCCTTGGGCTAGATTTGGCCAAATTTCTTGACGTGGAAAAAGATAGAATTCCCCATATTTCATCCTCTTCCTGGGCTAACTCTGCGAAAAGTGAATTGGGCTCTAATAAAGCATTAAAGTCACCAGCTATAACAACAAAATGTGAAGAAAGTAGGTCAGCCACCAGTGTATTTAAGAGCGATATAGTTTCTGAAGTTTTGATAGAGGGACCTGGCCTATTGTAAAGGTTTACGCACAAAGTAATGGGCCCAATTTTGGTTTAATTGAAACAGCCAAATTTTCAGGAGAATTCACAGTGATTTCCTTCACTTCCCTTACCTTGGAGGTCTTTATCCACGTGATAAGACCCCCTCCTGCATTCCCAGCAGATGAGAGGATGGCCTCTTTACAGAATGATATAAATCCTTGCCTATATATATTTGTACTAGCCCATGTTTCCTGAAAGAGGCAAACACTACAGGAATCAATCAGAGAACCCCAATCTTGGTCACCAATCTTATTTTGTAAACCAGCTATATTCCAAGAGATTACGGAGAAATGGAAAGGCCTAGGTCTAGGATAAGTATCATTGGCAATCCCGGGACACTAGAGACAAGGATAGTAAGCCACCTTTCATACTTAAATTCTTTTCAGGAGTGCCACCCCTCTGGACCGACTCCTGATGACCACCCTCCTCATTCCTGGATGGATTCCCACCCTCATGCAAAAAAATAGTATTCACACACTGCCAGTAACTTGATGGTCTGAAGAGGACCCTACTGTGACAGTCCTGGTAAATAGCACACCCTACTGCTTCCTAATTGGCACAGGGACAACTAAATCATGTTTAAAAGAAGGGAGTGTGCCCTTATCCAAAGACTCCATGAGGGTCCCCTTCACAAAACCCCTGGAGTTAGATGTGGGAGGCAGCTACCTGAAGGGACGGCTGATATATCACAACTAATCTACTACAACTAATCTCCTACAAAGAGACAAAGTAGGCAAACTAAACATTACTTTTTATTTCTCAGACAATGGGGCAATGACCTGATCAATCCCGAGGTTACCCCATCACGACTCATGTCTTTAACCTGCCCACATTGCACAGACCGGCCGATAACAGCGATACCCGCTGACCTAACGGCCTTCACTAATGCCATCCTCAAAACAATCGCCAACGCACTGGGACTGCTGGGTCGTAGGTTACAGCTGCCCTGTAAATTTGTGTTCCGCCAGGAGGGTCACCGTGATGTGAAACCCCATAGGGAGGTGCTGCTCCGCTTGGAGGCTGGTGAGATGAGGCCTTAATACGGGGTCTGCTGGCCACTGACCAGGCAGACGCAATGTGGGCCTGTATCATCTTCATTATGCCCGGTGTTCAGGGAGTGTTCAGGAGCCTCAGGGACTATCTTTGCTGCTTCGGTTAAGGTTAGGGTAAATCTGCAGAACGGGGCTCCGTTGCCTATGGCGGTATTGACAACAGGGCAGGAACAAGACTTACCAGCAGTACAACCATAAGTTACGGGCGGAGGATACTTATGATGTGGGGCTCATCATTACCACCCAACCAGTAAGGATAACAATATGAGAAGGAGCCATCCTGCCATGGGTGCATCAGTACCCACTCTCCAAGGAAGCTGTTGAGGGTATAGCACCCACAATCCAAGCACTACTCAATCAGGGTCTCCCACAATACACCGATCTTCCCGGTAAGAAAGAGTAAGGGAGGGAACTGGTGCAGGATCTGTGCCCTCTATTGGTATCGTGGTCCTGGAATTTCCTGTGGTGCCAGACCCCTCCACCATACTAACTCATATACCTGCAGAAACCCACTATTTCTCTGTGACAGTAATCAAGAAAGTGTTCACTTTCTGAGGGGTTCAGCTACTATACTAGAGACTACCGCAAGACCCTGGTATCTTCAATTGAATACTGAGAAAGACCTTGCTAATTTCTTATCAGATAGCAACCTGGTATAGTATGCTGATGACATCTTGACATGTAGACCCTCTGAGAACCTACGTCGTCAGGACACAATAGCCCTCCTGACTGCACTTGCCAAGAGAGTGTACAAAGTAGAGAAGGGGAAGATGCAGTATATACAACAGAAGGTCAGTTATCTGGGTCAGCTGATATATCAGCAGTCGGTCTGCAGATCATGCCTGAACGCGCAGATTCTATCAGGGCTATGCCACCACCGAAAATGAAAAAGCGCATGCAAAAGTTTTTAGGGCTATGCAACTATGTCGAGCAGTGAGTCTTTGATTATAGCACACTTGTTACCCCCTTCCTCAAGGCCATAAAAAATGGGAAAGCCAGCCATGAGGAACTAGCCTGGACGCCTGAGATGCATGATGCCTTCTGTAAGCTCAAAACAGAGATAACGCATTCCTTGTATTAGGAACGCCCGACTATAAAAAGGAATTCTTCTTACTTAGCGGCAGCGAAGGGCAAATCATGTCAGCAGTCCTGACACAATAGTATGTCCCGGGTACATACCTCTTGCATACAACAGCAGGCTCTTAGACTCAGTCATGCAGGGTCATTTCCCAGGTGAACAGGCCTGAACAGCACCTCCATTGTAATGGGGGCACCGCTGACACTGTAAACAGAACATTCAATGTTTGTGGTTATCCAAAAGAGCAGACAGTGAAAAGCGCAACTGGTGCAACTGCACCCGTCGAACCGCCGCAACACCGCCAGCTCCATTTGGAGCCGGCTCCCGTGTTGCGGCCAAGATGCCCACTGGGCCGGCGGGCGGAAACTAGGTTCTCATTCTTCACCTCAAAAGGAATGTTGTAAGTGTTTTATGGTACCCAAAGAAATGTATAAAACCCCACTCCAACCGATTGTAAAGTGAGAGATAGCTCTCAGACTCCGGTTTTGTAACTGCTTTCCCGGTCGTAATATTTAAATAAACGAACCGTTCCTGATTGTCCAAATTCCTCTTGTCTTCTGTTTTTTAAGGTAAATTCACTTTTGAGCAACATATATATCTATCAATCAATCTATCTATCTATCTATCTATCTATCTATCTATCTATCTATCTATCTATCTATCTATCTATCTATCTATCTATCTATCTATCTATCTATGCAAGTAACTTTGCCACTGTTTGATGAATCTTCACAACATTTTCAAAACTAATACGACCATTAGTACAGCTGCTGCTTTTAAAATTTAGGGGTGATTCGTCAAGCGTGGGCTGAGAAAAAGATGAGGTCCCAAAACACTTTTTCCCCATTCTATGCCTAATGGATTTTAAAAATTTTTGAACACAACAAAATCAAGAACCACTGAATGGATTTACGCCAAATTTGGCAGGAAGCTAGATCATCGTCCTAAAAGTGTGCTTTTTATAATTTGGTGTAAATCTATTCAGTAATGTTTGAGTTATTTAAGGTTAAAAAATATAGATCTCTAGGGCCAACCGGCGAAGGTTCGCAGATCTGGGGTGAAAGCAAGGCCCTGATTGGCTCTCCACCATTTTGTTTCTCACATCGGCCCAGGGGAGGTAAAAATATAGTGTAAAAAATATAACGTGTCAGGATACAAGTATCCTGATCCCATAAGACTGATGAACCCTCATGGACAAAATATTGTCCAATTTCTTTTGGGCTGATCTGTGGAGCCAGCAAGGGGCTCAGCGTGGCCCTCAGTGTAAACTCACAAAGAATCCACGTATCCAGGGGAAAATTGAAAAAAATACACCCACTGACTCCAACCCCATGCTGCGCAAGGCTGTGAGTTTGGGTGCATGCGGGAGGGTTGGCCACAGGGACTAGCCACAGGGCTCGTCCTGCGACCAAACCCCTGCAGAACCAAAGGCCACGTGCAGTGGTAGTTATATTAATGTGCTAGTTAAAAAAAACACATCAAAACTCACTGAAAAACAACGGTTACAGGGATGTTATAATTAGGTGGTCGTTTTACCCATGCAAAATCATTGAAATTCAGCAGTCTTAGTTATATTTATAGCCATACTTATCTGAAGAACTGTAACTTGTGTCGGAAAGTAACTCTAAGCAACGAGTTATAGTTTCTTATCATAACTATGACACTTCTAAGTGGCATGTCAGAGCTACCTTTGTGAAATCAGTACATGGATGTGTGAAAACCATCTAAAGCTAAATACTGAGAAAACTGAGATAATCCTTTTCAGGAGGACCTTGTTCATTTTGGACAAGAACAATGAGGCCACCTTCTTTTGACCCACTCTTGGGTCAGATAATAAAGCTAATAACTTAGGGATTATTTTTCACAACCTGTTTTCTTTCTGTCTGCAGAGAACTAAGATAATTTCTTCTTGTTACTTAGCACTTTGGGCTCTCAAAATATTCCTCTGCTACTGCTTTTGCCACAAATGTCATAGTACAGGACAAGGATTTGTTGGATTTAAAGGGAGCAAATGGTCTATCAGATGTGGAGCATGAACAAAGGATGCTGGTTCCCATGAGCTTTCAGATGGGTCATAACCTTTCCATCTAAAAATGCATCTAAAATGCATTACACTTCATACTCTTTATAGTCATCAACTAGAATTGGAGCAGTTGGGAAATCTGCTCTGGTTTTGAAAGGATTTTAGTAAGTATATATTTGGTTATGTTTATAGGTATATATTGGTAATTGTCATATTTTAATAAATTATTAAGGTGCTTTTGCTCAGGTGTCTATTCTGGTTGAATAGTTCTTCACTAATATGACCTTTTGAAGTTCTGCTATTTTTCCTTTTTTCCTTTTTCATTAATGGTTAATACACAGACAAATTGATATACTTGCATTGTAACTGTGCTGTTCTTTTTTGTCATTACATATTTGACTCTGGTGCTAGCAACTAGTATATGATCCCTATGATGTACTATCTATAAGAAGTTGTGCAAGATAGATTGCTAGTTGAAGATTTTAGGTCTGAATTCAATGTTATATCTTCTCAAACATTTCTAGGTGTTCTTTTTGTGTTGTGTTTTATTTATTCTTCTTTTTCTTGTGCCATCTATGTATAGCCATGAAGAAGTGGATATTCTGTGAAACATGTGTTGGCAACTACAATGGATGGCAACTTCAGCTACGTCTTGTGGTGGATAACTTTTGGCAACTATAATCAATATATGATGTACATGTTATGAACATTATAGGTGTATTTATGATGTACATGTAATGAATATTATTGGTGCATTTCACTGCTGAAAATGTTATATGGGAAAAATTCTCATGCTCAGATAGATGATAGCCATAGTGATTTGTCTTGTCTTTTCGATACAATTAATTGGCATTAATTGAATAATATAATTAATTTTCAATGATTTAATATTTGTGGTGTATTTATTTTGTTTTTGTGTAAATGTTTCTAGTATTGAGTTTTTTCTCCCCACAATTCTGTGGTATGGTACAATATTTTGTCAGGGGGATAAACTGACTACTGTGGGTGAGAGTGCAGGGCCACTTCTCAGTTATCTCATACTTACATTGAGGATTTAATACTTGTTTAACCTTGAAGGGGCCAATAAAATGTGGTTGTAGTTTTTGTGGTCCTTCTAAAGCAATATTGTGAGTAGAGATCCAAACAAGGTCTTGTTCCTGATACTTAGATTCAGGCCTTCTGTGTTTGTCAGCTTGTGTTTTCATTTGAGTCTTGTTTTGGGCTAAGCACTTTCAGGCTTTTTGTTGGATTTCTTGTAATTCGGTAAGTTGCTCCTTGACTGACGGGACAGATGTAGAAGTACGTGTATTTATTACAGGGAGCATGCGAGGATAACAACCAGTGAGATAATAAAATAGTGAGCACCCTAACACAGAATGGACTGTATTGTTGTATGTAAATTCTGCTAAGGGAAGAGCGAAGTCCCAGGAACCTGTGAGCATAACCAGGAGGCACCTGAGGGTTTGCTGTAGTGTTTGGTTAACCCATTCTGTTGGCCACCTTTTTGAGAATGGAAGGCTGATGAGAGTGCTATTTCAATACCTAAGGAGGAACAGAAGGCTTTTCAAAATTTGGATGTAAATTGACTGACATGATTTTTTATGACAATCCATGTAGACTGACTATATGGTGGAGGAAGATAGTGCCAAGTTCTGAGGCTGTAGGAACACTCTTGAGTGGTATGAAATGAGCCATTTTAGAAAGCATATCTACAACTACTAAAATTACTTTGTGTGTTAGTTTAATTCAGGTAGGCCTGTAATGAAATCAAGGCTAAGGCCCTCATTTCGACCTCGTCAGTCTTTTGGAAAGACCGCCGAGGTTCCTCTACGCTGAAGACTGCCAGTGCAGGCGGTTTTCCGTGCAGTGTATTATGACTGCTCGAAGCCCTCCATCCTTTTTCGGACGGAGAGCTGCCAGCAGCCATACTGGCGGTCAGCGGGGAATTGGAGGCTGCCCCACCTCCACCGCCCGTCATTAGAACACCGCCCATCGAATCACGTCCCATGATTCGGTGTAGCGGTGTTCTGGTGACGGGGTGCTAGCAGCGGAGCAGCCCCCATGGATCCTGTCCCCTCCCGGAGGATCAACGGACAAGGTAAGTTGATCGTCCGTTAGGAGCGGGAGGTGTTGTGTGGTGTGTGCGTGCATGGGGGTGTGAGTGCGAGTGTGTAGAGGGGGGTGTCTGAGTGCGTGTATGCATGCAGGGGGATGTTGTGTGTATGGAAATGTGGCATGTCTGTCTGTATGTTAGAC
Source organism: Pleurodeles waltl (assembly GCF_031143425.1). Lineage (NCBI taxonomy): Eukaryota > Metazoa > Chordata > Amphibia > Caudata > Salamandridae > Pleurodeles > Pleurodeles waltl. The sequence goes on along the minus strand of NC_090444.1, from coordinate 880,455,306 downwards.
TGTGAGTATGCATGCATGTATGTATGTGTGCGTGTATGACTGTGTGTGTCTGCTGGAATGTTTGTTAGTATGTTTGCAGGTATGTGTGGTGGTGGTGACTGTGTGCGTGAAGGGGGTGTGTGTGTCGATGTGGGGGGCTGTGGGGAGTGGGGTACTACCACCTTTGGGGGGTGGTAGGGGGTCAGGGGTGTGGGGGGAGGACTCGGGTGGGGCAGGGGGGCGGGGGAGACCCCTATTCCTTCCCTGGCACTGATAGTGCCTACCGCCATGGATTTTGTGGCGGTTCCAAACCACACAAAATCCAAGGCGGTATGCAGGGTCATAATACCGCCGGTGGTCTGTTGATGGCCGTCGGGCTGGAGACCGAAGTCTCCAGCCCAGCGGTCATCACAGCCCTGGCTGTCGGAGTGGAGAAGTGGCAGATGACCATGGCGGTAACCACCATGGTCATAATTCCATTTTGTTTTCCGCCGGCCTGTTAGCGGTATTACCGCCACTTCTCCCCCGCCCTCCAGGGTCGGAATGAAGCCCTAAGTGTGTTATACGGTGCTAGTGGTATGGGCAAGAGTTGAAGAAGGCCTGAAGGTGCTACATGTGAGGCTTTACTGTGTGCACAGGTGGGAGAGGTAGTGACATGGTGATACACATCTTGGCAAATGGTTTCCCACCAGAAATGCCTGAAACAAATATCCAGAGTTTCCTGTACGCCTGTGTGCCTTTCAACAGCTGTGTCATAATTCTAGGTGATAACCTGATGTTGTAATTCCTGATCTGGTATGAATAATTTATACATGTGAAAATAATACCCATCTGCAATAGTGTTCTTTGGATTCTTGATCCAACTCTCCAGATTGAGCTTGTTGAGTGCCTTCTTTACAGAATGCAGAAAGGTGTCTGTGTTTCTAAAGGCCATAATTTTGTCCAATGGACTGATACTAATCAGGATATTGGCATCCTTGCTATTACCCGAGGGACCCAATCTAGATAGAATATCTAATTGCAACTGCTTGGTTTCAGGTCTATATGTAATTAGAAAATCTAAATCACTAAAAAAGTGAAGCCAGCACATTTTCCGCAGGGTGAGGGCTTTCACAGACCTGAAAAACTGTAAGCTTTTGTGGTCCATGGATATGGTGATGGTGTGTTCAGCCCCTAGTAGGTAATGACACAATTTGCAAACACTGATTTAATGGCCAATAATTCCCTTTTGGCGATGGTATAATTTTGTTCAGCCAGGAGCAGTTTTTGTGAGTAAAAGGCCAAAGGATGGAGATGATCTGTATGAGGATTCATTTGTGTCAACACACCTCCCAGGGCATATTGTGAGGCATCTGCCTCAACTTAAAATGGTTGGTCTGGTTCTGGGTGGTGTGATATGGGTGCTCTTGTGAAACTTCCTTTTGAGGTGTTAAACACCTGTTTTGCTGCTGATGATCAAACAAATGGTTGTCTCTTTTTTAGTAGGGTGTTGATGGGAGGTACTATTCCTGAGAAATGTAATATGAACCACTTGTAGAAATTAGCAAAGCCAAGGATTCTTTGGACATCCTTGACTGAGGTTGGCATTGGCCATGTGAGAATAGCATTTTTTGGATCTCTATTAATCCCTGTGGGTGGCATGTGGTATCCTAGGAACTCTACAGATATAGCATAGAAGGTACACTTCTCTAGTTTGCCATTTGCAGGAAATGTTTGTTTAATCACTGGAGTATAGTCCGAATATATTGGATGTATTCTTGTTCGTTTTTTGGATAAATTAAAATGTCATCTATGTAGACAACAGCACTGATGTCAAGAAAATCATGAAGTACTTAATTAATGAAATACTCAAAGGCCGCAGGGGCATTGCAAAGACCGAAGGGAATTACTGTGTATTCAAAGAGCCCAAATTTGTTCCTAAAAGCAGTCTTCCATTCATCCCTTTCTTTTACATGTATTAGGGTATAAGCAGCTTGTAGATCTAGTTTTGTGTAAATGCTAGAACCGTGCACCTGATTCAAGAGGACTAGTAGAAGGGGCAAAGGGTACTGATTTTTTATGGTGGCCTTGTTAAACCCCCTATAATCAATGCAAGCCCTTAATTCTCATTCTTCTTTGGAACAAAGAAGAGGAGCAAGGAGACCAGCACAGTGGAATGTCTGATGAAGCCTAATTTGAGTAGTTCATCTAGATATTTTCATAAGTGCTGTGTCTCGGGTTCAGTTAAGGCATATATCCTGCTACAAGGAAGGACTGGCCCGGGTGTGAGATCTATGCAGAAATCATACACCCTATGTGGAGGTAGCTGAGTTGCCTTGATTGGATCAAAAATATCGTTGAAACCTTGGTACTCCCTAGGCAACTGATCTGAATGTGTGACGTGTTACCACACAATGAAGTAGTGTTACAGGGTATTGGGCTTCTTGATAGCAGGTGGTCATACACACTAAGAAGTCTAAAGTTAAGTTTCTAGTAAACCAATCCATTTTGGGGTTATGGTACTCAAACCAAGGTATACTAAGAATAACCCTGAATGTTGGGGAATCAATAAGGTCAAACATAGTCTTTTCCCTATGTCCATTGTCACAAGCTAGAGTGAAAGGACCAAATCAAACCGGAGGATAAGGCCAAACCATCCACATCGCATACAAGCTCCAGTTCAGCCTTGGCTATACATCGAATACCTAATTTCTCTGCTAAAGTTATGTCCAGAATATTCCCACTGGCTCCTGAATCAATAAGTAGTGACAAAATGTGTTGGTTCTGTGGAGACAAGACCATAGTCACTTTGATGGTCAAATGCCTCGGAACATGATTGATAACGTTGGTGAGATATTGGGAGATCTGAGAAAGACAGTCTCTCGGAGAAACAATCTCCATACTGTCCGAGAGAATTAGTTTTCCTATTTTTCAGGAAATACTGTACTAGAGACCATTTTCTTCTTTTTTTTGCTTAACAACACAATTGCGAGCAAAATGCCCTGGTTTACCACAAAACAGGTACAAGTTAGCTTTGCGTCGTATTAATTTTCTCTCTGTGGTTAGAGGATCTGTGGTCCTCACAAGCTGCAAGGCTTCTGTCTCAGGTAGCTTGTCCGCTGATTCTTTTCTATCAGTTGTTAGACTTATGACTCTGTGTTCACCTCTAGGACCCTGGTTTTTGCACTTGCCTAGTCTATGATCTAATTTAACAACTCAATCAATGAATTTTGTACAATCCTTGGGTAACCCTACTAAATGGGATAATCCATTTTTCAGGTCATCCCTCTGTCTCTTTAGAAGAGGGACATATCATTTTTCTTAGGCCAGTGAGTTTCTGTTATCAGACGATTAACGGTTGTGATGTAAATTAAGGGATCTTTGGAGCCCTGCTGCAAATTTAACAGCTCATTATCATGGATTGTATGAAAACATGTTTGGCAAACAATTGTGTCATGGCGACCTTAAAGGCATGAAAATTATATGAAATAGGATCATTTGTCTTGTAGTGTAGCCATTTTTAATATAGCTTCATGCACGTTAGTTTATCATATTAGGCCGCTGTGCACTTTGCCCTAGATATATTTTATTCAGCTTTGCACTGTTATTTTACAATACCCAGTTTTACGGTCTTGTTTTAATTTCTTCTACCACACTGTTTAGCTTAGTTCAGCACTGTGTTCTCAAATAATGCATTCTTGATCGCCCTGTGCTTCAGTCAAGGCTACAGTTTGGCACATTTCCGGTAAACGTGGTAGAAGTTTAGTCTCCAGTATTCGTAGAAAATACACATCCTTACGTAGGGACATTTTCTTAGAACATCTGCGTGTAAGTTATAAAAACACTTCCTAGTCCTAGTATAGGTCAAGAGGAAGATTCCAGCCAGGGACCTACAACTAGATGCTAAATGCCCCGTTGCAGATGCTGATGCAGATTACAGGCCTTTGCTCAGGTATGAGGGTTGATGTCCTCCCGGGGGAACCTGAAAGGCAGGCTTAGAGCTTCACATGCTGTGCTCGAAATATAACATAGAGAGAAAATAATATAGAGGCACTATGATAGCCTTATTATTGTGCTTCACTCTCATCGTTACTATTTTAATCTTACTGTGTTGTGTAGTTCTGGTTATTGCAGCTCACGCTATACTATCTAAAATGCAGTCGTTTTATGAAACCAATCTTTAAAACTTAAACTGCCTTTGTCATTTTTATATGAGACCTTACTGTGTATGAGAGAACCGGTTGTGACCTGAGTGACCACGACTACCCTGGGAAGTACTAAGATGTCATGCGCTCGGCTGCCCAATTGTCTCTTCCATTTGGGAGAGATGAGGCACTGCTAGTTAGCTGGAGCAAAACCCGGATTTAGAGTGACAAGTGTCATCCACTGTGGGTCAGACTCAGTCACCCACACTGTGAACGATCTTGCCGCTCAAAATCCAGTAGTCTCATTAGGATAATGAGAGCCTACGTGACATGGCGCGGCCAACGTTTGGTCAGGCTCTAATTTTCGGGTCCACCGGCATATCTCGGTCTCATTTTTATTTAGTGACCCCTCAGTTTCGTAAACGGAGACGTCCGTGGTACTGAGGATTTCCACCACCGCCGTATAGGTAACCCTATTTTTCAGCGGGTGGTTGTTCAAGTTTGAACCTTAAAAGGAAACAACCCCATTTTGGTGTACCTTCTCTGAACTCTTAGGGGGTCATTCTGACCTCGGCGGTAAAAGGCGCTTACCGCCGGTCAGAAGGCCGCCATAACACCGCCGCGGTCGCGGTAAACCGCCACGGTCATTCTGACCCGCAACTGGCAAACCGCCAAAAACCCGACATCAACAAAAGTCCGCCACACCAAAGGTCAGCGGGAAACTGGCGATGACCAAACCTCCACCGTCGCGCCAACAGAAATACGCCCATACCATTCCGACCCACAAATCCCCGCAGCGGTCTTTCAACCGCGGTATTCCATTGGCGGTACACACCGCCGCGGTCAAAATACACACACCTTTACAAAACACTACCACATTGGATAATTCAAAATACACACACCTGAGACACATACACACACCACTCCCACACACCCAATTAAATATAAAACACACACCCACATCACCCACAAACCCTTACGACCACAATTGCGACTGAAGGACAGAGAGAGAGAGCACAGCATAGAGTAGACCATCACACAGAGGCAAATCACAACATCACCCACACAATTTCCACGCACAAAACACCACACACCAACACACTCACCACACTCTACAACACATACACCACCCCTCACCTCATCCACACCACCCCATGGCACCCCAAAGACACCCCAGGTTCTCTGACGCAGAACTCAGGGTCATGGTGGAGGAAATAGTTCGTGTAGAGCCCCAGCTCTTCGGGGCACAGGTGCAGCACACCACCATTGCCAGGAAGATGGAGCTATGGCAAAGAATAGTGGACAGGGTCAACGCTGTGGGACAGCATCCACGCATTCGGGACGACATCAGGAAGCGGTGGAACGACCTACGGGGGAAGGTGCGTTCCATGGTATCAAGGCACAATATCGTGGTGCAGAAGACTGGTGGCGGACCCTCACCTACTCCCCCAGAATTCACAGCATGGGAGGAGGAAGTCTTGCACATCCTGCATCCTGAGGGCCTCGCAGGAGTAGGCGGAGGAATGGACTCTGGTAAGTCTAATCTTCACTACTTCATTCCCCCCACCCCACCTGCATGCCAAATCATACCCCCACCCTCACCCCCACCCCCATCACACCAACTCCTTGCAAATGGCTCACCATCACAACCCACCCATCCCAAAACCTAGCCCTGCGTGCGTCCCCAAAGCATGGACACCCATCCCCAAAGCATGCCCACTGCACACACCCATCACCCCCACAAGCCACCGTCACAAAAGCCCCCACATGGGAATGCCTGCACTTGGGTACACGGACACCCACCCATCACACGAAATGCCACACACAGAAGCAATAACCATACCTTTATACCCCTGCAGGACCCGAACGCCACCACACCGCCACGGAGGGTCCAGAGATGTCCATCCCACCCCCAGAAGAGGCCCCAGTGATGACAGCAGCTCTGTCTCCCTGGACCCAGATGACCAGCCCGGCCCATCGGGGACCTCGGGACAGTCGGTTCCCCACAGACAGCCACAGGCTACACCAGACCTAACCCCCTCTGGGAACACCAGCACAGCTCCCACCCAGCGGGTCCATGCCTCTGTCTCCAGGACACGTCAATCAGCGGTGTGTCCACCACTACAGGGCACCCAGGTTGAACCACCACCCCAACAACAACAGGGACCTGGGGGCAGTAGTAGTGGGCACACCGTACAGGGGACAGAGGCCCAGGAACACAGGGGAGCTGGGAGGGCTGCTGTGCGACAGGGGGGGGACAGGCCCAGGGAACCGACTCTCCAAGAGGCCCTCTCCTCCATCATGGGAGCATACCACCGCCCCAGGAGACGATGGCTACGGTACTGGCCAGGTTCCAGGAGATCCAGGTACTGCAGGAGGAACAGTACATGGGGTTCAGAGAGGAACTGAGGAACATTAGTTCCGCAATGGGGACCATCGTCGTGGCCCTCAACCAGATAGTCACCACATTGCGGGACCATGTGGCACCACAAAGGGCCCCTGTCACTAGCCTGGACCAGGAACAGCCTACCACCTTCGCCGGCGCTAGTGGACAGGAGGCCCCCACACAACGACAGGCCACCAGAACCCCACCTCCTGCAGAAGAAGAACCACCCCGCAAGCGGAACCTGAGATCTCACAAGAAGACAGAGTAGGATGCCAAGACCCCCGCCAGCAAACGATACCCCCTGATGTCATCGCACTGTCCCACATTGTCACCCTGTCCAACCTTGAACTGCCCCTGCTCCATCCTTCCACAGGCATATGGACAATGCACCTGTGAGACTGAGAACTGGACTCTGCCATGGACATTACTCCACCATCACCCATCACCGTTTTACAATCATGTTCCTAAATTTAGCACTTTAATTAAATCACTTATTGCACTAAAAAAATCTCAGTCTGATTGTATTTTGAACAAATGTATTAGATATAACGGTGCCAAAATGTTCAGTTACATTGTGATGACAACATTCCACTGTCACACAGCTGTAGTCCATGGGCAAACAAAGCAGAGGTCACGCAGTGGGGCTCACAGCTCTGAAAACGGAAGGGAAAGTCACAACTCAGTTAACAGGAACTGGGGGGGAACTCAGACAGTAGAGAGGCAGGAGACTTTAAGTAAATGTAAAATGGCGTGGTTGATTCGTACCTGTGTGCTACTGAAAATACTGTTGTATCACTGTGTCCCTGTTGTCTGTGTCGTCCCCGTCGTCCTCCTCCTCTTCACTCTCCACAGGCTCCACAGCTGCTACAACACCACCATCTGAACCATCCTCCTGCAGGAAAGGCACCTGGCGTCGCAAAGCCAGGTTGTGAAGCATACAGCAAGCCACAATGATATGGCACACCTTCTTTGGTGAGTACATTAGGGATCCCCCTGTCATATGCAGGCACCTAAACCTGGCCTTCAGGAGGCCGAAGGTTCTTTCTATAATCCTCCTAGTTCGCCCATGGGCCTCATTGTAGCGTTCCTCTGCCCTTCTCCTGGGATTCCTCACTGGGGTAAGTAGCCACGACAGGTTGGGGTAACCAGAGTCACCTATTAGCCACACACGGTGTCTCTGTAGCTGTTCCATCACATAAGAGATGCTGCTATTTCGCATGATGTACGCGTCATGCACTGACCCAGGGAACTTGGCATTTACATGGGAGATGTACTGGTCAGCCAAACAGACCACCTGGACATTCATAGAATGATAACTTTTTCTGTTCCTGTACACCTGCTCACTTCCACTGGGGGGAACCAAGGCCACATGGGTCCCATCAATGGCACCAATGATGTTGGGAATATGTCCAAGGGCATAGAAATCACCCTTCACTGTAGCCAAATAGCCCACCTCAGGGAAAACAATGTAGCTCCGCATGTATTTCATCAGGGCAGACAACACTCTGGACAAAACCTTAGAAAACATAGGCTGAGACATCCCTGATGATATGGCCACTGTTGTTTGGAATGATCCACTTGCCAAAAAATGGAGTACTGACAGAACCTGCACCAGAGGGGGAATCCCTGTGGGTTGGCGAATGGGGGACATCAGGTCTGGCTCCAGCTGGGCACACAGTTCCTGTATAGTGGCTCGGTCAAGTCTGTATGTAAGTATGACATGTCTTTCTTCCATTGTCGACAGGTCCACCAGCGGTCTGTACACGGGAGGATTCCTCCATCTCCTCGCAAGTCCCAGCGGACGGTGCCTAGGAAGGACAACATGGAGCACAGAGTCAAGCAACCCACAGGTACGTAACCACAGCTTGCACAGTACACGATTCGCTATGCATTGAATGGCTTGTATGAGTGGCAATGCAAGGCCTAGGCCTGTGTGACGCAGTAGAAATTAAGCCATGTGGGCCCTTGAAATGGCGGCTGCCTGACCTGTGAAGTGTGACAATGGGATGTGAGGTCAATGCGCTGGCGTGGCACACCGTGGCGGTAGGCGGTCGAAGACCGCGGCGCAAAGCAGCATTGGTTAACATTGAACCCTATAGGTCTCAGGAGCCAATGACGATGTGCGCCGGCGGTCGCGGTACACACCGCCGCGGTACGCACCGCTGCGGGCGTGACCGCCATTTTCTAACTGCTTAATCACTCGAGACCTGATCATCCACAGGAGAGGACCTATACTGCAAGTGCTGCTGTGAACTCGGTCTGGAAGAGACAATGGCTGCTGCGACTGGGGAAAGGGCCCCTGCCTTCACATCTGAGGAATTGGATAAACTTGTTGATGGGGTCCTCCCCCAGTATGCGCTACTCTACGGTCCTCCAGACCAAAAGGTAAGCACACTGGGAGCACGTAGTATGGGCTATGCCTGTGTTGAGTGGGGTGGATGTAAGATGGTGGGGAGGGGAGCGAATGAGGAGTGCAACGCACGACACATGAGAGCATGTGCCACATGGCAAGGTTGGGGAGGGGGGGCCACTCACATCGACCATGCAGAAAAGTGATGATATTTCTTTTTCCACCCTGTACATGTCACATAGGTCAGCGCCCGTCAGAAGATCGACATTTGGCGTGCCATCGCCAAGGACGTCCGAGCCCTGGGGGTCCACAACAGACGGGGCACCCACTGCCGCAAGAGGTGGGAGGACATCTGCCGCGGGAGCAGAAAGACCGCCGAGGCTCTGCTGGGGATGGCCTCCCAACGTAGGAGGGGTGCCAGTCGTCAATTGACCCCCCTGATGTCCCGGATCCTGGCGGTGGCCTACCCCGATTTGGATGGGCGCGTGAGGACATCACAGCAGACACAAGGGGGTGAGTATCAGCACATTCTGCTATATTAGCGCACAGTGGAGGTGTCTGGGTGGGGGAGGAGGGCTGTTGCTATCTCTAGGCCAGGGCGGTCTCTGTAGGCTAGGCCCCTCCGTTAGACATGGCCCTGTGCCCCGCCCCCCACCTCTGTAGGGTGCTAAGTACAGCTATCCATGGCCCGGGCCCACCTATGTGTGCATTTGTCGTCCATAGACTTGTAGGCCAAGTCACTATAATTGAGTAGTGTACCCCGAGTGCGCGGCGTAGTGCAGGGGGCTTCTGTGTCTGTCCTCTCTGCCAACGGTGCCGCCAATGCATGCACTCAACATGTCTTTCTTTCTTCTCCCCCCCCCTTTTTTTTGGTTTTCCTGTTCATGTGTGAATTAGCATCATCAGGCGGAGGAGAAGTGGCATCGGCGCACGAGGGAGCTGCATCTCACATGGCCCCGGAGGGCCCTGCAACTGACTCGGAGTTAACCAGTGAGACGGAGGGCGAGGGGGGCTCCACAACGGGGACCCGTGGAGACGTCAGCGACACCGACACATCCTCGGAAGGGAGCTCCCTTGTGGTGGCGGCAACATCCGTGCCCACCGCAACAACAGGTACAGCCGCCACCCAGCGCACCAGCTCCGCCCTCCCAGCAGCCCCTCAGCTTTCGCCCCGTGCCCGCTCGGCCAGGAAGCCGGCCATCTCCTTCGCCCCTGGCACCTCAGGTCCTGCCCCAGTTACCCCTGCTGCCCTCAGTGCGGAGATCATTGACCTCCTCCAGACGCTCATTGTTGGGCAGTTTCCCCTTTTGAATGCCATCCAGGGGGTAGAAAGGGAGGTGCATCGGAGCAATGCATACCTGGAGGGCATTCATTCGGGTCAGGCTGCCCATCAGCGATCGTTCAACGCTCTGGCCTCAGCACTGACCGCAGCAATTGTCCCTGTGTCTAGCCTCCCCCCTCCAACTTCCTCAACACAGTCCCACTCCCCTGTTCCTCTGCCTATCCCAGACACACCTACAGACCAGCCTGCACACACCTCAACACCCAAGGGCAGCTCATCCAGACATAAGCACCACAGATCACACAAGCATTCACCCAAGCAACATCCAGATGCAGACATGCCAACAGCCACTGCCCCCTCTGTGTCCCCCTCCTCCTCGTCTCCCTCCTCCCTCCCTGTGACGTCTCCACTCACCTCTGCATGCACACCACCATCAGCCACTACGTCCATCACCACCACACCCACCAGAACAGTCCGCACACGTGCAGTCACCACCCCCACTGCCATTTACACGTCCCCTGTGTCCTCTCCCAGTGTGTCTGTCACTCCCTCTTCCAAGCCACACAAACGCCGGCAGCCACCCACCCAACAGCCATCCACCTCACCACAGCCTCCAGCACAAGCACCTGCACCCAAAGACAGCACACTTGACTCTCCTACAACCACATCCTCTTCCTCCACTCCCATACCCACTGCACCTACCCTTCCCATTGCTCCTAAAAAGTTGTTCCTCTCCAAAATTAACCTCTTTGCATCACCTGACCCACCCCCTCCATCTCGTAAGAGTCCAAACAGCACCTCAGCCACCACAAGCCCTGCACCTACTAGGACCATCGTTCAGGGCTATTGGAGTCCACCAGCTCCTAGGGCAGGAACATCGGCCAGCAGCAAGGGGACAGCCAGCCCACCCCCTGGGAAAAGAACCAAAAAAGGGAAGGGCCGGCGCGACAGGCCTGAGACGGCTGCCCCCAAGGACACCACCCTTGCACCGTCACCTGGCCCATCCACAAAGGGAGGCAAGGGTCCCAGAGATTCGGCCAAGGGGGGCAAGGGCAGCAGGGCGGACAAGTCCGGCAGCAGGCGAGCTGCCCAGGAGGGCCCCACCAGCCCCATTTGGGGAGTGACGGAGGACACCCACGGGCCCAGGACTCCAGCACAGGAGGGCCCCGCAAGCGAAAGGTCGGATGGCGACTGAGCGGGAATAATTGGCCAGATCTGGTTCCCTAGGAACACAAGACAAGCACCGCTGAACAGGGCCCCGCCGTGAGAAGCACCGCTGAACAGGGCCCCGCCGTGAGAAGCACCGTTCCGCTGGGCCCTTCCTCTCAAGCACCGCTCTGCTGGGCCCTTCATCTCAAGCACCGCTCCGCTGGGCCCTTCCTGTCAAGCACCGCTCCGCTGGGCCCTTCCTGTCAAGCACCGCTCTGCTGGGCCCTTCCTGTCAAGCACCGCTCCGCTGGACCCTTCATCTCAAGCACCGCTGGCCCATTGGCAGGGCCGGATCTGTGTCGGGCAGGGCTTCACGAAGCACTCTGGGCACCATGCCTCCTCCATAACCAGTGGAGTCTGTAATCCACCTGATGGACTGTGGCTTTGCACTCCCCAGGATGGTACACTGGGCAATCCACCCACTGTAGAGACTTGAGATACTGTGGCTTTGCACTCCCCAGGATGGTACAGTGGGCAATCCACCCACTGTAGAGACTTGAGAGACTGTGGCTTTGCACTCCCCAGGATGGTACAGTGGGCATGGAGGCCCCTCGTGGATCTGGCGTCGTGGACTCATGTGGCTGAGGTGCCCCCCCTTCCCTTCCCCCTGAGGTGCCTGTGGTTTTATTATCTGATGCCCCAGCAGTGTTCTCTCCAATGGAATCGGGTCTCGTGTGTGGGCTTTGCCCATGTGTTTATGCACATTGGCCCACGAACAATGGCATGTAGCCAATATGTGCCGGACTTTTGGACTATGTATACATTGTTCATGTTGTAATATATTTATTTTACAAATTTCATATTTCACTTAAGTTCAAATATGCTTTAATATACTTCAATTTTAATGATCATTTTATTTTATATTTGCATTATCCCGGGGGGCCTTGGTGTGTGGGGATTTGGGGGGGGGGGTGTCGTGTATGTGTGTGCCCGTAATCTTTTCTCCTCCCCCCTCCCCTGTGTCGTAGGTGCAGTACTCACCGTTGTCTCCTGCGGCGTTCCATGCTGTCCAGATTCCTCGTGGAGTGTATAGAGGTGAGCGTTTTCCCGTTCGTGGTCTGTTTCCGCCGTGTTTTTATCGGCGGGGCTCCCGCCCCGGAAAAGGTGGCGGATTGGTGGGTCGTGATAGGGTGGGCGGTACATTGTCTGCCGCCTGTCTGTTGGCGGTGACCGCCGCGCTGTTTGTTTGTCCCGCCGTGGCGGTCGGAGTGTTAAAGTGGTGGGCTGTGTTGGCGGTTCCCGCCAGGGTCGGAATTCCATTTTTTTTACCGCCTGCCTGTTGGCGGGTTGGCTGCCGCTTTAACACCGACCGACCCGATAAAAACACGGCGGAAACAGACTACGAACGGGAAAACGCTCACCTATACACACTCCACGAGGAAGGAGGACAGCATGGAACCCGAATTAAACATCCTACCAGCTATTGTCTACCTGCTCATCTACCAGGAGTACGAACACCGGCGCAGACGACAACGGTGAGTACTGCACCTACGACACAGGGGAGGGGGGAGGAGGAAAGCTTACGGGCACACACATGCGCCATACACCCACCCCCCCACCACAAATACCTACACCCCAATGCGGAGCAACAAGTCAGAGTGACACCCCCCAAACTCACCGGAATAATGCAAAGACACAATTAAAATGATCTATAAAATATATGTATAAATAGCTCCATTGAAGGTATGGGAAATATGCTATATGAAAGATACAAAATAAGGAATGAACATAGTCAAAAATATATACATAGGCAATAAGTCCTGCACATTCCGTCAAAGTTCCATAGTCCGTGGGCCAATGTGCACAAACACATGGGCAAAGCCCACACAGGAGACCAGATACCATTGGAGAGAACACTGCTGGGGCATCAGATGATAAAACTACAGGCACCTCAGGGGGAAGGGAAGGGGGGGCACCTCAGCCACATGAGTCCACGACGCCAGATCCACAAGGGGCCTCCATGCCCACTGTCCCATCCTGGGGAGTGCAAAGCCACAGTCTCACAAGTCTCTACAGTGGGTGGCTTGCCCACTGTGCCATCCTGGGGAGTGCAAAGCCACAGTCTCTCAAGTCTCTACAGTGGGTGGCTTGCCCACTGTTCCATCCTGGGAAGTGCCAAGCCACAGTCCATCAGATGGATTACCGACTCCACTGTTAATGGAGGAGGCATGGTGCCCAGGGTGCTTCGTGAAGCCCTGCTCGACACAGAACTGGCACTGTCAATGGGCCAGCGGTGCTTGAGATGAAGGGCCCAGTGGAGCGGTGCAGAGACGGCGGGGCCCAGCGGAGCGGTGCTTGACAGGAAGGGCCCAGCGGAGCGGTGCTTGAGATGAAGGGCCCAGCAGAGCGGTGCTTGAGATGAAGGGCCCAGCGGAGCGGTGCTTGACAGGAAGGGCCCAGCGGAGCGGTGCTTGAGATGAAGGGTCCAGCGGAGCGGTGCTTGATATGAAGGGCCCAGCGGAGCGGTGCTTGAGATGAAGGGCCCAGCAGAGCGGTGCTTGAGATGAAGGGCCCAGCGGAGCGGTGCAGAGATGGCGGGGCCCAGCGGAGTGGTGCTTGACAGGAAGGGCCCATCGGAGCGGTGCTTGAGATGAAGGGCCCAGCGGAGCGGTGCTTGACAGGAAGGGCCCAGCGGAGCAGTGCCTGAGACGGCGGGGCCCAGCGGAGCGGTGCTTGACAGGAAGGGCCCAGCGGAGCGGTGCTTGAGACGGCGGGGCCCAGCGGAGCGGTGCATGACAGGAAGGGCCCAGCGGAGCGGTGCTTCAGACGGCGGGGCCCAGCGGAGCGGTGCTTGACAGGAAGGGCCCAGCGGAGCGGTGCTTGAGATGAAGGGCCCAGTGGAGCGGTGCTTGACAGGAAGGGCCCAGCGGAGCGGTGCTTGAGATGAAGGGCCCAGCGGAGCGGTGCTTGACAGGAAGGGCCCAGCGGAGCGGTGCTTGAGATGAAGGGCCCAGCGGAGCGGTGCTTGACAGGAAGGGCCCAGCGGAGCGGTGCTTGAGATGAAGGGCCCAGCGGAGCGGTGCTTGAGATGAAGGGCCCAGCGGAGTGGTGCTTGACAGGAAGGGCCCAGCGGAGCGGTGCTTGAGATGAAGGGCCCAGCGGAGCGGTGCTTGAGATGAAGGGCCCAGCGGAGCGGTTCTTGACAGGAAGGGCCCAGCGGAGCGGTGCTTGAGATGAAGGGCCCAGCGGAGCGGTGCTTGAGATGAAGGGCCCAGCGGAGCGGTGCTTGAGATGAAGGGCCCAGTGGACCGGTGCTTGAGATGAAGGGCCCAGCGGAGCGGTGCAGAGACGGCGGGGCCCAGCGGAGCGGTGCTTGACAGGAAGGGCCCAGCGGAGCGGTGCCTGAGACGGCGGGGCCCAGCGGAGCGGTGCTTGACAGGAAGGGCCCAGCGGAGCGGTGCTTGAGACGGCAGGGCCCAGCGGAGCGGTGCATGACAGGAAGGGCCCAGCGGAGCGGTGCTTGAGACAGCGGGGCCCAGCGGAGCGGTGCTTGACAGGAAGGGCCCAGCGGAGCGGTGCTTGAGATGAAGGGCCCAGCGGAGTGGTGCTTGACAGGAAGGGCCCAGCGGAGCGGTGCTTGAGATGAAGGGCCCAGCGGAGCGGTGCTTGACAGGAAGGGCCCAGCGGAGCGGTGCTTGAGATGAAGGGCCCAGCGGAGCGGTGCTTGACAGGAAGGGCCCAGCGGAGCGGTGCTTGAGATGAAGGGCCCAGCGGAGCGGTGCTTGAGATGAAGGGCCCAGCGGAGCGGTGCTTGAGATGAAGGGCCCAGCGGAGCGGTGCTTGACAGGAAGGGCCCAGCGGAGCAGTGCTTGAAATGAAGGGCCCAGCGGAGCGGTGCTTGAGATGAAGGGCCCAGCGGAGCGGTGCTTGAGATGAAGGGCCCAGCGGAGCGGTGCTTGAGATGAAGGGCCCAGTGGAGCGGTGCTTGAGATGAAGGGCCCAGCGGAGCGGTGTAGAGACGGCGGGGCCCAGCGGAGCGGTGCTTGACAGGAAGGGCCCAGCGGAGCGGTGCTTGAGATGAAGGGCCCAGCGGAGCGGTGCTTGACAGGAAGGGCCCAGCGGAGCGGTGCCTGATACGGCGGGGCCCAGCGGAGCGGTGCTTGAAACGGCGGGGCCCAGCGGAGCGGTGCATGACAGGAAGGGCCCAGCGGAGCGGTGCTTGAGACGGCGGGGCCCAGCAGAGCGGTGCTTGACAGGAAGGGCCCAGCGGAGCGGTGCTTGAGATGAAGGGCCCAGCGGAGCGGTGCTTGACAGGAAGGGCCCAGCGGAGCGGTGCTTGAGATGAAGGGCCCAGCGGAGCGATGCTTGACAGGAAGGGCCCAGCGGAGCGGTGCTTGAGATGAAGGGCCCAGCGGAGCGGTGCTTGAGATGAAGGGCCCAGTGGAGCGGTGCTTGAGATGAAGGGCCCAGCGGAGCGGTGCTTGACAGGAAGGGTCCAGCGGAGCGGTGCTTGAGATGAAGGGCCCAGCGGAGCGGTGCTTGAGATGAAGGGCCCAGCGGAGCGGTGCTTGAGATGAAGGGCCCAGCGGATCGGTGCTTGACAGGAATGGCCCAGCGGAGCGGTGCTTGAGATGAACGGCCCAGCGGAGCGGTGCTTGAGATGAAGGGCCCAGAGGAGCGGTTCTTGTCCCGGCGGGCCCCTGTTCAGCGGTTCTTGTCCCGGCGGGCCCCTGTTCAGCGGTGCTCCTCCTGGCGGGGCCCTGTTCAGCGGTTCTTGTCCCGGCAGGCCCCTGTTCAGCGGTTCTTGTCCCGGCGGGCCCCTGTTCAGCGGTTCTTGTCCCGGCGGGGCCCTGTTCAGCGGTGCTCCTCCCGGCGGGGCCCTGTTCAGCGGTGCTCCTCCCGGCGGGGTCCGGTTCAGCGGTGCTCCTCCCGGCGGGGCCCTGTTCAGCGGTGCTTCTCCCGGCGGGCCCCTGTTCAGCGGTTCTTGTCCCTGCGGGCCCCTGTTCAGCGGTGCTCCTCCCGGCGGGGCCCTGTTCAGCGGTACTTGTCCCGGCGGGGCCCTGTTCAGCGGTTCTTGTCCCGGCGGGGCCCTGTTCAGCGGTTCTTGTCCCGGCGGGGCCCTGTTCAGCGGTGCTCCTCCCAGCGGGGCCCTGTTCAGCGGTGCTCCTCCCGGCGGGGCCCTGTCCAGCGGTTCTTCTCCCAGCGGGGCCCTGTTCAGCGGTGCTCCTCCCGGCGGGGCACTGTTCAGCGGTGCTTGTCCCGGCGGGGCAGCTCGCCTGTTGCCTGACTTCTCCGCCCTGCTACCCTTGCCCTCCTTCGCTGAAGCTCTGTGGACCTTGCCTCCCTTGGATGATGTGGCAGGTGACGGGGCAAGGCTACTGTCCTTGGTGGCAGCCGTCTCAGTCTTGTCGCGTCGGGCCTTTTTTTTTTTTGTCCTCTTCCCAGGGGGTGGGCTGGCTGTCCCCTTGCTGCTGGCCGATGTTCCTGCCCTAGGAGCTGGTGGACTCCAATAGCCCTGCACTATGGTCACAGTAGATGCAGGGCTGGTGGTGGGTGAGGTGCTTTTTTTACTCTTACCAGATGGAGGGGGTGGGTCAGTGATTGGAACGAGCTCAAGGTTGGAAAGGAAAACGACTTGGGAAGGACAGGGACGGGTAGGTGTAGTGGGTATGGGAGTGGAGGAAGAGGATGTGGTTGTAGGAGAGTCAAGTGTGCTGTCTTTGGGTGCAGGTGCTTGTGACGGAGGCTGTCGTGAGGTGGATGGCTGTTGGGTGGGTGGCTGCCTGCGTTTGTGTGCTTTGGAAGAGGGGGTGACAGACACACTGGGAGAGGACACAGGGGACGTGTAAATGGCAGTGGGGGTGGTGACTGCACGTGTGCGGACTGTAATGGAGGGTGTGCTGGTGATGGAAGTACTGGCTGATGGTGGTGTGCATGCAGGTGTGTTGGAGACGTCACAGGGAGGGAGGAGGGAGATGAGGAGGTGGGGGACACAGAGGTAGTAGTGACTGTCGGCATGTCTGCATCTGGATGTTGCTTGGGTGAATGCTTGTGGGATCTGTGGTGCTTATGTCTGGATGAGCTGCCCTTGGGTGTAGAGGTGTGTGCAGGCTGGTCTGATGGTGTGGATGGGATAGGCAGAGGAACAGGAGACTGGGACTGGGTGGAGGGAGTCAGAAGAGGGAGGCTGGAGACAGGGACAATGGCTGCCGTCAGTGCTGAGGCCAGAGCGTTGAACGATCACTGATGGGCAGCCTGACCCGAATGAATGCCCTCCCTTTCTACACCCTGGATGGCATTCCAAAGGGTAGACTGCCCAACAATGAGCGTCTGGAGGAGGTCAATGATCTCCGCACTGAGGGCAGCAGGGGTAACTGGGGCAGGACCTGAGGTGCCAGGGGCGAAGGAGATGGCCGGCTTCCTGGCCGAGCGGGCACGGGGCGAAAGCTGAGGGGCTGCTGGGAGGGCGGAGCTGGTGCGCTGGGTGGCGGCTGTACCTGTTGTTGCGGTGGGCACGGATGTTGCCGCCACCACAAGGGAGCTCCCTTCCGAGGATGTGTCGGTGTCGCTGACGTCTCCACGGGTCCCCGTTGTGGAGCCCCCCTCGCCCTCCGTCTCACTGGTTAACTCCGAGTCAGTTGCAGGGCCCTCCGGGGCCATGTGAGATGCAGCTCCCTCGTGCGCCGATGCCACTTCTCCTCCGCCTGATGATGCTAATTCACACATGAACAGGAAAACCAAAAAAAAGGGGGGGGAGAAGAAAGAAAGACACGTTGAGTGCATGCATTGGCGGCACCGTTGGCAGAGAGGACAGACACAGAAGCCCCCTGCACTACGCCGCGCACTCGGGGTACACTACTCAATTATAGTGACTTGGCCTACAAGTCTATGGACGACAAATGCACACATAGGTGAGCCCGGGCCATGGATAGCTGTACTTAGCACCCTACAGAGGTGGGGGGCGGGGGCACAGGGCCATGTCTAACGGAGGGGCCTAGCCTACAGAAACCGCCCTGGCCTAGAGATAGCAACAGCCCTCCTCCCCCACCCAGACACCTCCACTGTGCGCTAATATAGCAGAATGTGCTGATACTCACCCCCTTGTGTCTGCTGTGATGTCCTCACGCGCCCATCCAAATCGGGGTAGGCCACCGCCAGGATCCGGGACATCAGGGGGGTCAATTGACGACTGGCACCCCTCCTACGTTGGGAGGCCATCCCCAGCAGAGCCTCGGCGGTCTTTCTGCTCCCGCGGCGGATGTCCTCCCACCTCTTGCGGCAGTGGGTGCCCCGTCTGTTGTGGACCCCCAGGGCCCGGACGTCCTTGGCGATGGCACGCCAAATGTCGATCTTCTGACGGGCGCTGACCTATGTGACATGTACAGGGTGGAAAAAGAAATATCATCACTTTTCTGCATGGTCGATGTGAGTGGCCCCCCCTCCCCAACCTTGCCATGTGGCACATGCTCTCATGTGTCGTGCGTTGCACTCCTCATTCGCTCCCCTCCCCACCATCTTACATCCACCCCACTCAACACAGGCATAGCCCATACTACGTGCTCCCAGTGTGCTTACCTGTTGGTCTGGAGGACCGTAGAGTAGCGCATACTGGGGGAGGACCCCATCAACAAGTTTATCCAATTCCTCAGATGTGAAGGCAGGGGCCCTTTCCCCAGTCGCAGCAGCCATTGTCTCTTCCAGACCGAGTTCACAGCAGCACTTGCAGTATAGGTCCTCTCCTGTGGATGATCAGGTCTCGAGTAATTAAGCAGTTAGAAAATGGCGGTCACGCCCGCAGCGGTGCGTACCGCGGCGGTGTGTACCGCGACCGCCGGCGCACATCGTCATTGGCTCCTGAGACCCATAGGGTTCAATGTTAACCAATGCTGCTTTGCGCCGCGGTCTTCGACCGCCTACCACCACGGTGTGCCACGCCAGCGCAGTGACCTCACATCCCACTGTCACACTTCACAGGTCAGGCAGCCGCCATTTCAAGGGCCCACATGGCATAATTTCTACTGCGTCACACAGGCCTAGGCCTTGCATTGCCACTCATACAAGCCTTTCAATGCATAGCGATTCGTGTACTGTGCAAGCTGTGTGAACGAACCTGTGGGTTGCTTGACTCTGTGCTCCATGTTGTCCTTCCTAGGCACCGTCTGCTGGGACTTGCGAGGAGAAGGATGAATCCTCCCGTGTACCGACCGCTGGTGGACCTGTCGACAATGGAAAAACGACATATCATACTTACATACAGGCTTGACAGAGCAACTATACATGAACTATGTGCCCAGCTGGAGCCAGACCTGATGTCCCCCATCCGCCAACCCACAGGGATTCCCCCTCTGGTGCAGGTTCTGTCAGTACTCCATTTTTTTGCAAGTGGGTCTTTTCAGACAACAGTGGCCATATCATCTGGGATGTCTCAGCCTATGTTTTCTAAGGTTTTGTCCAGAATGTTGTCTGCCCTGATGAAATACATGCAGAGCTACATTATTTTCCTTGAGGTGGCCGAATTGGCTACAGTGAAGGGTGATTTCTATGCCCTTGGACATATCCCCAACATCATTGGTGCCATTGATGGGACCCATGTGGCTTTGGTTCCCCCCAAAGAAAGTGAGCAGGTGTACAGAAACAGAAAAAGTTATCATTCGATGAATGTCCAGGTGGTCTGTTTGGCTGACCAGTACATCTCCCATGTAAATGCCAAGTTCCCTGGGTCAGTGCATGACGCGTATGTCATGTGAAATAGCAGCATCCCTTATGTGATGGAACAGCTACAGAGACACCGTGTGTGGCTAATTGGTGACTCTGGTTACCCCAACCTGTCGTGGCTACTGACCCCAGTGAGGAATCCCCGGACCAGGGCAGAGGAACGGTACAATGAGGCCCATGGGCGAACTAGGAGGATCATAGAAAGGACCTTCGGGGTCCTGAAGGCCAGGTTTAGGTGCCTGCATATGACAGGGGGATCCCTAATGTACTCACCAAAGAAGGTGTGCCATATCATCGTGGCCTGCTGTATGCTTCACAATCTTGCTTTGCGACGCCAGGTGCCTTTTCTGCAGGAGGATGGTCCAGATGGTGGTGTTGTAGCAGCTGTGGAGCCTGTGGAGAGTGAAGAGGAGGAAGACGACGGGGACGACACGGACAACAGGGATACAGTCATACAACAATATTTTCAGTAGCACACAGGTAAGAGTCACCAACGCCATTTTACATTTACTTAAGGCCTCATGCGTCTCCACTGTCTGTGTTTCCCCTCAGTTCCTGTTAATTGATTTGTGACTTTCCCTTCCCTTTTCAGAGCTGTATGACCCACTGCCTGACTTCAGCTTTGTTTGCCCATGGACTAAAGCTTATTGAAAGTGGTATGTTGTCATCACAAAGTAACTGGACATTATTGCACCGTTATGTGTAATACATTTGTTAAGAATACAAGCAGACTCCTGTTATTTTAAGTGCAATAAGTGATTTATTTTAAGTGCTACATATAGGTACATGATTGGAAAACGGTGATGGGTGGGGGTGGAGTAATGTCCATGGCAGAGTCCAGTTCTCAGTCGCACAGGTGCATTGTCCATATGCCTGGGGAAGGATGGAGCAGGGGCAGTTCAAGGTTGGACAGGGTGACAATGTGGGACAGTGGGATGACATCAGGGGGTATCTTAGGCTGGCGGGGGTCTTGCAATCCTACTCTGTCTTCTTGTGAGATCTCAGGTTCCGCTTGCGGGGTGGTTCTTCTTCTGCAGGAGGTGGGGTTCTGGTGACCTGTTGTTGTGTGGGGGCCTCCTGTCCACTAGCGCCGGCGGAGGTGGAAGGCTGTTCCTGGCCTGGGCTAGTGACAGGGGCCCTTTGGGGTGCCACATGGTCCTGCAATGTGGTGACGATCTGGGTAAGGGCCACGACGATGGTCCCCATTGCGGAACCGATGTTCCTCAGTTCCTCCCTGAACCCCATGTACCGTTCCTCCTGCAGTTCCTGGATCTCCTGGAACCGGGCCAGTACCGTCGCCATCGTCTCCTGGGAGTGGTGGTATGCTCCCATGATGGAGGAGAGGGCCTCTTGGAGAGTCGGTTCCCTGGGCCTGTCCCCCCCCTGTCGCACAGCAGCCCTCCCAGTTCCCCTGTGTTCCTGGGCCTCTGCCCCCAGGTCCCTGTTGTTGTTGGGGTGGTGGGTCAACCTGGGTGCCCTGTAGTGGTAGACACACCGCTGATTTACGTGTCCTGGAGACAGAGGCATGGGCCGCTGGGTGGGAGCTGTGCTGGTGTTCCCAGAGGGGGTTGGGTCTGGTGTAGCCTGTGGCTGTTTGTGGGGAACCGACTGTCCAGCGGTCCCCGATGGGCCGGGCTGGTCATCTGGGTCCAGGGAGACAGAGCTGCTGTCATCACTGGGGGCCTCTTCTGGGGATGGGATGGACATCTCTGGACCCTCCGTGGCGGTGTGGTGGCGTTCGGGTCCTGCAGGGGTATAAAGGTATGGTTATTGCTTCTGTGTGTGGCATTTCGTGTGATGGGTGTGTGTCCGTGTACCCAAGTGCAGGCATTCCCATGTGGGGGCTTTTGTGAGGGTGGCTTGTGGGGGTGATGTGTGTGTGCAGTGGGCATGCTTTGGTGATGGGTGTCCATGCTTTGTGGTCGCATGCAGGGCTTGGTGTTGGGATGGGTGGGTTGTGATGGTGAGCCTTTTGCTAGGTGTTGGTGTGATGGGGGTGGGGGTGAGGGTGGGGGTATGATTTGGCATGCAGGTGGGGTGGAGGTGGGAAGCAGTAGTGAAGATTTGACTTACCAGAGTCCATTCCTCCGCCTACTCCTGCGAGGCCCTCAGGATGCAGGATGTGCAAGACTTCCTCCTCCCATGTGGTAAATTCTGGGGGAGTAGGCGGGGGTCCGCCGCCAGTCTTCTGCACCGCAATGTTGTGCCTTGATACCATGGAACGCACCTTCCCCCGTAGGTCGTTCCATCTCTTCCTTATGTCATCCCGATTGCGTGGATGCTGTCCCACCGCGTTGACCCTGTCCACTATCCTTTGCCATAGCTCCATCTTCCTGGCAATTGTGGTGTGCTGCAGCTGTGCCCCGAAGAGCTGGGGCTCTACACGGACTATTTCCTCCACCATGACCCTGAGTTCGGCGTCACTGAACCTGGGGTGTCTTTGGGGTGCCATGGGGTGGTGTGGATGAGGTGTGGGGTGGCGTTTGTGGTGATGAGTGTGGTGCGTGTGGTGGTGTGTGGTGTTTGGTGCGTGAATTCTGTGTGGGTGATGGTGTTGTGTGCCTCTGTGTTGTGGGATTGTCTATTCTGTGCTCTCTCTCTAGCCTTCATCAATAATTTCGGGTCGTAGGGGCTTGTGGGTGATGTGGGTGTGTGTTTTATATTGTGTTGGGTGTGTGGGAGTGGTGTTAGTATGTGTATCAGGTGTGCGTGTTTCAAACTGACCAATGTGGCTGAGTTTTCTATGTGTGTGTGTATTTTGACCGCGGCGGTGTGTACCGCCAATGGAATACCGCGTTTGAAAGACCGCCGCGTGGATTTGTGGGTCGGAATGGTATGGGCGTATTTCTGTTGGCGTGACGGTGGAGGTTTGTTCATCGCCATTTTTTCGCTGACCTTTGGTGTGGCGGACTTTTGTGGATGTCGGGTTTTTGGCGGTTTGCCAGTTGCTGGTCAGAATGACCGTGGCGGTTTACCGCGGTCGCGGCGGTGTTATGGCGGTCTTCTGACCGGCGGTAAGCGCCTTTTACCGCCGAGGTCAGAATGACCCCCATAATCTCAGAAACAGAGAAAATATAAAAACGCATGATAGATATCAATATACTGATACACGCCAATCTCGTTCCTTTCAGGACTCATCGGAAAAGAGAAATAAGAGAGGTGGGCGATCAGAGCGGAGAACAGACGACGTGAAACCGAGACAGGAATCACAACGCTCTTCGGAGGTTTCTGTTAAGAAGGAAGAGAAACCAGTAGAACAAAAACAACAATTTAAAAAGAAAAAAGTGGCAGCTGTCTCAGTCAGACATGCCACTCAGGAAGAGGGTTCTCTTGAAGAACAAGAACTGGGCTCTAGCACTGCTAGACAGCGCAGCAGAGGTCACAATAGTTCGCCGGAATCTTCAAGAGCATCTGGAGGTGTAAGCAACTGATGACTTCATATAAGTAGAAACAGCGGATATGCGTGTGTCCGAACCTGATAGGGTGTATAGAGTAACTCTACAATTAGAAGGAGACATTGAATGCACCATACACGCAATCTTTTGGGACCGTGTAGTTAAAATATATGACATTTTGTTGGCCGAACAAGATTGGCTGCCTGATTTTGTCCGCACCTGCCCATATGGAGAAGAGGTTATTAAACCTTCCTTCTCGCCCCTTGTTCCAGAGGAACTCGCTGAGTCCTATTCTATAGAATGGGCTCTAGCACAAGCACCTGCGTTATATAAAAATCACGTAGGGTGGGATAGGGATTCTCCATTCCCATTAAAGGTGAACCTCAGCCACAACCGCAGTATCCAATAAAACATGAAGCAAGGGCACTGGTGAGAGAGATACTTACGCAATTAGAATACCAGGGGGTGATTGAACCCTGTGTCTCACCGATGAATAACCCCTTATTCCCTGTAGCTAAACCGGACCATTCATACAGAATAGTCTTAGACTACAGACATTTAAATGGACATACACGTACATATGCTATACAAAACTCGCATAGCACTGCACTAATGAGCAGCATTGTGCAGAAAAAATATAAAACGACTTTGGATATCTCAAATGGATTCTTCTGCCGGAATATAGCGCCTGAAAGCAGAGAATTAACAAGCTTTAGTGCACTAGGCTCCCAGAAAAAATTCTGTTGTTTGCCTCAGGGGTATAAGAACAGCCCAGGACTGTTTGTAGCTCGTGTGACTGCTATTTTACACGAGATAGACCCTGAAGCATTGTCATATGTGGACGATATATATCTCACGGATGACGAGTTACTACAACATTTAAGACGGGTAGCCCGTATTGTTGTAGGGTTTGTCGAACTCGGCTACAAATTTAACTTCAAAAAATCAAAAATTGCCTTCCTCAGCATCCTGTTCCTAGGATTTGAGCTGTCGAATGAAAGGAAGAGCCTAGCGCCACAATTTTTAGAAAAATGTGCACAATTGCAACCACCAAATACGATTAAAAAACTACAATCATTGTTGGGCTTTCAAAATTTTGGCAGAACATACATTCCTGATTATGCTACACGCATAAAACCTTTATATGAGTTAATACGTCCTGATTTTTCAAGTAAATTCTGGACAATTGAGCATTCACATACTCTTCGAGAGTTACAGGCAGATATGCTAGCAGCAAAACATTTACACACACGGGACAATAAGACACATTTGGTCATCAGGGTAATAGCTGGGGCCATAGGTTTTACTTATGTCACATTTAATGAAGGTGAGACAGTCCCGGTAGCCGCTGTTGAACAACGCTTTGCACCCACGGAGAAAATTCTCACTGCTGTGCAGACGGCTGTTATTAAAAAGACCTCTTGCCCAAGGAAAACGCATTATTGTCATTTCTCCTATTCCGACCCTAGAGGCTGTTACAAAAGCTAGCGTCCCGAACACAAAAGCACTTCATCCACGATGGATACAATGGGCTACGTCTTTAACAGCCACTGACGTAGACTACATTTTCGACCCAAAGTTACAAACTCAAGAATTTCTAAAATATGAAGTATAATATCCAATTCCCGCTGACACCTTGCCTATTGATCAATATCATGTAGTCATGTACACCGATGGCTCTGCGCAACCAGCGATTGGAACTAAACATCAATATTCTGCTGCATGTGCGGTCGTGAGCGGCTATATGAAGGGGGAGAAATTCTGTCCCCAACATACCTATACACAGACCTTAGGGGATTGTACATCACAATTGGTTGAGATAAAAGCTCTACTAATGGCACTAGAACATACAGATCCGACACTGTTCACACTGATTGTGTTTCATATTATTGCGTCCAGTCTTTTAATGAATACCTACATTACTGGCGCTTGAATGGGTTCAGAGATTCAAAAGTCAACACCATAAAACACAGACTCCTGTCGGGGAAGGTAGCAGACCTGAAAGAGACGCTACCCAAAGTCCATGTTGTGCTTACACTTGGACACCAGAGCGTTGGGATACATGTTGCTGGAAATACTTTGGCTGATGAAGCCGCAAAGTCGGCAATGGCAGTCGCCACTGTAGCTGCAGTAACTCGTTCGAGTTCCAAGCCAGACACAGACATTATGGCTGCCATAAAAGCTACGGTTGATGGTACACCTTATCCTAAAGGATTTCCCAATAAATATCAATACTTGATGGGAAGTATGCTGAACGCTGAAGTTAAAATTCCAGGCGTAGGCGTACGCGACATCCCCAATAAAGATGTGAGACCTCAATTGATTAAAGCAGCGCATGAAGGGGTGGCATCTGCACATGCTGGCGTGGCGACTACAATTTCACTCTTACAGGCCATTTATTGGTGGCCTGGTCTCTATAAAGAGACTAGGCAGTATGTCCTTTGTTGTGACATCTGTCAACAAATTTAAGTTTCCACGGCTAAGCGCCCGCCGCAGACACCCCTCTTAATCTCAAATAGACCATTACAATGTGTGTACTTGGATCATCGCGGTCCATTAACACCTGATAGTGCATACAAATATATACTAGTCGCTGTTGATTCTTGCTCCAGATTTGTGTGGGTGTGGCCACAACGCTCGGCTGACGCTCGGACTGTTATTAAAGATTTGCGAGTCTTTGTCAGTACATATGCAGTTGCGGCATTCCATTCGGACCAAGGCCCTGCTTTTGCCTCAAGGGCATTCAGGGACACCATGGCTTCGTTGGGGGTCCAGCTCCAGTACTCGTCTCCATTTCATCCCGAGCGAAATTCTGTAGTGGAGTGATTAAACCGCTATTTAAAGCAATCCTTAACTGCCAGAGTCTTACGGACCGGGTCGTAGTTGGCTAACCCACCTGTATGGAGTTCAGAGAGTACTAAATAACCTGCCTAGAAGGTCCCTGGGGAGTCGTACTTCATATGAGTGCCTGTTCGGAACACAAATGTTTGTTCCGGATCTTGATGGTCCTGGTGTGGACGCGGCGGAAACACCTTTTGACATAAATGATTGTGTCACTGTTTTACAGGAATTACAGCAGTTCTGTGAAGATAACTCTTCTAAAAGTGCTGCCTCCACAGGAATTAAGGATGTGCCAGTAACACCTACCGGCTGGATTCCCAGAGTTGGGGATCTTGTGCATGAAAAGGTCGCAGTGAAAAAATAATTTGGCCCTTCTTATCGAGCACCAGTCCCTGTGTTGGGGATACACAGTACCAGAACTGTTATTCTACCACCGCTGCCAGGTGCCAAAGAAAACCGCTTTGTTTCCATTGACAATGTCAAGCTACAACATGTGGCCGATTCTACACAGCCGACCAAGAGGAACGTCCAGTAGTTCCCGAATCCCTCTCACTACTGGAGAAGAAGTTCCGCTTCAAGTTGTCTATACCAACACTGATGCCTCTCCGAGCTTGGGGAGGGTGGATGATGATGATCTTGCATTGGTTCCACTAACAACAAGCAACTTAGAAACATTTGATCAAGTCACTATGACCACAAGCCAGATGGATGGTGCTGTCTACTGTGTGCCACCAGAGGAAACACCAACTCCTCCATTGACTACAGCAACGCCTTTTGCACGAACAGCCTCTGGTTATTTTGCCGACTACAACGACGGTCTAACAGAATCGTTTGCCTCTTCGACAGCTGACCTGTCAGGTGCACGTAAGCTAATACACTGGCTCAAAGATACGTATTTCATTTTTCCATGGAACTATGTGTGGCTTTCCTTGACTGTCCTAGCCTTTTTGCTTTGGATTGGGTTTGTCATTACTTTTTTTCCTGTTAATACAGGGTCATTTTGTTCCCGAGAGATCAGTGGTTGAACAGGTGTAGGAGGTTCTGAAACCACACTTTTAATCACATAAGATTCGAAGAGACTTGTCTTTTGTGAACATTTCTGCAGTACCAATTCCTGATGGGATTGTGTGGGACAAAGTAATGTTTGATATATATGGTCCCACTGAAATCATTCAAATAACATATGTGTTAAAGTTATCCATGAACAATATAGTTATACCAGGCATTGTATCTGATGATTGGGATGTGAAAACAGTTGATTCAATGAAGACAGAATTGCAATATTATACTGTCTATGAAATTGAAGATGTTTACCAGTTTAAGCACAAATATGGTGACATGTTTTGCTATAATTATTATGGGCACCACTTCATACATAAAGCGAACAGTCCAAAAACGAAATTTGATTATACACAATGGGAACATTGCCCAACTCCCCCGCAAGGGAGTTCAAAAACTTATTTTGAAAAGTTTGCGTATTTTTCTGGGCATCATCAAAAAAATGCGGAGTCATATTATTATAAGATAACTCCGACTAGGGATAAACATATGTTATTGACCAACACAAAATTTATAAATTTGGACTCCTTTGTTTCCCGTTATCAATTGAAGGTTATGAATATTATTCAAAAAATGTTGATTTGAAAAGTGTTTGGGGAACAAAAAATTGGCAGACCAAGGGTAGAGAAACATTGTTTAGAGCATGTCTCATCCCCGTTCAAATGATTTTTTAAAATGAAACAGTACAACAGACCAGTTGTTTAGGCTTAGATACAATTAGAGAATTAAACATGCCCAGTATACCTGCCCCTGCAAAATTTAATAACTGGCAAAAGTACACAAATGCAACTTTTAGTGAGCTTAATGAGTGGGTCCAGAATGGTACATTTAATGCTTCACTGACACGTCCAGGCGGGTGGTTATTGTGGCCAATAAATATCAATGTGTGTCATCAACGTTTTGTCACCTCCTCGGGGGGTTCCGAACGAGTAGGTCAGACCCTCGCTATATATCACCAGAACATGCTGACATAATTACAACATATAGGGGGTTATTACAACTTTGGAGGAGGTGTTAATCCGTCCCAAATGTGACGGATATACCACCAGCCGTATTACGAGTTCCATAGGATATAATGGACTCGTAATACGGCTGGTGGTATATCCGTCACTTTACCGTCACTTTTGGGACGGATTAACACCTCCTCCAAAGATGTAATAACCCCCATAGTGTAGGAAAATTGTGCCAACAGTGGCTAAAATCATCCTCACTAGATGTGGTTAAGACACATCTCAGTCTCCTGTCTAACGACACTGACTTACAAGATTTTTTGTCAGGGCCAAAGATACCACGTAGGAAGCGTTTCTTGGATGAGGTATACAATGAAATATGGAAACTGTCACAAGAGGCTGCAGCCCGGTTAAGGCTGATAGAGCAGGAAAATCTGAAAAAGGCATTAGCTGTTGTGGATAATGGGATTTACACCTTGTCCGACCGGATATTTACAATTAACAACATTGTTTCTTCTGCTATAGACATTATACAATCTGATTTGTCTTCTTTATATCATGGACAGAGTCAGACAAGGTCCTTTATGCAGTTGGGGTGGACACTTCAGACATTGAAGGCGGGTCGCGTTCCGTGGCAGCACATCAGTGCCAGGGAAATATTTTTTTCCTTTATAATTTGACGCGACAACAACAACTAATGGCTAAAAAGGAGGTGACTTATGCCATGCATTGAAAAGATAGTGAGATTGCCTTTTACCGTGGCCGAGATTCCTTCAGCAGAGTGGTTGATACATGGGGTTATTAATCTGCCTATTTCTACATTACAATTCATTTCTTGTTTGAAACATGTTCCGGTAGGCAGATATGAAAAGTTGGGAGATAGTTACATCCATGAGGTGTGGGAGCTTCCCTTCTCTTACAAATGCCTCAATGGCATGAAAGAGGTCTTTCTTAGCGGCAGTGAATGCGAGACTTCAGTCAGCCATTCGATGATTTGTAAGCAGCTATCCTTGCATGGGGTGTGTAATGCCTCGGTTGCGAACTTGGCTTGCTATCTGAAGGGAGCTCCAGTCCCCTTGATTAAACGCATGTTCCAGGTGCTTTCAAATGGTAGCTACGTCCTCCTCAATAGTGAAGACTGTTGTAGCATGCGGGCCAGAATAGTTTACGTTGTTTCGGTCACTAAGGTCGTTACATGCTGCAGGAACGTGTTGTTTCCCCCACCAAATTTAGGGAGATAGCAGATATTTGGCCTCACATTGATACTTCCAAGGGGAATTTTGACAAGTTAAGTAGACTGAAGGCTTTATTGTTTCAGAAGCATGTGGCTCTTACATCTGCACGCGAGACCTACGCACTTCAGTTGGCAAGGTCATCGGCAGACATGCAGTCCCTGGATATTCATTCAATTTTCGGAAGCATTTTTGGGGGATTTCCGATAACTTTGGCTCTGTTAGCCGGCATTTTGCTGTTGTTTTTCCGCAATGGCTGTCCCGCCGCAACAAGGACAAATGAGGGCGCTCCCATCAGCGCAGCTGTGTCGTGAACGCATGATGCACTACCTTGGAGCAACACTCCTGGATCATTTGGGGTGTGACTGGTCTCTGTCATTCAGACCGGTTTTGGATTTTGTGCAGCCCGTGTTTCGGTGCCGTTGGTGCTCTTTTGAACATGCACTGGAAGCTTGTCTCTTACAGCAATGCCCCTCAGTGATTGATGCTGATCTGTTGATGTTCTCGTTGAGGGTTCATTACCAGGCATTCGCGTTGCGGTTGCGTTTGCTCAGAGAAGCTGATTATGAACTACCCTTCCTGGAGGAAGCTACCATTAACTCGTTCATAGGCACTGCACGGGATGCCGCCTTGGTTGACACTGGAGCTATGGACCACACCTGCTCCTTGGAAGTTTTTGGCGTGGATTTACCAGTTTTGTCATCTGCCGAGGTAGAGAATCTCCTGCTTTCCATGACTGATGCTTCATTTGGAACTGTCCTAAATTGACACTTTCCTTTGAATTCAGCTTTTGGCCGCATGCTCATTTTTTAAAATTGCCAAATAGTATGCTTGTGCGTCCTCTTGACTTGTTAAAATTCAGTAGGGTTTTAAATATATAGCTTCATGCATGTTAGTTTATCATATTAGGCCGCTGTGCACTTTGCCCTAGATATATTTTATTCAGCTTCGCACTGTTATTTTACAATAACCAGTTTTACGGTCTTGTTTTAATTTCTTCTATCACACTGTTTAGCTTAGTTCAGCACTGTGTTTTCAAATAATGCATTCTTGATCGCCCTGTGCTTCAGTCAAGGCTACAGTCTGGTACATTGCGGATAAACGTAGTAGAAGTTTAGTCTCCACTATTCGTAGAAAATTCACATCCTTACCTAGGGACATTTTCTTAGAACATCTGCGTGTTAGTTATAAAAACACTTCCTAGTCCTAGTATAGGTCAAGAGGGAGATTCCAGCCAGGAACCTACAACTAGATGCTGAATGCCCGTTGCAGATGCTGATGCAGATTACAGGCCTTTGCTCAGGTATGAGGGTTAATGTCCTCCCGGGGGAACCTGAAAGGCCGGCTTAGAGCTTCACATGCTGTGCTCGAAATATAACTTAGAGAGAAAATAATCTAGAGGCACTATGATAGCCTTATTCTTGTGCTTCACTCTCATTGTTACTATTTTAATCTTACTGTGCTGTGTAGTTCTGGTTATTGCAACTCACGCTTTGCTATCTAAAATGCAGTTGTTTTATTAAACCAATCTTTAAAACTTAAACTGCCTTTGTCATTTATATATGAGACCATACTGTGTATGAGAGAACCTGTTGTGACCTGAGTGATCACGACTTCCCTGGGAAGTACTAAGATGTCATGCGCTTGGCTGCCCAATTGTCTCTTCCATTTGGGAGGGATGAGGTGCTGCTAGTGAGCCGGAGCAAAACCCGGATTTAGAGTGACAAGTGTCATCCACTGTGGGTCAGACTCAGTCCCCCACACTGTGAACGATCTTGCCGCTCAAAATCCAGTAGTCTCATTAGGATAATGAGAGCCTACGCGACAGTCTCAATGAGAGGAATAGACATATTGGCTGCTACTGCTCCTAGATAAGAAATTACAATGGCAACCTTTGCTGCATCAGAAGTAAACACCTACAGTTTACATAAGAAACACAGTTGACACTGACTCATAAAGGCAGCATACCAGGAACTATCCCCAGTAAAACGTTCTGGATTTGCTAATGGCACAGGAGCTGGAGTTGTGATGGAAACATGTAGGTTTTGGTCTAAAGAACTGATGTTTGGGTGCGCCAGTGGTGTTCCTAACTTGGGGGAGACTAAGAACAGGATGTGGCTGTGAAGCAACCCTCCATTGTGTAAAGGGTTAATGACGTGCTAATGCCCCCTGCATTCTTGATTTTCAGTTTTAAACGTATGTGTAGGAAAGTCCTCCTTTTTGCCCTGGTCACCCCCAAACTGTTTGGACAGATACTGATGAACACCAACTTGGCTGTGCCCTGGGTACTGCTTACCAGTCCCATGGCCAGTGTCTGTGTAAAGTGGATATGCAAATTAGGCTAATTATAATTTGCAGTATCAACTTACCTATAAGTTCCTAGTATATGGTAGGGCCTGTAGGTTTATGTACCCCAGCATAGGTAGTGCACACATAGGTGCACTGCTGAGGTGGTGCCCAGTGTCATTTTAAAAGCAGGCCTGCCTTGCTGACTGCTTTTAAACTAAAGTTACATGCAAATTCGACTTTGGAATTAAAAGTACTTCTAAAGTCTTAAACTACCTTATTTTTACATCTGTCACCCCTAAGGTGTGCCCTAAGTGCCCCTCGTGCTGGGTGCTATGTAACTATAAGCAGGGACCTTATAGAAATTGCATTATAAACCCTGGTGAGGTTAAATAAGCACATTCATGTGTCCCTCACTGCAGTGAATGGGTTCCATAAGATAAAATGGAGAGACTTTATTTTAATTAATAAAGTTCCAATAGGAGCTAGATATTTCAAGTTTGGTATCAAACTGATTGGTATAATAAATGCAACAACTTGCCATTATTAAATTTAATATAACTGGTTCAGGGAAAGAGTTTTAGAAATCTACCTGACAGTTGACAATTTCAGCTCTTTAGTGTCCTTCTCTGATTGACCAGCCTCTGGCAGCCTGCCCAGGCTGCTTGGTGAGGTGTGAAGTGGCCTGGCCTGAAGACAAAGAATGTTCCTAGGGGAGGAGATCTGCCTCAGCAGATGGAGAGCAGCCAAACTGGTCTTCAAAGGAGGGAAGGACATTTGGAGCAGCTCCAGACCTCCCCCATTTCATGCAAACCTAGACAACCATGTACCCTCTTGATTAGATTAGGAGAAGGTAGGAAAGGGATATGTTAAGGATTTTTAGCCACACCAGGTAGTGGACTCTGCCAGAACTAATCTCCAAAATTCAGTTTCAACCATTTTGGATTTTTAAAGAATGTTGCTCCCTGGGATTGATTTTTGACACAGTTCGCAGAAAGTGGTCATCCAAGAGAGTGGTGGCCTGCCTGTGATTGGACAATTGCCTCCCCCCACTTTTCACCCCAGGAGCAAGGATACATTTGGCAGAGTTGCACCTATGCCTCAGATCCCTACAAGGAACAACATTAGAAGAAGATGGACTGCCCTGCTGGGCCCCTGACCTGCACCTGGACACTGAATTCTTGAGGACTGCACCAGTTGCACATTTGCACTTCACCACTAAAAGGACTTTGCCTGTTTTCAACTGGTTCAAGAAGGGACTCCCTATTTGCTACAGGTGAAAATAGCTAACCAGAGTCCCCTGTATCAAAACATGAAGGAACTGACTAGCTGACCAGTGTCTAGTGGTCATTTTTGGGTTTGAACCAGGTGCATTCTGGGAGTTGGAGTCCTAACCCTCAAGGGGCAACTCAGAGCTTCTGGATCCTTGGGGTGAGCTGTGGACTCCTAAAGGACCTTCAAAGACCTTCTGGGAGAATATCCAGTAGTTTGGAGAAGTTTAGAGAACTTTTGGAAAAAATCCCCATAAATGGACCAACCTAACGTGGTGAGGCAAGCCAGCTTACCTCATCTGTGACCCAGGCCTGACTTGCAGGTTCGTCGCGCTCAAAAGCTCCAGAGCCCCAGACTTCCAGGATTTCAGGATTTCACCGGGGGCTCCTAGAAAGGTCATCTGACGACCTTGCAAAATGGGCTTGCTGTGGAGGGTCTACCGCCGTCAGAAGGAAAAAGCTCTAAAAAAGTGACAAAGTCTGAACGTAAAAAGTTGACCGGGACTTCCCGCGCAGGGTAACCAAGGAGGGCTTCAGGAACGTCGGATCAAGATTCAACTTTGGCCCGGATGAAGATTTCCGTCCTGAAAAATCATTTAAGTCCGAAGGTAGAATTCTTCACTGAAGTCTCCTGCGACGGGAATCCGAAGAGGGCTCCAGGGAGGTCGGATCGGATCAGATTGGTGACTTCGTCCAGCTGAAGAAAATCTTCAAGAAAAAGACTAACGCCGAAGGTAAACTTTTGACCGAGGCCTTCAGCTTGCTGTAGTCGAGCAGGGCTTAAACTTTGACTTTGCACCAGTCGAGGTGCGACCAGATGTTCCGAGTGGCGTTTTTAGTTTCTATGCGCTGAAAAACATTAATTCTTTAAAAATTCATATCTCCGGTTTCCCTATCCGATTTTATTCGTTTTGGTGTCAAATTAAAGATAAAAATATTTCCTATTTTTATAAATTGGTTTTGGATTTTTAAACTGTTTCCTGAGCTATATTTAATTACTGTTTTGTGAAATTTGAATGCTTTACACACTTTGGCCCTCATTATGACATTGGCGGCAAATCCCACTTACCACCACGCTGACTGCCGCCAACATACCGCCACCGCGGCGGATATCCGTTCACCATATTATGACACACACACATCAGTCCGTCACTATTCAGCCACATACACTATTCCGTCACACCAAAGGTCAGTGATGAACTGGCGGTATCAAAATCCACACTGTTACACCAACAGAACTACGCCCACCACATTATGACCCACAAATCACCACAGCGGACATTCAATGGTGGTAAATCATTGGCGGTACATACCACCACGCTCAAAATACACACACACAAACAAAACAACACCACATTGGACAATTCAAACAACACACACCTGACACCCATACACACACCACACCACAATAAAACACACACCCACATTACCCACAACCTTTTACCATTTCAAACCATTGACACGAGACACACACCACAACCACAGACAAAACCAGAGCCACACACTACCTACACCTATACACCACCCACGCACCCCACATCACACACACCAACACATCACCCTACACACCCTCACCTACACAACTAACACAACACCCATGGCACCACAAAGACACCCCCGATTGTCAGGGGAAGAGCTAAGGGTCATAGTGGAGGAAATCATCAGGGTAGAGCCACAGCTATTTGGAGCACAGGTACAGCAGATGTCCATTGCTAGGAAGATGGAGCGAAGGCAGAGAATTGTGGACAGGGTCAACACCATGGGACAGCACCCCAGAACCAGGGATGACATCAGGAAAAGGTGGAATGACCTACATGGGAAGGTACGTTCCATTGCAGTAAGACACCACCTTGATGTACAGAGGACTGGCGGTGGATCCCCACCTCTACCCCCACAACTAACAACATGTGAGGAGCAAGTCTTGGCAATCATGCATCCTGAGGGCCTGGCCGGAGTAGGAAGAGGACTAGACTCTGGTAAGTCCACTCTATACTACTACTACCCTCCTACCTGCATGCCATCACATACCCTCATCCTCACTCCCATCACATCACCATGTCCCACAACCCCCACCATCACATCTCACTCAGCCCAATGCCAAGCCCTGCATGCCATACCAATGCATGGCCACCACTCACAGCCCTGCATGGACACCTATCACTAACACATGCACACTAGATAGAATCAGCCATCCCACCACATACAAATCTACACAAGTGAAAACTCCCCGGGCAAATACAACCAAAAAGGGCAAGCCATGGATGCACAGTATGTCAGACACAGAAACAATAACACAGCATTTACATCCCCACAGGTACCCCAGCCAATGTCAGCAGAGAGGAGGTGCCAGCAATATCCAGTCCCCCCACAGAAGAGGCCCACAGTGATGACAGCAACTCTGGACTTCAGGATCTGGATGACCAACCTGGCCCATCAGGGACCGATGGACAGCCGGTTATCCAGGCCAAGTCACACACCACCACAAAGCCTCCCCATCAAGAGACACCATCACAGCACCCACCCAGTGTACCCATACCTCTGTCCCCAAGACATGTCAATCAGCAGTGTATCCGCCTCTACAGGGACCCCAGGGCACCCCTCAAACCCAAGAAAATCAGGGACCTGGGGTCAGTGGGCACACGGTTCAGGGGACAGAAGCACAGGACAACAGGGAAACTGGGAGGAGTGCTGTGCACCAGGGGGAGGACAGGCCTAGGGAACCGACTCACCAGGAGGCACTTGCAGAGATCCTGGGAGCCTACCAACATTCCCAGGACACAATGGGCCAGATTCTGGAAAATGTGCAGGAGAATAGGTGGCTGCAGGAGGGACAGTACCAGGGATCAGGAAGGACTTGCAGGCCATCAACACCACCCTGGTCTCTATAGCAGGGGTGCTGGCAGACATGGCCAATATTATGAGGGAGGCAGTCTCACAACAGCGTGCCCCTGCCACTAGCCAGACATCTGAACTGCCTTCCACCTCCGCTGCCACTACTGGACTGGAGGCCCCGCCACAGGACCAACAGGCCACCAGCACCCCCCCTGCAGAAGGAGAACCACCCCGCAAAGGTTCCCTGCGATCCAGGCAGAAGACAGAGACACTTGCCAAGACCCTCACCAGAAAATTCGACTCTCCTGATTCTTACCATTGTTTCCCACCCTGTCACCCTGTCCAGCTTGAACTGCCATTTCTCTCCTTCCTATGTCCCCTTGAACAATGCATCTGTGCTACAAATAGACTGGAACAATACCTGGACTTTCCTCCATCATCACCCCATCCCATTGCACTTGCCCCTCTTTTTCTTAGCACTTCAATAAACACCCTTAGAAAAAATAGACGTGTGGAGTATGTCACATTTTTCAAATATGTATTCATTTAACCAGGTTCAAACAATGCAATTCAACTGTACAGTAAATGAGCATATGTTAATGATCTGTAGCTGGCTGCAGTGATCATACCAGGAACTATTGTGAGGCTCCAACATCTGTAAAATGAATTGCCAAAGGGTACAGTAAGTGGGCATAGAAGTGGGAATTAACAGCATACCAGTGCCATAGAAATTAAAAATAATTACAATGATATGTAAAGTAACACTGTCTTACCTGTGTGTCATTGGAAGTACTGTCTGATGACTGCTGTTCTGTTGTCCTCATCCTCTGCTTTCTCATCCTCACTGTCCACAGGGTTCACTGCTGCCACACGGGCATCTCCAACCTCCTCCTCCTGCAGAAAAGGCACATGGCACCTCAGGGCACGGTTGTGCAGCATGCCACCATTATTTGGCAGACCTTCTTGGGTGAGTAGCACAGGAATCCACCTGTTAGATGGAGGCACCGGAACCTGGCCTTCAGGAGGCCAAATGCCCGTTCTATAATCCTTCTGGTTCACTCATGTGCCTCAGTGTAACATTCTTCTGCACTTGTCCTGGCATTCCTCACAGGGGTCAGCAGCCAAGATAGGTTGGGGTAACCAGAGTCACCTGCAAATATTGAGGGACAACATTTAGCCACACACTATCCCATTTGGCCCATAGCATATCCATACACCATCATACACTGGGTGGGGGCTAGGCCTCACCTATTAGCCACACCATGTGCCTCTGTAGTTGGGCCATCACATTTGGGATGCTGCTATTCCTCAGGACAAAGGCATCATGCACGAAACCAGGCTACTTAGCATTGACATGGGAGATGTACTGGTCCGCCAAGCACACCATCTGTACATTCAAAAAGTGGAAACTCTTATGATTTCTGTAAACCTGTTCATTTTGACGGGGGTGTCAAATGCAATATGTGTTCCATAAATTGCCCCTATTATGTTGGGGATATATCCCATTGCATAGAATTCGGCCTTCACTGTGGCCAAATTTTCCACCTGGGGAAATACAATGTAGCTGCACATGTGTTTAATCGGGGCAGACAACACTGTTGTCAGCACTATTGAGAACATTGGCTGTGACATTCCTGCTGCCAAGCCCACTGTCATTTGGAAAGAACCAGTTGCGAGGAAATGGAGCACAGATAGAACTTGCACAAGAGGGGGGATCCCAGTGGGGTGACGGATAGCAGATATCAGGTCAGGCTCCAATTGGGCACACAGCTCTGTGATTGGGGCCCTGTCCAGTCTATAGGTGAGGATAATGTGCCTGTCCTCCAGTGTTGCCAAGTCCACCAGGGGTCTCTACACTGGGGTATCTCTCCATCTCTTATTCATCTGCAGCGGTAGCAATCTATGGGGCAAAAGATTGAGGAGCCAGTCACAAACTGAACAATCAGGCTACAACAGAACATTGCATGCTGTTCCTTTGCAATGGGTCGGTGTGAATTGTCCTGTATGTCCAAATTTAAACAGTGACACAGCAATTATCCAGGGCTTGCCCCCCCACCTCTGAAATGGCTTCCGCTAGTTCTGTGTAGAGGGACAGGTGGAAGTGAGGTAATTCCGCTAATGTTGTGCGCCAATGCGGGAGGCGGTCGGGAACCAACGTGAAACTCCTCATTGGGTAACATTGGGCCCTATGGGTTACAGTGGCCAATGGTGATCTACGCTGGGGGTGACGGTATGCACGTGACCTCCATTTTCTATCTGATTCCTCACTTGCTACCTGATCTTCAACTGGAGAGAACCTACACGGCATGTGCTGCTGTGACCTGTGTCTGGAACCTACAATGGCCTGTGTGACGGCCTTCACTTCGGCGGAGTTGGAGAGACTGGTGGATGGGCTCCTACCTCAGTACAGACTGCTGTATGGGCCTCCAGACCAACAGGTGAGTACACTGTGGGCATGATGCACGTGGCATTAATGCATGGAGTGGTGTGTGTGAAGGCCTCATGTAAGGGGGGTGGGTGCATGCCCTCTGGGTGGCATATTGGTTGTGTGCTGGGCCATTTGTGTGCAAATGGTGATGTGAAGAGGTATGGTGGGCCATAAGTGTAACAGGCAGGACTGTCTGACTAATACTATTTGCCTGCCTGTATTGTCTCTGCAGGTCAGCGCCCATCAAAAGAAGGGTATAAGGCGTGCCATCGCTAAGGACGTGCGGTCCTGGGGGTCTACAGCAGGTGAAGCACCCACTGTCGGAAACGGTGGGAGGACCTGAGCCGCTGGGCATGGAAGATGGCGGACGCCCAGCTGGGGATGGCCTCCCAATGAGGAAGGGGTGCCCGTCGAAACCTGACCCCCCGGATGGCCTGCATACTGGCGGTGGCCTATCCAGAGCTAGATGGGCACTTGAGGGCATCACAGCAGCCACAAGGGGGTGAGTACAGTACCCATCATTACTACAAATGCTTGGTGGAGTGGTACCCGGGTGGTGGATGTTTGTCAGTGGGTGCCCCAAGGCCATGCCTGACATTGCAGTGTAGGTCCCCTGGTGGCTAGGGTTTTGAAGCGATAGTCCTGCTACCTAGCTCGTAGGCATCCACTACTGGTCAAGGCTGCGCAGATCCCAGGTGTGCTGGATTTGCCGGTGTGTGCCCCTCCCATGCCTTGGTGGCTAGAAATATCACTGATAGTGCAATGCATAGTGCATAGGCCTGTTCCCTGTGAGTGAGGGTGCTGTGTACACCAAAGGTGGTGTTGGTGCAGCGAATGACCAAGTGTTTCCTTTGTCTCTCCCACCCCTTCTTGTTTTGTCACCCTATCCTTATGTGCATTAGCATCATCTGGCGGAGGAGCTGAGGCATCAGCGACGGAGGAAGCTGCATCCCACAGGACCCAGAAGGCAGAGTCCACCGACGCTGAGGGCACCAGTGGGACAGAGGGAGAGGGAGCACCACGGCGGAGACTGGAGGGGACAGTTCTGACACTGATACCTACTCTGATAGAAGCTCCCTGGTGGTGGCGGACACCTCTGTGATTACCCCAGCTACAGGTACAGCCACCACCCCCGTACCAGCACTGCCCTCCTAGCTGCCACTCATTGAGTTGCCTGTGCCCGCTCACCCAGGAGGGTGGGCATCTCCTTCGCCTCAGGCACCTCAGGCCCTGTCCCAGTGAGCCCTGCTGCCCTGAGTGAGGAGGCTATTGACCTCCTGAGATCCATCTCTGTAGGGCAGACAACCATTGTGAATGCCATCCAGGGGCTGGCAGTCTAGATGCAACAAACTAATGCATTCTTGGAGGACATTCACACTGGCTTGGCGGCCCAACAGAGATCAATCCAGGCTCTGGCCTCTTCTCTGATGGCAGCCATTGTCCCTGTTTCCACCCTCCCTCCTCCAACTTCCTCTTCTTAATCCCATTCTCCTCAACCCCAGCCTATTCCAAGCACACAGGCAGACATGCATGCACACAAGACAACACACAAGAGTGGTTCAGGCAAACACAAGCACCACACTTCATCCCCCCCTCCTCCTCCTCCACCTCCCTCCCAGTTCCGTCTACACTCACACCTGCATGCACTACACCATCATTCACTACCAGCATAACCACCACACCTAGCAGAACACACACCTCATTGGCAGACACCTCCACAACAGCCATGCACACATCCCTGGTGTCCTCTCCACTGTGTCTGCTCCCCCCTCCCAAGGTACACAAACGCAAGCACTAAGACACCTAACAGCCATCCACCTCACAACAGCATCCTGCCCATGCACATGCACCCAAAATCAGCAGACAGACACCTCCTACAACCATTCTGTCTTCCTCCACCCCCAAACCTTCTCCCTCACCCGCCCCAGTGTCCCCAAAAACTTTTCCTATCCACCATTGACCTCTTACCTACCCCTCCTGCCCATCCTGCACATCTGGCCATGGTGGCAAAAACCGAGCCAAGCATCTCAGCCACCCAGTCAATGGGCCCAGTGGTCACCATTCCCACTCGTGGTGGGAAAGGATCCAGGGCCCATGTCCTGAGGGTGAAGGAGCCTGCACCAGGCAGCCTCAAGGAAAAGGAGCCTGCCACAGCTGCTGCCAGGAAGATGAAGGAGCCTTCCCCAACTGCTGCCAGAAAGACAAAGGAGCCTGCCACAGCTGATGCCAGGAAGACAAAGGAGCCTGCCCCAGCTGCTGCCAGGAAGACTAAGCACCAGCAGACA
This sequence comes from Pleurodeles waltl, assembly GCF_031143425.1. Classification (NCBI taxonomy): domain Eukaryota; kingdom Metazoa; phylum Chordata; class Amphibia; order Caudata; family Salamandridae; genus Pleurodeles; species Pleurodeles waltl. The sequence goes on along the minus strand of NC_090444.1, from coordinate 880,414,742 downwards.
GAAAGGGCAAGGGGGCTGGGGCAGGAACTGAGACAGAGCCCCCACCACCAACCATAGTTGTGCAGCTGTCTGAGGCTGCAGGGTATGGGCAGGAGCCTCCCCCCACCAGCAGCAGCAGCACTGCCACCTCCAGTGGGCAGGTGTCTGAGGCTGCAGGGGATGGGCAGGAGCCTCTCCCCACCAGTAGCAGCACCACCACCACCACCACTGAGCTGCCGTCACCGCCGGCGGACGGTATGTAATCCAGCCTCTATGGTCTGCTGTGCGACCTGCCCTCTGCAAATCCAGTGGGTATGACACCCACCTGAGAGACCGTGACCTTGCTCTCCCCAGGATAAAGAGCACAGGGCACGATGGCCACTCCAGAACCAGTAGATAAGACACCCACCTACCCCAGCCTCCTCAGAATCAAGAGCACAGGGCACGATGCACCCTCCAGAACCAGAGTGTAAGACACCCATCTACCCCAGACTCCCCAGGATCAAGAGCACAGGGCATGTTGACCCCTCCAGAACAAGTGTTGTTGTTCCATCTGCCAGCTGAGGTGTCCCCCGTCTCCCATCCCCCTGAAGAGCCTGCCTATTTCCCAACTGATGCCCCTGCAGTGTTCTCTCCATGTTGAGGCTGGTGCCATGTGTGGCCTTGGAATTTTGCCTGTGGCCATGTGGACAACGTACATTGTGGACTGGGCTGTGCCCCTTTTTATGTACATATGTATATATCTATAATCTTGTCTCACTTATTTACCCTGATGTGTTGCTCTCATTACATTCACTTTTTCTGAAACGTTTTGTCCTTGCATGATTCATCCGAGGTACTGCAGCTGATTGTGTGTATGGTGTGTGTGTGTGTGTGTTGTGCGATTGTGTGTCACTGTCGTTTTCCTACCCCCCTCCCTTGTGTGCTAGGCGGCTGTACTCACCATCGTCATCTTCGCCGTCGTTGGTGTTGGTGTTCGTGGTGGAGCAGCACATAGAAGACCATGGGGAAGACATGCAGCTCGGGCTCCATGGCGGCATGGTTGTTCCCTGTGTCTCCAATGGTGAGTCCTTTCACTTCTGTGCAGTGTTTCCGCCAGGCTTTTGATGTTGTTGGTACCGCCCCAGAAAAGGTGGCGGATTGTCTGGTCATATTATGGTGAGCGGAACATTGACTTCCGTCTTGCTGTAGGCGGCTACCGCCGGGGGGCCTGTTATTTCCACCTTGGCGGTCAGTGTGGTAAAGTGGCTGTCTATTGGGGATCTATCCGCTATAGCCATAATTTGGCGGTAATTACCGCCAGCTTGTTGGCAGTATTACTGCCACTTTTACAACTACCGCCAGGATCATAATGAGGGCCTTTTTCTCCTAAGTTAGGCCTTGTTACTCGTTGCCAAGCTACCAAGGGTTGAACTGGGGTTAATTTACTGAGATCTAACTGGACCTATTGGGGGTTAGTGGTTATGCATCTCTTCTTGCAAGGACTGAATGATTGCGGTGAGCTGATCTGTGTTACAAAAGGTCTCTGGTAAAGCTTGTGCTAAGGAGTCCTTGTTGATGCTGCCTAAAGGGAACACACATTTTGTGGCTTAGCATTCTGTTGCAAGTCACTTGCCTGAACTCCAGGTGGTTCAGATGGGGCGACATTATTTCCCAAATCCAAATAAGAACTATTGTGGCAGCAATGATTAAAACACAGCATACTCAAGAGTTACCAAGGGGAAGGGGTTTGGGATAAGAGAGAAAAGAAATGCAAAGCCTTCTGAGATGCAGATCTCTGAACCAGATTCTGATGGGGTTGGGTAGACAAGAGTTCTTGATTTGGCATTCACCTTCAACAAAAATTATGTGAACTTTTGTATGGCTTTATAATCTACAAAAGAAATCAATGCATTAATAATGTTTCACTGTGACAACAATTTCTCATATCATGAATAGACAAAGTGACATGCTTTTCTGCATATAAACACAATTCTTTTAACAGGCTTTGTCTACGATATACACCTTGGTATCCCAAATGTTTGAGTCTGCGGAGCAAACTACTTTTCTTTTATAACAAATAATCTTTCAGAGTTGTCAGTATGACCATGTTTGACAAAACAATTCTTTAGGGCATATTTAAGAGCTCCTAGCGCCATTGCAACGCCACATTAGCGTTATTTTTTCCGCTAGTGTGGCGTTAGAAGGCTGAAAATGCCACGCTATATGTAGCGCAAATATGGCACACACTTGGTGGCATTAGAGGGGCGCTGGAAAAGTAGTGCTGCACTGTGTGCAGCGCCTTTTTTCTTAAGCATATGTCCCTAACTGTCTTTAAGCCTACTCGAGCGCCTTTGTTGAAGTGAAATTGTTTCAAATGCTAGTCTTTTCAACAGGAGAAACATTTACAGGAAATATGTCTTTCCTGACTGGGTTGACGGGAGTTCTGCAGAAGGTGAAGTGGAAGTGATGAGAAGACCGTCTGCAGAGGACTGATGCCATACTGATGCCGCCGAGGGGTCCGGGAGCCGACTGGAGACAAGTGCTGTTGGAGTACTAATGAGGATAAGCAATGGATGCCTCAATAACGCAGTTTAAATAGCGAAGCTGATCCTGGAGAAACATGTGCAGTGTTTAAGCCGCAGCTGTGTATTCACTTGCACAATTAGCTCGTCCAGCAGTTGGCACGTTGCTCAATAAGGATATTTGGAATCGTTTGCATGTGTAGCCCATTTAGCTGTAGGCAGGTTGTACAATTAAGTAAATTTGAATCGTCTGCACAAGTCCTTGTGTTAATACGTTCTCATTATAGTTTAACATGTAGTAGAAGCAACACGTTTTACATGTATTTACTCTTTGACCTTAATATTATTGGATACACATCTAGGGGTGTAAACCAATGGCACCAGGATTAAACATATTGGTCTACTACCTAGGGAATAAAAGCAGACCAAAGGACAGAACATTAACTGGCAGGGTGTCGGTCTGAGGAGATGTGGTGCTTATGGCAGGTCAATTCACTGCATACCCCAGTGATATGCTGAAGCAGAAGCCCGTGTTACTATTGTAAAAGCGTCCCATTCAACTGCCCGGGACCTGGCTTTACCTTTATTAGTTTCAAAATATTGGGATATGTGAGTTAATTGTGTATCATAAAAACAGATCATCCAGCACACCTTTTTACAGCCGGCAGGTAAGGACCAGAGGATACTGTGCTCCCCATTCAATGTCTAGTATGTGTGCTGCGTGGTCTGAAAAAACTTGAAGTAAGTAGTCCGTGTGTGACGTGCAATCAAGCCAGGACTACATAGAAAACATTCCAGATAGACATATAGGTCGTGGGGGACTGAGTAGTGGGAATATAGAAGGTGATGTTGGTTATGGGAGGGTGGGGACAATCGAGGGAAATGTCATGTGTATTATTATAATCTCCACCCAGTATCCAGGGAAGTCCTACCCATCTGGACAGTACCCCCGAAAGAACGGCCCAGAATGGTGCCTGATCTGAAATGGGGCATAGATGCTACCTAGGAAAACATGGCCCCCATCCAGTGGGCCCTCCACAAACACATATTGCCCCTTATAGTCAAATGCTGTATCTTGGACCAGGAAAGGGTGCCTGGCCTGATCCAAAGTAATGCTTCTCTGGCGTATGCCAAGTAGGACGTGCCGTAAATTGTGCTCCGCCAGTGCTGAGCCATTAGTGTTTGGTGTTAGTGAGATGTGTCTCTTGTAAGAAATTGATGTATGGCTGCTGTCTATAGATGTAGGCATATACTGAATGCTCACATTGTGCCACATGCATCCCTCTAACATTTAAAGGCCAGATTTATGGAAAGTGGCGCTGCACCGAGTGCAGCGCCACTTTCCCAGCACCCCTTAGGACCCCCTACCGCCACCAAGTGTATGCTGTATTTAAAATATGGTGCACCATGGCGCATGGTAGGGGGCAATAGCGTCATTTTTCATGACGTTATTGATGTACTCTGCATGTGCAGCGCCAAAATATTGGCGGTACTCCTGCAGAGTACATAGGGGCCCATTCTAAAGAATGGAACCCCCTTTTAAGGGGTTAAAAGTGCCATGAACAATGGCGCAAGGAAATCTCATAGATTTCCTTGCGCGATCTTTCTGGCTCACCTAATGGGGGAACGCCCCCTTTGCATACATTATGCCTGGCGCAGGCATAATGTAGCGCAGAGGGTTACAGAGTGGCTCAATGCATGCATTGCGTCACTCTGTAAATAAGGCACGGGGATTCTGGCCTATTTGGGCCACATTCACTTAAAAAATAATTACATTAATGTGGCGCAAGGTGACTATAAATATGCCCCTTAATGTCAAGAATCTAGCGACCTATTGGTTTGCCATGAGGTGTAAGGGGGATTTATGCACTCCACCTCTTCGTCCCTGTCTATGAAAGGAATTGCCACGGGTCATCAGAGCTACATGTTGGAAGGGGGTAAAAAACATGCTAAAACAGTGTAACAAAAACTGAGTTTGTGGTTGGGAACCAAAACATGTAAGGGGGTTTATTGTGAACTGCTAGTAGAAGGCAAAGGTAGTATATTGGATGGTATCATGTCTCTTTAGGACAAGTGGCCCTCAGTGGTCACCCAAATCACTGTGGGTCGTGTATGATTGGCTGACTCATGAAGTATGAGGAGGTGATGAGGTGGCCCAGCACAAAATGAGGGCTGTCAATCAACCTGAGTTCTATAAGAGGGGAATTTTCTGGGTGGAGTTGGTTCCACCAGGGGAACAGCACCATTGTCCAGGTATATGGGATTAAAGGAGGTCCTCCGCAGTCTGCAGGGTCACCTCTGGGCCGGTCAGTAGGCTTGTGGGGCTGGAATTCTCTAAGGCCACTTCCTCATCACTGGAAGCCACAGTGGAGTCTATTCATGGAGAAGTTGAGTGTTGTCTGAGCGCAAACACCACTTACTGGGCTGATTGTTGATTCTGTCTCAGTTCTTGTGGGAAAGGAGCTCCTAGGGTACCCTTTGCTTTGGTCCTCTTGCAACCTCTCTTTTGTTTACCTTTGCCGGGATAGGATGCAGTAGCTTAGGATGATGTTGGACGGCACCTTCCCTTAAAATGGGTTTCTACCAAGTCCTCTGCCACGTCGGGCTCTGGGAAGAAGTGCGATTTTTTGTGATGGATTATTTTCAACCAGAAACAAAAGGGATTCATGAATGTTGAGGTCACTGAGGTGGTGTTTTACTGCTAGAAAGGCAGAGCGTTGGTGTTGTCTCTGTTGGGTGGAATCCAGGCAAATCGAGATCAGGCAATTGTCAAAATCCTGAGGAGCTGCCTTCCTGGCCACTTGCAGGATTGCATACTGGTCTTTATAGTGGGGGAACCTTGTGACTACTGGGCGAGGGGGATGATCCTGATTGGGGTAGATGAGCCAGTACTTGGTGTGCTCCCTTCATAGAGAAATGAGATGGAAGTGATTGGGCTGGATAAATGTTTTGATCCACTCCTCTAGGAAGTTGATAATTGAAATCCTGCTTCTGCACCCTTGGGTAGGCCAACGACTCCAATATTGTACCACTTTGGTCTCCTTTCAGCATCTTCTGCTCGATGCTCAAGGTGACAGACCCTCTTGACAAGGTCTTGAGTGGTCTATGATTGATCCACCAGTTGGGGTTGAATAAATGCAGTGGTTCATTCTGTGTCCGAAACCCTGGAGGCTAGTTTCTTTTGGTTGTTGCGCAGGAGACCAAACTCCACCCAGATCTCCTCTATTCAGGACTCAATGGAAGTGTTGGATGTCTCAGTGGTGATGGTGGATAGGATTGATTTTTTGTCATTTTTTTGTAAGGCGAGGGTGCCCCCCCTATGTCATGGATGAGGTCCGGCATCTTGTGCCTACTCTGGCTGATGATAGTCTGGAAAATCTATAAAAGGATCTCAGCTCTATGGCATATCCAAGGATGTATTATGACTAGGGAGTGTTTATTAACCAGTCACTTGGATGATATAATGAGGGAGCAACAATCCTTTATGACAAATCCTGCCGAGACTGATGGGATCTTAAGACTTACACACTATTTGTGAAAGTCCCCAGTGTATCAGGGTGGCACATGCTGATTGAGCCATCATACAAACCCCTCAGGGGACCCACAACTTAAGTGTGAGTTGCTTGTGTTGCCACTGATGTGACCTGTGCACTGTTGTGGGTATTAGTACTTGCAATTGAGTCCCTTCACTTAGGTAGTTGGTGCTGGGAGTGTGTGTGGGGCCCTGGGCTGAGGAAACAGTTTTTAACAGCTGCATTGGGTGGCCTCCCCTCGCTATCATGTCACTGGGCCTCATGGTGTCTTCAAAGGCATGTCTGCAAGGCTGCCGAAATCCCCTCCAAGTAAGGCTTGCTGTCGGAGAATCTAAAGAGGGTGTCTTGCATTGGGTCTGATGACGCAGGGGCATGGCCTCCAAGTAGGTTTTGAAAGCAGCGAGGTGCAGCTCTCCACTATTAAATTATGTTTAGCCCCGTGGTGATGTCTGTTAAAAGAAATCCAGGCTGCTAGGGGGACTAAACCTGCAATCATTGTGCCCCGGGAAGTTGTCACAGCTGTCTTTTGGGCCGGGGAGATGGCGGTATTGTACCAAGGTGAAGTGGGGGTTCCTGAGTGCCTGAGTGGGAGTTCCTGAGTACCTGCTCTGAACCTTGGGTGACAGCCGCCCCTCTCGAGTATCACCCATAGGTCCCACCCCATCTGTAGTGGAAGCCTCATAGAAATCATCTGTCGGCCTGCACTGGACCCTTACCGTCTGGGACTCACCCTCTCTGCAGGTCAATTGATAGTCGGAGTGTGGCGCACTGCTAGTAAGTGACTCCGGGCTCAGGGCTCACAGCCGTGGCAAGGGGGCTTGGGTCTATGGGAGCACCTTCTCTTCTTTTAGGATCTTAGGTCCTCTCACCTGTCAATGTTAGGTCCTAAGAACTGCAACACAGCGGGTGACCAGGCTGCAATGATGATGCCAATCCAGTTCCGCTCATCTGTCATTGCAGTGAGCAGCCTTGGTCATTTGTTGCACTGTTTCTTGCTCCCGCTTTGCTCTCTTAGTATATAAAAGGGTTGGAGCTCGGTTAGATTGCATCCAGCATCTTCGGCAACCAGGCCATGCCCCAGTGACTTTTACTACTATACCTGTATTTTCAACTATGGTCGATGTTGAACTTGCTATCATAAGAAATGGATTTACCTGTTGTATGTGTTCTGCCTAGAAGCTGGACCCCAGGCATTTGCTGCACATTAAAAATGTTAATAAATAAATAAAATCACCGGCTAATGCTGTCCCTGGCATAGTGGTTAAATATTTGCATACTGTGTCCCTCTATAGTGTAATGTTACCTAATTTTGGCTAATGCTGGGCCACTGTGTTAATGTGCGGTGTATTCTGGATATCATTAGCAAAATTATGCCCACTCAAGGCATAAATCTGGCTGTGGAAACCATGGAATAATGGTGTCAACTTCAGGCATAATGCTGGCCCTGGCATCATGTGGGCAATTCATTGCACACTGTGGTCATCCATGGCATGCTGGTACTCCCTCCTAGCATAAAACGGGCTCTGGCATGAGGGTGATACTTATTGAGATTTAAGTAATCATTTTTGTCATTGTAGTAGCAATTCTTGGCATAATATGGACAATGATGGGAATGGCTAATTGCACGTTTTTGATGGTTTCAGGGACAGAGAACCTCTGCGACTTACTATGCTCATAGAAATCTACTCCCAAAAGCAATGAAAACTATTCATCAGTCCATCCATGCACCCATTCATCATTTTATTCATTCACCCATCCATTCAGGCACTCAATCAATAGTCTGGTAACCCACTCATTCCTCATTTCTGTCAAACTGTTCATCCTTTCATATACTCAATCTCTCTTTTACCCTATTGAATCACTCATCTATTTATTCTTCCAATCAATGGCTAATTCTTGCATCCAACCACTGAGCCATCCACAGAACCACTTTCACAAGCACTGAAGAAGTACTTTCACTTAGAGAAAAACAGGCTAGACCAATTGGCTTACCTTATTGCTTGTTAGGGGTTTTGGGCCTAATATACAAAAGCCAAAATGCAATTTGGTAAAATGCGATTTGTTAACTTGTTACCAAATCGCATTTTGCTTTTGTGATGTGGAATGGGCATGCTTAGGGTGTCCCTTTCAAATACCTTATCTGTATGGCATGTATTACTGTTTTGTGACCGAATTCCGTCACAAAACAGTAATGCTTTAACACCAGTTTGAAACTATTGGTTAACCCACTCACAAAGGGGAAGGGGTCCCATAGGGACCCCTTCCCCTTTGACAATGTGAACAATGTTATGTTTTAAAGCAGGCAGTAGTCCTATGGACTCCTGCCTACTCTTAAAAAATGAAACTGCAAAGTTTAATTTATTCTTTTTAAAGTTATTCCATTTTCCTTTAAGGAAAACAGGCTTGAGCTGCATAAAAAAGATTGCTTTATTAAAAAGCAGTCAGAGACATGGTGGTTCTGCTGAGCCCAGAAGGCCACCATCCCTGTGATGGCTGTGATTCCTAATGGGTTACAAATTGCAACCTACCTCATTATTATGCATGAGGTAGGTCTATATGTGACCCACTAGGAATAGCTAATGAAACTCAAAGGAGTTTTGTACATTATGAATACCAATTTCCTAGTTGCAATTCAGAGAGAATAGCAATTAGGAAATCGGTAGTCTTAATATTAGTACATCTAGCCCTAAGTTCCAACAGTATATTTGCTAGCAAATAACAACATAAAATGTAAATCTGCACAGTGTGAGTCACCCACTTCAGTGGCTATTGGTGTAAATTCTGTCTATTCTTACAATTATTTTATTTTGTGTTACTTACATTAATGTTTTGAATGTTTTTTGTATATATATATATATATATATATATATATATATATATGTCATTTAGATGTTTTTCCTTCATGAGCAGCTATTGTAAAATACATTTCCTAACTCTTAATTATAAATGACTGTTTGAACTCTACATTTATGAAACTAAGGCCCAAATTTATGAGATTTTGGTGCAGGGCAGCACAGCAAGTCACCTTGCTGAGCTGCCCCGTGTCAAAGGGAAGGGCCAGGAATGTGCCATATTTAGGCAATATGGTGCATTCTTGTCCTTTCCCCCTGCGCTGGTGCCCTTTTGGCAACCTAGCGACAACAGAGACACCTTTGCACCATGGTGCCAGGGTGTCTGCTTTGCATGCAGGATTGTTTTTGTGGAGAAAGGGGCATCTTCCTGCAGAGAAAACAATCCTACAGGGCTTTTTCCCCTTTTTATGCCTGCTGCAGAATGCAGCACTATCGTAAGTGGAAAAACGAGGAGAAATAAAGATATTTTGGCTCGTTGCGCCTCCCCTGGGAGGCATACAGTTTTGGCGCATCCCAGAATGCATCAATATCAAAGGGTGTTTCATGGGAACACCCACCGCAATGCCCATGGAACGCTTCCCTAGTGCAGATTATGGCAACGCAACGATTTGCGCTGCCTTGCCTCACTCCATATATATGAAGCCATTCAAAGGAACGCAAAGTGGCTTTGCGTGGCTTCATAAATATTATTTAGGTTTTTGCACTGTCTTTGCATCACAAAAAGTGAAGCAACGACAGCCCAAGGCCCTCATAAATATGGGCCTAACTACTTAAATTGTGGATACGTTACATATATCATACTAAGGGGGTCATTCTGACCTCGGCGGTAAAAGTCGCTTACCGCCGGCCAGAAGGCCGCCATAACACCGCCACGGCCGCGGTAAACCGCCACGGTCATTCTGACCCGCAACTGGCAAACCGCCAAAAACCCGACATCCACAAAAGTCCGCCACACCAAAGGTCAGCGGGAAACTGGCGTTGACCAAACCTCCACCTTCACGCCAACAGAAATACGCCCATACCATTCCGACCCACAAATCCCTGCAGCGGTCTTTCAACCGCGGTATTCCATTGGCGGTACACACCGCCGCGGTCAAAATACACACACCTTTACAAAACACAACCACATTGGATAATTCAAAATACACACACCTGAGACACATACACACACCACTTCCACACACCCAATTAAATATAAAACACACACCCACATCACCCACAAACCCTTACGACCACAATTGCGAGTGAAGGACAGAGAGAGAGAGCACAGCATAGAGTAGACCATCACACAGAGGCAAATTACAACATCACCCACACAATTTCCACGCACAAAACACCATACACCACCACACTCACCACACTCTACAACACATACACCACCCCTCACCTCATCCACAGCACCCCATGGCACCCCAAAGACACCCCGTGGTTCTCTGACGCAGAACTCAGGGTCATGGTGGAGGAAATAGTTCGTGTAGAGCCCCAGCTCTTCGGGGCACAGGTGCAGCACACCACCATTGCCAGGAAGATGGAGCTATGGAGCAGAATAGTGGACAGGGTCAACGCAGTGGGACAGCATCCACGCAATCGGGACGACATCAGGAAGCGGTGGAACGACCTTCGGGGGAAGGTGCATTCCATGGTATCAAGGCACAACATTGCGGTGCAGAAGACTGGCGGCGGACCCCCACCTACTCCCCCAGAATTCACAGCATGGGAGGAGGAAGTCTTGCACATCCTGCATCCTGAGGGCCTCGCAGGAGTAGGCGGAGGAATGGACTCTGGTAAGTCAAATCTTCACTACTCCATTCCCCCCACCCCACCTGCATGCCAAACCATAACCCCACCCTCACCCCCATCCCCATCACACCAACTCCTTGCAAATGGCTCACCATCACATCGCACCCATCCCAAAACCTAGCCCTGCGTGCGTCCCCAAAGCATGGACACCCTTCCCCAAAGCATGCCCACTGCACACACCCATCACCCCCACAAGCCACCGTCACAAAAGCCCCCACAAGGGAATGCCAGCACTGGGGGACACGGCCACCCACCCATTACATGAAATGCCACACACAGAAGCAATAACCATACTCTTATACCCCTGCAGGACCCGAACGCCACCACACCGCCACGGAGGGTCCAGAGATGTCCATCCCACCCCCAGAAGAGGCCCCCAGTGACGACAGCAGCTCTGTCTCCCTGGACCCTGATGACCAGCCCGGCCCATCGGGGACCTCGGGACAGTCGGTTCCCCATAGACAGCCACAGGCTACACCAGACCTAACCCCCTCTGGGAACACCAGCACAGCTCCCACCCAGCAGGCCCATGCCTCTGTCCCCAGGACACGTCAATCAGCGGTGTGTCCACCACTACAGGGCACCCAGGTTGACCCACCACCCCAACAACAACAGGGACCTGGGGGCAGTGGTAGTGGGCACACCGTCCAGGGGACAGAGGCCCAGGAACACAGGGGAGCTGGGAGGGCTGCTGTGCGACGGGGGGGACAGGCCCGGGGAACCGACTCTCCAAGAGGCCCTCTCCTCCATCATGGGAGCATACCACCGCTCCCAGGAGACGATGGCTACGGTACTGGCCAGGTTCCAGGAGATCCAGGTACTGCAGGAGGAACAGTACATGGGGTTTAGAGAGGAACTGAGGAACATTAGTTCCGCAATGGGGACCATCGTAGTGGCCCTCAACCAGATAGTCACCACATTGCGGGACCATGTGGCACCACAAAGAGCCCCTGTCACTAGCCTGGACCAGGAACAGCCTACCACCTCCGCCGGCGCTAGTGGACAGGAGGCCCCCACACAACGACAGGCCACCAGAACCCCACCTCCTGCAGAAGAAGAACCACCCCGCAAGCGGAACCTGAGATCTCACAAGAAGACAGAGTAGGATGCCAAGACCCCCGCCAGCAAACGATACCCCCTGATGTCATCCCACTGTCCCACATTGTCACCCTGTCCAACCTTGAACTGCCCGTGCTCCATCCTTCCACAGGCATATGAACAATGCACCTGTGCGACTGAGAACTGGACTCTGCCATGGACATTACTCCACCATCACCCATCCCCGTTTTACAATCATGTTCCTTAAATTTAGCACTTTAATTAAATCACTTCTTGCACTAAAAAAATCTGGAGTCTGCTTGAATTTTCAACAAATGTTTTAGACATAACGGTGCCAAAATGTTCAGTTACATTGTGATGACAACATACCACTGTCACACAGCTGTAGTCCATGGGCAAACAAAGCAGAGGTCACGCAGTGGGGTCCACAGCTCTGAAAACGGAAGGGAAAGTCACAACTCAGTTAACAGGAACTGGGGGGGAACTCAGACAGTAGAGAGGCAGGAGACTTTAAGTAAATGTTAAATGGCGTGGTTGATTCGTACCTGTGTGCTACTGAAAATACTGTTGTATCACTGTGTCCCTGTTGTCTGTGTCGTCCCCGTCGTCCTCCTCCTCTTCACTCTCCACAGGCTCCACAGCTGCTACAACACCACCATCTGGACCATCCTCCTGCAGGAAAGGCACCTGGTGTCGCAAAGCCAGGTTGTGAAGCATACAGCAGGCCACGATGATATGGCACACCTTCTTTGGTGAGTACATTAGGGATCCCCCTGTCATATGCATGCACCTAAACCTGGCCTTCAGGAGGCCGAAGGTTCTTTCTATAATCCTCCTAGTTCGCCCATGGGCCTCATTGTAGCGTTCCTCTGCTCTTGTCCTGGGATTCCTCACTGGGGTAAGTAGCCACAACAGGTTGGGGTAACCAGAGTCACCTATTAGCCACACACGGTGTCTCTGTAGCTGTTCCATCACATAAGGGATGCTGCTATTTCGCATGATGTACGCGTCATGTACTGACCCAGGGAACTTGGCATTTACATGGGAGATGTACTGGTCAGCCAAACAGACCACCTGGACATTCATAGAATGATAACTCTTTCTGTTCCTGTACACCTGCTCACTTCCACTGGGGGGAACCAAGGCCACATGGGTCCCATCAATGGCACCAATGATGTTGGGGATATGTCCAAGGGCATAGAAATCACCCTTCACTGTAGCCAAATCGGCCACCTCAGGGAAAACAATGTAGCTCTGCATGTATTTCATCAGGGCAGACAACACTCTGGACAAAACCTTAGAAAAAATAGGCTGAGACATCCCTGATGATATTGCCACTGTTGTTTGGAATGATCCACTTGCCAAGAAATGGAGTACTGACAGAACCTGCACCAGAGGGGGAATCCCTGTGGGTTGGCGAATGGGGGACATCAGGTCTGGCTCCAGCTGGGCACACAGTTCCTGTATAGTGGCTCGGTGAAGTCTGTATGTAAGTATGACATGTCTTTCTTCCATTGTCGACAGGTCCACCAGCGGTCTGTACACAGGAGGATTCCTCCATCTCCTCGCAAGTCCCAGCGGACGGTGCCTAGGAAGGACAACATGGAGCACAGAGTCAAGCAACCCACAGGTACGTAACCACAGCTTGCACAGAACACGATTCGCTATGCATTGAATGGCTTGTATGAGTGGCAATGCAATGCCTAGGCCTATGTGACGCAGTAGAAATTAAGCCATGTGGGCCCTTGAAATGGCGGCTGCCTGACCTGTGAAGTGTGACAATGGGATGTGAGGTCAATGCGCTGGCGTGGCACACCGTGGCGGTAGGCGGTCGAAGATCGCGGCGCAAAGCAGCATTGGTTAACATTGAACCCTATGGGTCTCGAGAGCCAATGACGATGTGCGCCGGCGGTCGCGGTACGCCATTTTCTACTTGCTTAATCACTCGAGACCTGATCATCCACAGGAGAGGACCTATACTGCAAGTGCTGCTGTGAACTCGGTCTGGAAGAGACAATGGCTGCTGCGACTGGGGAAAGGGCCCCTGCCTTCACATCTGAGGAATTGGATAAACTTGTTGATGGGGTCCTCCCCCAGTATGCGCTACTCTACGGTCCTCCAGACCAACAGGTAAGTACACTGGGAGCACGTAGTATGGGCTATGCCTGTGTTGAGTGGGGTGGATGTAAGATGGTGGGGAGGGGAGCGAATGAGGAGTGCAACGCACGACAGATGAGAGCATGTGCCACATGGCAAGGTTGGGGAGGGGGGGCCGCGCACATCGACCATGCAGAAAAGTGATGATATTTATTTTTCAACCCTGTACATGTCACATAGGTCAGCGCCCATCAGAAGATCGACATTTGGCGTGCCATCGCCGACGACGTCCGGGCCATGGGGGTCCACAACAGACGGGGCACCCACTGCCGCAAGAGGTGGGAGGACATCCACCGCGGGAGCAGAAAGACTGCCAAGGCTCTGCTGGGGATGGCCTCCCAATGTAGGAGGGGTGCCAGTCGTCAATTGACCCCCCTGATGTCCCGGATCCTGGTGGTGGCCTACCCCGATTTGGATGGGCGCGTGAGGACATCACAGCAGACACAAGGGGGTGAGTATCAGCACATTCCGCTATATTAGCGCACAGTGGAGGCGTCTGGGTGGGGGAGGAGGGCTGTGGCTATCTCTAGGCCAGGGCGGTTTCTGTAGGCTAGGCCTCTCCGTTAGACATGGCCCTGTGCCCCCGCCCCCCACCTCTGTAGGGTGCTAAGTACAGCTATCCATGGCCCGGGCTCACCTATGTGTGCATTTGTCGTCCATAGACTTGTAGGCCAAGTCACTATAATTGAGTAGTGTACCCCGAGTGCGCGGCGTAGTGCAGGGGGCTTCTGTGTCTGTCCTCTCCGCCAACGGTGCCGCCAATGCATGCACTCAACATGTCTTTCTTTCTCCCCCCCCCTTTTTTTTGGTTTTCCTGTTCATGTGTGCATTAGCATCATCAGGCGGAGGAGAAGTGGCATCGGCGCACGAGGGAGCTGCATCTCACATGGCCCCAGAGGGCCCTGCAACCGACTCGGAGTTAACCAGTGAGACGGAGGGCGAGGGGGGCTCCACAACAGGGACCCGTGGAGACGTCAGCGACACCGACACGTCCTCGGAAGGGAGCTCCCTTGTGGTGGCGGCAACATCCGTGCCCACCGCAACAACAGGTACTGCCGCCACCCAGTGCACCAGCTCCGCCCTCCCAGCAGCCCCTCAGCTTCCGCCCCGTGCCCGCTCGGGCAGGAAGGCGGCCATCTCCTTCGCCCCTGGCACCTCAGGTCCTGCCCCAGTTACCCCTGCTGCCCTCAGTGCGGAGATCATTGACCTCCTCCAGACGCTCATTGTTGGGCAGTTTACCCTTTTGAATGCCATCCAGGGGGCATAAAGGGAGGTGCATCGGAGCAATGCATACCTGGAGGGCATTCATTCGGGTCAGGCTGCCCATCAGCGATCGTTCAACGCTCTGGCCTCAGCACTTGTCCCTGTCTCTAGCCTCCCCCTCCAACTTCCTCAACCCAGTCCCACTCCCCTGTTCCTCTGCCCATCCAAGACACACCTACAGACCAGCCTGCACACACCTCAACACCCAAGGGCAGCTCATCCAGACATAAGCACCACAGATCACACAAGCATTCACCCAAGCAACATCCACATGCAGACATGCCAACAGCCACTGCCTCCTCTGTGTCCCCCTCCTCCTCGTCTCCCTCCTCCCTCCCTGTGACGTCTCCACTCACACCTGCATGCACACCACCATCAGCCAGTACGTCCATCACCAGCACACCCACCAGAACAGTCCGCACACGTGCAGTCACCACCCCCACTGCCATTTACACGTCCCCTGTGTCCTCTCCCAGTGTGTCTGTCACTCCCTCTTCCAAGCCACACAAACGCCGGCAGCCACCCACCCAACAGCCATCCACCTCACTGCAGCCTCCCGCACAAGCACCTGCACCGAAAGACAGCACACTTGACTCTCCTACAACCACATCCTCTTCCTCCACTCCCATACCCACTGCACCTACCCTTCCCATTGCTCCTAAAAAGTTGTTCCTCTCCAAAATTAACCTCTTTGCATCACCTGACCCACCCCCTCCATCTCGTAAGAGTCCAAACAGCACCTCAGCCACCACAAGCCCTGCCCCTCCAAGACCATCGTTCAGGGCTATTGGAGTCCACCAGCTCCTAGGGCAGGAACATCGGCCAGCAGCAAGGGGACAGCCAGCCCACCCCCTGGGAAAAGAACCAAGAAAGGGAAGGGCCGGCGTGACAGACCTGAGATGGCTGCCCCCAAGGACACCACCCTTGCACCATCACCTGGCCCATCCACAAAGGGAGGTAAGGGCCCCAGAGATTCGGCCAAGGGGGGCAAGGGCAGCAGGGCGGACAAGTCCGGCAGCAGGCGAGCTGCCCAGGAGGGCCCCAACATCCCCATTTGGGGTGTGACGGAGGACACCCACGGGCCCAGGAGTCCAGCACAGGAGGGCCCCGCAAGCGATAGGTCGGATGGCGACTGAGCGGGAATAATTGCCCAGATCTGGTTCCCTAGGAACACAAGACAAGCACCGCTGAACAGGGCCCCGCCGTGGGAAGCACCGCTGAACAGGGCCCCGCCAAGAGAAGCACCGCTGAACAGGGCCCCGCCGTGAGAAGCACCGCTGAACAGGGCCCCGCCGTGAGAAGCACCGCTGAACAGGGCCCCGCAGTGAGAAGCACCGCTGAACAGGGCCCCGCCGTGAGAAGCACCGCTGAACAGGGCCCCGCCGTGAGAAGCACCGCTGAACAGGGCCCCGCCGTCTCTGCACCGCTCCGCTGGGCCCTTCATGTCAAGCACCGCTCCGCTGGGCCCTTCCTGTCAAGCACCGCTCCGCTGGGCCCTTCATCTCAAGCACCGCTCTGCTGGGCCCTTCATCTCAAGCACCGCTCCGCTGGGCCCTTCTTGTCAAGCACCGCTCCGCTGGGCCCTTCCTGTCAAGCACCGCTCCGCTGGTCCCTTCATCTCAAGCACCGCTCCGCTGGGCCCTTCCTGTCAAGCACCGCTCCGCTGGGCCCTTCATCTCAAGCACCGCTCCGCTGGGCCCTTCCTGTCAAGCACCGCTCCGCTGGGCCCTTCATCTCAAGCACCGCTCCGCTGGGCCCTTCCTGTCAAGCACCGCTCCGCTGGGCCCTTCCTGTCAAGCACAGCTCCGCTGGGCCCTTCCTGTCAAGCACCGCTCCGCTGGGCCCTTCATCTCAAGCACCGCTCCGCTGGGCCCTTCCTGTCAAACACCGCTCCGCTGGGCCCTTCCTCTCTAGCACCGCTCCGCTGGGCCCTTCCTGTCAAGCACCGCTCCGCTTTGCCCTTCATCTCAAGCACCGCTCTGCTGGGCCCTTCCTGTCAAGCACCGCTCCGCTGGGCCCTTCCTTCTGAAGCACCGCTCCGCTGGGCCCTTCCTGTCAAGCACCACTCCGCTGGGCCCTTCCTGTCAAGCACCGCTCCGCTGGGCCCTTCATCTCAAGCACCGCTCCGCTGGGCCCTTCCTGTCAAGCACCGCTCCGCTGGGCCCTTCCTGTCAAGCACCGCTCCGCTGGGCCCTTCATCTCAAGCACCGCTCCGCTGGGCCCTTCCTGTCAAGCACCGCTCCGCTGGGCCCTTCCTGTCAAGCACCGCTCCGCTGGGCCCTTCCTGTCAAACACCGCTCCGCTGGGCCCTTCATCTCAAGCACCACTCCGCTGGGCCCTTCCTGTCAAGCACCGCTCCGCTGGGCCCTTCATCTCAAGCACCGCTCCGCTGGGCCCTTCCTGTCAAGCACCGCTCCGCTGGGCCCTTCCTGTCAAGCACCGCTCCGCTGGGCCCTTCCTGTCAAACACCGCTCCGCTGGGCCCTTCATCTCAAGCACCGCTCCGCTGGGCCCTTCCTGTCAAGCACCGCTCCGCTGGGCCCTTCATCTCAAGCACCGCTGGCCCATTGGCAGGGCCAGATTTGTGTCGGGCAGGGGTTCACGAAGCACTCTGGGCACCATGCCTCCTCCATAACCAGTGGAGTCTGTAATCCACCTGATGGACTGTGGCTTTGCACTCCCCAGGATGGTACAGTGGGCAATCCACCCACTGTAGAGACTTGAGAGACTGTGGCTTTGCACTCCCCAGGATGGTACAGTGGGCATGGAGGCCCCTCGTGGATCTGGCGTCCTGGACTCATGTGGCTGAGGTGCCCCCCCTTCCCTTCCCCCTGAGGTGCCTGTGGTTTTATTATCTGATGCCCCAGCAGTGTTCTCTCCAATGGAATCGGGTCTCGTGTGTGGGCTTTGCCCATGTGTTTATGCACATTGGCCCACGAACAATGGCATGTAGCCAATATGTGCCGGACTTTTGGACTATGTATACATTGTTCATGTTGTGATTTATTTATTTTATAAATTTCATATTTCACTTAAGTTCAAATATGCTTTAATATACTTCTATTTTAATGATCATTTTATTTTGTCTTTGAATTATTCCGGGGGGTTTGGGGGGTGTAACTCTGACTTGTTGCTCTGCATTGGTGTGTGGGGATTTGGGGGGGGGTGTCGCGTATGTGTGTGCCCGTAATCTTTTCGCCTCCCCTGTGTCGTAGGTGCAGTACTCACCGTTGTCTCCTGCGGCGGCGTTCGTGCTCCTGGTAGAGGAGCAGGTAGACAATCGCTGGTAGGATGTTTAATTTGGGTTCTATGCTGTCCAGATTCCTCGTGGAGTGTATAGAGGTGAGCGTTTTCCCGTTCGTGGTCTGTTTCCGCCGTGTTTTTATCGGCGGGGCTCCCGCCCCGGAAAAGGTGGCGGATTGGTGGGTCGTGATAGGGTGGGCGGTACATTGTCTGCCGCCTGTCTGTTGGCGGTGACCGCCACGCTGTTTGTTTGCCCCACCGTGGTGGTCGGAGTGTTAAAGTGGTGGGCTGTGTTGGCGGTTCCCGCCAGGGTCAGAATTCCATTTTTTTTACCGCCTGCCTGTTGGCGGGTTGGCCGCTGCTTTAACACCGACCGCCAGGGTTGGAATGACCCCCGAAGTAACTGTCCAAGAGGTTTAGAGGTGCCTGTTAAAATGTGTGCAGAAATGGTCTGCTCACTTGCAATACATGTGATCAACCAAGACTGTCTTTTAGGGACCCTAAGAGATTCAGATGAATAATCTGCTGCCTTTCTAAATCATATCAATGCTGGTTGTCAAAAAATGCACGTATGCAATTACCTTCTTACAATCCTTACATTCTTTTTACTTATTTAACAAATTGGCGTAGATGTGGAAAAATTCAAGTGTCAAACCTGGCTTTTCATATCACTTTGTTCTTTCATTGTATTACTCTTCTTGCAAACAGTGGTTAATTTATTGTTATTCAGCCTTATCACTTGGAAATATAGTAAACAATGACAATTTATATCAATAACAAAAATAATTAAAAATAATAAAGTATATTGAACAGCACTCGCAGTGTTTATTTTTCAAATGTTGTAAATGTTGAGTTTTAACTAATTGACTGCCGTATACACATCTCTTCTTAACAACTCTTAGAGCGACCAACTGTCAATATATTTGTTTTCTTTGAACATCTTGTGTTGTCCTCCCTGTGTCATGATGGCGGGTTAACTCACACACCTCACCTTACCGTCCCTACCCAGAATTGTGTTACTAGCACCACATACGTACCTGCCACTTCAATTCAGAGTGCACAGAAATTAACGTCCATCAGGGACAGACTTCCAGTCATAATGGGCAAAAGAGGGTGTCCAGTGGGGTCAGAGTAACTTGCTGCTCCGTAACGCTTTGCTGCGAAAACTCACTATACAGAGGTCAGCTCTCCAGGGTCAGACTGGCAATTCTACCACTCCGGCATTTTCCTGGTAGGTCTCAGGCTACGGGCATGATTTCAGATCAAGGAAGATTGCCATTATCTACTTATGCAAGGCCCCAGAGCTCAATTCTAGCTACGACCTCCTGATGAGTTGGTCTGCAAGAAACTCTTTTTGGCTGCTTCAGGCTTCCAGTCCGGCACTGATATTCTCAGTCTAGACTTCAGCTCAACTGAAAAGCATTTAGTAGAAATTAGAGCCCAGTAAGCACAAACATGGGTTGGTCGTCCTTGCTGACAAACCCGCACCACTTTTGCTTTTTGGCCCTAAAACTTCCATCGACTTTTTCTGATGCTTCTTCTACACGTTATTTTCCCAGCCTGTAAATAAGATTAATTGAAATTTCTAAAAAGACAAAATGCTGGGAAATTAAAAAAATCTGCGAAATGTGTGGGGAGCTAAGAAATGCTTGTTTTTTGCAGACAAAATGTGCCATGCATCTGGAATGTCCGTACAAACCGACCCCCAAGATATTTTAGCATGGATTAGCAAATTTTACATCACAAATATGGTAAATTCGTGGCATTTGTGCACCAGTTTTGGCTATTGTTTCAACATCAAACACAGAAATCTTATTTTTGTAAGGTATATTACATGAAGGTTTACACCAAGGCATTGTGTACATTATCTATTCTGCCAGGTGTATATATACTCAATGTATCATGTAGTATTTATGTTCACATTACTTTCACCTTGAGCACTGTGCCATCATCACTTATGTATTTGTATGCTTTTGTGGGTAATATGATTGTTATTCTTCCCAATGAGAAGGTCTTTCTGTATGTTGTACATTGACAGCTGAGACAATTTGTTTTTGGTCAAGGTCTACATATATAACATAAATATGTTAATGAATGAGACCTATGGAACCTGTATGCTTGTTTCTTTAGGTTTAAATCTTGACCATGTATTTAACATTCTTCTGAGCAGGCCAAACTAGCCTGATATTATGCTGCTGATTATATTATAAAAACAATAATGCCCGAACAGATTGCTCTGAGAGGGACCGACATCTGGCTGACAAAAAAAAATTGTGAATGCTGTTGCTCCTTTCAGCATTTGCAGAACTGGTCACACTGTCCTTGTACACAGCTGCCAGCTGTGAAAGTACTGGGATGTAGTTAGCCGTCCCACGCCAAAAGAGGTTATTGTTAATCACCCCTGAAACTGATGCCTGTACTGCTTCTGGGCCTACATGTTTAAAGAAGAGGCAAAGCTCCTGATCAGGAACATTGCTCAAACGTGGGATGGTCAAATATTCACTCTTGACCTTTGGTAGGAGGCAGAGTCATGCAAGATTGAAAAGGCGTACTTGTTTCAAGTATTCAATGCCTGGTTGGGCCTCCCCCATGTACTGGCCCACCTTTTGATGGGAATTTTCAAATGCTTCATTAAGCTAGGTCAATTTAGCCCCTGCAGTAGTCTCTAGGAATGGTAGTAGTGACTCCAGAGTGAGAACTGATTTGTTTGTGAAGTTCATGTAGAGGTCCTCTAGATAATCACAAACCTTCATTGTCACTGGTGTCTGACTCTGAAATAAGCCCATCAGACTCACAATATTTTGATGTGTTTCTGCCACAATGTCCAACTGAAATTTAATACAGTGTTTCTTGTCACTGTTCAGAATACTCTTTAGCATTTCAAAGGAATCTGGGGGAGATTTGTTGAGCTGCATCTCAGACTCACCAAATCCAGCATAGGCATTAAAGTGCTTGCAGTGGTACTGAACAGAAGCAAACCAAGAATTCCAGTGGGTAGTGATAGGGCCAGGTACCATTGGTGGTTTCATCCCATGTCTCTCAGCAGGGCTTTGCAGGTACTTTCACTTTCTGCTACTAGCCAGGTAGAAGATTTGCAAGAAGTACGGCAGTAACAAATTTAGCACAAAAGGCTTCTGGAATGACTCCCCAACAAGGTTCATGATGTGTGCCAAGTAGGTGATATGTATGGAGTTTGTATAAAGATTTTTCAACACAGTGTTGTATTGCCTTGAGCACGTATGCCGAATTGTGTCTATTGAAAGAAATAACATTCTGAAAGTGTTGGACCTGGTCCTTGTGGCAGGTTCATTCCCTGACTTTTTGCCTCCTTCCTCCTATTTTTTCTGACCTCTCGCTGTTGACTCTAGGACTCTGAGCACTTTATCCCTGCTGATCAGTGCTAAAATGCAGGTGCTCTCCCTTCTAAAGGTGGTATGATTGGCTTATACCTAATTGGCATATTTGATTTACCTGTAAGTCCCTTGTACAGTGGTATCTCTATGCCCAGGGCCTGTAAATTAAATGCTACCATGGGCCTGTAGAGCTGCTTGCGACACCCACTGAAGTAGCCTTTCAAACCTGTCTCAGGCCTGCTAGCGCAGGGCCTGTGTGCGCAGTTTTCTGCAACAGGGACCAGGCATCTAAATTTATTTGCCAGGCCCAGAACTCCCCTTTTACTACATGTAAGTCACCCCTAAGGTAGGCCCTAGCTAGCCCTATGGGCAGGGTGCAATGTATGTAGAAGGCAGGACATGTGCCAGGTAGCATGGCCTGTCCTCGTAGTGACAAACAGCCTATTTGGTTTCTCACTGCTGTGAGTGCTGCCTCTTCATAGGATTCCATTGGCAATTCCCTGCCTTATGTGTAGGTTTTTTTTCTGATTTATGAGGGGTAGCATAGGCATGTTTGATATGGTTGTAAAGGTGATGAGAAATGCTGCTTACTGGTGTAAGTGGATTTTGTATTACTATTACAGAAATTCCACTTCTAGAAATTGAGCATTTCTCTGTGCTTATGACTCTGGTGTTTTGCAGCTTGACTCCAATCCACTTCTGGGCAGAGTGACAGTTGGGCTTTGTGCATACTTTTCAGACAGCCTGTACACAGGGAGGGTGGAGGTGTCACAGAGGTGCATCTGCATACTGAATAGTCTTCCTGGGCTGAGAGAAGGGAGAGGCGGGGAACACCTGCATTTGTAAAGGCTGTGTCCTGGACTCACACAATAGGGTTGTTTACCCCCAACTGATGTTTAGAGCCTGTGCTGGAGGAGAGAGGGGGCACTCCCAGAACCAGTTGTAACTGGTTGGAACCTCTTCTCCCCCTTCTTTGTAAAACACACTGTAAAACTGAGTATAAGTACAGGGGAATTTTCCACACAATTTGGTGACATTTTGGAACCGGACACATAATGCTGGAGGGACTCACCAGGAACCGCCATGGACTGCTGCTGCTGTGCTGACCTTTGACCTGCTTGGTCACCTGGAGGAACTGCCATTTGTCTGCATTCACCTTGTGCTGGCCTGCTGCTGGGACCTGCCACCTGTGCTCCTTTCTCTTTTGTTGATGTCCCCCAAAGGCACAGTGCCCTGGCCCCCTGCATCCATCTGCGTAGCTCCTCGTGATCGTTCTTCCTGGGCTGAGGCACCTGAAGAGTGTGCCTTCCTAAAGTCTATGGCACCCGGAGAGAGCTTCGCTGTCATTTTTCTGATCGCTTTGAAAACGCTCCCTTTGTGAGTATTTTGCGCTCGCAAGCGCTCTGTGAACTCTGCTGCTAGAAAAGAGCGAGCGTGCTCCTATCGTGCCCCGTGGCACAGCACGCTCCGAGGAGCACCCCCAGGGCACAGGCAGGCACCTACTCTGGTGCCTGCCCTCTACTGTGGCTGGACAGGCTCTGAGCTATCAGAGAAGGAGACGGGCAGGGAAGGAAGCCTCATCGGAGTCTCCCCACCCCACCTGGCCCCTCTGTGTCTGTGTGGACGGGGAGGGGGGAAGGAAGCCTCGCTGGAGGCTCCCGTGCTGCCGGCCTCCCTTTGTGGTCCCAAGGTATTGCAGGCCCCAGGAGGGGCCCGATACAAATAACTTGGCGGCGGGCAGGGTGGAAGTCTCATCGGAGGCTCCCCAAGCCGCCGGCCCCCTATTGGTCTTTTTGGGCATTATTGCGGGTCCCCCCTGGGTTGAAGGGCCAGTGGAGGCCCGGGGGCCCCCCATAGATCATAGGCCCCAGGAGGGGCCTGTGATAAACCCAGAGGGGGTGCGTGTCACTCCCTTTCTCCCTCAATTACCAGAGGGCCCCTGTTTTGTGCAGGGGAGCGCCGGGGCCCCATTTGTTTCCTTCTGGGCACTGGAAGTGCCTTTCATCAAGGAAACAGGTACTTTCTACATGCATCCCTATTTCTTATGTTCCTAATATGGACTTTATGGATTTATATGCTAACCTGTTTTGCTTTATATGATGATGCTTTATGGACAGGCTCTGCTAATATGTTTTCCTGACTTGCCATAGGTTTTATAATGTTCCTGATATGGGCGTTTATGATATTTCTATGACAAGTGCATTTGTGTAGAAATGTGATTCCTGACTACTGCCTAAGTTGCAGAATAATAAGTAACCTGTGTATGATATATGACTACTGCTGGTTCTGCAGAGTAACTAATGTATGACATTCTGACAACTGCTAAGGTAGTAGGATATTACTGACATGTTGTGTTTGGTCTAATAATTGCGTTGGGTACAACACATTTTTCATATAACTTGTTGTGTTTCCTTGTGGTGGGGATAGTGCGTTGTAGGAAGTTGGCTCTGTATGTACTATCTCAAAGTGAGAGATAGTATGCACAGAGTCAAAGGATTCCCCTTAGAGTTTGATAGTGGCAAAATTAGATCATTCTAATGCTCTATTTTGTGGAAGTGTGGTCGAGCAGTAGGCTTATTAGAGGGTAGTGCTAAGCACTTGTTGTACACACACAGGCAATAAATGAGGAACACACACTCAATGATTTAACTCCAGGCCAATAGTTTTTATATAGAGTAAATACATAAAATGTAAGGTACTCTACACAGGTAAGTAAGGAACTTTGAATTAGAGCAGTAACATACACAATACAGGTTAAAATGGCAATAAGCTATTTTAAAAGTGGACACAGTACAAAAATCAACAGTTCCTGGGGGAGGTAAGTATTGGTTAGTTTCTCAGGTAAGTAAAGCACTTACAAGTTCAGTTTCCTGGCATAGGCAGCCCACCATTAGGGGTTCAAGGAAACCCCAAAGTTACCACACCAGCAACACAGGGCCGGTCAGGTGCAGAGGTCAAAGGAGGGCCCAAAACACATAGGTGCCTATGGAGAACAGGGGTGCTCCAGTTCCAGTCTGCCAACAGGTAAGTACCTGCGTCTTCGGAGGGCAGACCAGGGGGGGTTTTGTAGTGCACTGGGGGGGGACACAAGTAGGCACACAAAACAGACCCTCAGCTGCACAGGGGCGGCCAGGTGCAGTGCATCGGGTTTTCAATCGAAGTCAATTGCGGGACCCCGGGGTTACTCTAGCGGTGCAGGCAGGGCACAGGGGGGCTTCTCGGGCCAGCCACTGACTGGGCTAGGCAGAGGGTCGCCTGATGGTCACTCCTGCACTGGAGTTCGGTTCCTTTTGATCCTGGGGGCTGCGGGTGCAGTGGTTGGTCCAGGCGTCAGATTATTTGTTCAAAGCAGTCGCGATCAGGGGGAGCCTCTGGATCCTCTCTGCATGTGTTGCTGTGGGAGTGCAGGGGTGTCGTCTCAGGTTACTCACGGAGTTGCAGTCACCTCGGAGTCCTGTCTGTGGTGTTAGTTCTCTGGAGCTCGAGCCGTGGGCGTCGGATGCAGTGGGTGAAGTCTCACGCTTCCGGCGGGAAGAGTGAGGTCTTTGAAAGTTGCTAAAAAGTTGCAAAGTTATTGCTGTTTTTGAACAGTGCCGCTGTTCTCAGGAGTTTCTTGGTCCTTTGGTTCAGGGCAGTCCTCTGAGGCTTTAGAGGTCGCTGATCCCTGTCGGATGCGTCACTGTGCAGGCTCTTTGAGTCTGGAGACAGGCCGGTAGAGCTGGGGCCAAGTCAGTTGGTGTCTCCGTCGTCTCTGCGGGGCTTTCAGGTCAGCAGTCCTTCTTCTTGTTGTAGGTTGCAGGAATCTAATTTCCTGGCTTGTGGGTCGCCCCTAAATACTAAATTTAGGGGTGTGTTTAGGTCAGGAGGGCAGTAGCCAATGGCTACTGTCCTGGAGGGTGGCTACACCCTCTTTGTGCCTCCTCCCTGAGGGGAGGGGACACTTCCCTAATCTTCTTGGTGGAGTCCTCGAATCTCAAAATGGAGGATTTCTAAAGGCAGGGGTCACCCCAGCTCAGGACACCTTAGGGTCTGTCCTGACTGGTGGGTAACTCCTCCTTGTTTTTCTCAATATCTCCCCCAGCCTTGCCGCCAAAAGTGGGGGCAGTGGCCAGAGGGGCAGGCATCTCCACTAGCTGGGATGCCCTGGGGTGCTGTAACAAAAGGCATGAGCCTTTGAGACTCACCACCAGGCGTTACAGTTCCTGCAGGGGGAGGTGAGAAGCACCTCCACCCAGTATAGGCTTTGTTCCTGGCCACAGAGTGACAAAGGCATTCTCCCCATGTGGCCAGAAACTCATCTGGTTGTAGCAGGCTGGCAGAAACTGGTCAGCCTAGCACTAGGAGTTGGACTGGTATTCAGGGGCATCTCTAAGGTGCCCTCTGGGTGTATTTTACAATAAATCCCACGCTGGTATCAGTGTGCATTTATTGTGCTGAGAAGTTTGATACCAAACTTCCTAGATTTCAGTGTAGCCATTATGGAACTGTGGAGTTCATGTTTGACAAACTCCCAGACCATATACTCTTTATGGCTACCCAGCACTTACAATGTCTAAGGTTTTGCTTAAACACTGTAGGAGCATAGTGCTCATGCACAGATGTCCTCACCTGTGGTAAAGTGCACCCTGCCTTAGGGCTGTAAGGCCTGCTAGAGGGGTGACTTACCTAAGCCACAGGCAGTGTGAGGTGGGCATGGCACTCTGAGGGGAGTGCCATGTCGACTTAGTCATCTTCTCCCCACCAGCACACACAAGCTGTGAGGCAGTGTGCATGTGCTGAGTGAGGGGTCCCCAGGGTGGCATAAGACATGCTGCAGCCCTTAGAGACCTTCCCTGGCATCAGGGCCCTTGGTACCATGGGTACTATTTTCAAGGGACTTATCTGTGTTCCAGGGCTGTGCCAATTGTGGGAACAAAGGTACAGTTTAGGGAAAGAACACTGGTGAGGGGCCTAGTTAGCAGGGTCCCAGCACACTTTCAATTATAACTGGCATCAACAAAAGGCAAAAAGTCAGGGTGTAACCATCCCAAGGAGGCCAACCACCCTGCCTCTCCCAAACGAAAGAGGATGAGACTAACCTTTCCCAAGAATCTGGAAAAGCCATCAGCATTGGCATGGGCAGTCCCAGGTCTGTGTTCCACTACAAAGTCCATTCCCTGTAGGGATATGGACCACCTCAACAGTTTAGGGTTTTCTCCTTTCATTTGCATCAGCCATCTGAGAGGTCTGTGGTCAGTTTGAACTATGAAGTGATTACCAAAAAGGTATGGTCTCAACTTCTTTAGGGACCAAACCACAGCAAAGGCCTCCTTCTCAATGGCGCTAACGCTGCTTCCTGGGGGGTAACCTCCTGCTAATAAAAGCAACAGGCTGGTCAAGGCCATCATAATTTGTTTGGGACAGGACTGCTCCTATCTCATGTTCAGAGGCATCTGTCTGCACAATGAACTGCTTAGAATAATCTGGAGCTTTCAAAACTGGTGTTGTACACATAGCTTGCTTCAGGGTATCTAAGGCCTTTCCTTTTGACAGTCCACGCTCCAGTTCACTTTCTTGGACATTTTCTTGGAGGTCAATTCTGTGAGGTGTGTCACTATTGATCCATATCCCTTCACAAACCTCCTATAGTACCCAGTCAAGCCAAGGAATACCCTGACTTGAGTCTGGGATTTTGGAGCTACCCAGTCCAGAATAGTCTGGATCTTGGGTTGGAGGGGCTGAACTTGGCCTCCACCTACAAGGTGACGCAAGTAAACCACAGTACCCTGCCCTATCTGACATTTAGATGCCTTGATAGAGAGGCCTGCTGCTTGCAAGGCCTGCAAAACCTTCTTCAGGTGGACCAGGTGATCCAGCTAGTTGGAGCTCAAGACAGCAATATCATCAAGATAAGCTGCACTAAAGGACTCCAAGCCAGCACAGACTTGATTCACCAACCTTTGGAAGGTGGCAGGGGCATTCTTTAAGCCAAAGGGCATCACAGTAAACTGGTAGTGCCCATCAGGTGCAGAGAATGCTGTTTTCTCTTTTGCTTCAGGTGCCATTTTTATTTGCCAGTACCCTGCTGTTAAGTCAAAGGAACTTAAGTATTTGGCAGCACCTAATTTGTCTATTAGCTCATCTGCCCTTGGGATGGGGTGAGCATCTGTCTTGGTGACAGAGTTGAGCCCTCTGTAGTCCACACAAAACCTCATCTCTCTCTTGCCATATTTTGTGTGAGGTTTGGGGACCAAGACCACTGGGCTAGCCCAGGGACTGCTGGAGTGCTCAATCACTCCCAACTCCAGCATCATGTGGACTTCCACTTTGATGCTTTCCTTAACTTGGTCAGACTGTCTGAATATTCTATTCTTGACAGGCATACTGTCTCCTATGTCCACATCATGGGTACACAGGTGTGTCTGACCAGGGGTTAAAGAAAAGAGCTCAGCAAACTGCTGGAGGACTTGCTTGCAGTCAGCCTGCTGTTGGCCAGAGAGGGTGTCTGAATAGATCACTCCATCTACTGAGCCATCTTTAGGGTCAGTGGAGAGGAGATCAGGGAGAGGTTCACTCTCAGCTTCCTGGTCCTCATCTGTAACCATTAACAAGTTTACATCTGCCCCGCCATGAAAGAGTTTGAGGCGGTTCACATGGATCACTCTGTTGGGGGCCCTGCTAGTGCCTAGGTCCACCAGGTAGGTGACCTGACTCTTTTTCTCAAGAACTGGGTAAGGGCCACTCCATCTGTCCCGAAGTGCCCTGGGAGTCACAGGCTCCAGAACCCAGACTTTCTGTCCTGGCTGAAACTCAACCATAGCAGCCTTTTGGTCATACCACATCTTCTGGAGTTGTTGGCTGGCCTCAAGGTTTTTGCTTGCCTTTTCCATGTACTCTGCCATCCCTGAACTTAGGCCTAGTACATAGTCTACCACATCTTGTTTAGGCTCATGGAGGGGTCTCTCCCAGCCTTCTTTTACAAGTGCTAGTGGTCCCCTAACAGGATGGCCAAACAGAAGTTCAAAGGGGAAAAACCCTACTCCCTTCTGTGGCACTTCTCTGTAGGCAAAAAGCAGGCATTGCAAGAGGACATCCCATCTCCTTTTGAGTTTTTCAGGGAGCCCCATGATCATGCCCTTCAATGTATTGTTAAATCTCTCAACAACACCATTGGTATGTGGATGGTATGGTGTGGTGAATTTGAAAGTCACCCCACACTCATTCCACATGTGCTTTAGGTAAGCTGACATAAAGTTGGTACCTCTGTCAGAAACCACCTCCTTAGGAAATCCCACTTAGGTAGAGATACCAATGAGTGCCTTGGCTACTGCAGGGGCAGTAGTGGTCCTAAGGGGAATTGCTTCAGGGTACCTAGTATCATGATCCACTACTACTAGGATATACTGGTTCCCTGATGCTGTGGGAGGTTCTAGTGGACCCATTGTGTCCACTCCCACTCTTTCAAAGGGGACCCCCACCACTGGAAGTGAAATGAGGGGGGCCTTTGGATGGCCACCTGTCTTACCACTGACTTGACAGGTGACACAGGAGGTGCAAAACTCCTTTACCTTTTGGGACGTATTGGGCCAGTAGAAATGGTTAACTAAACTCTCCCATGTCTTGGTTTGTCCTAAATGCCCAGCAAGGGGAATGTCATGGGCTAAGGTCAGAATGAACTCCCTAAACTCCTGAGGCACTACCACTCTCCTAGTGGCACCAGGTTTGGGATCTCTTGCCTCCGTCTAAAGGAGTCCATCTTCCCAATAGACCATGTGGGTTCCACTGACATTAACTTTTTCTTACTCAGCTGCTTGCTGTTTTAGGCCTTCAAGAGAGGGACACGTTTCTTGCCCCTTACACAGCTGTTCCCATTGAGGGTCCCATGGACTCAGTTCCCTCAGGGGATAGAACTTCTTCCTGGGAAGAGAAGTTCTGTTTCTTTTGTTGTGTTGAAGCTGGTTTCCCAACTTCTTTCCTTTTCTCTTGGAAGGTTGGGCCATTATTCCAGACTCCAACACTTCTTTTTCACCCTGAGCCCTGCATTGTGTCCTTGTCTTGACACACACCAGTTCAGTGATACCCAGCATGGCTGCATGGGTCTTGAGCTCTACCTCAGCCCATGCTGAGGACTCCAAATCATTCCCTAGCAGACATTCTTGTGGTATTCTGTTTGTTGGGGAAACATTTATGTATGCAAATTGTAATTCAAGGTTCAGGTAATTATATCTTGCCCCTTTACGCTTCGTTTATTTATGTTATGTGAAATGGTATCTTCCTGCTCTCCCTGCTCTTAGAATGGTACTGCCTGGAATGTGGGGATTGGAGGCAGTTAAAGAAGGAGCTGAGCAGGAGCGGCTGGGGTCTTTCATTATTCAGGACTTGAACAAATAAACAAGTGTTCTACTTTTTGAATTGGTATTTTTCTTATGGATTTACCTCATTTTGGCGACGAGTGACTTTTTGACCCCAGGACCTGCTCTCATCTGAGCTTTTAAACCAGAGCTATTCATGCTGTTCGACCTTGCTGGTTTCCTAGGCAACGGCTGAAGCTGAAGGGATTTCCTCTCCTAAGGCCGTTAGAACTGAAGGATCTGTGTTTACTTTAGGCCGTCTGCCCTTCGCCTATTAATTGACAGAGGAGGAGAAGGAATTCAGATGAGTTTCATTTTATGTTGGCCACCTGCCAATATTTACTTTGAAGCTTAACACATTGTGCTATCCCTGCTTCAAACAGAATTAGCTCATCGGAGCTCGGTATTGATTTTGGCTGCCTGCCAACAAAAGAGTGTTCAGCTGAAACTATGGAAGAAAGGATTTAACGTGTGATGTTGTTTTGGCTCCCAGCCAAAACATCGGAGCTCAGTATTGATTTTGGCTGCCTACCAACAAAAGAGTGTTCAGCTGAAACTATCTAAGAAAGGATTTAACCGTGTGATGTTGTTTTGGCTCCCAGCCAATGTTTACATTTCACAATTATTAGAGCTGCTGTGATTCTAAGAAGATTGTCGGAGCTTGGTATTTACTTTGGATGCCTGCCAACATGAGTCTTGAAGTGTTCAGCTGAACTTGATAATTACCTTGTTTCATTGTGTTTAAGAAAAGTTGGGTATTTATCTTGGCTTTGGGCCAATGCTTCTATCTCAGCATTAAGGTTCTGTTGCTAGGCAACGCACAAGCTTTAGCAACCTCACTAGCAAGTGTTGTAAGACTATTGTTTTTTTTCCTCTTTGTTTTCAACTATGTATTTTTTTGATATGCTCTGCTTTGTTACACATGATTATTAACATTTAAGGCAGTTTTACATTTCAAAGGGTTGCATTTAAGTAAGAGTATATCTGAGAGAATGCAGAATATAACACCGCCCCCCTTTTTCTTGTCTTTACCGGGTGATCCACCTATACCTTGGAGTAAATGGAAAAAGGTTTTTCTTACATACATTCGAGTTTGTGGCAGCAATTTATCTGCAGAACGGAAAACTTCAATTCTCCAACATTGTCTGGGTGCAGAAGGTCAGGAGATTTTGGAGAATTTACCGGTAATTGATTCACCAGATGGAGCGGAAGGCGACACAAATTTGAATGAGTTTGAATTAACTTTGCTCAGGTTGGATAGACATTATCTCCCTAAAGTGTCCATTATTTTACAAAGGTACTACTTTGGTAAATGTAAGCAAAGTGAAACTGAGACAGTGGAGGATTTTGTGACTGCTTTGCGTAAATTGGCTGCCCAATGTAAATTTGGTGACACTTTGGAGGAGCGCATTAGGGACCAATTTATGCTGGAATGTAAGAGCGACAAGATTAGAGAAGCCTTGTGGTCCAAAGGTGATCCAAATTTGGATGAAGTTATAATGGTGGCAAAACAAATTGAACATTCTGAACTTTGCATGGAAAACTTAAGAAAATCTAAAAATGCCTTGAGGGATATCCAGTTAGTTGAAACCAAGGTGGCAACAAAGAAACCGACTGGATCACTCAAATCTAAACTGTTATGCTATAGGTGTAATTCTTCATCACACTTAGCCAATAGCAAGGATTGTCCAGCAATTAACATGTTATGTAAAAAATGTGGTAAAAGAGGGCATTTTGCTAGATGTTGCAAGTCAAGTGAGAAGAAAATGGTGAAAGTGAATGAAATTGAGTATGCTTGCAGTGATGAAGAGGAAGAGAAGTCGTTTGTGTTACAGGTTGTTAATGATGTAAATTGTATTGCCAGGGTAAATTGTGATTATCCCATTGATGAGGTTGATGTAAATGGGATCAAGGTTTCCATGATGATGGATTCAGGCGCAAAGTTAACCCTGATTTCGGAGTCAGATTATTTGAAATACTTTATCAACAATGTGACTCTTCTCCCTCCGGATGTTATGCCGTTTAGTTATGGTGGGAAACCTATTGAGTTAAGAGGGTACTTTGAGGCTAAGATCACGTTCAAGGGAAACGTAATTGAAGGAAAAATATATATTCCTGTTGTGGGTGACACGATTTTGGGATGGCCTCATAAAAAATTACTTAATATTATATTGAATCCTAATGCTAACCCTCAAGTTCAAGTGCAGAAGGTATGTATGGAGGGTGAAGATCTCAAGAATGAATTTCCTGAGGTATTTTCCAACAAAATTGGGTGTGTTAAGGGCTACAAGCATCGCATTGTACTTAAGAAAGGAACAATACCTGTAATGTGCAAAGTTAGAAGTATACCCTTTAGTGTAAGGGACAATGTGAGAAAGGAACTTCAGAGATTAGAATTAGAAAGTATCATTGAAAAAGTTGAGGCTGCGGAATGGATTGCACCCATTGTGGTTGCCTCTAAGGCCAATGGAGACATAAGATTGTGTGTGGACTTGCGCAATTTAAATAGGGCAGTAGTTGAAGACAGGTTTCCCTTACCCAACATAACTGAAATGATAAGTTCGTTAGGTAATGCTAGATTTTTCACTACTTTGGATCTCAGCTCGGCTTATCACCAGGTTCAGCTTTGTGAAGAATCTAAAGTGTTGACTTCCTTTATCACTCCTTTTGGTGTTTATAAATTCAACCGGATGCCGTTTGGTCTATGTTCTGCGGCTTCGGTCTTCCAAAGACTCATGAATGAGCTTCTTGGTGAGTTGCCTTTCGTGAAATTTTTTCAAGATGATGTTCTCATATTCTCCAGTACTCTTGAACAACACAGAACATCTGTGAGGAGTGTGCTCAACATTTTCCGGAACAAAGGTATAACTCTTAAAGGGGATAAGTGTAAGTTTTTTAAAAATGAAATCTCTTACCTTGGACACATGATTACTGCAGAAGGTGTAAAGCCGAAAGATGATCTAGTGAAATCTATTATCAAGCTTACTGTACCTGAAAGTAAGTCTGATGTGCAGACGTTCTTGGGAATGGTGGAATATTATTCTAGGTTCATTCCTGATCTAGCTAAAAGAACTTGTGCTATCAGAAATTTACTTAAAAGTCGATCTGTATTCATGTGGGACTCAGAATGTCAAAGGGAATTTGATGACTTGAAAGAGAGCTTGTCATCGGCGCAATCCTTAAATAGTTTCCAACCTGGCCTTCCGTGCTCTATCACTACGGATGCATCTGAGAAAGGGTTAGGTTGTGTTTTGAAACAACTTAGTGGTGATGAGAACAAAACCATTGCTTTTGCGTCAAGGAGTTTACGTGGAGCGGAGTATAAATATTCTACCATTGAAAAAGAGGCTTTGGCAATTTTTTGGGCTATAAAGAAATTCAAACAATTTCTGTGGGGAACTAAATTTGTGGTGTGCACTGATCACAAACCACTACGTGAGATTTTTGAGAAGAAGGGTTTGGATAATGTTTCAGGTCGTATTTGTAAATGGATTGTGGGCCTACAGGATTATTTTTTCGATGTAAAGTATGTGCCAGGTTGTGAGAATAAAGCTGCAGACTGTTTATCCAGACTCAGAAATAAAGGAGTGGGAGAAGATGACCCTGAAAGTTCCTGGTGGGTAGATGAGGAGGTGAAAGTATGTGCTGTAACGGATAGATGTGTTACTGAGGAAGAATGGAAACAAGGAGTGGATGATGATGTTGAACTTTCCCGTGTGAGAGATTTACTTTCTGTTGGTAAGGTTTTAGATAAAAGTGAGAGTATAGGTGATGGTTTTGGTAAGATTTGGCATGAATTGTCCATTCAAAATGGAATTGTGTTAAGAGGGGAAAGGTTGATCCCGCCGTGCAATTTGCGTGAACGTATTATGGATCTTGCTCACAGTGGTCATCATGGGATCTGCAAAACTAAAGAAAGACTTAGGGGAGTGTATTGGTGGCCAGGGATGGATTTATCTATCGAGAGAAGGGTGCGTGATTGTGTGGAGTGTAATGTTGCAGATAAATCGTTGAAAGTCAGAACCCAACCCATGATACTCAAAAAAATTCCCAGTGAGGTGTGGGATTCTGTATCTATTGACATTTTGGGGCCTTTGAATTATAAATCTCATTCGAAGTATGTGGTGGTCCTCATGGATGAGTTATCTAGATGGCCGGAAGTCAAGATTGTCTCTGAGGTGTCTTCTTTGACTGTTTTAGAATTCCTCACTGAAGTATTTAGTAGAGAGGGTAATCCTAAGTCTATTTTGACTGATAATGGAGTTCAATTCACATCCAAACTTATGTGTGAGTTCTTGAGGAAAAGAGGGATTTTACACAAAAAGAGTGCATTATATCATCCAGAAACCAATGGCATGATAGAACGCTTCAACAGAACATTAAAAGAGACTATCCAGTTAGCTAATCATTTAAATTGTGATTGGGAGTATATGGTGAAGAAGAAGGTTGAGGAATATAGGTTCACCCCTCACACTAGCACTGGTCAATCTCCGTTCATCATGTTCAGGAAACGTATACCTCACACTGTGATAAATCCACCGTGGGTTAAAAATTATACCAAGGAACATCTCAATTATGAGGGCAGGAGAGTTTCAGCAAGGAGTAAGCATTTGTCCTGTCAGGAGAAAAGAAAACTTGTGTATGATGCGAGAAAATCTGTAAAGGAGATGCATTTTGGGGTAGGGGAGTTAGTTAAAGTCAAATTACCAGGGAGAACTGGTGGAGGGCAGTCTCACTTTAGTAGAGTCTTTAAAATTATTAAAGTCTATAAAGGAGCGGTTAAATTGGATGATGGACGTGTATGGAATCTCAATAGAATTGTCAAAATAAAAGAATGTGTATATATTAATAGTTATTTAGGAATCTCAATAGGAATGTCAAAATAATATTATGTATATATGTTTATAGTTATTTGTTTGAAGGGGAAAGATGGTGTGGTATTCTGTTTGTTGGGGAAACATTTATGTATGCAAATTGTAATTCAAGGTTCAGGTAATTATATCTTGCCCCTTTACGCTTCGTTTATTTATGTTATGTGAAATGGTATCTTCCTGCTCTCCCTGCTCTTAGAATGGTACTGCCTGGAATGTGGGGATTGGAGGCAGTTAAAGAAGGAGCTGAGCAGGAGCGGCTGGGGTCTTTCATTATTCAGGACTTGAACAAATAAACAAGTGTTCTACTTTTTGAATTGGTATTTTTCTTATGGATTTACCTCATTTCTACTGGAATTGCAGAGGAGACTACCACCTGTTTCAGGCCAGTGACCCCTCCCCATTCTAAAGTTACCATTGCCATGGGATGGACTTTAGTCTGATTGTCAGCATTGGTGACTGGATATGTCTGTCCAGCCAGGTACTGTCCTGGGGAAACCAGTTTGTCTGTCACCATTGTGACACTGGCACCTGTATCCTTCAGGGCTTCTACTCTAGTCCCATTGACTAAGAGCTGCTGCCTGTATTTTTGCATGTTAGGTAGTCAGGCAGCAAGTTTGGCTAGGTCCACCCCACCCTCAGAAACTAATATAGCTTAAGTGTGAACCCTAATTTGCTCTGGGCAAACTGTTGATCCCACCTGGAGACTGGCTATTCCAGTGCTAACTGGAGTAGTATTAGTTGTGGGACTTTTGTTAGGACAGGCCTTGTCTCCAGTTTGGTGTCCATGCTGAGTACAGATGCAACACCAGGCCTTCTTGGGATCAAAATTGTTACCCTTATACCCATTTGAGGACTGTGAAGAGGCTCTGGGCCGACCCTCCTGAGCAGGTTTGTGGGGCCCTCTAGAAGACTCTTTACTTTTTCCCTTCGATAGCTCAACACCCTTCCCCTGGGGAGGCTTTGTAACCCCTTTCTTTTGGTCACCCCCTGTGGAAGTCTTGGTCACCCTAGTCTTGACCCAATGGTCTGCCTACTTTCCCAATTCCTGGGTAGAAATTGGACCTAGGTCTACTAGATGATGATACAGTTTGTCATTGAAACAATTACTTAACAGATGTTCTTTCATAAACAAATTATACAGCCCATCATAATTATTTACACTGCTGCCAGTTACCCAACCATCTAGTGTTTTGACTGAAAAGTCAACAAAATCAACCCAGGTATGGCTTGAGGATTTTTGAGCCCTCCGGAACCTAATCCTGTACTCCTCAGTTGAGAATCGAAAGCCCTCATTCAGGGTAGCTTTCATAGGATTCTACATCTTTACCAGAGAGTGTGAGGAGTCTATCCCAACACTTTCCAGTGAACATTTCCCAAAGGAGAGCACCCCAGTGAGATTTGTTTACTTTTCTGGTTGCACAGGCCCTCTCAAAAGTTGTGAACCATTTGGTGATATCATCACCATCTTCATATTTTGTTACTATCCCTTTGGGGATTTTTAGGACATCAGTATTCTCTCTGACCCTATTTAAGTTACTGCCACCATTGATGGGAGCTAAACCCATCTCTTGTCTTTCCCTTTCTATGGCTAGGAGCTGTCTCTCCAAAGCCAATCTTTTGGCCATCTTGGCTAACAGGAGGTCATCTTCATTGAGGCTGCCCTCAAGGCTTCCAGAGTTACTGGTCTCCCCTGTGGAAAAACCAGTCTCTCTGACTATCACTTGTGGAGTTAGGGTTTGAGTAACCCTGTTCCCCCTGGTTAGGACAGGAGGGGGGTCCTCCTCCTGTTCACTAACTTCCCCATCTGTAGGATTATCCTCAGAGGGGTGGTCCCTTGCAAACTCTGCCAAAAGCTCCTGGAGCTTTACTTTGGTAGGGTTGGACGAAGTCTTTATATTTTTTAGCTTACAGAGACTCCTTAACTCTGACATCCCTAGATGCAGGTAAGGGGTGAGGTTGAGTTCCACCATCTGTGCTAGACATTATCACTCTAACTTTTTAAGAATCTAAAAACTACTTCTAGAACTTAAATCTAAACTTTTACAAACTTAAACTCTAAAAGAAATGCTAACAGGGACTTACACAAGACCCTAGCAGGACTTATAAAAATTTAGAAAAATAGCTAAAATTTCAAAAATCTGTTTCTAATGACAATTTGTGGAATTTAGTCATGTGATCAGGTATTGGCTGAGTAGTCCAGCAAAGGCAAAGTCTTAGACCCCACCGCTGATCCACCAATGTAGGAAGTTGGCTCTGCATGTACTATCTCAAAGTGAGAGATAGTGTGCACAGAGTCCAAGGATTCCCCTTTGAGGTTGATAGTGGCACAATTAGATACAATTAACACCTAACTGTGTTAAACATCTGTTGTACACACACAGGCAACAAATGAGGAACACACACTCAAAGACTTAACTCCAGGCCAATAGTTTTTATATAGAAAAATATATTTTCTTAATTTATTTTAGAACCACAAGATTCAAGATTTGAGATAAATACATAAAATGTAAGGTACTCTGCACAGGTAAATAAGGAACTTTGAATTAGAGCAGTGACATAAACAGAATAGGTTAAAATGGCAATAAGCTATTTGAAAAGTAGACAAAGTGCAAAAATCAACAGTTCCCGGGGGAGGTAAGTATTGGTTAGTTTCTCAGGTAAGTAAAGCACTTACAAGTTCAGTTTCCTGGGCATAGGCAGCCCACTGTTGGGGGTTCAAGGCAACTCCAAAGTCACCGCACCAGCAACACAGGGCCGGTCAGGTGCAGAGGTCAAAGGACGGCCCAAAACACGTAGGTGCCTATGGAGAACAGGGGTGCTCCGGTTCCAGTCTGCCAACAGGTAAGTACCTGCGTCTTCGGAGGGCAGGCCAGGGGGGGTTTTGTAGTGCACTGGGGGGGACACAAGTAGGCAGACAAAACACACCCTCAGCGGCACAGGGGCAGCCAGGTGCAGTGCATCGGGTTTTCAATCGAAATCAATTGCGGGACCCCGGGGTTACTCTAGCGGTGCAGGCAAGGCACAGGGGGGCTTCTCGGGCCAGCCACCGACTGGGCTAGGCAGAGGGTCGCCTGATGGTCACTCCTGCACTGGAGTTCGGTTCCTTTTGATCCTGGGGGCTGGGGGTGCAGTGCTTGGTCCAGGCTTCGGATTCTTTGTTCCAGGCAGTCGTGGTCAGGGGGAGCCTCTGGCTCCGCTCTGCGTGTGTCACTATGGGGGCACAGGGGGGTCATCTCAGGTTACTCACAGAGTTGCAGTCGCCTGGGAGTCCTCTCTGCGGTGTTAGTTCTCTGGAGCTCGAGCGGGGGCGTCGGGTGCAGAGGGTGAAGTCTCACGCTTCAGGCGGGAAGAGTGAGGTCTTTGAAAGTTGCTAAAAAGTTGCAAAGTTGTTGCTGTTTTTGAACAGTGCCACTGTTCTCGGGAGTTTCTTGATCCTTCAGTTCAGGGCAGTCCTCTGAGGCTTCAGAGGTCGCTGGTCCCTGTCGGATGTGTCGCTGTGCAGGTTCTTTGAGTCTGGAGACAGGCCGGTAGGGCTGGGGCCAAGTCAGTTGGTGTCCCCGGCGTCTCTGCGGGGCTTTCAGGTCAGCAGTCCTTCTTCTTGTTGTAGGTTGCAGGAATCTGATTTCCTGGGTTCTGGGTCGCCCTTAAATACTAAATGTAGGGGTGTGTTTAAGTCAGGAGGGCAGTAGCCAATGGCTACTGTCCTGGAGGGTGGCTACACCCTCTTTGTGCCTCCTCCCTGAGGGGAGGGACACACATCCTTAATCCTCATGGGGGAATCCTCCAATCTCAAGATGGAGGATTTCTAAAGGCAGGGGTCATCTCAGCTCAGGACACCTTAGGGGCAGTCCTGACTGGTGGGTGACTCCTCCTTCTTTTTCTCATTATCTCCTCCAGCCTTGCCGCCAAAAGTGGGGGTAGTGGCCAGATGGGGGGGGCATCTCCATTAGCTGGGATGCCCTGGGGTGCTGTAACAAAAGGCATGAGCCTTTGAGGCTCGCCGCCAGGTGTTACGGTTTCTGCAGGGGGAGGTGAGAAGCACCTCCACCCAGTACAAGCTTTGTTCCTGGCCACAGAGTGACAAAGGCACACTCCCCATGTGGCCAGAAACTCGTCTGGTTGTGGCAGGCTGGCAGAAACTGGTCAGCCTACCACTAGGAGTTGGACTGGTATTCAGGGGGCATCTCTAAGATGCCCTTTGGGTGCATTTTACAATAAATCCCATACTGGCATCAATGTGCATTTATTGTGCTGAGAAGTTTGATACCAAACTTTCCAGATTTCAGTGTAGCCATTATGGAACTGTGGAGTTCGTGTTTGACAAACTCCCAGACCATATACTCTTTATGGCTACCCTGCACTTACAATGTCTAAGGTTTTGCTTAGACACTGTAGGGGCATAGTGCTCATGCACATATGCCCTCACCTGTGGCATAGTGCACCCTGCCTTAGGGCTGTAAGGCCTGCTAGAGGGGTGACTTACATGTGCAGTGTGAGGTGGGCATGACACTCTGATGGGAGTGCCATGTCAACTTAGTAATTTTCTCCCCACCAGCACACACAAGCTGTGAGGCAGTGTGCATGTGCTGAGTGAGGGGTCCCCAGGGTGGCATAAGACATGCTGCAGCCCTTAGAGACCTTCCCTGGCATCAGGCCCTTGGTTCCAGGGGTACCATTTACAAGGGTGCCAGGGCTGTGCCAATTGTGGGACCAAATGTACAGTTTAGGGAAAGAACACTGGTGCTGGGGCCTGGTTAGCAGGGTCCCAGCACACTTTCAAGGAGGCATTTCTATACATGCGTCACGTTTGTTGTGTGTGTTGTGCAAACGCTTTACACATTGCCTCTGGGATAGGCCTGACTGCTCGTGCCAAGCTACCAAGGATGTGAGCAGGGGTTATCTTGGACTTGTAACTTCCTTGCCCTGACTAGAGTAAGTGGGTTCTGCCTGGCTTAGGTCCTTACCCTAGCCAACCAGAAACCCCATTTCTTATAGAAAGGCTATGTTGTAATCTGTGATCACCCTCACAACTGCTTGCTCTACAGTTCCATGGTTGTAGTGAGAGAGAAACACTGTGGCCCTCATTACAACCCTGGTGGACGGTGGTATTTTGGATAAAGGTACTGCCAACAGGCTGGCGGTACCTCTCCCCAAAATATGACATTGGCAGTTTGGCTCAAACCAAACCGCCAATGTACCACTCCGTCCGCCAGGGCGGTAACAGCCGCCGGACTAGAGACTTCAGTCTCCAGCCAGGCGGCCGTCACTGTCCCACCCGTGGGATTATGACCCCATCTACCGCCATGGTTTCCGTGGCTTTCTTACCGCCACGAAACCCTGGCGATAGGCACTATTAGTGCCAGGGAATTCCTTCCCTGACACTGATAAGGGTCTCCCCTACATCCCTCCCCCTCCCCAGAGTCGTCCCCACCCTCCCCCTCCTGACCCCCCACAACATACATGCACATTCACGCACCAACATGCACATGCATTCACACACTCATATCCACATTCACCCATGCATGCATATATACATTCACACATACATCCACACACACTGACAGACATACAAGCACACACACATTCACAAAACACAACATACACGCACACTCACACCCATTCATGCACACACGCATTCCACACGCCACACACACTCATGCACGCACGCACACACAAACATACACCCACACCCCCACACAACACGCCCTCCCCTGTCGGAGCATCCAACTTACCTGCTTGCATGGGGTCCTCCAGCAGGAGACGAGACGTGGCGCTGCTGCCAGAAGCAGCGTCTTCCAGCAGAACACCGCCAGGCCATATCATGGATCATGATTCGGTCTGCAGCGGTCTACTGGTGTGGTGCTGCTGCTGGCATCAGCGCCACCTTATCCCCGACCACCGCCATGACCGTAGCCGGAATTCCGCCAACCTTCTGGCGGAATTCTGGCTACGTCATAATATTATGGATGGTAGGAAGCCGCGGCGACGGTGTTTTGGCGGCCATCACCGCGGCAGTAGGCGGTCATTACCGCCTTTGAAATAATGAGGGCCTGTGTCTGCTAGGTGGGTGTGCATTTGATGGCCACCCTTTGAAGAGACCACTGCAAATGAAACATTCAACACCCTCCTTCAATGTCAGGTGATTCATCAAATATAACACTAATAAGATCTTGCTACTGTTTTTTCAGATCATCCTTAGCTCCTTCTTATCTCTCTGGGCGATAACATTCTTGAAGCTGATGACATCCAGGTATCACTCCACCATTCCATATATGCTTGTGGAGAACCTTACGCAACACGGTGGTCAGTTATGCTAAGTGGAAAGTTCAGTGCTGTGCAGACACTGACCCGTTCAATTATTATTTCCTAGTTTTAGGCACTGGCAGCTGTACTCTTTGTGAAAAGCGGGTTCACAGTTATCTGACTGGCACTTTTCCGTGAAGATTGAGGGTTTGGAGCATTCGAACAGCACTTCAAGTGTTTTTGGGACTGCACATGCATATCCACTGTGTGTTTTCAGACTTGGTCGACCACCACATTGCACACACAGCACCGTCAGCGTGATTCAGTCACTGTATTCTCTGGTCCGATCTGCTGCTGTTATTTGGGTAGCTAGATGTGATCGATTGTTCACAGCATTCACAAGCTGCATAAAGTTTTCCAACTTTTGGTGTGGTGGCTCATTGCTCCCTAGGAAGCTGAAAGATCGTACAGAGCAGTGGTGCATGGTGCACTTGTCAGCCTACTAGGCAGGTATGAGTATTATTTGGGGGTTGTGGCCCAGTCACTTGAGTCACCTGCAAATATGTTTGGTGTTATTTCATGTAATTGAAAGGAAAAAGACAACACAATTGTTGAACAGAAAGTTAAGAACATTTAGGGAAGAAGTTATTTAAAAAATGCACTAAACTCTGTCCAAAGCAATTGAAAATGAAGAAAAAAATAAAAAAATAAAGGAGAAAAAAGTAAAACTCTTTGAACAAAATCACAATGGAAAACAGCAGTCCTCAAATGGAATTGAGCAAACACAGGGGGTCATTCTGACCCTGGCGGTCATGGACCGCCAGGGCCAACGACCGCGGAAGCACCGCCAACAGGCTGGCGGTGCTTCTGGGGCCATTCTGACCGCGGCGGTACAGCCGCGGTCAGAAAAGGGAAACCGGCGGTTTCCCGCGGCCCCAGGGAATCCTCCACGGCGGCGCTGCAAGCCATGGGGAAGCCATGGGGATTCCGACCCCCTTCCCGCCATCCTGTTTCTGGCGGTTTTCACCGCCAGAAACAGGATGGCGGGAACGGGTGTCGTGGGCCCCCTAACAGGGCACCATTGAGATTTTCAGTGTCTGCCATTCGGAGCCGGCATCCTCGTTGCTGGGGCTTTCCCGCTGGGCGGGCGGGCGGCCTTTTGGCGGTCGCCCGCCAGCCCAGCGGGAAAGTCAGAATGACCGCCGCGGTCTTTTGACCGCGGTACGGTCTTCTGGCGCCGTCAGAATGACCCCCACAGTGTTAAAACGGCATGCTAAGTTGCACAGAAAGGAAATTTTGCAAAGTTTTTGAAGTGAAGTTCCATACATGGAGTTTAAATACATACAGGAAGGCAGAACAAATTAGTACAAGTAGAGTTTAGTTATACAAGCGCATCAGTCTGGTGTTTGCAGTCATGGGGAAAAAAAGAATAATATCAAGCAACGGCATTTGAGAGGAAGATGCATTACTGTACAGTAATCCAATGATATTAGGGAAAAGGCAGAGTAATGGTATGTATGGGAAATCAAAAAGATGCCCCAAATCACCCTTAACAAACAAAAAAAGATAAACACTGAAGCCCAAGCGCTATGCAACCCTGAGGCTTTAAGGGATAAAAAACAAGGGACAGTACGGAACAGACCCACAAATGAAGATATAAAGCAGCACGATCGACTGAGAAGAAAAAAAACAAAACCATGTCAATTCCAGTTATTGGAATTTTTTACAAAAGAAACACAGTTTCAAAAGGAATGTAGTTGAAGCATCAGAGCTCAAGATGTAAAAAAGGATAAAACATGGATGCATGGGCCCAAAATCCCAACGCCGCGCACCCAAAAACAAAAAAAATTATATGAAATGTCTTTTGGCCAAATGCTATAAATCATATGTACTCAAAATCAAAGAGTGCATTACTTTGTAAAAAGAAAAAAAGCATGCAGTTTCGCAGAATTCCACTGCAAACCCATGAGTTGACCTCGAGGTTCTGTGCTTGAGCATATGCATCATTTATCTCCTCAAAAGGGTACAGAACCCAAGACTTACCTGAGCATATATTGTAGCTACCAGAAAGCCCAACAGCTCCAGAACAAGCACATTCTTTCCTTTGAGAGTCTGCAAAAAAACAAAACAGAGTTAGAGCAGACTAGCCCTTTTTCATGTCGAGCTACCCAACAAAACTGCCACCTAACCCACCAAGCTACCCTAAAAAATCAGAGCCCCCATACTGCGACCTACCCTGAAACACTACCCTGTCTGCTTCTGTCAATACAGTGCCCTCTACCTTGCCACCCAACCCTAAAAAAGTGACCACTACCATACCATTGTTCCTACTGCCAAACACCAGCCTCTGCATCCACCACTTTATCCTGAAACAACTGGACACCACATCCTTGCAGTAGCACTTGGACAGCGGGCCCCTAAATGAAAATATCATATTGTGGGCTCTGTAGGAGGCAGGCCAGAAACTTGATGAAATAAAATGCCCCGTGGGTTCCGTGGGTGACAGGCCCTAAACTTGATAAAAATGAATGCCTCCCTGGGGCCACATCATGTCCCATGTGTGGCAGGCCATAAACATGATTAAAAATAAGTGCCCACCGGAGCCAGCCACGTGCCCCATGGGTGGCGGGCCCTAAACTTGATAAAAATGAATGGCCCCCTGCGGCCACATCATGCTCCATGTGTGGCAAGCCCTAAACCTGATTAAAAATCAGTGCCTCCCTGGGCCAGCCACATGCCCCATGGGTGGCGGGCCTTAAACTTGATAAAAGTAAATGGCCCCCTGGGGCAACCACATGCCTCATGGGCAGCGGGCCCTAAACTTGAATCC
Organism: Pleurodeles waltl; assembly: GCF_031143425.1. Taxonomy (NCBI): domain Eukaryota; kingdom Metazoa; phylum Chordata; class Amphibia; order Caudata; family Salamandridae; genus Pleurodeles; species Pleurodeles waltl. Next base: position 880,370,723 of record NC_090444.1, on the reverse strand, counting down.
TGTTCAGGTCCCGCCACCAACAGGGCATGCAGATAAAATAAAATGCCCCAATGGACCTGCAGTATGCCATGTGTGTGGTGGACCATAAATCTGATAAAATAAAATGCCCCCCATGCCCATCGTGTGGCCTGTGGGCAGCGGGTCCTACACATAAAAGAAATAAAATGCCCCACTGGGGCCGCTGCCTTCCTGGCTAGTGGTAGTCCCTAAACTTGATAAACATGCTCCCCACCCCTGGGCCTGCCGCATGCCACATGGCAGCAGACCCTAAACTTGATACAAAATTAATGCTGCCTTAGGCATGCTGAGTGCGGGCCTAAGGGGGCCCTAAACTTGAATCAAGTTTATGCCCATGGGGCAGGAAAAAAATGCACCCCTGGGCCAACCGCATGTCCTGTGGGTGGCGGGCCCTAAATTTGATAAAAATGATGCCCCCTGGGCTCACCGTATGCCCTGCGGGAAGCAGACCCTAAACTCAGATCAAGTTTAGGACCCGCCAAGTACAGGGCATGTGGCGGGCCGAGAGGGGCATTTGATTTTGTCAACTTGATAAAATAAAATGCCCCCCCAGGCCCGCCATGGGCACCCTCAGGTGGCAGGACCTACTTTAGAGAAATAAATGCCCATCTGGCCCTGCCTCATGCCGCATGAGCAGCGGGACCTAACCTACATAAAGTAAAATACCCCCTGGGCTCGGCGCAATCTCCCTGGGCGGCAGGACAGTTTTTCACTAGCCCCTGACCCCATTCCACCCTCCACTGGTCTATTTCCATGCCCAGGGTACCTGAGGTGCCCAAGGTGAAGAGATGGAAGCACACTGGTGCAAGAGGCTGAGACAGGGATTTCCTACCTGATCTTGATGCTTGGTGTCCCCCAGGTCTCCAATATGCAGGCTCTTCTCATCATCTGATGCTGGCAGCAGGCCGGTGAGGAGTAAATAAACAAACAACACTTTGCCTGCCTTCTATGAGACCCTCCTTCTATTGGCCCAATGGAGAGCCACTCGACCAATACAAGGAGGTTGTATTCTTCACAATTCGCTGGCACTTTTGCTGTTTTTTTTACAAAACTGCTGATTACACCATATTTTTGCATATCACGAAATTACGAAAATACTGGAGAATCTACAAATGAGAAAATTGAAACAATACGTCTATGTTGAAAACAAGTACTCAGTGGTTCTAGTTCATACCAGTAGCTCACTTGGAATACATATGCATTAACCAACTATTTTAAAAGACATCTTATCATGGTATAAAAACTGCTCCCATCGACCTGTTCTATGCTCAATCAAATTGTATCGAGGTTGAATATAGCTGTAAGTAAAATATGGTGTGCTAAAATACTTCGCTGGCTTAGATTTCTCAAGTATCATTTATAGCAGTTTCTGGCATGGCTTTTTGCTCTGTCAGCTGAGTGATTTCATGTGAGGTAAGCACATTACACATTGAGGCTGTGGGCAAGTATTCCCTCAGGGGCGCCAACGCACATCAGACTGGGGCTGAAGCAGAAAAGTTGATCCTCTTTTGTTAAAACAAACAGAACCTTTCATACAAAAGTACCCCCCTGGGAAGCTTCTAGGTGAACTTTTTAAATACTTTTCATACAGCATATATTTATAAAAAATTCAAAGCAAGTTAAATGACTACTTTTCTTGCATGTGTAAGAAAATAAAAACAATTAAGGATACATTATATGAACCGAAGTAGAAGTTTCCTTTGTAACTAGTAGATGACATGAACTTAAAGACTTCAGGGTGTGTGGACTGTCATTTTCCATGATTGCCATGTAAACGGATAAAATAGTTTTATTTTCATAATTTAGTGTGGCTGTTGCCATCATACCAGCAGTTTCTAGTACTACATGGAAAACTAAAAAGTTGAAGAAACACTGGGTTTGATTTGGATCTTGGTGGTGTTCCTGCCAAACTGCTGCGGAGGCGGGCCCGAGAAGACCATCACCTCAACAGTGTTCTGCCAGCCATCTTTAGATGTTACATTCTTGCAGGCGGTGTACTGGTGGCGGATTTCTGACGGAGGGAGGACATCGCTGGACCCAATGGACATCAGACAATGGCATTAGTTATTAGATAAAGGTAAGTCTGTCACACACACACGCACACACTGTACCTTTGCCATATGTGTCCCCTTGCATCACACATGACACGACACACTATTATCCATTGCCATTCCACCACAACACAACATGTACATGCCACAAACACACATTGACGTACACCCATGACACAACATACACACACTATTGAAACTGCACCACACACAACACAACCACAACATCCAACACAACTACACACTCATCCCCACACACACCCTATCACAACATCACAACAGCACATATCATAGCAATGACCGCCACACAAGACTCACCTGAATGTTGCACACAGCAACACATCACAACATCCACAACATCAATGCCATATGAAAATGACACATACTCACACAAACACATCACTCACTCCAGCTCCCTTTACCTCACCCAGCCAATCGCATTGCACACAGACATACTGAGTCATACAACTGAAAGCACAACATGACAGGTAAGATCCCTTTGTAATATGCACACAAGGACACAGTTTACAGGTGTGATTGTCCCATCATCATGGTGCAATCATTCATTTGGCAACGAATACTCACACCAAAATGACAGTTAAGTATGTCTGTGATTTGTGTTGTGTACTGGTGTGACCCTATCCATGTCTGAACCACTCATGTCCCCAACCTATGCATGTTACAGCAATTAAAAACAATTACTGTGACATATATACGTATGTCTGGTGTGGTCCTGAGCTCATATGCAGTGACCCCCCCAATGTACATAGCCAATGTGGGTTCCTACCTTGGTTTTCAGCAACAGAGGGGGGTTGTGTTTACTCCATGGTCCTGTGGCAGCAGAGATGGAGGGTGTTATCCAGCAATGTTGAGCCAGAAACAGAAGTGGAATCGGGAAAAAAGTTGAGTTTGCATCCTTTACCCACCCCCAATCCACCGACTCAGAAGTGGAGTTCAGACCACAACCTTTTGCTTGGCTGTAAGACATATCCAAATCTGCATGGTAGTAAGTGTGGTTGGGGTCCCGCTGCCAGCCACAATTTCCTATGGTGTCGTTAAGGTGGATGGGAATCTTTGGCTGAGTCAGAGGGATCCTGGAGGGTTGAAGTCTATGGCACTATTAACATCTAAATCTGACGGGCAGACCGCCAAGCCAGCAGTGAATCCATTACCACCAACATCTAAATCAGGCCTACTGTGTTTTTCGGCCAAAACGTAGAGCGCCTTGTCAAGGGCTACTTTTCTTTAGTGCAGTAGCGCACCTATTTTTTAAATTTCAGGTGCCTAAAGTTCATCCATGAGTTAAAAAATAAAAATTCTCTGATATAATGCATGGACTTTGGAAGCATACCGTGATCACAGTACATTTTTGACTGGTGCTATTTCATGTTGTTGGTTGTAAATTAAGGCAGTGCTTGGTCCAAAGCCCTTTTGTCACCTTATGGAAATAGGATTCTGGGGGTGGGAATATGCATCAAGAACGTTTGTGTACATTTGATGTGTGGTATTTCATAGTAGTGATATTTTTGTGCTGCTGTGTGCTTATTCTGCATTATTGTGTTATACTGGAGTTGTTGTGTACCATTCTGTTTTGACTGTTTTGTAGTGATGTGCTCTATTATGTTGTAATTGTGCCATTACGTTTCATTGTCTTTTTGATGGTTTATGTGTTGTGATTTAGTTCTCTTTAAAGAGGCAAGTCTTCAACCCTTTCCTAAATTTGAGAAGCTTTGGGGTTCACATAATGGATAAGGGAATGTTGTTTCAGATCTTTGGTGCATAGGAGGAAAAGGCCTGCTGTCTTGTTTTTTTCTTTTTCACACTTCTTGGTTTGCATTCTGATGATTTCCTCACTGTGCATGTGCTAAGAGCCACCAGAGATGGTGAGCTTGCCAGCTAGATAAGTGTGGCGCTGGTAAATGATGTAGCTGGTTTGGAAGATGGTGCGAGCTGGCAAGGGGATGGAGTTTCATGAGGCATGGGGTGATGTGATCATATTTCTTCAGGCACTGGATGAGACCTGCCGAAACGCGTAGGATGCCCCTAAGGGGTACCAGTGTGTAGAATGTGAGATCATGGATGGGGCATTACCATCAGCCAGATTTGCAATCACCCCTTATCTCTTTCTTCCATGTGAGAAACACAACATAGGACAGGGGAGCCATGGAGTGCCATAGTTTTCCATTTCACCCACACTTTCCTTTAAGCATATCCTGCAAGCATGTATGTCAGATTACTTTTATGTAGGTGGATGTGCTTCACAGTGAGAAAATAGATTTACCCATATCTGTGCCTTAGTACATTTATGTATACAATGCAAACGCTGATGTTCATCTGTGCCTTAGCATGTGCTGCTATATTTAATTAATCATTTGCTATTTCATTTTTATACATGAGCAGAAGATCGCCAAAATCTTAGCATTTCTTCATAGTGACATGCATTTTAAAAACATACAGCACTGTATCTCTGTGATATACAATTGCACATTTACTGAACTGTGTTCATGAATAATAGCTTCCTTCTGAGGTTTGCACAACTAAGCAAGAATTTTAAAAAGTTGTGGAGTCAGCTCCTGTTAGTGTTACTTGCATCAGAAAGCCACGTCCTCCTCATATTCATTACCACAAGATCTTGGCACCTACTCATTAGTTGTTTGCATTCAAATCATATTTAAAAGTAATCAACACGTTAGACTTCATAGTCTATCCCATGTATTCATGTTACTTTACAAGAGGATAACCACTTTTTACCCAAAATAGCTTGAAGGCTTCCTGGGTCAAGGGGTCGCTTTCTCCCCTGTAGTAGCTCTTAATGTCCATACAGTAACTTCCCATGTTCACCAGAGAACATGGTGGCCCCAAACAAAGCACCATATAGCTGGAGCCCGTGTTATCATATATTTCAGATTCCAAGATGTGCTGAGTACCTTCCTCTTCCCAACATATCTCATAAAGCAAAACTGACAAGATATCAATATCCTGGTATAGGATGCAGATTTCTTATAATCTGATCCCAGAATCCAGCCTCACAGCACAGTAGTAAAAAAGCAACCAGGTGATGTTTCCAGTCTCCTCTAAGAGTAGGGCAGTTGTGATGAATTTTAGTGGTACCACTGGAAAATAAAAAAGGGTGCAATCGGATTTCTTTTTTTACTTTTATTTGAGTATTTAAACAATAGTTGCAGATGATCATAGCAAGACCCATCAGGCCAGTAACATTCATGACATAGTGACCTAAATGACAGTCCCGAACAAGGAGCAGCGTGATCCATTAAAAAGTACATTAATGCAGCCACTTCAAGAAAGGCAAAACCAGTATGAACACCATCAAATCTGCTAGATAAACTCTTGCATACATCCGATCAGCTTGTCACATGTAGAGCCATTGCCCTGCCCTGCGTATAGGTTGTTTGATAAAGTAATATTGAAGAAACATTATGGTAAGACAAGACTAAGGTTATTCTATCACGTCAACTTAAGGTTGCTCTCCTTCTAGATAGACTTTCAAGGGGCCCTAGATAACTCTAAGCCTACACTTTACTGGTTGCTGCATAAAGAGAGCAATCTTAAACACTTGCATTGTTTAATTTAAGGTGGAGGATGGTACTGAAAGCCACAATGTCTTGCCCTTTTTTGAATTTAGCGTACACAGAAACCAATCTAAGTACTATGGGATTACAGGATCACTTATAGAAACTAGGCTGGTGACCTGACTGTACAAAACACAGAAGTCCATCAGGTATTTTGTAATAATTCAAAGGTCGGGAGGGATGATCCTTCAGCTGTTACAATGACATTTACCATCAGAAGGCAACTCTATCCATTCAGTTTCAATACTGTAATGGGTAATATTTGACTGACTCAAAATTCTAATACATCTTTTTCTGCCAAATGATATTAGGCAATGTTCACCTAAAATGACGTATTGATGTGCATTTCCTTTCTGTCTGAATTTGAACATATTCAGGTTCTTGTTGTCAGAAGCTCAAGACACTCTATTGTGCCACATAAACATTTCTAATCAGAATAGTCTTCTATGCATTACTAAGTGACACTACAATGCCCAAGTCTGTTTCACTGACATGCAAGAAAGAATAGACCTCCATCCCTGTATTTCCATTACAAGCATGCTAACATTTTGTTTTTAAAAAAATGATGACACACTGGAAGACAGTGATCCCTTGTACCACTGTCTCTTCCCATTGAGGCTTCTGGACATGATTCCCAAATGGAAAGCTATTTAATCTGGTCCCACTTAAGCTTAAGAGTCAGTAACTGATCAACTGTTTTTGAACCAGAATTGCAGTGACAAACAAATGACACATCTCAGAAAGAACAGTAGGTACCCCTTTCAGCTGCCCTTTTACCTTCAGTTTAGAAAGGTCCACAAAACCCCATTTGTGGGTCATGATAACTTATGGCTTACAAATTGCATTTTGCACATTTCAACAAGATATTTTGCGGTTGTAAAGTGTGTGTTTTCGTGATTTGCAGGCTGTGCTACTAAACAATACATTTGTGCCTTGGGCCCCAATTTCCTAAGTGGCAGCTCCCGGATTGCAATTACAGTGAAACTGAAAATACCCAACTCATGGTCCAGTCCTGTAAGCTTAAACTCCACTCAAAATCGACTTCGGAATCCAAGCCTACATTTTTGCTCTAACAGTCACTAAACTGGAGTATGAATTTTATATAGTCATAAGTACTCTATGCATCCTCTATGTGCAGTCACACGCTCCCCTCAGACTGAAAGCCTTATTCGATGTAACCAGAATCAGCCTTTTTTCATCACTGTTAAGAAGATTGATCCCTCACTGGTAGAGTTCCAAGAAGGAGTTAGAGTCCACAGTGCACACTACACAAATAAATAAACATACATTGATGTGAAAAATCCATTGCTTTCCTTGAGAGCAGCAAGGCAGCTACCTCAAGAACACCATCCAGCAAAAATATTCACACAACCACACACTGAAGTAGGCTGTGACTAGAATAGGTCTGCCCACCGTAGCATACAAGCAATCCCCGAGCATGCAGCCCACTTAGAAAATGGAAAAGTGGCATGAAGGCTAGTCTTGCCCTGGGTTGAGATTTTTTTTTAAATAATTATAAGGGTGCAATTGTGGAACTGGGAGTTGATCTCTAAAGATCTATTCCACAAATTGACCTCATTTACAGATTAGTGTTTATAGTTTTACATTCTACTATGTAGCTAATGCATGTTGGGAGAGCCTTCTATGGAGATCGGTGAATCACACATATTCACATACTAGAATAAGGCTGAGATTGTAATGTTTTGTTTCCAGAACAGTTATGGAACATTTGTATACTCTAATATTGATTAACGGTCATTTCACTCTTGGTCTCATTGTGTTCTCTCATACTCCTTAATAGTCAAACAATAGCACATCTATTTCTAAACTAACATTTAGTGTGAATGCACCTGCAATGAAATGACACGTTAGCAGAAAACGAAAAATAGTTTCTCATGTTAAAGAAAGCCAGGCCTAGTCATGTCAACATTAAAAAAAGATTTCCTAATGCACATTTATTTGTTATCATTTCTAATGCAAATACATTCAAATAACACGAGGATGGTTATGAAATTCAATTTGATTATCATATCTCATTTAATACGGATAAGGCACACAATATATTTTATTCCTAATACTACAATGAATGCACCTCATTATTGAAGTTGAGTGCACCACTTTACATTAGTCAAATGTTAAACATTATAATTTCAGGTTACAAGTACATATGGGTCATGATTGTGATGTCAGGGGCTTGCAGCAAAATCTACCCTGCTCCAATAGGGAAAATACACAATTTTCCAAGATACTCTGTAGTGCTGGAGGAGCTGTGATCTCTAAGACTTACATCAGCATATAATATGCTTGTGCCCAAAAACAAAGTTCGAGGAGACTGCAGGGCTGCCAAGTGCCACGCATCATGGATTAAATCAACCATATATAGTTTCACTCCCGTTATACTGCAGGGTCATGAATTTCTTATCCTTATTAACTGCTTTGAGCTGATGACATTTATTATTGCGGTGTAGACAAGGGGACTTTGGGCCTCATTTACAAAGAAATGTCAGAAAGCTCTGACATTTAAAAAATGCAGGGATGTGCTGCATTTACAGCAATACAATGCACCCCTGTGTGTTCCCTAGCACTGGCGCTAAAATTAGCTGCCTTATGCCAACGCAGGCACCCTTGCACATCAGTGCAAGGTTCTCTGCATTGCAGGGAATGATTGTTTATGTGCAGCAATGCAGGAAGGGGTCCCTTCCTGCACATAAACAAATGAATTATGGTGATTTGTTATTTCTATGTGATGAGCCCCTTTGTTTCTTCCTTGTGGTCTACAGACTAAAGGCAGAGGGTCCTTAAACAACTTTACCCACGATGCCAGCACCAGATTCCTTCACCAGCATAGTTTGCTCATTTACAGCAGTGCCAGCTCCATGCCAATGACTCCGTGTGCTTGGCAACCTCTTTACAGACACTCCTCACAAGGATTTCAGGGGGACAGCCTTGTTACATGGCCTTACAACAAACTGGCACAATGCGGTGCTGCGGCAAAATCAGCAGCGCTGGGCTGCACCAGTTTTGAAACTCAGGGATACATTGAATTTACAAGAATACTGAGACCCCTGTGTTTCCCCCTGTGCTGGTGCTAAATTAACTAGCCTGTGCCAATGCAGGCATCCTTGCACAATAGTGCAAGGGTGTCTGTGTTGAGGGGTGTGATTGTTTATGTGCAAGAATCTACAATGATGATTTTTCCTCATTTTTGCTTTTTCTATGTGTGTTGCATTCCAGAGTACACATAGAAAAAGCAAAAATGAGGAAAAATGAAAGTATTTCCCCTTGTTGTGCCCTGCTAACGCAACCCTTGAGGTGGAGTTAGTTTTTTGGGCTGCCACAGATTTACACATTCTTGTAAATCTGGGGCAGCATGAAAAGCAAAGGGTGTTCTGGTGGAACGCCCACAGCAACACCCATTGCACGCCCCTCTCCTGCAAAAAACTGTGTCGGGGGACATATTTACAAGGTGGAGTTAAGTCACAAAAAGTGGCTTAGTGCTGCCTTTTAAATATCCGTAATGCACAGCGCCACCGTATTGTCACAATAAATTACGCTCAGGTGGCCCTATGGGGCTTATAAAAATGCCCCACCATGTCTTTGGAATCAGAAACAATTGGACTTGACTCTACTAGATGAATCACTAGGCATGCAGCCATTTGCTTGAATAGCTGCCAGGAAGGACAAAATAACTATGCTGCTTTCATAAATTAAACAACACAGATTAAGACAATGGTGGCAGCCACAAATCTCAAGGGGAGGGACTGGGAAGGGATTAAAAAGCCTTACCTTTGCCGTCACTGCTGCCTCCTGCCACGTTGGTCCTGCTTCCCACCAGCACAGGTTCTCCAGCAATCCTGTGCAGCTTTCATGCTAAACGTAGCATGAAAGCAACAGCAACATCAGGATTGGTCTGAACGACTTGGACTGCCGCTCAGACACAACCCTTAGGCCAGTGCAGTTTCCCCAGTCCAGCTGTTCAACACAGGCGGGTTGAAGAAACCTAAGTACGCATGTATGTTTGGCCTGCTTAAGATGGCCGGCCAAACACACATGCACACTGCGGTGCATTCTCTCCTCCTCCTGCCTCCCACCTCCCGTAGCCTAGCCCGCATCTCCCTGTACATGTTGCTGGCTAAGCCAGCTGCAGAAAGATAAAACCATAAAGATATAATTTTATCTTTCAAATCCTGGCTTAGCCGGGGGGGGTGGTGACGCTCCTTCGCCATTGGGAGGGAAGGAGCCACCCCTGTATTAAGAACCTTTAATGTTGCAAAGTGCCTAACAACTGTAACTTAAATTAATCCTGTTATGGTATTAAGTTCTGTTTGTTTTACTGTGCTAATAACACACAAACGCCTAAAGAGGCAGCACATAATGATGGAAAGGAAGTTCTGAGGTACTTAGAAGGGAAATGTGCAATCATGTCAGTTAAGTCGAAGGGTAGCACTTTCAGCACGTACAGTTTTAGCTAAGCACCCTGAGACTTATAGTTTCACTTTTTAAGTCAAAGTGAGGTTTGATAAAGTAAATAGCACTAGCTGAAGCTCGCCCTCATAATATAGGGTTAATTGACAGCTATAATAAATGTGGGGAGTGCTGCAGGAGTTCTGACAGATGGATTTCTGTACCATTTGGATGTAATTTAGTTCTGTACAATTTGGATGTAATTTAGTGTATGACTGCTATGCTATTGATGTTTTTCTACTTTGAGTCAATAATTACAATTGCAATACAGTATAATTGAAGATGTCAAGTCATGCAAATGTCACACACACACACAAAAATGAAACATGGAAATCTTACGCATACTCATGGTGAAATCATGGCAAATCTGAGAATTGCCCAAACCAGATTCCATACAGCCACTTTGAAAATTATTCATCTGAGACCATAGATTCTGCTCTTCTAAGATGGAAAACCATTATTCGATGCCTGTCATTTGTTGGAGCATAAATTTGAGTAATGTTTTTAGTGACTCAGACATCAGCAGTAGGTGACATTTAGGTGACATGTAATTCATGTTTTAAAGCTTAAAGTAGAGAAAAGCGACAATGACACATATTCATGTTTTTATTTGTGGTGGTCACCATTGTGCCCCCGGACTTAACATGGTACTAACGATGTTTAAATTATGTCAAAGTATACTTTAGGCTCTAGGTTAATTGCTTGCAGGGAAAGTTTAATGTATAATTTATGAGTTTAAATAGCCCATGCGGATAGAAATAAATGTGCTTCTTTGTCATATTAAACGTGATGCCTTAACAATGTTGCAATTCATAATGAAATGTTTTACTTATTCTGATGAAATATTATTAATGCTCAATTTACAGAATTGCACATCTCGCATAACAGTTTATAAATCAGCTTTTAATGAATCGTTCCCTGCTATATCATTCAATCGTGGAAACAGTGCTGAATGCAGCCTAAATTGTGCGGAAAGCTCAAGTTTCACAAAGCCCGGTTCAGGTAGTTCTAAGTACACTTGTCTGCGATTTATCCTCCAGTTCCAGTTTTTAGTACAGCACAGCAATTGTGAGTCCAGTTATGAATCAGGAAATGCCAAACCCTCATGTGAATCAAAAGGGGTCTACACCTAATGTGACAACACTGTTGCACAATTTTGGTCAGCAACAGACTATCCCATGTAAACCCCAGTGTAGACAACACCAAATATTACCCCAAGACAATGAGGATAGACTTTCAGTACGGTCTTAACTGGTCAAGGTGGTGCTATGGCAGTTTCTCAGAATCAGACAAATTTGACAGGACTTGATGCACTGACAGTTCCTGTGAACATAGGTCCAGTTGTTCCATTGTATATTTCAGGTAAAACTGAAAGCAATACCCAGACAAAAAATCCTGTATCTGCAGAGATTTGTCCCCATGTGATATGCAGAGATCAATATATTCAAACAATTTGGAAATGAAGAGAATAGCTTAATATGTTCCAATTTTGACTCCTACACAAATTGCAGTTCCTAACCAGATGTTAAATCAAGCAGGACTGACAGGTAATGTGAGATGCCTGCATGGAACTCCACTTCCTTACATGCCCACACCAGATCAGATTGCCAGTGTATATTTCAATACCCCACAAAGTATGACCCAGAGAAGCAATACTGGTTTGCAAAGTTTTTTCAGTGCAGCAGTTAACTGAGTGGTTAGACGCTCTGGGTCAAAGAGGAGCAATGGGCACAACAAGTAGTAGTGTCAGAACATAAGAGACCCCAGAGAGAGACAGATTAAAATTAGAATTAAGTGACTTAATAGAGGAAATACTTGAATGGGAACGATTGATACACTGAAGATGAATTGCACTTCCTGTGCAAAGATGTCACCCTACGTACTGGACTGACCTATGACAAATTATTAGAACTGGATGAAAAATATGATGTGGATTTGGAAAAGTCAAAGCCGGTAAGAAGGAGTTACAGGTTAGAATTCAGTACCAAAGCCATTGCAAACATGAGGTCACCAGGCATGAAAATGCAAATTAAGGACTTAGGGCCAGATGTAGCAAAGGTTTTTACCCATTCTGTGTCTATGGGAAAAAGTTTTTGTACATATGGCCCTTAATTACAAACATTCATACATGGGGAGCACTAGATAAATGGGAAGGCAGATGGACAAAGAAAAGAGACCAAAAGAAATCAAAGCAGAAAGTTTATTTGGCAGGAGCAAATCAAGCCAATGATAGTATCACAATGCTGCCAATGAGGGAGATTTCAGGTGGAGGTTATGTACATGCCCCTTGGAGCAGTAGTGACATATTGTCATTCACAAATGATTATCTGAGACTGAGGGAGAAGCCTGTGGAGTGATATAAGCAAACAGAGAGGCTTGTGAAACTTTCAAAATGCCTGTGGGAAGATTTGAACACTTTATTTGACATTGTGGTTTGAGTCGATTTGTGGGTTGAGTGAAGTGGAGTGTTGATTGGCCAACTTGTGAACTTCTGAGATATCCAGTTACAGGTGCGCCATCTGAGGAGGTGAAGAAATAGTATAATAAAGTGATTGTATTTCTGAAAATCAAAGTTTCCCCCAACAATGTTGATTGGCAAAAGACTGTTAGGACAGTACAGAAAATAAAAGAGGTGATTCATGCCTGTTATGAAAGATTGCTGCAGGTGTTCAAACAGCACAGTTGTTTAGAAACTATTGAGCTGAAAAATATTAGTCATTTTGTGTTTAGATTTATGCTAGGAATAAAACCGGAGATTAGCAACATGATTCAGCAGCACTTGATTTGTTGGCAGAATAAACCAATTGATGAAGTACTGCAGTGCACATGGTACTGTAGTGATGAAATTGAATTGAAGCAGAAAAGGTTGAAAGAGAAATTGATGGTGATGAAAGTTAAATCTGCTCAGATAGGAAATCAGAGCCCGCAGATGATGGTGAAAACTAGTAGAATGCAAGGTGTAGAACAGCAGGTTAACAACGTGCTTCAGTTTAGAGTTAGAGGACACGATGTTCGTTTAGATCAGAGTGATAAAATGATTGATGTGCAGTCAATTAAGAAAATGAAGCCATGTCATGTATGCAGCAACTTCGGGACTGGAAGCAGGAGTGTCCATATAATAATGTGAATGAGTTGGTGCAAAACAGTGGTATTGCTCAGACTGTTAACAGTGTTGAAGCACAAATTCAGAGAATTCAATGATCCCGAAACCAAAATGTAGCTGCTCCTACAGGAACACAGCAAATGCAGGTACCCCAGCAGATGCAGGTTCCACAACAGATTTAAGTCCCTCAACAAATACAAGTTCCCTAAGCCCCAATCACACAGTAGCAAGTGATGGTTCCTCAGCAAAACATGAATCTGAGAGCAAATGCAAATGTAAATCAGTTGATAACACATTTTCCCTTAATTGATTTGAGTGATGAGGAGTTTTCAGAAACATATAACAGTGACAGTTCTGGTGATAAGAAGGAGTACATGTTAGCAGCATCCTTAGAGGTGGATCACTGTGGTCCCTATGTAAATACCAACATTACGGAACAAAATGTTTAATTCCTGGTTTACACTGGAGCTACAAGTTCCAGTGTCAGGACCTCAGAAGTACCAAATGCGCCCTTGTCAGCAAAAAGAATTCAGGTGATAGGAGTAGCAAATCAACAGTTAACTAACCCAATTACAGAACATATCCCAGTCAAAATAGGGTAATTTGAGGACTGGCACCAACTTGTGGTTTGCGATTCAAGTCCTGTCAGCTGGTTAGGACGTGATCTATTGTGTAAGCAAAATGGTTCTATTAGCTGCACCCACAAGAAAATGTGGGGAGAAAGGCAAAAGTTTAGGGTTTTTCAGGAAAAGATATTGGACTCATAAGAGAAGTTGAGACAGTTAAAATTACTGTAGCCAAATCCAGTGTATCCGAGGATACCGTCTTATAATATGACCCCAGAAGTAATTGCTGGATTAACCCCCCGCCCCCCCAATTGACAGTTTCATTTAACAGGGTATTCTAAAGAGGATCCTAGGAAGTCCATGCAATTCCCCTATTTTAGGACTGCAGAAGCCTAATGGAAAGTACTGCATAGGTCAGGATGTGAGAAAGGTGATTGAGAATGTTGTTCCATGTTGTTCTGTGGTACAGAATCCTGCAATCATTTTGTTCCTGATTCCATATGAGGCAGAATGGTTTTCTGTTATTGACCTGCATCAGGCTTTTTTCCCTATTCCACTTCTAGAGGATAGTCAATTTTTGCTTGCATTTAAATTCGGAAGCCGTGTTTTCCTATGGTGTTGTACGCCTCAAGGGTTTACGTAGTCACCATCCATTTTTAATCAGGTTTTGAAAAAGAATTTGGAGTCTCTTAAAATGCCTTTTCATTATTTTGGTGCAATACATTAATGATTTGATGGCTGCGTCAAACACATGTGAAGCCTGTAGGAGAGATACAGTTGCCCTGTTAAATCACCTAGGCGAGAACGGCCGTAAAGTTTCCCCTGCAAAACTGCATGACTGTCAAAAAGAGATGAAATACTTAGGTCACCACTAAAGAAAGGAGCAAGGAAAGTGTCCCAAGAGAGCACTTCAGTAATCATGCAAATGAACCCGCCAGTAACGCAGAGGGATGACAGAATGTTTCTGGGAATGGTTGGCTACTGCTGCTGGTGGATTCAAATTTTTCACTTTTGTCCAAGCCTTTAATGAAATTGACCCACAAAGAGGTGTCTGACCTGGCATTATTTGATGGCACATGCATGAAAGTCTCCTCCGAGCTGAAAGGAAGCCTGTGCCGAGCCCCAGCTCTGGGAATGCCAACAAATGTTTTCTTTGTTTGTTGTGAAAGGCATGGTTGTGCACTTTCTGTTTTGATGCAGATACATGGAGTTGTCAACAGGCAAGTGGCATATATTTCTGCTGCACTTGATCCTGAAGTTGCTGCATTGTCCGGCTGCTTAAAATCTGTTGTAGCTGTAGGTATCAGCATTGGTCAGTGCAAAAATATTGTCATGGGCCACCCCTTGAATGTTTTTGTGCCCCATTCTGTTGAAGTCCTATTGACCTGAACCACGACCCAATACTTAACCCATGCTTGTTTGACCCGTTGTGAACAACCTATTTTGGGATCACCAAATGTAAATATTAAAAGATACACTAAACCCAGCAACACTTTTACCAAGTACTGTTTAAAATGTAAATCATCGGGAAGATGAGGTGGGGCATGACTGTCTCAATGTTACTGAATGGTGCACCAAACCAAGACCTGATAATCAAGATACCCCACTAGATGAAAACGATTATGTCATGTTCGTTGATGGCTCCTTTTTAAGAGATACTGGTGGAACTCTGAGAGCTGGTTATGCCGTTTGCACAGTCTCAGAAGTGATAGAAGCTTAATGGCCTCAAGGAGTCTTTTATGCCAAGTAGCCTAATTGGTTGCTCTTACTAGAGCATGCTCTGCTTCTGAACAGCTTAAAGTGACCATTTTCACCGATAGTCAGGATAGTTTTGGTGCTGTTCATGACCTCGAAGAGTGGTGGTCCCAGGAGGCTTCATGATCTATTCTGGATCACAAATCTGAAATGGTGACAGATGTTTTTAAGTATTGAAAGCATTACAGTTACCTGTGAAAATTGCAGTTGTTAAATGTGCAGCACACAAAAATTCTAATCATTATATCTTGTTAGGCAATGGCTATACTAACCAAGTGGAACAACACTGTGCTCTCCAGGGCACAACCTTTAGTGAGGATGGAGCGACGAAAGCAGCACCGATGAAACAAACCAAAGTTTCTCTATGACAGCAATTGACACTTGGGAAGAAGTTAAGAGATTGCAGGAAGAAGTAACAAAAGAGGAACTTAGAGGTTGGAGTAAAGCAGGTTGTGTTCAAAGAACTGAGGATGATGTTTGGATTTCCAGTGAAGGAAAAGCAGTGTTGTCAAAACGTTTGTTACCTTAAATGCCTAAGCATTACCATGGACAGGCATACATTGGCAGAGATGCCATGATCAGAACTGTCAGAGAAACATGGATTAACTCCCTATTCAGATTGGTTGCAGAAGCTGTGTGTCACTGATGTATAACATACAAACAGATGAATGCAGGAAAACACACTGTGGTTAAGGGAGTAGACCAGGGGGTACTTTCAACAGAATGCAACTTGATTTCTTTGACATGCCTGTTTGCGATGGATTGAGGTATGCTTTGGTGGTGGTATGTGTGTTCTCACATTGGGTCGAGGCTTACCCAACCCACAGAAATGATAGCCTTACAGTTGAAAACTGCTTTTGAAGGAGTTGATTCCTCAATTCAGATTTCTGACTTCTTTGAGTAATTAGACAGAGGATCTTATTTCAATAATGATATCATAAAATTGTTGTGTGCAGCATTACAAATTGAGCAAATGTTGCACAGCTGTTACAGCCCAGAAGCCTCTGGATTAGTTGAGCAGATGAATGGAACTTTAAAGTCTCAATTGGCTAAAGTGTGCGCATCTATACCACTGAAATAGCCAGATGCATTGCCTATTGTTCTGATGAGCATGCGCAGCACACCCAGCAGAAAGACAGGACTGTCCCCTCATAACAAATCATGACAGGGTGAGCTATTAGGTTGCTAGCTGTGCCCGCAAATGCACTTGTGAACATTACAGATGACTTGGTGCTGGATTATTGCAAAGGACTAAATGATGTGGTTCACTTTTTGTCTCACCAGGTTGAAGAAGTAACTGCTCAACCACCACAAGAACAGTGCACAACTTTGAGTGCAAGAAACTGGGTCCTAGTGAAGAAGCATGTCAGAAAGGCATACTTAGAGCTGCACTGGAAAGGGCCCTTCCCGGTCATCTAGGTAACCACAACTGCTGTGAAGTGTGCTAGTCTGTTGAATTGGGTTCATGCAAGCCACACATGCAAAGTTTTATGTTATCTCCAACTGGTGCGGAGATAATATCCATATACAAAAAGGGGGATTGTTTGAACCCAGGTAACTGTAGACCAATAAGTATTCTGGATGCCCTCCAGAAGACTCATCTTGAATAAACTTTCTGACTGGATGAGTGACACATCGATCTTGAGCCCTTTTCAGGCAGGGTTTAGAGCAACAATTAGTATTACAGACCAAGTCCTAAGGCTTATTTAATAGCTTGGAAATATACTAAAATAAGGTCGGGCATCTATATATTGTTTTTGTAGACGTTAGGGCTGCTTATGACCTACTACCTAGGGAATTGTTATGGGCCACAATTAAGAACCTGGGGGTCCCTGATGCGCTGCTTGTTTTGTTAATAAGATTACACCATGCCAATACTGACCAAGTCCCATGAGGTCCACAAGGGCAACTGACTGACCATATCCCGATATGTAGGGGTTGAGGCAGGAATACGTTCTTGCTCCAGCTCTCTTTTCCTTTTTTGTCAATGATGTAATGATATGATTCACCGAATGATAATATAGACGCACCCAAGGTTTTATGGGGTCTGCATCCCAACACTCCTAATTTCCCAGTCTCCAATGGGCCTGCAGATATCACTGAAGAATTTCCACAAAGTTTGCATATCTAAGGGTCAGGAAATTAATCCTGAAAAAGCTAACTACATGGCTATCAGGCTCCATACGTCCTTCAGGAACAGTATGTTCTTGAATGACAGAACTTTGGAGCATGTCTTTAGTTTTGAATCTTTGCGCATTATGCTGGATAGTAGACTGTTGTGTTCCCCCCATATCAAGTTGTGGAGGACAGTCCTTCAACACCAAGCTACGTCAATTTATAAAAAATGTCAGGTTCCTACTCTAGAGCTTTATTCTCCAATTTGGAAGTGTATAAGCTAAAGGCCCAGTGAGCCACACTCTATGGAGCTGAAATTTGGGGGGGGCACGTGGCCACTGACGTATTGACTCTGAGTGAGAACAAGCTTGTGCGTTCTCTCCTCCACCTCCCTAAGAGTATTCCCCTTATTCCTATCTATTTGGATGTAGCACTCCAAAGGGTGGGCTGTATTGCCAGATTAAGACCCCTCCTATATTGGATGCAGCTTTTGATAACAGAGGAACCCTTCCATGATGTTGTAAAGGAACTGCTAGCTCTTGACAGTAATATTTCCTTTCTATGGTTTAGAATGATTAGACAGTGGTTACAATGGTTGGATTTTGATTGCTTCTGGACCAAACCAGAAGAGTAAACACTTTCCTCTGAAAAGCAGCTTAAAACCATCTACTGAGGTTACATCATAGCCAATCTCTCCAGTAACCATACTTTGGGGAGACAATCAGAAGAGTTTCTGGTCTTTAAGGCCTTTCCCTACAACAAATCTTTTCTGGATCTACCGCACCCCAACTGGCAAAATCTCTGTATCTTAAATTCCACTATGCAACACTGAAAAGAGGGTCCTTTATATCACAGTGGATCACAGGAAGGCCAACAGACCACACTGAGATTTTCCCCATGTGTTGTCCACCCCTCGAGGAAAGCATTGAGCATATGCTATTTTTCTGTACAGCCTATGCAAATCTGCAAGCTAAGTGGATTCAACCACTATGAAGTTGGCTTGACTTTAGACGTTATTGGAAAGCTTCAAGGGTAATAAGGAGTGATACTTATATTGACATACAACCCTGGCGGACGGTGTTAAAGCGGCGGTAAGACCGCCAACAGGCCGGTGGTAAAAAAATTGGAATTACGACCGCGGCGCAAACCGCCAACAAAGACAGCCACTTTAACACTCCGACCGCCACGGCGGTACAAACAAACAGCTTGGCGGTCACCGCCAACAGACGGGGGGGAGGACAATGTAACGCCCACAGTATCACGACCTACCAATCCGCCACCTTTTCCGGGGTGGATTCACCACGGACAAAAACACGGCGGAAACAGGACTCCGAAGGGAAAACGCTCATCTCTACACACCCCACGAGGAATCCGGATGCCATGGAACCCGAGCTCCACATCCTGCCAGCCCTCATCTTCTTGCTCCTCTACCAGGAGCACGAATGCCGGCGGCAAAGACAACAGTGAGTACTGCACCTACGACACAGGGGAGGGGGAGGGAAAAAACAGGGACACACACGCGTAGCACCCCCACCCCCACCCTCACCCTCACCCACTACAACACACACACTAATACAGCATGATACAATACAGTTACACCCCCAAATCCCCCCGGAAGAATGCAAAGATAAAAGCAAATGAGTATAACCAATGTAATATATTCAAATCCAGGACGCAAAAATATATATACACCATTAACAAATATTTACACCAAGAATAGTAGTCCAGGTAGTGCTCCATTGAAGTCCGTGGAACACTGGGCCCACACGGCATGGGCGAGGCCCACACTCAATCCCCGACCATGACGGAGAGAACACTGCAGGGGCATCAGATAGCAATAAAACGGGCAGGGAAGGGAAAGGGGGGGCACCTCAGCTGGTTGAGTGCACAACGCCAAATCCACGAGGGGGCCACATGCCCACTGTTCAATCCTGGGGAGTGCAAAGCCACAGTCTCTCAAGTCTCTACAGTGGGTGGGTTGCCCACTGCCATATCCTGGGGAGTGCAAAGCCACAGTCTCTCAAGTCTCTACAGTGGGTGGGTTGCCCACTGCCATATCCTGGGGAGTGCAAAGCCACAGTCTCTCAAGTCTCTACAGTGGGTGGGTTGCCCACTGTTCAATCCTGGCGAGTGCAAAGCCACAGTCTCTCAAGTCTCTACAGTGGGTGGGTTGCCCACTGCCATATCCTGGGGAGTGCAAAGCCACAGTCTCTCATGTCTCTACAGTGGGTGGGTTGCCCACTGCCATATCCTGGGGAGTGCGAAGCCACAGTTTCTCAGGTGGATGCCTTTCTCCACTGGTTCTGGAGGGGGCTTTGTGCCCAGAGTGCTTCATCCTGCCAAGGACAGAGGTAGTGGATGCCTTTCTCCACTGGTTCTGGAGGGGGCCTTGTGCCCAGAGTGCTTCATCCTGCCAAGGACAGAGGTAGTGGATGCCTTTCTCCACTGGTTCTGGAGGGGGCATTGTGCCCAGAGTGCTTCATCCTGCCAAGGAGTGAGGTAGTGGATGCCTTTCTCCGCTGGTTCTGGAGGGGGCCTTGTGCCCAGAGTGCTTCATCCTGCCAAGGACAGAGATAGTGGATGCCTTTCTTCGCTGGTTCTGGAGGGGGCCTTCTGCCCAGAGTGCTTCATCCTGCCAAGGACAGAGGTAGTGGATGCCTTTCTCCACTGGTTCTGGAGGGGGCTTTGTGCCCAGAGTGCTTCATCCTGCTCGTGACGGACTCAGTAGCGTCAGTGCCCTTGGCGCTCATGGGCCAGCGGTGCTTGTTGTGGCGGTGTCCTTGGCAGCGGTGCTTGTTGCGGCGGTGTCCTTGGCAGCGGTGCTTGTTGCGGCAGTGTCCTTTTCAGCGGTACTTGTGGCGGTGGTGTCCTGTTCAGCGGTGCTTGTGGCAGCGGGGTCCTTGCCAGTGACTCAGCTGCTGGCGGTCCTTCATGGCCCAGCGGGTCTGGTGCTGGCGGTCCTTCATGGCTCAGCGGGGCTGGTGCTGCCGGTCCTTCATGGCCCAGCGGGGCTGGTGGTGGCCTCCCGGGCAGCAGGGCTGGTGCTGGCGGTGGCCTCCTGGGCAGTAGGGCTGGTGCTGGCGGTGACCTCCAGGGCAGCAGGGCTGGTGCTGGCAGTGACCTCCTGGGCAGCAGGGCTGGTGCTGACGGTGGCCTCCTGGGCAGCAGGGCTGGTGCTGGCGGTGTGCAGCTGGGCTGGTGCTGGCGGTGGCCTCCTGGGCAGGGGGGATGATGGCGGTGGCCTCCTGGGCAGCAGGGATGATGGCGGTGGCCTCCTGGGCAGTGGGGATGATGCGGTGGTGTCCTGGGCAGTGGGGATGATGGTGGTTTTCACCGCCGTGCTGCTCTTCCCAGCCTTGCAGACTTTCTTAGGGCCCTTCCCCCCCTTGGAAGGTGTCGCAGCTGACTCCACACTCCCACCTGTACCCCTGGGAGCGGCTTTGGTGGCTGTTGTCTTCCCCCTCTTCCGCCGGGCACTGGTCAACTTTTGATGTTTGACAGGTGGGGGACTGTCCGTGCTGTGGCTCCGTGCCACACTGGCTGCCCTGGTGGCCGGTGCACTCCAGATTCCGGTGACTACAGGCACCACTGGTCCCGGAGATGTTGTGGCTGAGGTGCTGGGTTGGGACCTGGAGAGTCGGACCCTAGGAGACTGACGGGGTGGGGGAGGTGAGGGAAAAAGGTCAAGGTTGGACAGGAAAAGTTTCTTCGGGACACTGGGACGGGTAGCTGGAGGGGGTTTGGGAGTGGAGGAAGAGATAGTGGTAGTAGGAGGTGTTCGTTTGGTGACTTTGGGTGAAGGTGCATGCGCTGGAGGCTGTCTTGAGGTGGATGGCTTTTGGGTGGGTGTGTGCCTGCGTTTGTGTATCTTGGGAGGTGGCGTCACAGACACACTGGGAGAGGACACAGGGGACGTGTGAATGGCAGTGGGGGTGGTGACTGTACGTGAGCGGGGTGTGGTGGTGTGTGTGCTGGTGATGGAAGTAGGGGCTGTAAATGTAGTGCATGCAGGTGTGAGTGTAGATGAGACTGGGAGGGAGGAGGGAGACGAGGAGGAGGGGGACACAGTGGAGGCAGTGGATGTTGGTGTGTCTGCATGTGTGTGATGCTTGCCTGAGTGCCTGTGGGATGTGTGGTGCTTATGTTTGCCAGAGCTTCCCTTGTGTGTTGAGGTGTGTGCATGCTGGTCTGAAGGTGTGCTTGGGATAGGCTGAGGTAGAGGGGATTGGGTCTGGGTGGAGGAAGTTGGAGGGGGGGAGGCTAGACACAGGGACAATGGCTGCCATCAGTGCTGAGGCCAGAGTCTGAAAAGCTAGCTGAAGGGCCGCATGACCAGAATAAATGCCCTCCAGGAATGCATTTGTTTGTTGCAACTGCCTCTCTACACCCTGGATGGCATTCAAAATGGTAGACTGCCCAACAGAGAGGGACCTGAGGAGGTCAATGGCCTCCTCACTGAGGGCAGCAGGGGTGACTGGGGCAGGGCCTGAGGTGCCTGGGGCGAAGGTGATGCCCACCCTCCCGGGTGAGCGGGCACGGGGCAAAGGCTGAGGGGCTGCTGGGAGGGCGGTGCTGGTAGGGGGTGTGGTGGCTGTACCTGTAGATGCGGGGGTACAGATGTTGCCACCAGCACAAGGGAGCTCCCATCAGAGGACGAGTCCGTATCACTGGTGTCAGCTCCTGTCCCCGCCGTGGAGCTCCCCTCCCCTCCATCCCACTGGTGAACTCCGAGTCCGTTGTCTAGCCCTCCAGGGCCATGTGGGATGCAGCTCCCTCCTGCTCCGGTGCCACTGCTCCTCCGCCTGATGATGTTAATGCACACAAGAACAGGTAGACCACAAAAATGGGGGGACGACAGAAGAAAGACATGTTGAGTGCATGCATTACCGCTACCGTTGGCGGACACGACAAACACAGAAGCCCCCTGCACTACGCCGCGCACTCGGAGTCCACTGTTCAATCCCTGGGACATGGCCTACAAGGCTATGGCCAACATCTGCACACATGGATGACACAGGAGCCTGACCAGGTGTACTTGGCACTGTACACAGGTGGCGTGGGGTGCCACAGGGTCTGCCAGAAGAAGGGAACATAACTAGCACACTCGCCCTGGCCTAGGGAAAGCCACAGCCCACCTCTCCTAGCCAGACACCTCCACTACGCGCAAAATCAGCAGAATGAGAGTGTACTCACACCCTTGTGGCTGCTGTGATGCCCTCAAGTGCCTATCCAACTCCGGGTACACCACCGCCAGGATCCTGAACATCAGGGGGGTCATGGTGCGACGGGCACCCCTCCCACGTTGGGAGGCCATCCCCAGCTGGGCCTCCGCCGTCTTCTTGCTCCAGCGGCGAATGTCCTCCCATCTCTTACGGCAGTGGGTGCTCCGTCTGTGGTAGACCCCCAGGGTCCGGATGTCCTTGGCGTTCTGGTGGGCGCTGATCTACATGAATTGTACAGGGAGAAAAGAAAAGTTATTACCAACTGCACCGTCACAGTCATTAGCCCCCATCCCTACCCTTGCCATGTGGCACATGCACTCCCCGTCGTTTCATGCACGCCTCAATCCCCCCCCCCACAACTTTCATCCACCCCACTCCACACAGGCATAGCCCATACAGCATGCTCCCAGTGTACTTACCTGTTTGTCTGGAGGACCGTAGAGTACCGTGTACTGGGGGAGGACCCCATCCACAAGTTTCTCCAACTCCTCCGATGTGAAGGCAGGGTCCATTTCCCCAGACGCACAAGCCATTGTCTCTTCCAGACTGAGGTCACAGCAGCACTTGCATTGTAGGTCCTCTCCTGTCGAAGATCAGGTATCGAGTGATTGAACAGATAGAAAATGGCGGTCACGTCCACGGCGGTGCGTACCGTCACCGCCGGCGTACATTCTCATTGGCCCCTGGGACCCATAGGGTCCAATGTTAACCAATGCAGAAATGCGCCACGGTCTGCGACCGCGATGGTGTACAACGCCAGCGCAGTTACCTCACATCCCATTGTCCCACTTTACAGGTCAGGCAGCCGCCATTTCAGGGGCCAACATGGCTTAATTTCTAACTGCGTCACACATACCTAGGCATTTCCTCAACACTCATACATGCCAAATTTCGGATTAGGATTCGTGTTCTGTGTAAGCTTTGGGTACGTACCTCTGAGTTGGTTGACTCTGTGCTCGCTGTTGTCCTTCATAGGCACCGTCCGCTGGGACATGTGAGGAGATGGCAGCACCCTCCGTTGTACAGACCGCTGGTGGACCTGTCGACAATGGAGGAAAGACATGTGATCATCACCTACAGGCTTGATTGTGCCACAATCCAGGAACTGTGTGCCCAGCTGGAGCCAGACTTGATGTCAGCTATCCGCCATCCCACAGGAATCCACCCTCAAGTGCAGGTGCTGTCAGTACTCAATTTCCTTGCAAGTGGGTCATTTCAAACAACAGAGGCCATAGCATCAGGGATGTCACAGCCAATGTTTTCCAACGTGTTGTCCAGAGTGTTGTCTGCCCTGCTGAAACACATGCAGAGCCACATCGTTTTCCCTCAGGTGGAGGATTTGCCTACAGTGAAAGGTGACTTCTATGCCCTGGGACATATCCCCAACATCATAGGTGCCATGGATGGGACACATGTGGCCTTGGTCCCCTCCCTGCAGGAGTGAACAAGTGTACAGAAACCAGAAGAGTTATCATTTCATGAATGTGCAGGTGGTGTGTTTGGCCAACCAGTACATCTCCCATATGAATAACAAATTCCCTGGCTCAGTGTATGACGCTTACATCCTGCGGAATAGCAGCATCCCTTATGTGATGGGTCAACTCCAGAGGCACAGTGTGTGGCTATTAGGTGAGCACCGTCCAGGGGTAGGTTTGATCCCATGAAGCCCTGAGCATGGGTGGTTTACCCTCTGCAGGGGGTGGGGTGCTGGTGTGGTGGTCCTGTGGCGGTGCCTCCTGTCCACTAGCACCGGCGGAGGTGGTGGGCAGTTCATCGTCCAGGCTAGTGTCAGGGGCCCCTTGTTGTGCCACAGTGTCCCTCCTGGTGTTGAGTATTTCCTTCAGCACCCCTACGATGGTGCCCAGGGTGGAATTGATGGATTTGAGTTCCTCCCTGAAGCCCAAATACTGTTCCTCCTGCAGGCGCTGGGTCTCCTGAAATTTGGCCAGTACCGTTGCCATCGTCTCCTGGGAATGGTGGCAGGCTCCCATGATGTTGGAGAGGGCCTCGTGGAGAGTGGGTTCCCTTGGCCTGTCCTCCCCCTGTCGCACAGCAGCCCTCCCAGTTTCCCTGTGTTCCTGGGCCTCCGTCCCTTGGACCGTATGCCCACTGCCACTGCCCCAGGTCCCTGTTGTTGTTGGGGTGATGGGTTAGCCTGGGTTCCCTGTAGTGGTGGACACACTGCTGATTGACGTGTCCTGGGGACGGAGGTATGGGGCCGCTGGGTGGGTGCTGTGCTGGTGTTTCCAGAGGGGGGAAGCTCTGTGGTGGCCTATGGCTGTGTGAGGGGAACCAACTGTCCAGAGGTCCCCGATGGGCTGGGCAGGTCATCTAGATCCAGTTGGACAGAGCTGCTGTCATCACTGTGGGCCTCTTCTGTTGGTGGTGTGGACATGTGTGGACCCTCCTGTCCAGTGACGTTCGGTAGGGGTCCTGCAGGGGTATAAAAGGATGTTTATTACATCTGTGTGTGGCATGGTGTAAAATGGGTGGGTGACCGTGTACCCCAGTGCTTGCATTCTTGTGTGGGACCTTGTGTGATAATCTTTTAGGGGTGTGTGTGGGTATGTGCAGTGGCCATGCATTGGTGATGGTTGTCCATGCTTTGTAGTTGCATGCAGGGCTTGGTGTTGGGATGGGTGGGTTGTGATAGTGGGACATTTGTGAGGAGTTGGAGTGGTGAGGGTGAGGGTATGGGTGAGGGTATGTGATAGCATGCAGGTAGGGTGGGGGATGTAATAGTTAAGATTTGACTTCCAGAGTCCATTCCTCCATGTACTCCTGTGAGGCCCTCCTGATGCAGAATCGCCAAGACCTGCTCCTCCCATGTTGTTAGTTGTGGGGGAGGAGGTGGGGGTCCGCCGCCAGGCCGCTGAACCGCAAGGTTGTGTCTTGAGACCACGGAACGCACCTTCCCCCGTAGGTCGTTCCAACTCTTCCTGATGTCATCCCTATTTCTTGGGTGCTGTCCCACTGCATTGACCCTGTCCACTATTCTTCGCCATAGCTTCATCTTCCTAGCTATAGAGGTGTGCTGCACCTGTGATCCGAATAGCTGTGTCTCTACCCAGACGATATCCTCCACCATGACCCTGAGCTCCTCCTCCGAGAACCTGGGGTGTCTTTGCCGTGCCATGGGGTGGTGTGGGTGATGTGTGGGGTGGTGTGTGTAGTGATAAGTGGGGTGATATGTAGGGGTGTGTTGTGTGAGGTGCGTGGAAGTTATGTGGGTGATGGTATTGTGTGCCTGTGGATGCTATTGTTCTTTCTGGTGGTGTCTCTCTCTGGCCTTCTGTCGCAGGTTGTGTTGACGTAAGGGTTTGTGGGTGATGTGGGTGTGTGTTTTATATTGTATTGAGTGTGTGGGAGTGGTGTGTGTATGTGTATCAGGTGTGTGTATTTCAAATTGTCCAATGTGGTGGTGTTTTGGAGATGTGTGTGTATTTTGAGCGCGGCGGTGTGTACCACCAATGGAATACCGCGGTTGAAAGACCGCCACGTGGATTCGTGGGTCGTGATAGTGTGGGCGTATTTCTGTTGGCGTGATGGTGGAGGTTTTGTTTTCGCCAGTTTATCACTGACTTTGGTGTGGTGGACTTGTGTGGGTGTCTGAATTTTGGCAGATTCTGAGCAATGGGTCATAATGACCGTGGCGGAATTCCGCTGCTGCGGCGGTGTGTTGGTGGTCTTCTGCACGGCAGTAAGTGGCTTTTACCGCCAGGGTTGTAATGAGGGCCATAGTGTCTTCCCTGATCTATTTGCAGTAGGACTTCGAAAGAAACAGAAAAATCTAAAGCTGTAGCCCTGCAGAACCCTCAATGTGGGTTCATTGTCTAAGCTTATCATTATTGCATTAGAGTTACTCAGGAAGTCAGTTGACCCAAAACTTCGGTCTTATTGAAATTTATACTTTGGGTATTGCGTCCTAGTACACTTTTGTACTTACATCTCAGAAAACTCCACTAGTGCTTCAACATTTGAAATAATGTTCTATAGTATTGTACATTCAAATTCTAGAGTCACTATCCCCCTTACTATGCAAGTTGTTTCATTGATTAAATACGTGTTTGGTGGAAAGGGCGGTATTTAGCACTTGTTCATGACTGTTCAAAATTAGGTCCTCTTAGGGTATAGGTTGTATGACAATATTTACTTGGATAGCACACGCACCTTTATCTCATTTTAAACCCTATTGCTTATGAAATCGTATGCTTAAATCATGCAATATTGTTATTTTCATTTGAATATTTCTCACTCTTTGATTTTATGACCCAGCATTTTAGCTTACATGTTAACTGATTTTAATGAAGCTAAATGCATTTAACTTTTTGAAACCTAGCTCCAGTTTAGGTGTCGGTCCTGCACTGGGACTGTAAGAACTATGCTGCGGACTATAAGAACTATGCTGCGGACTATTATTCGACTATTTGTCATATGAGACATTGGTTGTCTTCAGTGTAGTTGCCTTGTATTCCAATGCTCCCTATTGTACTGTATTATATGCATTTGTATGTTTTATGGAATGAAATTTCTGAAAGAAACATTTCAAACAAAATATGAAGTACTCTTGTTGCACAAATCATTGGACCTCTGTTAGTTACCGGGCACTTCTGAGACCTTAATTCCAAAATGTGCTTTATATCCCAAGTGCCCAGCAAATTGTTTGTTCATGCAAAATGAACAAAAGTCAAAATCCCATCTGATTTTTGGTAAAATAAGTAAAGCACTCATACGCAGTGTTTGGTTGACAAAAAGAGACTTGTGCAATTGTGTTGGTCTATGAAGTCCACTTGTACTTTCCTCTATGCAGAGATACACGGAAGGACAATGGACATAGTAGGGAAATCAGGTCCCAGATTAATACCATTTGATGCAGCGCAATGCAGCAAGAAAACATGCTGTGCAGCATCAAATGGAAAGAGCAAACATATGCCATAATTACTAAAATATGGCGCATTCCTGCTTCTCTTTGTGCTGGCGGACTTGTGGCTGCCATCACCATTGCAGGTAACCGTGTGCCACTGTGCAAGGGTGTCTGTGTTACAACCAGGATTGTTTTTGTGTGAGAAGTGACACCGTCTTGCACATAAACAATCCCCAGAGGCATTTTCCCCTTTACGTACAAAGAGGAAATAAAAAGAAGAAATAAAATCTTCATTAATCTTCACCTGGGAAGGCATAGCATTTTGATACATTCTCAGGTTTAATAGTCTTAGTAAATCTGGGACTGTACCTAAAAGATGAGTGTGTGTCTGTGGTAACACCCACTCTCCACCAACGGAACACAGTCCCCAAACAGAGCAAGACATGGCAGCAACTTGCACTACTGCCTTGTGTTATTCCAGATATACTATGCCATGCAGAGCCACACAAGGTGGCTCTACATAGCATAGTAAATATAACTTCAAGGTTTGCGTTGCCTTGTGTTGCCTTGCATGATGCAAGGGCAACATAAACCCTTGACAAATTTGAGCCCAGATACTTACTAGCCCACTCACAAACAGCAAATAAATGCAAATGATGGATGGAATGTGGAACCAATCAAATATTCACCCCAGTCACAAATCCAGGTTTAATCTACCAATTCTTTTGCTCACCACGCCTCCCCATTTTGGTCCCAGCCATGTGCAAATCAGTCTTGACCCTGTTCTCCATGGCAACAGTCCAGCGCGAGCTGTCAGGCCAGGTTCTCCTTGGACCAAAAATAAGCATCCTGGGACCAGTTGAAGGGCATCACTCTTCATCAGCCAGGCTAGCTTGAATCCAGTGACATAGTGAGCCTGGGACCCACATCTGGGCATACCCAGCGCACTTAGGGCGACCAAAGCAAACAAACACAAATGATGGATGGAATGAGGAACCAATCAAACATGTTCTTTGAAAGATAAGGCCTGACAACATCAATGTCAGAGGTCGAAAACCGATAATCAGCCTCAAAATGAAGGCTTGACCTCTTCAAAATGGAGTTTGGCCTTATGGTGTTTACGCCATCCCTGGCTGAATAGCTTAAAATAACCAGGTTAGGTTTGATAAATGTGATACGTGGGTTCTCATTATCCTAATGAGGCTGCTGGATTTGGGCCGCAGCATCACCTGAATTGTGGGAAAGTGAGACCAATCCCACCCCATGTGACAACTGTCTGCCTAATCCGTTTCTGGCTAACTAGGAGCACCTCATCTCTCTCTGAGAACAGGGATGGTTGTGGCAACAGAGCGCATGACAAGAATGACTTCTCAGGAAAATCGTAGTGAATTAGATCCTTTTCTTTTCTCTCAGTTACATTAGTCTCACACATGCAAAGACAGACAGAGGCAAAGTAGGGTTCAATAACATTTTTTGACACAACTGCGTCTTAGATAAAATGGCATGAATTGCAAAAATGAGAATGATAAAACACGCTAGAAACAAAATGGTGATAAGGAAAGTGAAACACAGGAAAAGTCCCACCATACCTAAGCTATGTTAGAGCACAGTGTGATAAGCCCTAATCCACCCTTCAGGTTTTCACCTTGGGAATACATCGCCCCTCATACCTGAGCAAGGAAGCCTGTTGTTTAGAGAGACCCCATTCCCTTATAGGCTAGGGAACGAGTAGTCTCAGCAAGCATCTGTAGCAAATTCAATCATCATGTGGTCCTGGTCATCTGGCTGGAATCTCCCTCTAACATGTATGGGACAGAGACGTGTTTTTATAATAAAACAGCTGAGAAAATGTCCCCATGCAAGGATGTTTACGTTTCTTTGAATGTTGGAGACACAGTGTACCACTTTGCCGGCAACTCTATCTCGCTGCAGCCTTGAGGAAAGCACAAAGTGAGAAGAATGTCTTGGTACGGAACACAATGCTTTCTTAGGTGAATGAACAACTAGATAAAGAAAATAAAACAGCACCACAAATGTGGCTGATGCTGAAATCATAAAACAAAGCAGAATAAAAATGTAACTGTGCTAAAGGGCACAAGCGGCAGGCTAGTTGCTAAAATAACGAGCCTAGAAGCAGCACTAAAATGGTTATACAATACCCGCCCCTTGCAGGTTCAAAGGTGTTAAAAATCCTAACATTAAAAAATGTAAAAGCGATGAAAAGCTATTATCTAAAACATATGTACATAAATGTCAATAATGACAAGTTAAGAGACACTTGAGCATGTAAAACACAATTTGAAATATCAGAAGTGACACCAATAAAACTAAGCCAGTGTCATTTTTAAAATCTCCAATGACTCCAGGGACAATTGAAGCAAGGAAATGTTCCACTGCAGCATGTGGTAAGGTAACCAAATTATTGACAAGGAAAACCAAACAGCACTCATGTTTCAAAGCCTGAGCTCCACTTGAGGCAGCAGCATTCCGTGTTGCACCCAATGTTGAGTCAGGAGCTGCATGATACACAAAGTGCAACTCGTTGACAGCTTCCTGTAGCAAACGCAACCTCAATACGCACGTCTGGTAATGAGCCCTCAGCAAGAACATCAACAGATCAACATTCAATGAAAGTAAGCACTGCGTAGAAACACAAACTTTCAGTGCACATTCCAAAAAGCACCAGAGGAATTGAAACACAGGCTGCACACAATCCAAAACTGATCTGAAGGACAGAGACCATTTGCACTCCAGTTCTCCCAGAAGTGGTGCTCCAAAATACTGCTTCATGCACTCACAACACAGTTGCACTGGTGGAAGCGCATTCAGTCCTCCTAGTGATAATGGGTATTAAGCCAAATATAGAGGGGAAGGTGTGAACGAAACAAGAGCCAACAGCCTTAAAGAAATGCACAATCCCAGTAGTACTTGATGTGTTAAATATTCGTCCCATGAGTTCACCAAAGTGTCTCAGAAAGTTTGCATTTAAAAGGGACTGTATTTTTTCAGATGACCTCACAACTTGGAGCACATAGGTCTCATGCACAGATGTAAGCGCCACATGCTTTTGAAACAATAAAGCCTTAAGTTTGCTCAACTTTTCAAAATTCACATTTGAAGTAGCAATGTAAGACCAAATATCTGCTACTTTCATCTGTTGTGTAGGAGGAAAAAGTACATTACCGCAACAGGTGACAATGTGGGAGACCAAAACAATGTAAGCTATTCTGGCTTGCATTCTACAACAGCTCTCACTGTAAGAAGCACATAACTTCCATTAGAGAGCACCTGGAACGCAGGTCTAATCAAGGGGACTGGAACTACCTTCAGATGGCAAGCTAAATTTGCTGCCAAAGCATTAAACGCCCGTGCAAGGACAGCTGCTTACAAACCATTGAATGGCTCACAGAAGGCTTGCATTTGCCGCCGCTAAGAAAGACCTCTTTCATGTCACTGAAACATTTGTACGAAAAGGGAAGCTCATACATCCATGAATGTACCTATCTCCTAGCCATTCATATCTGCCTACTGGAATGTGTTTGAAGCAGGATGTGAATTGCAGTGTTGAAATAGGCATATTAATGTATTAACCATTCAGCAGATGGTATTTTAGCTATAGTAAAAGGCAACTTTTCTAATTTCTCGATGTTTCGCGTGACATAAGTCACTTCCTATTTAGCCATTATTTGTTGGTGTCGCGCCAAATTAAATGCTGAAAATATGTCCCTTGCTCTAATGTGTTGCCAGGGAATATGACCAGATTTCAGGGTCTGTAGTGTCCAACCTAACTGCATAATGGACCTTAGCTGTCTTTGTCCATGTTATAGAAATGACATGTCACTTTGTATAATGTCTACTGCAGAGGAAACAATGTTGTTTAATGTGTATATGCGGTCGGAAAAGGTGTAAATTCCATGATCTACAATGGCTAATGCTTTCTGTAAATTTTCCTGATCTATTTGTCTTAACCGGGCAGCAGCCTCTCGTTGTTAGACAGACAGCATGCAGTGAGGAACTTTTTAACCATTGCTGGCATAGTTTCCCTACACTGTATGTTGTTACTCTACCCAAATGTTCTGATGACACATAGCGAGGGTCTGGCCTATTTGTTCTAAAACCACCTGTGGAGTTTACAAAATGTGCATGACAACCATTTGTGTCTAGTGGGCACAATAACCACCCACCAGGACATGAAAGCGATGTGCTAAATGTTACTTTTTGGACCCATTCATCAAGCTGGTCTTCTGTTGCATTAATGTATTTCTGCCATTTGTAAAATTTTGCAGGGTATGGATACAAGGTGCATTCAAATCCTTAATTTTTGCTAAGCCTAAACAACTTGTCTGTTGAACAGTTTAATTTAAAAATATAATTTGAATAGGTATCAGGCATGCTCTAAATAAAGCTTCCTTTACTCTTATTTGCCAATTTTTATTTCCCCACACATTCTTTAAGTCAATTGACTTTAGCCAATATTCATAGCCTTCCATAGCCAACTGGGAAACAAAGGAATCCAAATAAATCAATTTTGTATCAGTTAATGAGATATGTTGCATTTCTATAATTGGCAATTTAAAATAATATGACTCAGCATTTTTAACATTGTGCCCAGAACAATATGCAAACTTTTCAGATTATGTTTTGGAACTCCCTACTGGTGGAGTTGGACAATGTTCCCATTGTGTGCAATTACTCTCTTGCTCTGTGAATGTAATGAAGTCCTTAATATTTATAACAGAACATTTCTCCATCATTTTCTTTTGATTGATAAACATCTTCACTTTCAAATACAGTACAATATTCTACATTAGTCAGCATAGAATCAACTGATTTTACATCCCAATCATCAGAAACAACTCCAGGTGTTATTACATCATTCATAGAACGTTTAAATACATAAGGAATGTGAATAACCGCCATCAGGCTGTATATATTAAAGGGTACTTTATCCCAAACAATCCCTTTGGGAATTGGTATAGCTGAAATGTTCACTAGGGACAAGTCTCTGCGGACCTTATGGGAGGAAAAATTTGGTTTTAGGACCTCATCTACCAGTTCAACTGTAGAGCGTTTAGGAAAGTAATGACCATGTATTAATAAGAAAAAGACGATGACAAACCCGATCAAAACAAGGAAGGCAAGTACGGTCAATAAGAGCCAAAAAAGGTTCCATGGAAAAATAAAATAGTTAATTTTGAGCCAAATTATCAGTTTACGTGCTCTTGACAGCCTTGTTGCAGAAGAGGCAGATGAGTCAGTGAAAGTGTAATTGATGTCAGCAAAGTATCCAGAAGTAGTTCGTGCAAAAACTGGAGCCATATTTTGAAGGGGAGAGCTGGCAGAAGTCTCCTATGGTGGTTCATAGTAGATTATTCCATCTGTTTGTGTTGACTTTGAGTAGAATCGCTCAACATCGTTGATATTACTTGTCGCAGAAGAATTTAATCGGACTAATGAAATATAATTTTCCACCCCCCCCAAGCTCAGAGTGGTATTAGCACTGCTGCTCAAAACCTGTAGAGGAACATCCTGATCTGTAGTGAGAGGGATTTGGATACTACCCAGGAGATCTCTAGGTCTGCTGTGCAGGATCGGCCATATGATGTAGATTGACATTGTCGATTGAGACAAAGCAATTTTCTTTAGAACCAGGCAGTGGTGGTAAAATGACAGTTCTGGTTCTGTGTATTCCAAGGACTGGAACCAGTGCACGATAGGTAGGACCAAACTCCTTTTTCATAGCAACCTTTTCATGCACTAGAGCGCTAAGTTTTAGAATCCAGCCGGTAGGTGTTATTGGTGCATCCCCTATACCCAAGGAGGCAGCACTGGCAGATGCATTGTTGTCGTGGAACTATGGTAAGTCATGAAAGACAGTGACACGTTCATTTATGTCAAAAGTTGTATCTACCGCCTCAGAGGCAGGACCATCAAGATCTGGAATATACATTTATGTTCCAAACAGTCATTCATATGAGGTATGCCCCCACAGGGACCTTCTGCGCAGATTACTAAGTGATCTCTAGAAACCCATACAGGTGGTTAAGCCAACTACAACCCGTGCCTAATACTCTACCTGTTAGGATTGCTTTACATCCTGGTTTCTTCGCTCCACCACACTATTTCCCTGTGGATGAAATAGAGATGAATAATACAGTTAGATCCCTAATGAAGCCATGGTATCCCTGAACCCCCTTGAGGTGAAAGCAGGGCCCTGGTCCAAGTGGAAAGCCACAACTGTATATGTGCCGATAAAGACTTGCAAATCTTTAATAACAGTTCAAACATCAGTCGAGTGTTGTGGCCAAACCCATAGAAATCTGGATAATTAGGCAACAGCGACTACGATG
Source organism: Pleurodeles waltl (assembly GCF_031143425.1). Taxonomy (NCBI): domain Eukaryota; kingdom Metazoa; phylum Chordata; class Amphibia; order Caudata; family Salamandridae; genus Pleurodeles; species Pleurodeles waltl. The sequence goes on along the minus strand of NC_090444.1, from coordinate 880,336,625 downwards.
TATTTTTATGCATTATCAGGTGTCAGAACCACATTGGGCAAAGTATACACATGGTAGATGTTTGTTGGAAATTAGGAGGGGTGTCTGTGGTGGGTGTTTGAGGGTAGAGCATTTTATTTGCTGACAGATGTCACAGCAAAGAACATACTTCTTGGTCTGTTTGTATAGACCTGGCCGCCAATAGCGTGCTTGTAATAATGCAACTGTAGCTGCCATACCAGCATGGGCAGAAGCAACTCCCTTATGCTCTGCTTTGAACAATTATGGTCTTTGATCTTGGTTGGGGATCACGCGATCACCCACCCCTGGTATTGTTATAGGGCAGTATTGCGGCTAGCTATGCGGTAGGAATATTTGGCAGGATATGCCTTTGGCATGGGCTAGCCTTCAGTCGAAGCTTTCACAGCAGCCAGTGTTTCATCAACAAACCTCATCCATGAACGAGTTATTGCACCTACAGAAGTCTTAGCTACTGCTGACTTGGCCATTTCGTCAGCCAAGGTATTGCCTTTAACGTGTATTTCAACACGTTGATGTCCGAATGTATGAACAACATTGACATTGGTTAGCGTTTCTTTCAAATCTGTTACTTCTGTGGCAGCAAAGCGTTGTTCAGCTGTGGAATACAAATGTGATTTGTATGCAATCAGGACGGTCTCACCCTCATTGAATATTACATAGGTGAAACCAATGGCACCAGCAATTACTCCAATGACCAAGTGTGCTTTGTTGTTCCTTGTGTGTAAGTGTTTAGCTGAAAGTATGTGTTGTTGCAATGCTCTGAGAATGCGTGTGTTCGACTGTCCAATATTTGCTTGAAAGTCAGGACGTATTAAGCCATATAATGGTTTAATGCATTGTTCATAATCTGGAATGTATGTTCTGCCAAAGTTAAAAAAGCTCAACAGTGACTGGAGCTTTTTGATAGTGTTAGTGGTTGTAGTTGTGCGCATTGTTCTCAAAAGTGGGGCGCTAGGCTCTTGCCTTCATCTGATAATTGATATCACAAAAACAGGACTCTAAGGAAGACTATTTTTTTTTTCTTTTTAATTTAATTTGTAGTCTAATTCGGCAAATCCCATAACTATGTGGGCTACTGGTCTTACATGTTGTACAAGATCATCATCCATATGGTAGATATCATCTACGTAGGGCAATGCCTCAGGGTCAATGTCATGTAAAATTGAATTAGCACGAGCTGAGAACAGTCTTGGACTGTTTTTATACCCTTGTGGGAGACGACAATATTTTGCTGAGAGCTGAAAGTGCTAAAAATTGGTAAGTCCCTACTTTCAGGTGCTATATTTTGGCAGAAAACCCCTTGGAAATATCAAGGGTTGTTTTGTATTTTTTGCGCACTATATTGTTAATGAGTGCTGTAGGCATTTTGTATGGAAAACCTGCATGCATGACTGTTTAGATGTCTGCAGTCTAAGACTATTCTATATGAATGGTTCGGTTTGGCTATGGGATCAATGGATTGTTCATTGGTGAGACACAGGGTTCAATTACTCCCTGATACTCTAGCTGTGTGAGGATTTCCTCCACAGGTGCTCTAGCTTCATGCTTTGTTAGGTTTTGGGGTTGAGGTTGGGGCTGAGATTTAAGTGGTAATGTGGTAGGGGGAATCTTTATCGCATCCTACATGGTTACAATCTAACGCGGGTGCCAGTGCCTTTGCCAACTCTGGGAACAAGGGGCGAGAAAGATGGTTCAAATACGTCTCCCGCATAAGGGACTTTACGAACAAATTCTGGTGGCCGATCCTTTTCAACCAATAAGCTATAAATGGTAACAACGTGATCCCAAACAATGGCGTCTATTGTGTGCTTAATGTCTCCTAGTTGTAATTTTAATTTATACACCCTATCGGGTGTGGAGATGTGCATGTCCACAGCCTCAACTTGTGAGAAGTCATCAGTTGCTTTCGTCTCCAAAAACTCTTGAAGATTCCGGCGAACTATTGTGACCTCTGCTGCGCTGTCTAGCAGTGCCATTGCCCACTTCCTGTTCTTCAGTAAAGCTCTCAACCTGGGTGGCATGTGATATAGCAACTGCTGCCACTTTTTCTTTTTAATTTGTGGTTTTTGTTGGGGAAGTTTCTATTCTTTCTTAACAGAAACCTCTGATGAGCGTTGTGAGTCCTTTCTCAGTTTCGCACACTCATTTTGCTGCTCTTTATAATGAATAAAAGATTCAGCAGAAGCCCCTTATAAAGTCCCTTATCAAATCATTGCTTTCTTTTAGTCATCATCTGAGGATATTTCAACGACCTCTGGTTCACACATAGTGTACATGTGGTCTTGAAAAAAGTCAGTCAAGGAGTGCATCTTGTCGGTAACTTGTGAAGTAGAAGGCCCAGAAAGTGGTTCTCACTCTGAAGCACTCCAAGATGGTGAGAGTACCTCATTAGAAGACTTGAATGGCAGCAGTCATGTGAGCCATCTTCAGAAAGCTCTTATAAGACTGACTCTGGTTATATTGATCCATCATAGCAAGAAAGTTGCAGTAGTGACAAATGTACTACTCAGCATTGTCTCTGGTATGATCATAACAATTGTAGGAGCACTTCCACATCCAGGAAGCCCTCAGTGGGCAGCATTTATTTTCTGAAAGGACAACATAAGGTCTTCGCTGAGTTTGAAAGCCACTCACATCCCAGATAGTGTGCTAGAGTTTCTAGGCACATTTGCTCAGCTGGTTATGTGTACTCCATGTTGATGATCCCCTTGTTGGACTAGGAGGAAGATGACAGTACCACAGCCGATGAGTAGGATGGTAGAAGATCCTCCAAAAAGACTTGAGAACAAAGAGTAAAAGAATAATGGTATCAGTCCACTCAGCTTTAAATCCAGTCAACAGACCAGATCATATATTTTCAGAAAAGTGCACAATACCAGTTGTTTCTGACATGTTGAAAATCATATCAAGGATCTCAGCAAACTGAGCTGGGTATTGTGTCTGTAACAGCCCTACCTGAATTAGATAGAATAATGCAGGATTTTGTTAGTATCTCTGGATATTAGGTGAACATTATGAAAATAGATAGAATGACATGGAACTGTCCTAGTAACAGCAAGCAAATTAAAAAGGGGATGAGATACTTCAGAGTTAATATTATGCAAGATGTAGATGAGATCCCTGAACCCAATTTTGAAAACGCACTGCTGGAAGTCAGCAAATGATTGAGGAGATGGGTTCATTTATTGTTAACACTCGTGGGTAGAACAAACCTCTTAATGATTATCTTACCTTTCAAAAAAGAGTGGCTTGATAAAATATACATTAGGATTTCTAGCTTTAAGTAGGCCAAAGGGGACTTATCATACTACAGTGATTATTTCCCTATATGGGATTCACCAGGTACACCAAAATGCTTATAAGCTGTCCATTTCCATGAGGTCAGGAGGAATAGACAGATGGGGATAGGTGTTGGGAGAGGGACAAATACTACAATGGGACCAATTGATTAACACCACTAGGAAGGGACTATTGTGGTATAAATACCATAAACTGAAGAGTTGGTCCCAAGCAAAGAAAGACAAGGCATCCTCTAGGAATGACTCTGAAGAAAAGAGAGGTGGCAACATGGTACTGGTCGATATTAAACATGGAGGATGGGGATTTGAAGCTACAAACTGAACTATGGGAAGGAAACCTGCCAGAGGTTGTGGTACACGATACAGGGCAAATATCAATGACATCTTTATATTGTACAGTCAGACCTGCTTTTTTAAAAAGAAACCATATGTTCACTCTACACAGGGTATATTGGACCCCGCACAGGCCAGAAAAGATGGGCAAAAGGAAATCCTCCATTTGTTCAAAGTGTGGCACAGCAAAAGCAGATGATGTCCACATTTTTTTGGGAGCCTCTCCTATAAGGTCCTACTGGGAGGTGGACATTATGGATGAATCAAATAAGAGAATAAGGATGTGGCAACCTGTGATGGGTCATTAGGGTTAAATCAACCACCCCAGCCTTATGAATCATTGTTAAAGAATTTCTCAGGGAGTAGTAATTAACATGAGCCTTACCTTATAATTACACGTACTTCCGACTTTAGCGCTTGACCTTGGTTGAGTAAATCCGTTCCATTTTCTCCTTCCACAAATGAGATACAGAATATCCAGCTCCCGCGATTGTGGTAATGAAGGGTCGATGTCTCAGGGAGCTTGGTGTTTGTGGTAATTGAAGACAAAAAAAGCATGTCCTTCATATCAGTTGTAGGCCAAATGACACCTTCAATTATGTGTTGTGATGGATACAAGGTTCTTCCACAGCACTATAGTTTTTTAAACCACTATCACATAAGGGCAACTGATGTTGTTTAACATTAAGTAAGAAGTATTATTTATTGGCTTGTTGTGTGTGGGGCTGGATGAGGTGGGAGTAACAGATAGGACACAGTTTAAACCAGGCATCAAAGCATTACACATTTCTTGCAATGAAATTGAATTGCACAGTAGTGAACAACCTAGGGGATCCCTGCAGCTGGAAACACCAATAGATGGGTCATCTTCATTTAACCACAATAAGAGAAAGGAAATCTCCATGAATGGAATAGATGTAAATTGTGCATTTATTTGTACCAGTCTAATTATGTGTACTTTTAAAAATTATGAAAATGAAAAATTGTGATAAGCAGGGAAATAACCCCTTGTATCAGTCCTGTAACAGGTGGATTTTCACTAACTGAAAATTGTGTTTTTTCCATGGTAGTTAAGGAAGTATATGTAGATTCCTTTTTAGTCATTGTTTTCTCTGCTTTGGTCAAATTGTAAGACTATAAAATAGCTGTTTCATTCAGATATTGCCAGGGCACACTACCTGATGGACGAGTTTGTAATTTACAGCTTTTAACTGAGATTGGCCTTGTTGTAAAAGACCTAAACCCCCTTTAATAAGATCTAAGCCTGAAGACATATTGTTGTTTAAAGAAACCATTGTTTTGGCAAGTGTGTGCATGAACATTGTCGATACCTTTAGTACATTTATGCACATTTTCTTTATGTAGCTGTCAAATTCTGTCTGCAGCTTCTTTCCTTGAGTATTTGTTACATTCTTTATAGATGGCATATATCCCGGTCACTATAAATTGTGCATGGTCCCAGGAGGAAATCAGAAACATCAATATTTTCTTCACAGCTTGAGAACCAGCGTTGGCAGAGCTTGCCCACACTATATGTGGTAACGACCACAGATCTGCGGTTATTATATTGTGGACCAGGAAGATTGGCATTAGCACAGGGGTGCTGGAAAGGAAACTATGCACACTTGTTGGAACCATGTGGCCATAGGGCTAAAGTTTCAGGAGGTCTCTGGGAGAAATTATCTGTTCTATTTTGTGTTTTATAATTTCTGTAAGAGTTGGAGATATTTATTTGTGGCTGTCAATAGGTGAAGAGGGTAGAATTGACCTTTGGTATTGAGGTTTTTTTTAGGTGTTTCACTGCTCCAAACCCCAATTGGGTATTTTGATAGACAGTTTCATTCAGAAAAAATATTTGCTTTGTTATGATACATGCTTTAATGAGGACATTTTTACCTTGAGTCTGCCAATATTTGGTTCCTCGAATACTTTTCTCATCTACATTTTCTTCCAGTACTCGTATTCCTGTATGGCCAGTGTTGGAAATTACCCTTTCTGCAGGGTTATCCTCAAACTTTTTGCTTTTTTAGTCCTATTTTTCAGACCCTCTTTTTGTTGGCTTTAGGACTCTGGGCACTTTGCCACGGTTAATCAGTGCTAAAGTGCATGTGCTCTCTCCCCTAAAACTTGGTATGATTGGCATACACCTATTTGGCTTATTTAATTTACTTGTAAGTCTCTTGTAGAGGGGTATACCATATACCCCGGGCCGGTAAATTAAATGCTACTAGTGGGCTTGCAGTGCTGATTGCGCCACCCACAGAAGTAGCCTTTTAAACTTGTATCAGGCCTGCCACTGAAGTGCCTGCGTGTACAGTTTACTGCCACATTGATTTGGTAAGTGAAACTACTTGCCAGGACCTAAACTCCCTTTACCCCTTAGGTAGGCCCTAGATAACCAAATGGGCAGGGTACTGTGTATGTAAGAAGGTAGGACACATATTTGTATGTGTTACATGTCCTAGTACTGACAAACAGCCTATTTTGTTTTTCACTGCTGTGAGTGCTCATTGGTTTGCATTGGGAATTCCCTTATATATGTCTAAGTGGTTATCTCTGATCTGTGAGGAGTAGCGTGGCATGTTTGATATGTTTGAGAATCACAGTAAGAAATCCTGCTTACTCGTGTAGATGGATTTGACATAACTATTTTAGAACTGCCACCTTTATAAAGTGGGCATTTATCTGTGTTTATAACTCTAGTGCTTTGCAGCCTGACTCCAATCCATGTCTAGGGCAGAGTGACAGTTTGACTTTGTGCATACTCTCCAGACAGCCAACCATCAGGGAGGGTTAAGTGTGACAGGGTTCCATCTGCATTCATCTACATAATGATGGTCTTCCTGTGCTGGGAGAGAGGGAGGCAGGGTGTACTTTACACTTGAATAGGCTGTGTCAGGCCCATACACAAAGGGCTCATTTACCCCCAACTGATGTCTGGAGCCAGAGAAAGGGAGAAGGGAAACCCTTAGAACTGGGCAGATCTAGCTGGAACCTTCTCCCACCTTCTAAAAACTGGGAGCTGGTGTATAAGTAAAGGGGCTCTCGCCCCATGATTTTTAAAGCACTTTTTAAACTGGGATGGAACTCTGCCAGAAAGACTGATGTATTGTGGCAGGTTTTTCTGCTTGTTGCCCTGCTGCCAACTTCTTCCTGGCTTGGCTTTGTGAAGGCTGTGGTGCTGCAGGGAGAGATCGTCTAGGACCTCTGGCTTTGACATGCTGGTCTGCCTGGCCCCTGCTACCTGCTTTCTGTGCCCCACCTGTGTTCTTAACGCAGGGTGAGTGCTGTCCTATGTGCAGCCTATTGCCCAAGATCAGTGTGTAGGGTGCTCTGAACTTCACAGTGAGTGTTGAATGCTGTCATACCACTCCCCTGACCTGCACAGGGCCCAGAACCTTGTACTCCTCCCCACACGTTGTGTTGTCCAGGATTAAGAGGCGTTTGACTTGTGGTGGCTTTCCCACAAAAGGGTGTTGCCCACCCTGCCTGGGCCAGGGGAAGTGTCAGAACTGCCACACCGAGTACTTGCAGCACCCACCTAAGCAGCAAAGCAGCTTTTCTCTGACCCTTTAGGATATCCCCAGTGCGGCTCACCCAGCAAGGGAATCTCAATGGGTGACCTGTCCTGGACAGAAAGTATGTGGGCCCATTTACACTGTGTTTAACTGTGTCACTTAGCCCCGAGGACCCCTCTAGCAGGGCCTCCTTCTCCACGAGGCACCCGGAGCTCACAAGCAGGAGGCTAACCCTTGCAACTGGGGCTCCTGAAGTAGCAAATGTTGACCGAGGGTGGGCGCTCCCCGGCCCAGCCCAAATATCTCCAGCCGCAGAATGGACACACCCATTCAACCAAAGGTTCTGCTCCTGAGGATGCACCGCTTGCTTTTGGGCAGACACTTTTTTGCTCACTCAGCAAGCAGGGAGGCCAACGAGGTCTCCCCACCGACATCAGCAGTGCAGACGTTCTTCACAAAGGTGAAACAATCCTTGATGCGGTCAGAATCCCTATAGAGTCTTTATGGTGGGATGGGGACTCAGATGTCTCCTCAGCCCAAACCCATGTTTTGTACCTAAAAGAATATTTAATGCTTCCCAGCGGGCTGAAATTTACTGCATTTACCATAATAGGAGCCCGGGTGGCCCTGTGCCTGAATGTATATGATATTTGTTGTAGGTTCTAACCCTCCATGCACTTAGCTGTCTTAGTGTGGTGACCCATGCACCTGGGACCTATGACTTGTTACCTATCACATGGTTGCTTTACATGGTTAGTGAACTGAGACCTGCAGCAGTGAGTCCATACAAGGCCTGGGATTCAGACCTGGTGTTCGCTAATGTGATGATTCAGGTGTTGTACTGATGCATGTCAGGACCCCAGCAGGATACAGATCAGGTTGATACATGCAGTCATTAAGGCTGGCGATGCTTTTTGTCTAATGGTATATGGTGATTATGTGGTCACGGGCCAAACTTACCTGCTGCGTTCCCTGCCCTGGGGTTGTGATGTTGGACAATTTTATTTGTTTCTAACTAAGATAACGAGTACTGACTCAGGATCAGCAGTGCGCGCACAGTATTCATGCATATTGTTGTTTTGTATTATGTTTTATGCACAAGATACAATATGCATATATTTTTATATAACCCCATGTGGAGTCTCTTTTGTGGTGTATTTTTTTGTGTCACTGGCATGAGTGTGTTGCACAAATGATTTACACATGTCCTCTGAGGATAGGCCTGACTGCTCTGTGCCAAGCTACCAGGGGGTGAGCACAGGTTATTTTTGGTGTGTAACTGACTCACCCTGACTAGAATGGTGGGTTCTGCCTGGCAGAGGTGCAAACCCCAGCCAACCAGAAAGCCCATTTCTAACAGCCAAATTTTAGTTGAATTCCTATGAGTAAATCAGTTTATTGGTAGTGATTAAATTCTTCTGGAATTGTGTGGATGCTGTGAAAAATTGAAAGCTAAGGGATATAACCTGCCCTCACTCTGGAAATAGGGGAATTTCTTTAAAAACTTTGGATGAACATTAAAGGGCGGAGCTTCACAATCCTCCCATTGTGTGTAAATGTATATCTCTCTAGGATAACTAATTGTATATATGTAATAGTGTGCACAATGATGGAAACAATACATGTATTTATAATCCAATGCATTTAAGGAAAGATCTGCATTGTCCCAAGTGGTATATGTCCGTAAATTAGACTTCAGACATTTTACAGTTTCAGTATCCTAGTCATCTAAAACAGAACCAGGAATAATCCCATAATTCATTTAAACTTTCAACACATATGGATAATGCAATGTCTCAGTCAATACCATACTTTGCACTCAGGCACAGGAGAAGCTGTGATCTTTGCAGCGTAAAGAGCTCATCGAACTCTGTGAGATGAGAGATGTGGTTAAAGTTCCTCGAATCGAAGGGTGTGGAACAATCATTTTTAGGGACATAATATCCATTCAGTAGCAGTTGAAAATGGTCAGTGTTTTCAGCAACATAATGAAAATAAACACTCCAATAACGATCCAAACACAGGACCACAGTGGTATGAAGTACCTGTCATGAAACCAATGAAAAACAAGCAGAAATTGATGGCTTAGGGTGACTGTGAGGCGAGATGAAAAGTCCTCTCTGTAGAATTCAGCTTCATTCTCATAAAGAGTTGCTTCTCGAAAACACATCATCTCAATCAATGTTGGATTACGAAGAGAGTCATTATAAACTATGGGTGTTGCTTCTAACAATTGCAAATGTAATGATGGGAGTTCACATTTATCCACAGAATCCACTGCTTTGTTCAAAGTTGTAGATACAATATGCTCAAATATTCCTGCATGGGTACCCAAGTGAGTGATCGTATTGCTCCCTTCTAGGGGTAGTTCATTGAAAGTGGGAGAGGCTGAGAGGATCTACTTTAAACCTTCTTGATGTCAAGGAGGGTCTGCTGTACATAATTGGCCACATAGTTCATCTTGATGGGGTCAATCGATACCTGGGGCCCTATTACAGATAGGGGACACTTTTCCTCTATGCGCATTGGACCTCTATGCAGGTGTGATTGGTGCAAACAGGGAAAGTGCCCCCTCTTCTGTTCAATAGGCTATCCTCAGGGCAGCTAGTAACCTGCCCTGCCAGGGCAGCGGAATCAAGAAAAATACAGAACAGCTGTTTAAAAGCCGTACTTCACAGGAGCAGAATGTTGCATAGGTCCCAACTCCCCTCCTAGGAAACGCTCTCGAGAATTATGAAGGGTCAAGGAAACTCCTGGGGGGGGGGAGGGAAGGGGATTGGGATAGAGGAGACTGTCTTCCTCTAGATTCTCAGGTGCCGCTTTGGTATTCACCCAGTGTGCTTTTGTTGCCTTTGTATGCTCAGGCGATGCTGCATGAATTGTAATATAAAATCACATAATTAATATTCCTACACTCTCCCCTAATCTGAAACTATTGTGCTATAATACCCTTTTACTTTATCTAGTTTACCCTCTAGAGTAAGGACATTAGTCTCTCTTCTGTGTAAAATGCTTGTGTAGTAGAATTATATGATTGTATATTTAAATATATGTAATTTCTTTTGCTGTTCTCTGTTCTAATGTTGCCTTTTTTAGAATTCTATTCTTCCTCACATATTTCGTATTTGAGTTTTAAAGGTCTGTCTCCGTTGTTACTCTTCAAATCAAGCGCTGTATTCTGTTTTGTATAAACATGCCGTATTTTTGTCAAACACATTCAGTACTTATGTTAATAACTGTATTTCCATATAACATTTTCTATTGAAGTTCATGGGCGGGTAAAGAAAGGAATTCCTTATTGTAAGGCAAGTGGTTCCTAATTTCTCTCATAGAATCCTCCAACACCCATTCCTGCATTTCTTTTTGTGTCATCACTAAGTTCTTCATCAAGTGTTTCTCCAGCTGTGGCCCCAGTACTTTTTGTCTCAGGAATTATGTTTTGATCTTGTACAGGGGATTTTTGTCCGTAAGTGTTTATCCGAGATAAGGCATCAGCTTTTCATTTTGATTTCCAGGCCAACAAGTAATTACAAAATTGTAATCTGCAAAGTACAGAGACCAACGCAACTGTCTCAACATCAAGGGTTCTTGCAAACTTCAAGAATTGCACTTTTCTATGGTCAGTAAACACTGTGACTGCATAGCTCGTCCTTAGGAGATAGTGTCCCCATTCTTTGAAGTCATTTTTTATTGCAAGCTGCTCTTTTTCTGTGATTATCTAATTCATTTCCACAGGAATCAACTTCAAGGATCTATAAGCCACTGGGTGTAATAGACCTGTTTCTTTGTGCCTTTGAGACAATACCCCACCAATGACCTGACCAGAGGCATCTATCTCCAAGTAAAATGGCTCAGAAAGGTCAACGAAGAGTAAAACGGGCGTGTGATAAAGTTTTTCTTCAATTGGAAGGCCTCATTTGCTTCTTCGGACCACTGAAAAATAACTCCTTTCTTCAATAATCTGGTAAATGGAATGATCTTCTTGGAGAAATCTTTAATAAACCTCTGGTAAAAATTGGCAAAGCCAATAAAACTTTGTATCTCATTCACAGTAGTAGTAGGGGGGCAATCAATTATTGCCTTTATCTTCTTCTCATCCATGATTATGCCTTTAGGAGAAATTATGAACTCCCAAAAATTCACTGATTTTACATTGAAAGAACATTTCTCTAACTTTACATATAAACTGTTCTCTCATAATCGCTGCAAGATTCCTTTCACCGGACTTTGATGCTCTTCTTCTGAGGTGGAATATATTCATATATCATCAATATACACTATTGCACATTGGTCTATGAAATCCTTCAGCACACCACTGATGAACTATTGAAACATCTCTGGTGCGTTGCAGAGGCCGTAGGGCATCACTTGACATCCATAGAACACCTACCTTGTCCTGAATGAGGTTTTCCACTCTCCTCCCTCGCACATTCTAATGAGGTGATAAGCCCCACTTAGATCCAGTTTAGTGTAAATTTTATCTTCTTTTAGCTGATCTAACAGGACATAGATAAATGGTAGGAGGTAATGATTTTTGATGGTGATTCGCTTCAATGCTCCATAGTTGATACAGATTCTTAACTCACCTTCCCGTTTTGGTACAAAGAATAAAGGTGAGGAAACTGGTGTCTGTGAAGGTATTTTTGAGTATATTCTTTAAAGTGTTGATTTTCAGCTTCCGTCAAAGCGTAAATGTGACTACATGGTAGGTTTGCACATCAACAATTCGATTTTACAGTCATACGACCAATGTGGAGAAAGCCTTTCTTTATCCACCTCATTGAAGACATCATCAAACTCTCTATATTCCTCTGGTATCTCTGTGGTGTGCACCACACACACAACTATTATATTTTCACACATCGTAGCTGGGTTGGGCTCCTTTTTATGGGGCTCTGCATTGTAACAAAGACCTTTACAATAACTTGAATCTATGATGATGGTTCGCTTACCCCAGTTTATGGTAAGATTATGTTATGTTCATCAAGGTAATACCAATATAAGTTGGAGCTGTGGGGTGTCAGTGAAGTTGAATTGAATCTCTTCTTGATGCCCTTCTGGAGATATGAATGCAACCAGCTTGGTGTGGCTAACTATAGGACCCAATGAAAAGTTGGTTCCATCCACCACTCTTACTGCGTCACTTTTGTTTTTCTAAATTGCTGTTATCCCTACGTTAGTCTCAAATTTAATATCACAGAAATGTCCACTTGCTCCTGAATCCACGATGACAGCCACTTCTAAAAGAGTGATTTCTCTGAATTTAAGCGGCATCGACAAGGTGAGATATGGAGAGGACAATTGTAAGGTATTAGCTACCTGGTGATTTCTCTGAGTTGTATCTTGAGTAGCACTCACCAGTCCAACCCCTCCTACTTGTGGTGCTGCAAGTTTTACTTATGCAAACTTTTGGGCTTCTTCGGACAGATCGTGACAATGTCCGCTTGCTCCACAGTATAAGCACAAATTGTTTAATCTTCCTTTTTCTTTCTTTTTCTTGATAAGGGGACCCCTTATCTCACCAGTTTGCATCAGTGGTACACACTGATCCTTCTCTGGAGTTCTTGAGGCATCCGTCCTCATTCGGGCGAATTAGGGAACACTTGAATGAAATTCCCTCCTTTGTTCACTCTTTCTTTCCATTTGTCTGTAGTCTATTTCAAGAACTAAATCTATGAGAACTGAAACTTCTGTTGGTCTGTTAGGAATTTGAACAAATGCGTCTTTCTAATCATCCTTCAGACCCCGATAAAACATGGCAGCTCTTTTACTCTCTGACCACTCTGTTTCAACCACCAACTTGTTGAATTGTGCAAGATATGCAACTAAGTTTTTCTTTCTTTGCTTTAACTCAAGTAATTCATTATCAGTGGCTTGAGTCACCTTTCTTCGGTCAAAAATCTCAGAAACTCCTTCTTGAATTCTTCAAAGTCATGTAAGATGGTTGTACCTTGAGGAACTAGAAGCATTGACCACAAAGCTGCGTCTCCACTTAGGTAGGACAGTATGAAGGCTATACGAGACTGTGCATCAAGAAAATTCCTTTGGCAATATATGAAATGAAAAGAGGTTTTGGTTAAGAAAATCTAGGAATTTTGTAGCTCCCCACTAAACTGTTCAAGTGGTGCTAAAGGTATCACTGAGGCCAAGGAGTGAACAATCTCAGTGGTGACTCTGGGCAATGGAACAGGAGTGGAACCAGAAGCCTTGATATCTGGAGCTGAAGGATAAAAATTAACACCTGAAGTAAAACGTCCCAGCTTAGAAGCTAACTCTGAAGTTTCTCTTCTAGATGTCTCCATATGTTGCTTGAGATTTCTATTTTCCTCCATCACTGCCCTTAGTTCCTTCTAAATAACTTCTAATATTTTTATCAGACTTTTAAAATCATAACCTTTAGTCATTCAGCTCATATGAATAATATTACATGGGCACTTCACTCTGTCTAAACCTCACACATGCACTAGTGGTACCTGTACTTCACAGGAGAAGAATATTGCGTAGTTCCCTCCTATGAATCCCCATAACCCTCTCAAGATTTATGAAGGGTCAAGGAAACTCTGGGAAGGGGCTCGGGGGGTGGGGGGGTTGGGATAGAGAAGAGACTGACTTTGTCTAGATTCTCAGGTTCTGCTTTGGTATTCATCTAGTCTGCTTTTGTTGCATTCATATCCTCAGGGGATGCTGCATGAACTGTAACATAAAATCATATCAATCATTTTTGTACACTCTCCCCTAATCCAAAACTATTGTCCTGTTCTAACCTTTTAATTTTTTTCTGTCTTATCCTCTAGACTAAGAACGTTAGCCTCTCTTCAGTGTAAAATGCTTGTGTAGCACAATTATATATTTGTATATTTAAGTGTATGTAGTTTCTTTTGTTGTTCTATGTTCCAATATTGCCTTTTTTAGAGGTCTACTCTTCATCAGATATTTGGTATCTGGGCTCTAAAAGTCTTTGGTGGTCATTACAACCCTGGCGGACGGTGTTAAAGGTGCGGTAATACCGCAAACAGGCCGGCGGACAAAAAAAGGGAATCATGACCCTGGCGGAAACCGCCAACAAAGCCACTTTAACACACCGCCCGCCACGGCGGTACAGACAAGCAGCACGGCGGTTACCGCCAACAGACAGGAGGGAGACAATGTACCGCCCACACTATTAGAATCCGCCAATCCGCCACCTTTTCCGGGGCGGACGCACCGCAGATAAAAACACGGCAGAAACAGCTTTTGCAATGGGAAAACGCTCACCTCAACACATCCCACGAGGAAGGAGGACACCATGGAGCCCGAATTACAAATCCTACCTGCCCTTGTTTTTCTGCTCCTTTACGACCAACAGCCACGTAGGCGCAGAAGATACCGGTGAGTACTGCACCTACGACACGCGGGAGGGGGGAGGCAAAAGTTAGGGGGACACCCACCAAACACCCCCACCCCCACCCTCGCATATCACAACATACACACCAATGCAGTCACAAAAATCACAGTAACAACCCACAATCCCCCCGGAAGAATGCAAAGACAATGTGAAAATCAGGCAAACATTGTAATGTGCCAATATACATGTCATACAAAAATATACAGATATACATATCTCAAAATCACTCTTATTTACACATACAGTCCGAGAAGTAGTGCAGATATGTACACAACAATGTCCGTGCACCAACAGTCCAAAAAAGCATGGGCGAGGCCCACAATAGATACCTGACCAAAATCGGAGAGAACACTGCCGGGGGATCAGATAGAAACACTACAGGCACCTCAGGAGGAAGGGAAGGGGGGGCACCTCAGCCAGATGAATGCGAAGCCAGATCCACGACGGGGCTCCATGCCCATTGATGTATCCTGGGGAGTGCAAAGCCACAGTCTCACAAGTCACTACAGTGGGTGGTTTGCCCACTGTGCCATCCTGGGGAGTGCAAAGCCACAGTCTCTCAAGTCACTACAGTGGGTGGTTTGCCCACTGTGCCATCCTGGGGAGTGCAAAGCCACAGTCTCTCAAGTAGATGCAGGTCTCCACTGGTTCTGGAGGGGGACTGGTGCCCAGACTGGATGAGTCTCCACGTGAAAGTACCTGTCCTGTCACTGTCCCAGCTGCACATGGGATAAGGATGCCTGATGTGGCGGTCCATTCATTCCTAGACGGTGCATGCCCTGTTCAGCGGTGCTTTGCCATGGCCGTCTTTGCCCTGTTCAGCGGTGCTTTGCGATGGCGTTTCAGGACTGTTCAGCAGTGCTTTGCCATGGCGGTTTTTGCCCTGTTCAGCGGTGCTTTACCATGGCGTTTCAGGACTGTTCAGTGGTGCTTTGCCATGGCGGTCTTTGCCCTGTTCAGCGGTGCTTTGCCATGGCGTTTCAGGACTGTTCAGCGGTGCTTTGCCATGGCAGTCTTTGCCCTGTTCAGCGGTGCTTTGCCATGGCTTTTCAGGACTGTTCAGCGGTGCTTTGCCATGGCGATCTTTGCCCTGTTCAGAGGTGCTTTGCCATGGCGATCTTTGCCCTGTTCAGCGGTGCTTTGCCATGGCGGTCTTTGCCCTGTTCAGCAGTGCTTTGCCATGGCGATCTTTGCCCTGTTCAGCGGTGCTTTGACATGGCGGTCTTTGCCCTGTTCAGCGGTGCTTTGCCATGGCGTTTCAGGACTGTTCAGCGGTGCTTTGCCATGGCGGTCTTTGCCCTGTTCAGCGGTGCTTTGGCATGGCGGTTCTGATACGGACATTGGCGTGTGGCATGACGATCTCTACACTGGGCATTGGTGTGTGGCATGACGATCTCTACAATGGGCATTGGTGTGTGGCATGACGATCTCTACAATGGGCATTGGTGTGTGGCATGACGTTCCATCATTGCCCAGTGGAGCTGTGGCATCCTGGCCCCTCCTGGGCTGTGACTCTGGCGGTGGTCTCTGGACCAGTGACGATACTTGTGCCCTCCTGGGCTGTGACTCTGGCGGTGGTCTCTGGACCAGTGACGATACTTGGGCCCTCCTGGGCTGTGACTCTGGCGGTGGTCTCTGGACCAGTGACGACGGTGCTGGCGGTTGTGTCTGGACCGCCGGATATGATGGCGCACTTCTCTGCCGTGACACTCACAACAGGCTGGGCAGACTTCCTCTGGACCTTCCACACCTTTGTTGGAGTTACAGCTGACTCACCAATCGCCTCCGATCCCATGTCATTTGTTGTCCCACCAGGAGTCTTAAGACGGTCCCGTCGTCCACTCTCCATTTTCAGAGCCTTTACAGGGGGTGGGCTGCCACTGCCTTGGCTCCGGGTCCTACTGCCTGCCCTGGTGGACGGTGCACTCCAAAAACCTGGAACACGCACCACTGGTACTGGAGGCTTTTTGGCTGAGGCGCTACGACGGGACTGATGAGTGGGAGGGGGGCAAAAAGGTCAATTTGACAGAGGGACAGTTTCTGACGAACACTGGGATGGGTAGCTGGAGGGGGTCTGGGAGTGGAGGAAGTGGAGGTGGGTGTAGGAGGTGTCACTTTAGGTGTTTTGGGTGCAGGTGCAGGTACTGGAGGCTGTCATGAGGTGGATGGATGTTGGGTGAGTGATTGCCGGCATTTGGGTACTTTGGGAGGGGTCGTCACAGACACATTGGGAGAGGACACAGGGGACGTGTAAATGGCAGTGGAGGTGGTGAGTGCAGGTGAGCGGCTTGTGGTGCTGGGTGTCCTGGTGCGAGTCCTAGTGCCTGTAGATGTGGTGCATGCAGGTGTGTGTGTAGACGAGACTGGGAGTGAGGAGGGAGAAGAGGAGGAGGAGGACACAGTGGAGACAGTGGATGTTGCTGTGTCTGTATGTGGGTGAGGCTTGCGTGAGTGCCTGTGGGTTGTGTGGTGCCTATGTTTGCTTGAGCTACTTGTGTGTGTTGACTTCTGTGCATGCTGGTCTGTAGGTGTGCTTGGGATGGGCTGGGGTACAGGAGATTGGGTCTGGGTGGAGGAAGTTGGAGGGGGGAGGCTGGACACAGGGACAATGGCTGCCATCAGTGCTGAGGCCAGAGATTGCAGGGTTGGCTGAAGGACAGCCTGACCAGAATGAATGCCCTCCAGGAATGCATTACCGTGTTGCAACTCCCTTTCTACACCCTGGATGGCATTCACAATGGTAGACTGCCCAACAGTGAGTGACCTGAGGAGGTCAATGGCCTCTTCACTGAGGGCAGCAGGGGTGTCTGGGGCAGGGCCTGAGGTGCCTGGGGCGAAGGTGATGCCCACCCTCCTGGGTGAGCGGGCATGGGGCGAACGCTGAGGGGCTGCTGGGAGGGCGGTGCTGGTAGGGGGGATGGCGGCTGTACCTGTAGAAGTGGGGCGCACAGGTGGTGCCGCCACCACAGGGGAGCTCCCATCCACGGACGAGTCTGTGTCGCTGGTTTGTGATCCCCTGGCCGACGTGAAGCTCCCCTCGCCCTCCGTCCACTGGTGCATTCAGAGTCTGTGGTGTGGCCCTCCATGGCCATTTGGGATGCAGCTCCCTCGTGCTCCGGTGCCACTGTACCTCCGCCTGATGATGCTGATGTACAAAAGGACAGGGAGAGCAGGAAAAGGGGGGAGACAGAACAACAAGAATTTTAGTGCATGGCATACCTCTACCGTTGGCGGACAAGACAGACGCAGCAGCCCCCTGCATTACGCCGTTCTCCTGCCCTCTGCACATGCAATTTCTGGGACATGGCCTACATGGCAATGGTGGGAATCTGCGCACATTGGTGCCACAGGGGCAACTATACCTCAACTTGGCACTCTGCTGAGGTGGGGTTGAGTGCCACATGGCCTACATAATGGAGGGGCCTTGCCTACCTAACTCGCCCTGGCCTAGGGACACCCACAGCCCACCTCCCCCACCCAGACACCTCCACTGCACGCAAACTCCGCTGAATGAGGTTGTACTCACCCCCTTGTGTCTGCTGTGATGTCCTCAAGTGCCCATCCAACTCAGGGTAGGCCACCGCCAGGATCCGGAACATCAGGGGGGTCATGGTGCGACGGGCACCCCTCCCACGTTGGGAGGCCATCCCCAGCTGAGCCTCTGCCGTCTTCTTGCTGCAGCGGCGGATGTCCTCCCATCTCTTACGGCAGTGGGTGTCCCGTCTCTGGTGGGCCCCCAGGGTCCGGACCTCCTTGGCGATGGCACGCCAAATGTCCCTCTTTTGGTGGGCGCTGACCTACATGACATGCACAAGGAAAGAGGAAGAGTCATTGCCAACTGCACCGTCAATGTGAGTGGCCCCCTCCCTACTCTGGCCATGTGGCCCATTCATTCCCATGCATGACTGTTCTATGTACTCTGCCCCCTACCCTCTTCCACCCAGCCCTCTCCACCCAGGCCTAGCCCATACAACGTGCTCCCTTGGTACTAACCTGTTGGTCTGGAGGACCGTAGAGTAGCGTGTACTGGGGGAGGACCCCATCCACAAGTTTCTCCAACTCCTGTGCAGTGAAGGCAGGGGTCCTTTCCCCAGACGCAGCAGCCATCGTCGCTTCCAGACCGAGGTCACAGCAGCACTAGCAGTGTAGGTCCTCTCCTGTCGAAGGTCAGGTATCTAGTGATTGAACAGATAGAAAATGGCGGTCACATCCGCGGCAGTGACGTCCGCGGCGGTGCGCATCATCACCGCCGGCGCACCTGCTCATTGGCTCCTGGGACCCATAGGGTCCAATATTAACCAATGCAGCATTGCGCCGTGGTCTACGACCGCCTACCGCAACCGTGTGCAACGCCAGAGCAGTTACCCCACAATCCCATTGTCCCAGTTTAGAGGTCAGGCAGCCGCCATTTCAGGGGCCCACCACGCTTCATTTACTACTGCGTCACACATAGCTAGGCCTATACTCAACACACATACAGGAAGGCTTTTTTGTCTGGTGTGGTCTTGTGTGTAACTGTGGGTACATACCTGGAGGAATAGTGACTCGTTCTTCGCTGTTGTCCTTCTTAGGCACCGTCAGCTGGGACATATGAGAAGATGGCGGAATCCTCCGGTGTACCGACCGCTGGTGGACCTGTTGACAATGGAAGAAAGACACATCATCGTCACCTACCGGTTTGACCGTGCCACAATCCAGGAACTATGTACCCAGTTGGAGCCAGACCTGATGTCACCAATCCGCCATCCGACTGGAATCCCCCCTGACGTACAGGTGCTGTCAATGCTCCATTTCCTTGCAAGTGGGTCATTTCAGACAACAGTGGCCATGGCATCAGGGATGTCCCAGCCTATGTTTTCCAACGTGCTGTCCAGAGTGTTGTCTGCCCTGCTGAAACACGTAAGGAGATACATCATTTTCCCTGAGGTGGAGGATTTGCCTACAGTGAAAGGTGACTTCTATGCCCTTGGACATATCCCCAACATCATAGGTGCCATTGATGGGACACATGTAGCTCTGGTCCCCCCCGCAGGAGTGAACAGGTGTACAGGAACTGGAAGAGTTATCATTCCATGAATGTCCAGATGGTCTGTTTGGCAGACCAGTACATCTCGCAGGTAAATGCTATGTTCCCTGGCTCTGTGCATGACGCATACATCCTGCGGAATAGCAGCATCCCTGATATGATGGGCCAACTCCAGAGGCACCGTGTATGGCTATTGGGGGACTCTGGTTACCACAACCTTTCGTGGCTATTGACCCCAGTGAGGAATCCCAGGACCAGGGCAGAGGAACGGTACAATGATGCCCATGGGCGGACTAGGAGGGTAATCAAACACTCCTTCGGCCTTCTTAAGGACAGGTTCAGGTGCCTCCATATGACAGGTGGATCCCTATTCTACTCACCGAAGAAGGTGTGCTACATCATCATCGCCTGCTCCATGCTCCATAATTTGGCATTGCGACGCCAGGTGCCTTTTCTGCAGGAGGATGATCCAGATGACGGTGTTGTGGCAGCTGTGGAGCCTGTGGAGCCAGTGGACAGTGATGAGGATGAAGCTGAGGATGAAGAAAACGACAACAGGGAGTCAGTCATACAGCAATATTTCCAGTGACACACAGGTGAGAAAATTTTCTGGTTTAAAATTACATTAACTTTCACACATCTACCTCTATCCTGTACCTACGTTTCACTAACTATTTGTTAATTGAGTTGTACCCTTCCATTTCAGTTTCACAAGTGTGGTAACCTACGTGTCAACGGCTTGCATCTTTCAAGGGCTTGTGATGTGTGACATTGGTATGTTAGCCTTACAATGGGTAACCCATTATGACACTGTAATTGATAATACAAAGTTCCAAATCATAGACTGACTCAAGATTTTTTTGGCTTTCAAGGGTGTTTATTTAAGTGCTAAAAAAATCAAGGAAGTTTGTAAAATGGTGATGGGTGATGGTGGAGGAATGTCCATGGCAGAGTCCAGTCTATTTGTCTCACAGGTGCACTGCCCATCTGGGCATTGGAAGTGGAGCTGGGGCAGTTCCAATCTGGACAGGGTGACAAAGTGGGACAGTGGGGGGACAATCAGGATGGTCTTATTTCCTGGCGGGGGTCTTGCCATCTTGCTCTGTCCTGTTCCTGGATCTCAGGGACCGCTTGCGTGGTGGTTGTCCGTCTGCAGGGGATGGGGTGCTGGTGTGTTGGTCCTGTGGCAGGGCGTCCTGTCTTCTAGCGCCAGTGGAGGTGGTGGGCAGTTCGTCGTCCTGGCTAGTGTCAGGGGCCCCTTGGAGTGCCACGGTGTCCCTCAAGGCCTTTTGAATGTCCGTCAGCACTCCTATGATGGTGCCCAGGGCGGAGCTGATGGTCCTGAGCTCCTCCCTGAACCCCAAATACAGTTCGTCCTGCAGACGCAGGGTCTCCTGCAACTTGTCCAGGACCGTGGCCATCGTCTCCTGGGAGTGGTGGTATGCTCCCATGATGGAGGATAGGGCCTCGTGGAGTGTTGGTTCCCTTGGCCTGTCCTCCCTCTGTCGCACAGCAGCCCTCCCAGTTCCCCGGTGTTCCTGTGCCTCCGTCCCCTGGACTGTGTGCCCACTACCACTGCCCCCAGGTCCCTGTTGTTGTTGGGGTGGTGGGTTAGCCTGGGGGCCCTGTAGTGGTGGACACACCGCTGATTGACCTGTCCTGGGTAGGGAGGTTTGGGCCCGCTGGGTGGGTGCTGTGCTGGTGTTACCAGAGGGTGGCAGCTTGGTGTTGGGCTGTGGCTGGGCAAGGGGAACCGACTGTCCTGAGGCCCACGATGGTCCGGGCTGGTCATCAGGATCCAGTGGGGCAGAGCTGCTGTCGTCACTGTGGGCCTCTTCTGGGGGTGGAGTGGTGTTGTCTGGACCCTCTGGTGTGGTGACGTTCCTTCGGGTTCCTGCAGGGGTATAAGCACATGATTATAGCATCTGTGTGTGTAATGGTGTGCAATGGTTGGGTGTGCGTGATCCCCAGTGCAGGCATTCCTGTGTGGGGGCTTGTGTGATGATGGTTGGGGACGTGTTCTGGGTATGTGCAGTGGGCATGCTTTGGTGAGGGGTGCCCATGCTTAGTTGTGTCATGCAGGGCTTGGTGTTGGGATGGGTGCTTGGTGTCATGTGTAGATTGGTGAGGATTTGGGGTGATAAGGGAGGGTGTGAGGGTGGGGGTGTGTGATAGCATGCAGGTAGGGTGGGGGATGTGATAGTTAAGATTTGATTTACCAGTGTCCCATCCTCCACTGACTCCTCCGAGGCCCTCAGGATGCAAGATGGTCAGGACTTGCTCCTCCCATGTTGTTAGTTGTGGGGGAGGAGGTGGGGGTCCTCCGCCAGTCCGCTGCACCGCGATGTTGTGCCTGGAGACCGTTGAACGCACCTTCCCCCGTAGGTCGTTCCAGCTCTTCCTGATGTCGTCCCTATTTCTTGGGTGCTGTCCCACGGCGTTGACCCTGTCCACTATTCTGCGCCATAGCTCCATCTTCCTGGCTATTGATGTGTGCTGTACCTGTGAGCCAAATAGCTGTGGCTCTACCTGTACGATTTCCTCCACCATGACCCTGAGCTCCTCCTCGGAGAAGCGGGGGTGTCTTTGCCGTGACATGGGGTGTTATGTGTGATGTGTGGGGTGGTGTATGTGTTGATGAGTGTGGTGAGTGTAGTGGTATGTGGTGTTTTGTGCGTGGATGTTGTGTGGGTGATGGTGTTGTGTGCCTCTGTGTGATGGGGTTGTCAATAGCTGTGCTGTCTCTCTGGCCTTCTCTCAGAATTTCTGGTTGTAGGGGTTTGTGTGTGATGTGGGTGTGTGTTTTATATTGTGTTGGGTGTGTGGAAGTGGTGTGTGTATGTGTATCAGGTGTGTGTATTTGGAATTATCCAATGTGGCAGTGTTTTGGAGATGTGTGTGTATTTTGAGCGCGGCGGTGTGTACCGCCAATGGAATACCGCGGTTGAAAGACCGCCGAGTGGATTCGTGGGTCGTAATAGCATGGGCGTGTTTCTGTTGGCGTGGAGGATTTGTTTCCGCCAGTTTATCGCTGACCTTTGGTGTGGCGGTGTTGTGTGGGTGTCTGAATTTCGGCGGATTCCATGATGTGTGTCATAATAGCTCTGGCGGTCTACCGCGGCCGCGGCGGTGTGTTGGCAGTCTTCTGCACGGCGGTAAGCGCCTTATACCGCCAATGTTGTAATGACCCCCTTTATCTGTTGTTACTCTTCAAAACAAGTGCTGTTTTTTCTTTTGTATAAACATGCAGTATTTTTGTCAAACACATTCAGTACTTACATTTTTTGGTAGGTTCAACACTTGTGTGACCAGATGGATGGGAAACCACTGCTATTCCTCTGGCCTTCAGGTAAACGACTTGCTGGTAAGTATTAGTTTGCTGAATTTTTAATTTTGTCTTCTCACTGTGGTTCAATGTCTTGAATTACCTCTACTGAGTCTACAAGGACAGACACTAAGGCAGAACACTAACACACTGATACAAGTGTGGTAGAAAGAGAGACACACACCTGACTAACAACTAGCTTCTGTGTACATGCTCATAAACAGTGCTTCCTGGAGATTCACTGAGGTGAAGTGCACTGCTTAGAACGTTGCAAGTGCACTTCATCAACTTCTTGGTTCCCTTGCAGGAACTCCAGAAGAGAACAACTAGACCGATAACCTTCATTAGATGCGATCACCCCCTTTTGGATCCGCTGGTGCCACTTGGAATGCCAAGTTGATAAGGCGCTGAGTTTTACAGCTACCAAGAGTCTTTACTTAGCCCAGTTGGAGATGACACAAATGTTCTGTGGGGTTTTTCTTGTGAGGCCTTGGTGAAACCTGACAGTGTTTCTCTGTGCAGATGGCAACCCATCTGCAGTTTGAAGATGGATTAGAGGTCCCCTTGCAGGCAGGTGTAGTGTGTCACTGCACCTGCCTGCCGGGGAATGCCAGGGGGTCCATGGGACCCCCTTTCATCCCTCCAGAGGGTTGCCTTTAGGATGCTTCCAAAAGGCATGTTTGCCTCTGTGCCCATGTCGGTAAAACATTGCAGACACAAAGGCAAAGAGATTTCCTCATTTGCATGGGGCTGCACCTCCATGTAAATGAGAGAATGAGAGAATGCCCTCTAATGATAGCACTGGCAGTACATGTGTGCCAGCACTTTCTGTATTACAGAAGGGGACGTACAAGCTTTTGCAGCCTCTTCTGTAATATCAGAGTGCCCCAAGGTCACACAAAGATGGCCCAAATGCCCCTTCCACCCCAGGGTCACTTCTCTACTGCAGCTCTTGTCGGTTTTTCATTGAACCAGACAAAGGAGGCAGGATTCAATTTTGTTTGCTTTTTACCCCAATAGCTGGAATTAGTGGTCTGCAGAATGGTTCAAAAGATTGCTTATTATGAGTCTTTTCAAAAACTAGATCCACTGGTTGGCAGCTGTAAACACCTTCTCTTCGCTGTTTTATGGCTTCCGAATGTTTCAGATTGGACAGCTTGTCTCTGACTTTTTCAAACTCTGTATGACATTTAAACACTGTTCCAGGTCAAACTTTTTTGCCTACCAAGGATTAGCCAGGGCAGATATATACATGGGCACTCTGAAGAATACTTTGTATGACGTGCGCCCATCTAATTTTTGTCTGGGCAAGTTATTTAATTCTCTCTGAACTCCACAAGGATGGTACCAACTAAGAAATGAACGTAGTACCCTAGCAGTCAAGGAGTGTTTAACCATGCTATTTGTGCACTCAACTAATCCGTTACTCTCTGCTCAATATGGATTGCTGAATTGCACACATATTCCCAGAGCAGACATGGCATCTCTTTAACTCTTGGAGGCAAAGTCAGACCATTTTCTGAATGAAATTTAAGAACTGCTCCCATGGCTATCAGAACTGCAAATCCTTTGCGCCTACTCAGGACCCTTAATCTCTCTGTGGCAACATCCATAGAAATCAAGAACATGATTGATTGGCACCGATATGAGCTTATATTGGTTAAGAGAATTAATTGGCTTCACATCGTTCAAATATATAACCCTAAGTGGGATGCTGGAGATTGTGAGGGGAGTCTACATGTGTCTTCTAACAGTACAAGCCTTGACCAGTTGGCAAACCTCACATTGTTTAGCATAATCTCTTGTCTGTTTAAATAACAGGACCACTAGTAGTGTTGATGCAACATTGTTACAGTTTCATTTATCCTAGCATGTGCAAATACCAACCCATCATTGGCATCTCTGATTAACTCTAACCTGGATGATTTATGAGGAATTATCTTGGTTCCTACTCCAGATATAGTAACCATAGGAATGCTATCTAAATCAATGGTGTATATTTGAGAGGAAAGCTGGAAGTGTTTTATTCTTCATAGTTGCCTGAATCACTGTTAGCATATTTGTGTCAAACTTCATTTCAGATCTGGTTAAGACTACTACCTTGACAGTCTTTACTGTAGCCTCTACATGTAAGTTGGCCACACAGTTTCCGTGGCACAAATATTATCTCACTAAAGGTCCAAGGTGTGTGTCACATGAACCAGGGGAAACTTATCTTGTAAGATAGCTCTCCCAAAGATGTTTATTTTTAGTAGGTTTCCCTTTTGAATCTTTGAATCTGTTTATGCACCACTGTTTTAATATACATTGTAACATTGACGCAGAAGAATTAATCTGACACTATTAGTATGAGAACTGACTGTAGTGCAGGCACCAAGTCATGAATTTCGGGTTGTTTTGTGGTACAGTTACCTGGGATTTTGGTGTGGGTGAGCTGTGGGTGGAACTCACCATCTTCACTACACCCTACACTGCTGCAAATGCTACACAGTACTTATATTTGGTTGCTACCTCAGGTTGTTCAGAGCCTTCTGTGTAGTCCACGTTCCGATATGACTCAATGGGTAAGGCTTTTGGAGTTGGAGTAAAATTCTGTTCACATTAGAGGCACGCTTGTGTCCTAAAAGTGGGATCATAGTGAAACTTCACATCCACCGCATTTCAGGAAGAGGCCCAATGCACTCATCTCGGGTATAGAGCTAAAGCTAAAGCATTAGGAGTGCTTCCCTTAGTGGCTCCCTCTACTGCTGGTACACCAAAACATACACATGTTAGCTTTCCCTACATCAGTGCACACTCTTTCAAAATAGCTGGTTGCTGGTCTCTTGCTTTGTGGTGCTACCTACTGTTCCCCTGCTTTGGTGAGAAGGACTTGCATCACTTGAACCCAGGGTGACTGCAGGAAATAACTACCTGTCCTCCTGATCTGAAGTCTCAGGGACAAAAAAAGACTTCAAACAACCCTAGGTCTACATCTGTGAGTCTACCCTGCAAAGTGATACTACCCCAGTGTTGGACCCTTGGAAGTGGGGCTAAGGTATTTTCTCAGTGGAACGTATGCATCCTCTGATGAATGACGCATCCTTGAGCAGAACCAGTGTATCTTCATGGCTAAACAGCGCATCCTTGAACAGAACCAACATATCACCACTGTTGCATGGATTGGACCTATCACAACAGACTCGCATAGCTGCCACATCCCACATCTTATGCTAAACGCATCCCCTTCTGAACTGCCACTGAGCGACACTTCCCGGTGCAAGCTCCTCACAGCTACAGTCTACATCAGCCTCAATGATGATGCCAAAACTCATCACAGCTTGACTGTCTATCGGAACCGATCGACTGTACAATGCATCCTTGACACAAGGCCTTCACAATGCAAACTCCTTTGACAGGATCTTCAACGTCAGTGCAACAGGACCTCACACCACAGCTGCACAATGCATCTTTGACATGGATCCACACAACACAGTTTAGTGGGCCTAACTGGGTCCCTGTAGCCTGACCACACTCCATTGGGGTTGGCCTGAACTTTTGACTTTGTCCCAGTCTGGCACAAACAGATATCCCCAATGGCACTTCTTGGCGCTATTTTCACCTAACAGTTTGAAATTCAATATATCCATTTCTACTTATTGAGTTTTTGTTGCTTTGGTTTTGTTTTCCTTATTAAATTCAGATCTATTTTTCTAATCTGGTGTGGAAACTTTTTCTGTGGTGTTTTCAGTGTTTTACTCTTTGGAATGTTGCACAAATAACTTTACATATTATCTGTAAGTTAAGCCTGACTGCTCTGTGCCAAGTTACCAGACGGTGTGCACCTGTTAATTTAGGGTTTGTTGTGCCTTACCCTGACTAGGACTGTGGTTGCTGCTTGACTAGGACAAATAGCCAAGCCAACCAACAACCCATTTTCTATCACAACAACTTCACTCACTCAGTATAGTGTGAAAAATAAGTTTGTCTACAGTTAAGGAATCTGAACAGGAATTACTAACTTGTTCAACCTTGTTAGGTGTGCATTTAAATTGCCAGTGGTGTAATAAATGACATCAATGTATGATAGCACCTCAGAATTTAATTCTATTATTGACCAATATGCATTGAAAGAATTGGCCAGGACTGTTGCTATACACATAGGAATTCGTTTGACCCCATACTCTACTCCAACTAAACTGAAGGTGGTTAACTACTCACTTTCAGGGACTATATTTTAACTGAAAAATGCTTTGGAGATATCTAGGGTTCTTTTGTACATCTTCCATACTAGGTTTTTCATTAAACATTTTCTGTGAGCCTTTTGCACTGCATATGTGCGTGTGTGTTTAGATTTCTATAATCCTAAACTATCCTATAGGTGCTAACTGTTTTTGAGAAGGGCAAAGGAAGAGCATTCATCTGAAAAAGACAAGGAGCAATAATGCTTTGACATTGCAAATTATTTAATATTGCTTTTATATGGCTCTGTGCTTCTGGCTTCAAGGAGTATTGAGCCTGTGCTTGGGACTCACTGTGTAAGACAATGACATGTGGAATAGAGAGTTTATCCTACCCCCTTGGTTTCTGGATATGGCTGGAGCCTGTCTAATAGCTCACTCACTAGCGCAACTTTCTGTGATATCCTCAGGTATTATGGTGGAAAAGGCTACTCCAATTAATCTTCCCCTTGAGGCAATTCCCCAATGAAGACTGGAGGCAGTTCATCTTCTTCACATAAATGCGGCCAAGAGATTGCTTTAGTAGTGAAAGCTATATCCCCTTCACACATGACTGAAAAAACCCAAATGTTACATGGACGTTATAGTTAGGTTTTAAATTTACTCGTACAAAACCATAGAAATTCAGCAGTTGTAGTTATTTCAAGTAACTATAACTCGTACCCTAAGGTAACTATAACTTGTGCCCTTTTCTTATCAATAATTTTATTGCAAATGTTGCAGTGATAATATCAAAGATACCATAGAAGATGTCATCAGTGATATAATATGTGGAGTAGTTAGCTGTGCATGGCAAAGAAGCGAGTAATAGTTTCCTTAGGGTGCGAGTACAGTAACATTATCAATGATGTTCTAAAAGATGTCGTGTCTGCTATAATACCTGTGGTAATTAACAGTGCATGACGAGGGCGTGAGCTATGGTTACCCTAGGGCACCAGTTACAGTTACTTGAAATAAAACTATCTATAATAACTGAATTTCTATGGTTTTGTATGCTTAATATGTGATCTTAACTATTACATCCCTGTAACCTTTGGTTTTTAAGTACATTTCTATGTTTTTTACTTCTATTTCTTAACTATAACCTCCCTGTAACCTTTGTTTTTTGAATTGCTATGGTTTTTTAAATGTAAAGTAATTTTCATTACTATACGTTAATCCAATCAATCACAGGCTGTGCGCAGCTGCAGTTGGCAGCAGGGCCTGCTGCCATCCCCTATGACAACCTAACCTCATGCTGCAAGCTGTCAGCTCCCACCAAGCAAATGCAAATCGCTATGTCCCGGGGTGGGCACCCTGGGAAATAGCAGAAGCCAGCCATGGGTGGTGGTGGTCCCCAGGGCCATCATTGGAGATGGTGGTGCCTGGGGCTTGGGTATCTGCAGCAGACCCCCTTCGTTCTTTTTATTATATCCCCAGTGAGGTGGTGGTCCCTGGGGCTGAAGGGGGGTGTGCGGCCCCTGCATCATATTTCTCTAAATCCCTAGGGAGTAGGAGGTCCCTGGAGCTGCAAGGCTGCCACATACTCCCCCAATATTATGTTTGTATAAAGCCCCAGGGGTTCCATGCACCCCTCCATCAAATTATTTGAAAGCCCCAGGGAGGTGGCAGTAATCGAGGCTGCGGGGGGGACAGTGGCCCCCCAAAAACATAACTCTTGTAGCCCCGGGGAGGTGGTGGTCCACTGGGTAGGGGGCCGTGCAGTCCCCCAGCATTAAAAAGGCAATTCCTCTGGGATCTGGCCCACCCAGGAACTGTATATAAACCAGTCATAGTAGCCAATGCTTGTTTTTTCTTTACTTTTCCCCAGATCGGCGGATCGCCGTGAATCACGGTGAAAAATATTTAAAAAAATGTTTTGTAGCTGGGACTCCAGCACCAGAGCTAAGGGGTCAGGGTGACTCTACACTTGCCCCTTGTCTTTTTTTAACTTTTTTTGTGGGACTCGGCAAGCCAAGTCCCAAGCTGGTTACTAACATTTCCTGATTTGATGTGTTGACAGTCAATCAGAGCTGTGCTTTTCCCTGCACAAGCTTGTCATTATTCATAAAGTTGTTGCGGTCAGAGATGTACAAATGTATTTTACCTTTAACATTTCTAAAACTAGTGGAAGCAAAAGAAAAAATATCCATACCAAAAGCTAGCTTTCTGCCAAATTTGGTGTAATTCCGCTCAATGGTTCGGGCTGTAGTCTCCCCTTCACTCTGCCCCTGCTTTATGGATCACCCCGAAACTTTCCATGCGCAACTAGAATCACCGTCACACTATTTTTGGAACATTTTGTGAAGATTCATCAAATGGTGCCAAAGATGTAGGCAAGTCAAAAAAATGCTTTTTTTAATGGAAACATGGTCCTAACTATAACTAACTAGTCGTGACCACCACTAGGTAATAAATATTTTACCTACTGGTGGCAGTACAATTTCTTCAATAGTGCGTTTTTTGCCAGTAACTTTGGTACAGCTTGACGAATCTTCACAAATGTTCAAAAAGTATACTTTGGTCAGTTCAGCTGCTGTCTTGAAAGTTTCAGGGTAATCTGTCAAGCAGGGGCTGAGAAAAAGGTGGGGGTCCCAAAACACTTTTTCCCCATTCTATGTCAATGGGATTTTTAAAATTTTTTAACACGACAACAGCCCGAACCACTGAAAGGAATTACAATAAATTTGACAGAAAGTTAGCTCTTGGAGTGTGCTTTTTGTGACTTGGTGTAAATCCATTCCGTGGTTTTAGAAATATTTAAGGACAAGAAATATAGATATAGGGGATGCAGATCCTCAACAGATCCACCGTGGATCCACAAGCTGTAGGAAGCTTATGACTGGCTGGCTGCAGCCTGATAGGGAAGTTGTGGCTGTCAGTTTGTTTTATTAGGGAACGGTCCCCGGGGCTGAAATGTAGGGTACAATGCATTTAAAGGGGTGAAGGTAGGAGTTCCCTGACCACAGGGGGATAATGTGAATGTGCCTGAGGAATAAATAATTTATAAAAAATGTGGAAAAAGTATTTTTTTAATGTTTTCTGATATCCGTGGAGCCACCCACAGATTCATACAGGGAGCTGTGCTGAGCCCCATAGATGGATTTGTGGATTTTGGAAAACATAAAAAAAAGCATTTATGCATTTTCTATGAATCATATATAACTTCACTACATTCATATGAAACCATTTGATTCAGGGGATCTCTACCCTGACCCTTTTAGTTTAATTGCAACCTCCGTCCTCCTTCTCTACCTGCCATTTTGTTTCCTTGGGAATGGTCCTCGCACCTGAAGTATGGGGGGGGGGAGGCATGGAGCTAAAAGGCTCAGGGTACAGGTTTCTTGACCCCAGGGGATGATATGAATGTGGTGAAGTCATAAATAATTAGCAGTAAATGCATAAATAAAATTTTTAAAAATGTTTTCTGAAATCCTTGGATCCAACAGTGGGGCTCAGTGTGGCCCCCTGTGAATCCACCGGTTGATCTGCGGATCCGGGAAAACCTAAAACAAAAGATATAAATACTAGCACACACACTCAAGCATCCATAGAGACACTATCACACTGAGTCACAGACACTTTTACACCCACTGTAACTGCCAGACCCACATTCTAACATCCAACCTCAGAGCCAGACAGACACACACTTTGACACCCAGTCTCACACCAAGTCACACCCTTTGACAGCCAGTCTGCCATTCTAATACACCCTCTCACACCCACCCAACACCAAGACATACCCTCTCACACCCACTCTCACATCCATACAGGCACTATCACACCCACTCTCACATCCAGACAGACACTTTCACACTCACTTTCACACCAACAGGGACATTCTCAGACCCACTCTCATAGCAATACATACCCTCTCAAATCCACTCTCGCACCCATACAGATACTCTTACATTCTTTCTCACACACAGACACTTTTACACCCTCTCTCATACTAAAACAGACACTCTCACGCCCACTGTCAAGTCCAGACGGACACTCTCAGACCCACTCTTATACCACGTAGACACTGCTACATTCAATCTGAGATCCATAGAGATACTTTCACACCCACTCTCACTTTGACACAGACATTTTCACACCCAGGAGGTCACTGCCACACCATTTCTCATACCCACACAGACACTCTGACACCCACTCTCATACCAAGACATACCCGCTCACAAACACTCTCATAACCAGACAGACACTGTCACACCACTTTCATACCAACAGAGACACTCTAACATCAAAACACATGCCCTCTCATATCCACTCACACACAGGACACTTTCAGACTCACTCTCACACCCTGATACCAAAACATATACTCAGACCCACTCTTACATCCAGACAGATAGTCTCAGACTCACTCTCATACACTGATAGACACTGTTACACCCAGGCTGAGATCACTACAGACAGACTCTCACACCCACTGTCACACCAAGGCACTTTCACACCCACTCTCACACCCAGAAATACAGTGTCATACTCATTCTCACATCCAGACAGACACTCTCACACCCAGACAGCCAGTATCACACTCACTCACATACTCATACAGATGCTCTCACACACATACAGAAAGTCTCACACCCACTTTTGGACCCAGAGAGACACTCTTACACACAGACTCATGCACAGACTCAGCCTGTCACACCCACTCTCACACTCAGACATAGTCTCTCACTCCCAGACATACATTCTCACAGTCACTCCCACACCCTGAGATACCCTCACACACCCACTCTCACACATAGACACTCTCATACTCACTGTCACATCCAGAAACTCTCACACTCTCTCTCAGACTCAGAGACAGTGTCTTACACAACCTCCCAGTCAGATAGATACTCTTACATCCTCTCTCACACCCACTCACATACCCAGATAGATACTCTTACAGCCACTCCGATATCCAGCTATACACTCTAATGCACACTCACACACTCAGAAAGATACTCATACAAAGTAGGGTGGCTGTGACCTGAGATGCAGAGTTGTGGGTGCATTTTATTGTATTGGGAAAGTGTCCCGGGGCAAAAATGTGGGCAGTAATACATATGAAGGGGTCAGGATAGGAGTTCCCTGACCAGACAGTTTGAGATAAATGTCACACATTAGGAATGAATGGGAAGAGAATGCCAAAAATGTAGTTTTTTGTTTTAGTTTTCTGCAGATGGATCCGCAGATCCACATGAGATTTATTTTTTAAAAAGTATTTAGACATAAATTAATATGTGTATGGTAAAAGGAATGGCTCTGAAATGAGCCTTTGTGTTTATGATGTGTAGGTGATTACTACTCATGAAACAGTATGCGGTCTCTCAGATTCCGCAGGAACACCCTGTTCCCTTTGCCTGTTAAGTGAACTTCATAATTTCTGTGCATACCATCCATATCAAACCATACATTATTATTGTATTTGGAGCCCATGTTATGGTCTCTGAGGAATGCAGGAACAATTTTATTAACATGCTTCCTATATTTGTCTATTTGTGGACAGAATTCACTTTACCAGTTACACTTCTACCTTTGGCAAATGTTAGAAAAAAAACAAGGCAGTGTGTGGGAAAAGTTCCATTAATCTTCCAAAGGTATCCTTCATTAGGATTTTCAAGCTTACCCCTGTAACTGTGCCAAGGTCATTGCCACCGCAGCGCACAATCATAAGTGCTGGATGTTGACAATTCATAATGCTTTCAACCAAAAGGAGAAATTGATGCCACTTTGTCCCTCTCTGGCCAATCAAAGTAATATCCACATTAGATAAACCCAGGTCCCAGTCAATGTCACTCTTTCTTGCACTCTCTCTAGCTCAAAACACATAACTTTGTCTCACAATCCACACTCCAAGCATTCTGGAGGGAAGCTAGAGTACCACACAAGGTAAAGAACAGCTGAATAAGGCAGTGTTGAAATGAAATGCAAAAATGTAGTTGAAAATGAAGGGGACTAGTTCAAACTTGAAACAACAGTTTTTATTGGTTGTTGTACATATGTTGGTGCATAAAGGTAAGTAGTGATATTATGAAAAAAGAAAATAGATTTGAGATTGGCTTTTGAGAAAGCAGAACATGTGTTGCTGTTTGTGTTATGAGTATTATTTGACAAAAATCAACCACACCTGCTATTTTTCATTTAAAAGTACGCATGCTACTTGCAGAAACTGCTATGAACTTGTCACTTACTACTGCAAGAGAATGTTACAAACGACTTTACGCTGGCAGCACTGCTAGAGGAGCATGGAGGAAAGGCTATGAAAAGACTACACTGTGACTTGGTAGTTACAGTTCTACTGAGAAAAAAGGGTTTAAAAATATGTTTAGGTGACAATACATTTGTTTATTGAAAGAGGAATGTAAACAGCATTATTTAAGGATATATCCTAAAAATAAATTTCTGCCTCCCACATTGATCCACGGATCCACCCGCGGAGTTACACGGGTGGCCTCGCTGAATGCAGCGGTAGATCCGTGGATCCAGCAAAAACTGGTATGGAATTGGGCTATCTTTTGAGGAGTGTTGGAAAGGGTTAACTATGATTAGACAGTGAAGTCTTTTTATAAGTGACAAGAAATTGAAACTAATACTGAGACACAAATATACAGAGCAAGAAACATACTTAACGGGTATAAGTAGTATCATATTTTGTAAATTAAAATGTGCTACTACAGGGATAATTGTATATTACAAGAATGAGTAGCATGTTCTTAAGCACTAAAAAGGAATATAAATAATATCTATATGATAACAATAAAGAAAGGTATAGTAATCATTAAAGAAAGATTACAGTTTGTTTTTACCACACAAGTCAACCCTTAGGTAGGCTATAGGTAGGCCACTGAGCAGGGTAGTTTGTTATTAAGAGATAAAACATGTTGTTCTACGTTTAACCAAGTTCTATGTTGCCTTGCATAGCATTTTGCTCACATATGTATTAACTCTGACTTAGATACTACAGCTCACATTGCTGTGAACAGACAAATAGAGCCACTGACATAACACTTAGATACTTAGAGGGCTGCTTATACAATCATGCATACAGCCAGACAGTAGTTATATTTTAGTTGTATTGGAGCCAGATGCACACATAGTTAGATACCCCTGTACTCACCATATTTACTTAAATATCTGGTGGGACACTCATAGAGCTACCAATACAGTCAGACAGATGTAGACTTACAGACACATTTACTGACCCATAGGCATAGTAAGAGAGCCAGTGATATATTCGACTTTCAGCAAGTCATAAAAGTAACAATATTTTAAATTTTAATATACAATAAATACAATAAATAGGCTAAAATCTTAATGATTTACAATAATAAAAGATCTAAAATAGTTCAAGTTATGTTGCTACCCCCATGCGCTTTCTTGTGGTTAATATGGAGCATAAAAAATTGGCCAAGGTTCCGCACATCTCAATGGATGATAGTACCTGGAGGCTGGCGTACGCAGTACGACACTGAGGGAGATTGATTAGCCTTAAGAGAGGCACTACTAGGCGCTTTCTTTGCTTGGCGTACAGTTTGCAAAATAAAACCACATGAATTGTGGTTTGTAGTGCCTTTGCGTCACATGGGCAGGCCTTCAAGGTGGTGCTCCAATCATTCATGGTTGGGAAGGTCACTAAACGGTGGAATGTATCCAGCCTCAGTCTGGTGAGCACAAAACGATGGCGGGGATTTATCACGTTCATCAGGTAAGGCTGGATGGCCTCCGTTGACAGGATTATTTGGTTGTGAATGACGGTGGGCTTTTTTGATTCAACCTCCCATCGTAAGTCTTCTAAATATTTTAATGCCAGAGCACTCAGGTCCTTCCTAGAGATTGTTTCCAGGAGAGCTGGATTTGTGTAATAAGCTTTATTGCCCATGTTTGAAAAAAAGGTCATAATGTATTTTAGCCAAGGCACCCTTGTTGCGTATATAGACACCATGCAGTTGGTCAAAATGGCCTTATTTAGTTCAGTATGTTCCGAGGTCCAGATTTTGTGCCATAGCAGTAAGGGTTGAATCTTTATCAAGTCGGTAATAAAGGGGGATCCCAGTTCTGAATGAATTATGTATGATGATGTACCTTTTGGTACCATCAATAAATATCTTAAAAAGTCATTTTCAACCGTCTGTACCAGATTACAATCGGTGTATCCCCAGATACCGGACCCATACGTGGCTGCTGGGATGCACTTAGCTTTGTAAATTTTTATCATATTTGGTGGGGTAATCCCCCCTATTCTTTTAGAAAAAAACCTTAAAGCCATCGTTGTTTTTATAAGCTGGGCTTTTTTTGTCTTCCTACAATTAGCCCAAGATCCCTGATTGTCAAACATTATGCCCAGATAGGAAAAGGTGCGCGCGGTTTCTACTCTCCCCTCCGCGGTTCTAATGTTATAGGATTTGCCGCGTTTCCCACCACAGTTCATAATAAATGTTTTTGAGTGATTGACAGTAAGACCCAATTGTGACATAAATGTAATACAAGTAGTTAATAATTTTTGTAAGGCTAACGGGGTCCTGGCCATTAAAACTGCGTCATCTGCATAAAGTAGGACCGGGACAGCGCGATTGCCTATTTGGGGTAGATCTTTGCAGTTAGTAGCCAACACATTTTCTAAGTTGTTTATATACATCGAGAACAGGAACGGGCGAGAACACAGCCCTGGCGCACACCTCTAAATATGCCAAAAGGGCGAGTACTCTCCCCCTTTAGGCCGTACCTCACTCTTGCTCTGCACCCTGAATACATATCTCGTATAAACTGGGTTATAGCTGGTTCTACCCCCAAGCTGGTTAAAATGTCCCATAACTTGTCATGTAGTACACAGTCAAATGCTGATGATAGGTCAATGAAAGCCAGATGCAAATTGCCTTCTCTAATCCTTGTATACTTTCCTATGATGATACTTAAATTCCGGCTTTGTTCCACTGTCCCAATGCCTTTCCGGAATCCGTATTGTACAGGAGATAAAGCTCTCTTTTCTTCTGCCCATGTTTGCAATCTGTTCAGGATGATTCTCCCTGCTAATTTAGCTGTTGAGTCCAGCAGGGAGATGGGTCTATAACAGGCTGGGTTAATACGGTCACCTTTTTTATATATAGGAATTATATTAGAATCTCGCCAAGATAGTAGGGGACCTTGTATGCAAATGGCCCTTAGTGACTGCGTTAATACAGGGCCCCATAAGTGGATGTTGGCCTTGTATATATCTATCGGAACGCCATCGGGGCCCGGAGCTTTTCCTGATTTGCTTAGAGATATGGCTTCCTCTACCTCCTCAAGGCTAAATTGTGGGGTTATTAACAAGCGTGTGCCTTCCTGTAGGGCTTGATCATATGCGGGTAATGTAGGGTTCTCTTCGCTGACTCGTGCATATGTTTTGGAAAAGTGTGCGATCCAGTCTTCTTCGGAGATCGCTATTTCCATTCTGGGGGAGTCTCTATCCCCAAGCATAGGTGAGTTAATTGTTTTCCAAAAAAGAATATTATCTTTTGTGCGGCTAGCTGTATGTAGAGTTTCCCACAGGGTTCTTTTTAGGGACAATTTCCTTCCCTTCATTGCTGCTTTGTATTCTTGTCTACACTTACGTATCTCGGTTAAGGATCTTTTTGGGGCTTTTAAAGCTTTTTTCAGTTTCCTATGTGCTTGTGAGCAATTATAATCAAACCAACCAGTGGCCCTTTTTTTCCCCAGGTTACCCCTTCTGGTAGTAAGGGCTTTCTTTATAAATTGCATGATCAATGTAAAGGCGTTCAAACGTCGCCCTGGGTCTATGTTCTCACTTAAACAGTCTATAAAAGCGTGCTTGCAGCTACTTAGTAGCTGTTTGAGGAAGAAGTCGGGTCAGTCTGTGACCATTTCAGGGTGTATCCGTTACGCGGCGATAACTCAATGTTATCTAACAGGGTGGGCCTGTCGTCTCTATCAGCTGTTGTGGGGGTTATTAGGAGGTTGAGGCTCTGGGGGTAGTGGTCACTAATTACAATGTCATGCACTGTTATATTTATTTATACATCTACTGGCACACTCATAGAGAGACTAGATACACTCACTCACATATGTAGTGAGGTACTGACAGAAACTAGTCAGCCATACAGCCACGTACTCCTTTAGAGATGACTTGAGCCTACTACTGTGGAGTCTGAGTGTGCAGTTTTACTGCTACCTCAAGTTGACATTAAAAATCAATGTGTCAAGCTTTAAAGTGTACTTTTAGTGCAATTAACTTACCCTTCACTCAGAGAATCAGTGACAGACAGCCAGTCAGACAATTAGAGTGCCACTTATACATTCATGTATGCACCAAGATAGCATATATGTATCCAGCAATATTGGCAGCAGTTACCATATATACTTAAATATACTGATACACTCATTTAGATATGTACCAAATACTAACAAAACATACTCACCTATCTACACAAGTACTATGCAAAACACCTGTCACTGTAAATTCCTAGTATGCAGTTTTACTGTCAGCTGGATTTCCCATTAGAAGTCAGTCCTTAAATTGTCATTTTAGTGGTCAAAGTTCACTTCTCAGGTAGACTGTAGTTAGGGCATAGACAATGGAGCTTTATATTTAAAAGATGAAACATGTTCTTCTAAGTTTCACTAAGTTAGATATGCAGTTACAGAGTCTTATGCTCACTTATATATGCAGTTTCTAACTCATAATGCAACACATACAGCTAATAACAAAAGGGTAGAACCACTGACACATCCAATCACACACTAAGAGAGCTGCTTATACATGCATGCACATACCCAAACACCAGTTATGTTCCCACTAGTATTGGAGCCAGTTGCACACACTGTTACATATCCCTGTGGGCAGCATATTTACTTAAACATCTGGTGGCACACACATAATGGACTCATACACACACTCAGATATGTAGCCAAGTACTGACACAATCTACAATCCCATCCAGACAAGTAGTCCTTTAAACTCAGCTCAGGCCTACTACTGCAAAGAGTGAGTGTGCACTTGTAGTGCTAGCTTGAGTTGCCATTAAAAATCAATTTCTCAAGCCTTAAAGTCTACTTTTACTACAAATAACTCACCCCTCACATAGACAATTACTGACACACATGTAGTTGGCAGAGTACACACTTCTAGTATGTTATATAATGCTATTTTCTGTAGACCTAAATGCATTTTATATTTGATTTGCAGATATCCACTTGTACTGAAAAAAGAACTATTACTATGCCTGATAAGAAACAAAGAAGAAAGAAACAGAGGAAACAATACTACCTAATTCCAACTGCCAGTAAAAAATGATAAGGTGGAAAATGTGGGCAAGCAAAAAGGAACAGCTGGTAAGAGTACTAAGGACTTTATAAAAACCCAATAAAAAGAGGAGTTGTACATCAAATGATAAAGACGAGGGACTTTTTCCTGGTAAAATCAGAAAATGTAATGGGGAAAGGAAGGAGTTGACTATGAGAAAAAAACAGTTTAAGGAGACAAGAGTAAAAATGTTTTGAACTAGAGTAATACAGAATTTGCAGAAGAAGTAGAAAAAGAGAAGTGCTATTACTAAGCAGAAGCAACTTATTGAGAGTATAGTGGGCAAAGCTTTTGTTTTGAAAAGGAAACGTTTTATCCTACTATTGAACAGAATGAAGACACTCAACAAAACAGTAGCATTCATGAGGAAAAGAACATTAAGGAAAAGGCTTATTAACAAAAGTAATTTTTGTAAAGTTGTTAAAGGTGAATAGATGCACACATCTAGCATAGAACCATTTTTAAATTAAGAGAGCTACTTGCAAAAGAACACATTAGTGCGTGCAGATGACACAAGAGGCCGTTGCTATGAACTGAAGGATGGTACTCCCTTCGAAAAAAGAACAGATAGTTCAGAGGAATGCAGAACAAGTGTAGAAGGAAGTAGTAAACAAGCTCCTGTACACAAATGGAAGTGTAGCCGTAGTTATAGTATCCGTCAGGAATCAATTCATAAATTGAAAACTTACCTAAGAGAATTTTCATGGAGAAGTCTCAAACAGAAAATTGAAATGCTTGAAGAATTAGATCCATGCAAATTTAAAAAAAATACACTAACTTACAAGGTCATTCATTGGCATGTCTCTCAAAGAAAGTGTGTAGAAGCGTGTTTCATCACTTTAGAATGTTAGCTGTGCATCATTCAAAATGTGCAATTTAGTTAGGAGACTTTATTAATTAATAACTCTAGCGTTCTGTTTAGGCGATTTGAATAAATCTCTGTTACGTGGCAGTGTGGCAGATGTTAATGTTTCTGAAGATATTCAGTTCCATTTCTTTGGGCCTGAAGATGATAATAGAGAAAATGAGGGGGCAGTGTCAACAGGTATAGAGGAAGTGGATACAGAGACTAATACTGACAAATGTATACAGGAGACAGGAAAGTTTAATACACTGTGTCCTGAAAAACCTGAGGATGTTTGTGTTTTGTCGTCACACTCACTACAGAAACCAAACTCGTGATATAGTTGTCTTTTCTAAAAACTAAACAAGATAATGATGAGTGGTAGGAATTTGGTGCATATCTATTTGTAGAAGAATGGCTTTATTTAGACACAAAGGAAAGAATATATAAGTATTGTTATGACAAATTAGGAGAAAATAAAATGCCAGCTAGAGCAATTCATAATAAATTAGAATGTTACCAATGCCTCAAGAACGTGACCAATTAAATGTGCACAAATCAATTCTGGTATTAATTGTTTATCCATTTCAAGAGATCATTCAAATGGAGCCAAAGACAGGGATGCTGCCCCTAACAGAACTACAGAAAGGACTTAAAGGAAGAGTTGTATATTTACCATTTGTTAAAAAATATTGCCACTGTGGGTGTTGACAGAGATGTAGATCAACCCTCATTATTTTAGTGATCTGAGTGCCTACGAAAAGTAATAAAATCTGGCAAGAGTTAGTTGATGTGAATAAAGTAAAAAAGCCACATTGTACTTGGGAGAAAATAATGTTTTTTACAAAAATGTTGACATTATTGGAAATGTAAGTTGTATTGACGATGAACTACTACAATCAAATGGTCAATTAGAAAAATTGGATTAGCAGAAGTGAGAAGAAATATATGAACACAATAGTATTCATCCACTTCATTCAAAAGACGCTGTTCGGAATGCTATTGATCTGATTCAAATGAAACAAGCTAGAGGAGCGTCAATGAATGTGTGTGAAAAAAGTTTAGAGACTTGGGCCCAGATTTATACTCTGTTTGCGCTGAATTAGCATTATTTTTTTATGCTAATTCAGCGCAAACTTAACTCCATATTTATATTTTGGCGCTAGAGAAAACTAGCACCAAATTATCAGAGTTAAAATCATTGTTTGGCTATGTGAATCTACCTTGCGTCTATAAGATGCAAGGTAGGGGTTCCCGTCCAAAAAATTACTCTAGGGCCCTAGCGCCTTATTTATCCTCTCATGCAAAAATGCTGCACGGGAGGGCCTAAATAATGGCGCTAAGCCTGCTTAACGCCACTATTTAACGCCTAGTTCAAGCCAGGGGTTAGGGGATATGTGAACCCATTTCCATGTTCAAACACCATAGAAAGAGCCCACAGGTGCCCTTCCCAAGCCTCAGGAACACCCCCACACCAGAGGGACACCACTGGATGGGGGACCCCATCCCAGGTAAGTATAGGTAAGTATTTTACTTTTTTTTTTTAAGTGCCATTGGGGGTTCTGAAATGGGCCCCCATACATGGCACTGGGTACAATGGCCATGCCCAGGGGACCCTTGTCCCCTGTGCTGGCCATTGCGGTGGTGGGCTTGACTCCTATCTTTTATAAGACAGGAGTCACGTGGTATGGATGGTTTTGTGTCAAAAAATGACGCTAGGCTGATTAGAGTCATCTTTTATGACTCTAACCAGCCTAACGTAATTTTTGGGTGCAAAACATCCTTCTCCCATACCATCCCCCACCCGGCTAACATAATTTTCCATTATGTTAGCCCACCCTTTGTGCCGCATTGCGTCAGTCCATTAATTTGGCGCCCGGCTGGCATCCTGGAATGGCGCAAGCCGGCTCTATACTTTTTGATGCAGCGTTGCGTCAAAAAGTATAAATCTGGGCCTTGCTGTCTCCACAGCTATTTCCCACAGCAGGAATGGGTGACTGCCACGATCAGCGACCAGTACAAATACCAGCAGCTGAATACAGGTCAACAAGACTATGGGGGTCATTACAACCCTGGCGGTCGGTGTTAAAGCGGCGGTAAGACCGCCAATAGGCCGGCAAATAAAAAAATGGAATTAAGACCGTGGCGGAAACCGCCAACAAAGACAGACACTTTAACACTCTGACTGCCACAGCGGTACAAACAAACAGCGCGGCGGTCACCGCCAACAGGCAGGCGGGAGACAATGTACCGCCCACAGTATCAAACCTACCAATCCGCCACCTTTTCCGGGGCGGATTCACCGCAAACAAAAACACGGCGGAAACAGGACTTCGAAGGGAAAACGCTCACCTCTGCACACCCCACGAGGAACCAGGAAGCCACGCAACACCCCCACCCCCACCCTCACCCACGACAGCACATACACTAATACAGCATGATACATTACAGTTACACCCCCTAACCCCCCTGGAAGAATGCAAAGACAAAAGGAAATGAGGTGAATGATTGTATTATATTAAAATTCAGTAGTCAAATAATATACATACACTATTTACAAATATATACACCAAGAATATTAGTCTAGGGTATTCCACCCTTAAACTCTGTGGACCACTGGGCCCACACTACATGGGCGAGCCCACACTAGATACCCGAACATGACGGATAGAACACTGCAGGGGCATCAGATATAAATAAAACAGGCACCTCAGGGGGAAGGGAAAGGGTGGGCACCTCAGCCGGTTGAGTGCACGACGCCAAATCCACAAGGGGGCCCCATGCCCACTGCAAAGCCACAGTCTCTCAAGTCTCTACATTGGGTGGTTTGCCCACTGTTCAATCCTGGGGAGTGCAAAGCCACAGTCTCACAAGTCTCTACAGTGGGTGGTTTGCCCACTGTTCAATCCTGGGGAGTGCAAAGCCACAGTCTCTCAAGTGGATAACAATCTCCACTGGTTCTGGAAGGGGCTTGGTGCCCAGAGTGCTTCATCTTGCCAAGGAGAGAGGTAGTGGATGTAAGTCTCCACTGGTTTTGGAGGGGGCTTAGTGCCCAGAGTCCTTCATCCTGCCAAGGACAGAGGTAGTGGATGTAAATCTCCACTGGTTCTGGAGGGGGCTTGGTGCCCAGAGTGCTTCATCCTGCCAAGGACAGAGGTAGTGGATATAAATCTCCACTAGTTCTGGAGGGGGCTTGGTGTCCAGAGTGCTTCATCCTGCTCGTGGCGGCCTCAGTAGCGTCAGTGTTTCTGGTGCTCATGGGCCTGCGGTGCTTGTGGCGGCGGTGTCCTTGGCAGCGGTGCTTGTTGCGGTCCTGTCTTGGGCAGCGCTTCAGCTGCTGGCGGTCCTGTCTTTGGCAGCGGTGATTGTGGCGGTCCTGTCTTGGGCAGTGCTTCAGCTGCTGGCGGTCCTGTCTTTG
Organism: Pleurodeles waltl; assembly: GCF_031143425.1. Taxonomy (NCBI): domain Eukaryota; kingdom Metazoa; phylum Chordata; class Amphibia; order Caudata; family Salamandridae; genus Pleurodeles; species Pleurodeles waltl. The sequence goes on along the minus strand of NC_090444.1, from coordinate 880,293,959 downwards.
GCAGCGGTGCTTGTGGCGGTCCTGTCTTAGGCAGCGGGGCTGCTGCTGGTGGTCCTGTCTGGGCCGGCGGGCTGCTGGCGGTCGCCTCCTGGGCAGCGGGGCTGATGCTGGCGGTCCTGTCTGGGCCAGCGGGGCTGCTGGCGGTTGCCTCCTGGGCAGCGGGGCTGATGCTGGTGGTCCTGTCTTTGGCAGCGGTGCTTGTGGCGGTCCTGTCTTGGGCAGCGAGGCTGCTGCTGGCGGTCCTGTCTGGGCCAGCAGGGCTGCTGGCGGTCACCTCCTGGGCAGCGGGGCTGATGCGGGCGGTCCTGTCTGGGCCAGCGGGGCTGCTGGCGGTCGCCTCCTGGGCAGCGGGGCTGATGCTGGCGGTCCTGTCTGGGCCAGCGGTGCTTGTGGTGGTCCTTTCTTGGGCAGCGGGCTGCTGCTGGCGGTCCTGTCTGGGCCAGCGGGGCTGCTGTCGGTCGCCTCTTGGGCACCAGGGCTGATGCTGGCGGTCCTGTCTGGGCCAGTGGGGCTGCTGGCGGTCGCCTCCTGGGCAGTGGGGCTGATGCTGGCAGTCCTGTTTGGGCCAGCGGGGCTTGTGGCGGTCCTGTCTTGAGCAGCAGGGCTACTGCTGGTGGTCCGGTCTGGGCCAGCGGGGCTGCTGGCGGTCACCTCCTGGGCAGCGGGCCGATAGCGGTCTTCTCCGCCGTGCTGATCTTCCCAGACTTGCCGGGTTTCTTTTGCCCCTTCCCCACCTTGGAAGGTGTCGCTGCTGACTCCACACTCCCACCTGTACCCCTGGGAGCGGCTTTGCTGGCTGTTGTCTTCCCCCTCTCCCGCCGGGCACTGGCCAACTTTTTATGCTTGACCGGTGGGGGACTGTCCGTGCTGTGGCTCCTTGACACACTGGCTGCCCTGCTGCCTGGTGCACTCCAGAATCCGGTGACTACTGGCACCACTGGTCCCGCTGATGTTGTGGCTGAGGTGCTAGGTTGGGACCAGGAGAGTCGGGCCCTAGGAGACTGACGGGGTTGGGGAGGTAAGGGAAAGAGGTCAAGGGTGGACAGGAAAAGTTTCTTAGGAACACTGGGACGGGTAGCTGGAGGGGGTTTGGGAGTGGAGGAAGAGGTTGTGGTTGTAGGAGGTGTACGTTTGATGACTTTGGGTGAAGGTGCATGCGCTGGAGGCTGTCGTGAGGTTGATGGCTGTTGGGTGGGTGTGTGCCTGCGTTTGTGTACCTTGGGAGGTGGCGTAACAGACACACTGGGAGAGGACACAGGGGATGTGTGAATGGCAGTGGGGGTGGTGACTGCACGTGAGCAGGGTGTGGTGGTGGGTGTGCTGGTGATGGAAGTAGTGGCTGTAGATGTAGTGCATGCAGGTGTGAGTGGAGACGAGACTGGGAGGGAGGAGGGAGACAAGGAGGAGGGGGACACAGTGGAGGCAGTGGACGTTGCTATGTCTGCATGTGTGTGATGCTTGCGTGAGTGCCTGTAAGATGTGGTGCTTATGTTTGCATGAGCTTCCTTTGTGTGTTGAGGTGCGTGCATGCTGGTCTGATGGTGTGCTTGGGGTAGGCTGTGGTACAGGGAATTGGGTCGGGGGGGAGGAAGTTGGAGGGGGGAGGCTAGAGACAGGGACAATGGCTGCCATCAGTGCTGAGGCCAGAGTCTGAAAAGCTCACTGAAGGGCTGCCTGACCAGAATGAATGCCCTCCAGGAATGCATTGGTTTGTTGCAACTGTCTCTCTACACCCTGGATGCCATTCAAAATGGTAGACTGGCCAACAGTGAGGGACATGAGGAGGTCAATGGCCTCCTCACTGAGGGCAGCAGGGGTGACTGGGGCAGGGGCTGAGGTGCCTGGGGTGAAGGAGATGCCCACCCTCCTGGATGAGCGGGCAGGGGGCAAAGGCTGAGGGGCTGCTAGGAGGGCGGTGCTGAAGGGGGGCGTGGCGGCTGTACCTGTAGATGCAGGGGGGCAGAGATGGGGCCGCCACCACAAGGAAGCTCCCATCAGAGGAGGAGTCCATATCGCTGGTGTCAGCTCCTGTCCCCGCCGTGGAGCTCCCCTCGCCCTCCGTCCCACTGGTGAAATCAGACTCCGTAGTGTCGCCCTCCAGGGCCATGTCGGATGCAGCTCCCTCCTGCTCCGGTGCCACTGCTCCTCAGCCTGATGATGCTAATGCACACATGTACAGGGAGACCACAAAAAGGTGGGGGGGAGACAGAAGAAAGACATGTTGAGTGCATGCATTACCGCTACAGTTGGCGGACATGACAGACACAGAAGCCCCCTGCACTACGCCGCGCACTTGGGGTCCACTATTCAATTCCTGGGACATGGCCTACAAGGCTATGGCCGATATCTGCACACATGGATGTCACAGGAGCCTGACTAGGAGTAGTTGGCACTGTACCCAGGTGGGGTGGGGTGCCACAGGGTCTGCCTGAAAAAGGAGCTTTAACTAGCACACTCGCCCTGGCCTAGGGAAACCCACAGCCCACCTCCCCCACCCAGACACCTCCACTGCGTGCTGAATCAGCAGAATGAGAGTGTACTCACCCCCTTGTTGCTGCTGTGATGCCCTCAAGCGCCCATCCAACTCCGGGTACGCCACCGCCAGGATCCTGAACATCAGGGGGGTCATGGTGCGACGGGCACCCCTCCCACGTTGGGAGGCCATCCCCAGCTGGGCCTCCGCCGTCTTCTTGCTCCAGCGGCGAATGTCCTACCATCTTTTCTGGCAGTGGGTGCTCCGTCTGTGATAGACCCCCAGGGTCCGGACATCCTTGGCGATGGCACGCCAAATATCCTTCTTCTGGTGGGCGCTGACCTACATGAATTGTACAGGGGAAAAAGAGAAGTTATTACCAACTGCACCGTCACAGTCATTGGCCCGCATCCCTATCCTTGCCATGTGGCACATGCACTCACCGTAGTTTCATGCACGCATCATTCTCCCCCCCCTATCTTTCATCCACACAGGCATTGCCCATACAGCATGCTCACAGTGTTCTTACCTGTTTGTCTGCAGGACCGTAGAGTAGCGTGTACTGGGGAGTACCCCATCCACGAGTTTCTCAAACTCCACTGTGCTGAAGGAAGGGGCCCCTTCCCCAGACGCACGAGCAATTGTCTCTTCCAGACTGAGGTCACAGCAGCACTTGCAGTGTAGGTCCTCTCCTGTCGAAGATCAGGTATCGAATGATTGAACAGATAGAAAATGGCGGTCACGTCTGCGGCGGTGCGTACTGTCACCGCCGGCGTACATCGTCATTGGCTCCTGGGACCCATAGGGTCCAATCTTAACCAATGCAGAATTGTGCCGCGGTCTTTGACCGCGTACCGCAACGGTGTACAACGCCAGCGCAGTTACCTCACATCCCATTGTCCCACTTTACAGTTCAGGCAGCCGCCCTTTCAGGGGCCCACATGGCTTTATTTCGAACTGCATCACACATACCTAGGCCTTGGCTCAACACTCATGCAGGCAAAATTCGGGGTATGAAAGGTTTTCTGAGTAAGCTGTGTTTACGTACCTCTGAGTTGGTTGACTCTGTGCTTGCTGTTGTCCTTCATAGGCACTGTCCGCTGGGACATGTGAGGAGATGGCGGCATCCTCCGGTGTACAGACCGCTGGTGGACCTGTCGATAATGGAGGAAAGACATGTAATCATCACCTACAGGCTTGATTGTGCAACAATCCGGGAACTGTGTGCCCAGTTGGAGCCAGACCTGATGTCAGCTATCCGCCATCCCACAGGAATCCTCCCTCAAGTGCAGGTGCTGTCAGTACTCCATTTCCTTGCAAGTGGGTCTTTTCAAACTACAGTGGCCATAGCATCAGGGATGTCCCAGCCTATGTTTTCCAACGTGTTGTCTGCCCTGCTGAAACACATGCGGAGCTACATTGTGTTCCCTCAGGTGGAGGATTTCCCTACAGTGAAAGGTGACTTCTATGCCTTTGGACATATCCCCAACATCATAGGTGCCATTGATGGGACACATGTGGCCTTGGTCCCCCCCGCAGGAGTGAACAGGTGTACAGAAACCGGAAGAGTTACCATTCGATGAATGTGCAGATGGTGTGTTTGGCCGACCAGTACATCTCCCATGTTAATGCGAAATTACCTGGCTCAGTGCATGACGTTTACATCCTGCGGAATAGCAGCATCCCTTATGTGATGGGGCAACTCCAGAGGCACCGTGTGTGGCTATTAGGTGAGCACCTGGAACCAAATCAGTGGGAATAGTTGTCTGGGTCTGGGGATATCCCTACAGGTTAGTGTGTGTCTAACAGTTGTCCCTCGCCATTTGCAGGTGACTCTGGCTACCCCAACCTGTCAAGGCTACTGACCCCAGTGAGAAATCCCAGGACAAGGGCAGAGGAATGCTACAATGAGGCCCATGGGCGAACTAGAAGGATTATAGAGAGGACCTTCGGCCTCCTGAAGGCCAGATTCAGGTGCCTCCATATGACAGGTGGTTCCCTATTCTACTCACCAAAGAAGGTGTGCCAGATCATCGTGGCCTGCTGTATGCTTCACAACTTAGCTTTGCGACAACAGGTGCCTTTTCTGCAGGAGGATGGTCCAGATGGAGGTGTTGTGGCAGCTGTGGAGCCTGTGGACATCGAAGACGAGGAAGCAGAAAAGAGGACATCGACAACAGGAACTCTGTAATCCTGCAATACTTCCAGTGATACACAGGTAAGAATACAAACCTGCCTACTACATGTACTTTAACACTACTACCTCTCTACTGTCTGTCCTTTTCACCCAGTGTATGGTCACTGAGTTGTCACTTTCCCTTAGGATTTCACAGATGTGGGTCCCACTGTGTGGCATCTCCTTTGTTTCCTCATGGACTAGAGCTGTGTGACATAGGTATGTTGACATTACAATTGAAAGAGCATTTTGTCACTGTAATTGCTAATACACTATTTCGAAATCACAGACAGACTCCAGATTGTTTTGTGCTTTAAGGGTGTTTATTTAAGTGCTCAATATTGGAGGGGGTTGTAAAATGGTGAGGGGTGATGGTGGAGGAATGTCCATGGCAGAGTCCAGTCTTTTAGTCTCACAGGTGCATTGTCCAAAGGGGCATAGGAAGTGGAGCTGGAGCAGTTTGAGGATGGACAGGGTGACAAGGTGGGACAAAAGGATGACATTAAGGGCGGTCTCATTTCTTGGCAGGGGTCTTGGCATCGTTCTCTGTCTTTGTCCTGGATCTCAGGGACCGTTTGCAGGTGGTTCTCCCTCTGCAGGGGGTGTGGTGGTCCTGTGGCGGTGCCTCCTGTCCACTAGCGCCGGCAGAGGTGGTGGGCAGTTCATCGTCCAGGCTAGTGTCAGGGGCCCCTTGTTGTGCCACAGTGTCCCTCCTGGTGTTGAGGACTTCCTTCAGCACCCCTACGATGGTGCCCAGGGTGGAATTGATGGATCTGAGTTCCTCCCTGAAGCCCAAATACTGTTCCTCCTGCAGCCGCTGGGTCTCCTGAAACTTGGCCAGTACCGTTGCCATTGTCTCTTGGGAATGATGGTACGCTCCCATGATGTTGGAGAGGGCCTCGTGGAGAGTGGGTTCCCTGGGCCTGTCCTCCCCCTGTCGCACAGCAGCCCTCCCAGTTCCCCTGTTTCCCTGGGCCTCTGTCCCCTGAACAATGTGCCCACTGCCACTGCCCCCAGGTCCCTGTTGTTGTTGGGGTGGTGGGTTAGCCTGGGTTCCCTGTAGTGGTGGACACACTGCTGCTTGATGTGTCCTGGGGACAGAGGTATGGGCCCGCTGGGTAGGTGCTGTGCTGGTGTTTCCAGAGGGGGCAAGCTCTGTAGTGGCCTGTGCCAGTGTGAGGGGAACCGACTGTCCCGAGGACCGAGATGGGCTGGGCTGGTCGTCTAAATCCAGTTGGACAGAGCTGCTGTCATCACCGTGGGCCTCTTCTGTTGGTGGTGTGGACATGTGTGGACCCTCCTGTGCCGTGACTTTGAGTAGGGGTCCTGCAGGGGTATAAAAGCATGATCATTGCATCTGGGTGTACCATAGTGTGCAATTGGTGGGTGACCGTGTACCCCAGTACTTGCATTCTGGTGTGGGACCTTGTGTGATGATGGTTTAGGGGGGTGTATGGGTATGTGCAGTGGCCATGCATTGGTGATGGGTGTCCATGCTTTGTTGTTGCATGCAGGGCTTGGTGTTGGGATGTGTGGTTTGTGATATTGGGACATTTGTGAGCAGTAGGAGTGATGGGGGTGAGGGCGAGGGTAGGGGTAGGTGATAGCATGCAGGTAGGGTGGGGGATATAGTAGTTAAGGTTTGACTTACCAGAGTCCATTCCTCCAGCTACTCCTTCGAGGCCCTCAGGATGCAGAATAGCCAAGACTTGCTCCTCCCATGTTGTTAGTTGTGGGGGGAGGAGGTGGGGGTCCGCCGCCAGTCCTCTGAACCGCAAGGTGGTGTCTTGATACCACGGAACGCACCTTCCCCCGTAGGTCATTCCACCTCTTCCTGATGTCATCCCTATTTCTTGGGTGCTGTCCCACTGAGTTGACCCTGTCCACTATTCTTCGCCATAGCTCCATCTTCCTATCTATGGAGGTGTGCTGCACCTGTGATCCAAATAGCTGTGGCTCTACCCGGATGATTTCCTCCACCATGACCCTGAGCTCCCCCTCAGAGAACCTGGGGTGTCTTTGCCGTGCCATGGGGTGGTGTGGGTGATGTGTGGGGTGGGGTGTGTTGTGATATGTGGGGTGATATTTAGTGGTGTGTTGTGTGAGGTGCGTGGATGTTATGTGGGTGATGGTATTGTGTGCCTGTGGATGCTTGGTTGTTGATTGTAGTGTCTCTCTCTGGCCTTCTGTCGCAATTGTGGTCGTAGGGGTTTGTGGGTGATGTGGGTGTGTGTTTTATATTGTATTGGGTGTGTGGGAGTGGTGTGTGTATGTGTAGCAAGTGTGTGTATTTTGATTTGTCCAATGTAGTAGTGTTTTGTAAGAGTGTGTGTATTTTGAGCGCGGCGGTGTGTAGCACCAATGGAATACCGCGGTTGAAAGACCGCCGGGTAGATTCGTGGGTCGTGATAGTGTGGGCTTATTTCTGTTGGCGTGACGGTGGAGGTTTTGTTATCGCCAGTTTATCACTGACCTTTGGTGTGGCGGACTTGTGCGGGTGTCTCAATTTTGGCGGATTCCGAGCTGTGGGTTATAATGACCGTGGCGGAATTCCGCTGCCGCGGTGGTGTGTTGGCGGTCTTCTGCACGGCGGTAAGCGGCTTTTACCGCCAATGTTGTATTGACCACCTATATTCAAAAGACCCTAGGTTTCGACAAAGTATTTCCTATAAATTCCATCTGTTATTTGAGAGTGACTTGTCAGGACTCTCTTATGCTTTTTCATAAGATACAAGGTAAGAATGAATATCTGGAGCACAACTTAATTAATTTGATGGCATGTCAACGTGGGACTTATGAATAAAGAACTTAAATGTATGCTCCGAAACTTAGGCCCACCTACTTGGTTTGTAACGCTTAGTTGTGCAGAGTATGCATGGGATGATTTACTACATTTTCTAAGACAAGCAAAATCTAACATAAAGGAAATCGTTTTGAAGACATCAGGAGAACTTTGCTCTTTGGGTCCTGCTAATGTATGTAGGGATTTCAATTACAAATTCCAACTGATGCTGGGTTTTATATACAACAAACAAATCCTCCTTTTAGACAAGGTCACAATTTTTTGGAGAAAAGAGTACCAGGCAGAAGGTGCTCCTCATATACACATGCTCCTATGGATAAAGGATGCACCAAAATTTGGAACTGATACTGATGAATGTGTAATGTCTTTCATAGAACAGCATGTTACATGCACCATCCCAGATGAGAATAATACCAGAACCCTACAACAGCAGTTCTGTGCTTCTAAACACATAGATTTGGCAGGTATTGCCGCTGAAGATACAGATGTAAAGGAAGGTTTGGGATTTCCAAGACCTATCTTATCCAAAGGAACACAGCTTTTTGTCTGCAGTCAGGCTTACTCTGACAAGAAAATCACCCCAAAACAAATATAATCTGAAAATATTTTAGGCCGTGTAATATAATAATGATTATAATCCTGTCATTCTGAAATTATGGAATGCAAATATGGACATGCAGTTTGTTGCAGACAATTCCATTGCTGTTGCTGGTTATGTCACTTCATACATCACAAAATCAGAGAAAACTGATATGAAGAAAACATTGGAGGCAATTTCTGCAGAGAAATCTCTATCAAAGAAATTATACAGTTTCAGCTTCAAAATGCTCTCACATAGGGAGATAAGCTCATTTGAGTGATGTTATAGGTTGAGTTCAGCTAGCTTGTTCTCAAAGTCTAGAGCAATTGTTTGGATTATCCTAGGCCTTGCCAACACATAAAACAGAGTCTTGAAATATTTTCCAGAAATTCAGTACCTGTCAGAGTTTGATCCAGAGAGTACAGATATTATAAAAACAAATATGTTGGACACCTACTAACCAACAAGAAATCTACACCTTGAAAATATGTCCTTCCCAAATTATACAGCAATATAGGTACACAAATAATGTTTCAGAAAACATTGATGAAGGAAAATGTGGTGTAGCTGGTTGTGACGGTTGTTTGGTTTTCCATGCAAAAGATAACTTAATAAATCATATCAAACTTACTTCACAAATTGCTGAGAATTTTTTTTTTTTCTACATAGCACTCCTCTAGCTATTCAAACCTTGGCATTCTGAAACAGAGTTACTTGCACAGTATGACTGCTATGAAGACTCTTTCAATGCTATAAAAGACAGCATCCAGTGTCCAATATTTTCCAACTACCTGAACATGTTAAACAAAGAAATTGAACAAGAGGAAACACTTGCTACTGAGATAGCAAAGAATAGTTCACAAAGCAGCCAGAGTTCTGGATCTCTCAGTCAAGATCCTCCTGGACAGCCAATAATCAAAAATGAAGCTGCCATAGCGATGAATGAGGTGGAGACAGCAAACCAACAAGTAAGCGTAGAAAATGTTGACTTAGAACAGTAAGTAGAACAACTCCAAGATGAACAGAAAGAAATATATATAGAAGTTAAAGAAAAAATAGAACCTGGACTCCTCCACAAAAACATTCAATGTAAATGTTCAAGTTTTCAGCCAATTCATTGCACTAGAAAAGGTTGTTTGATACAAGTTCTAACCACTTATCTGCAAAAGACGACACACTCCATGTTATTGTGTGTAATAACAGCCCCTACTGAATTAGCTGCACAGAACATCAAAGGAATTATCTTATATAGTTATGCTCCCAATTGAACACAATAATGAACTGGAGTACCAAGGTTATCTGGAGAAGCTTTTCATGAAGTTTCAAGAGTACTGAAGCAATTAAAACTTTTAATCATTGATGAGGTGAGCATGGTCTCAAACTTAATGATCACCTTTGTACATTTAAGGATGCAGCAGGTACTGAAGACAGAGTATGATGTCCTTTTTGGAGGAATGCATCTTATTGTTTTTGGTGATTTATTACAACTTACCTCAAGAAAGGACAACCTGTATTTAAGAAACTCATTATTCTTTAGGAAGATTTGGAAATATGAATATTTGATTAAATTTCCAGTACAAAGAACTAATTAGAAACATGCGTCAACTATCTGATAAGCAATATGGAAATATTCTGAAGGATATTAGAGTAGGAAAGCTGTCAAAAGAAGGAAAACGTTGCGAGGGAACCCTACTTATAAAGAACATATTTATTTCCAAAACATCTGCAGAACACCTAATGTTTCATTGTTCAACAGAAAAAATCTATTGTGTATCAAATGCCTACTCTTTAAGTGCCCACTCTTTCAATTAAGAATTACTGCGACTGGAACTAGAACAAATATTGGAATTAATTTCAATTGATAAAATTGAACACCAAGGAGTGACAATACGGTAGAGGGAAAAACTACAATCAAAACTCAATTCTTTGGAAAAGCCTGGTTCCAAAACTGCAGGATTAGAAAAGTGTTTATGTGTTTGTAAGAACAGTAGGGTGATTTTGCAACGTAATTTAAATGTTGAAGAAGGATTAGTTAATGGAGCCATGGGCAAAATAATAGATTTCATTTTGCATCCAAACAGAAATGAGGTTTAGGGCCAGATGTACAATGCGTTTTGCATGGCGCAAACTGCGAAATTCGCAGTTTGCGCCATGCAAAACGTGCCTCGCGATGTACATTCCTATTTTGCGAGTCGGTACCGACTCGCAAAATGGGAATGCGACTCGCAAATAGGAAGGGGTGTTCCCTTCCTATTTGCGATTCGCACCGCGATGCAGAATTGCTTTGTCGCAAAGCAATTTACAGTTAGCACCCATGTGAAGTGGGTGCTAACTCATTCGCAAAAGGGAAGGGGTCCCCATGGGACCACTTCCCCTTTGTGAATGTCGACCAAAAAATTTTTTCAATGGACCACTGCCTACTCTGCAAAAATGAAACCAAATGGTTTCATTTTCCCGAGGGTATTGCAACTCGTTTTCCTTTAAGGAAAACAGGCTGCAATACCCCAAAAAAAATGCTTAATTGAAAAAGCAGTCACAGACATGGTGGTCTGCTGTCTCCAGCAGGCCACCATCCCTGTGAGTGCAGGGAATCGCAAGGGGGTCGCAAATTGCGACCCACCTCATTAATATTAATGAGGTGGGTCTTTGCAACCCCCTTGCGATTCGCAGATGGTGTCAGGAACACCATTCTGCATATGGTTTTGCGACTCGCAAATTGCGAGTTGCTCCGACTCGCAATTTGCGAGTCGCAAAACCACTTCTACGTACATCTGGCCCTTAGTACCTAAAAATTAAATTTGATGATCTTGAAGGTGTAAAACAAATAGCAAGGTCTGTTGCACGTTACTTACTTGTAAAATACTTGTATGTTTCAGAAAGCAGTTTCCAATAGCTCTAGCATCTGCTGTAACAATACATAAGTCTCAATTCTAAGTGTAGATGCAACATGTATTAATATTGATAGCACTGTAGTCAAAGAAGGTATGTCTTATGTAGTTTTGTCATGGTTAGAGCTTTGTCTGGTTTATATCTGATGGAGTTTGATGACACCAGAGTAAATGCTGTTTCCGGTTGTGTAATTGAATATAACAGTTTCGGAAGACTGTATGCTCCTCATCTAGGGCAGTACCCAGTTTACAAAAGCCTACAATCTTACCAAAATGAAAGACTTCAAAGGATCATAGTGACGTTCCTGAGAAAAAGAAGAAGAAAGAAGAAAAAACGCAAGAAATCAGTATTGGAGAAAAACAATAATGAAAATGATGGTGAAATTGTAGGTTACCAGTTCTCAAACATCTGCGGAGGCAACTGCTATGCCACTGTAGCTCTCAATGCACTATTCTCTTTAGCAAAACTGGTTCATGAAATTAAACAAAAAAAAGGATAAAAGGTTCTCTTCTGCGCTTCTTACCTTGTTAGAACGATTCAACAGTAATCAACAAAAACATATTCTGCATCATCTATTAGAGATCCTTCAGACCTTTGCACTGGATTTGTACACTTCACTTAAAACACTCAAGAGGATGCACAAGAATTCCTGATGGTCCTACTTGGCATCTTAGAGGAAGATATGGTACAAAATTGATGACCTATTTAGACTAGGTTAATTATGGGGGTATAATTGTGAAAATTGATCAAGTCCTGCAGCCAACCCCTATAACCTCCCAATCCCACGCTGCCCATGGCCTTCACCCATGCATGGCAGGGGTTGGCTGCAAGGCCTGGCCTTTGGCCAGGCCATGCAACTAACTCCCTGTAACTACCTGAGAGTTTTTCTAAACTTCAATAAATGATATAGTTAGAATGATATTTTTGAGGACAAATTGAAACAAAAAATGTGCTTGTCGAGTAAAAAGAGTGAGATCACCTTTCAGTATATACATTAAGGGGGTCATTCTGACCCTGGCGGCCGGTGGCCGCCAGGGCCACCAACCACGGGAGCACCGCCAACAGGCTGGTGGTGCTCCCACGAGCATTCTGACTGCGGCGGTTCAGCCGCGGTCAGAAGCGGAAAGTCGGCGGTCTCCCGCCGACTTTCCGCTGCTCGGGGGAATCCTTCATGGCGGCGGAGCGCGCTCCGCCGCCATGGGGATTCTGACACCCCCTACCGCCATCCTGTTCCTGGCGGGTCTCCCGCCAGGAACAGGATGGCGGTAGGGGGTGCCGCGGGGCCCCCGTAAGAGCGCCCCACGGTGTATTTGCAATGCAGACACTGAAATACGCGACGGGTGCAAACTGCACCCGTCGCACATACCCACTCCGCCGGCTCCATTCGGAGCCGGCTTCCTCGTGGGTTGGGGTTTCCCGCTGGGCTGGCGGGCGGCCTCCTGGCGGTCGCCCGCCAGCCCAGCGGGAAAGCCTGAATGGCCTCCGCGGTCTTTCGACCGCGGAGCGGCCATATGGCGGTTCCCGCGAGGCGGGCGGCTACCGCCGCCCGCCTCAATCAGAATCACCCCCTAAATGTTTTAAGTTGAAAAGAAATTAAATTAGGCAAACAATCAGAGACACACTAAGACTGGAGCCGTCAATATTCAGTGTCAGGGTCAGAGGCCTTACCCACTACTCCATTGATTACCCCTTAGTGTATAGCATCCAGACATAACTTTGACATTCAAACCAAAGACTTTCTTGGTGAAAAAGATTCACATGGGAATAAGACTTCAAGAAGCCATCACTAGGAATGTTTAACAGTCAAAACGTTAGAAAATAAAAAGACACACTGCCATGAGATACAAGTATTTGAACCTTCAACCTACTGACGGTACAAGACCTTTACCATTAGGCCAGAAGTGACCCTGGTCTGCTGTCCATATAAAAGTAACTGTTATATTTGTGTATGTTTGTGGCAAACATCTTGCTAGTTTGATGCCTTGAAGTCATTGTATGGAGTGACCACTGCATGGGAATCTCCCTCTTTCTCTTCTATGCCATTTTGGGATGGAAGAAAGAGAAAGTAAGAGATTGAGAGAGGGACAAATCTAGAGAAAGAGATTGACAGAGAAAAACTGAAAGAAAGGGAGAGGGATAGAGATTTGTTTAGGCTTTGATGAATGATACACTTAGAATGAGATATTTTTGGACAAATTAAAAATAAAAATGTTTTTGCGAATTAAAATGAGTGCAATCATCTTTTAGTATGTACCTTAAATATGTGAAGTTGAAAAGAAACTAGAGCAGTGTAGGAAAGTACCATCTTGCCTGGCATGTTACCCCCATATTGCACTGTATATATGCTGTTTTAGTGTATGTGTCACTGGGACGCTGCCAGCCAGGGCCCCAGTGCTCCTAAGTGTGCCCTGTATGTGTTCCCTGTGTGATGACTAACTGTCTCACTGAGGCTCTGCTAACCAGAACCTCAGTGCTTATGCTCTCTCTGCTTTCCAAATTGTCACTAACAGGCTAGTGACCAATTTCACCAATTCACATTGGCATACTTGAACACCCTTATAATTCCCTAGTATATGGTACTGAGGTACCCAGGGTATTGGGGTTCCAGGAGATCCCTATGGGCTGCAGCATTTCTTTTGCCACCCATAGGGAGACCTGACAATTCTTACACAGGCCTGCCAGGGCAGCCTGAGTGAAATAACATCCACGTTATTTCACAGCCATTTACCACTGCACTTAAGTAACTTATAAGTCACCTATATGTCTAACGTTCACCTGGTGAAGGTTGGGTGCTAAGTTACTTAGTGTGTGGGCACCCTGGCACTAGCCACGGTGGCCCCACATCGTTCAGGGCAAATTCCCTGGACTTTGTGAGTGCGGGGACACCATTACACGTGTGCACTATACATAGGTCACTACCTATGTATAGCGTCACAATGGTAACTCCGAACATGGCCATGTAACATATCTAAGATCATGGAATTGTCACCCCACTGCCATTCTGGTATTGGGGAGACAATTCCATGATCCCCCGAGCCTCTAGCACAGACGTGGGTACTGCCAAACTACCTGTCACGGGGTTTCACTGCAGCTGCTGCCAACCCCTCAGACAGGTTTCTGCCCTCCTGGGGTCCAGCCAGGCCTGGCCCAGGAAGGCAGAATAAAGGACTTCCTCAGAGAGAGGGTGTTACACCCTCTCCCTTTGGAAAAAGGTGTCAGGGCTGGGGAGGAGTAGCCTCCCCCAGCCTCTGGAAATGTTTTGATGGGCACAGATGGTGCCCATCTCTGCATAAGCCAGTCTACACCGGTTCAGGGATCCCCCAGCCCTGGTCTGGCGCGAAACTGGACAAAGGAAAGGGGAGTGACCTTTCCTCCCCATGCTAGACTGCATTGCTGGGTACTGCGTGATTTGCAGCTGCTCCGGCTCCTGTGCACTCTTCCAGGATTTCCTTTGTGCACAGCCAAGCCTGGGTCCCTGACACTCTAACCTGCAGTGCACAACCGTCTGAGTTGTCCTCCGGCGTCGTGGGACTCCCTTTTCTGACTTCGGGTAGACTCCAGTTCACTCCTCTTCCAAATGCCTGTTCCGGTACTTCTGCGGGTGCTGCCTGCTTCTGTGAGGTCTCCCTGACTTGCTGGGCGCCCCCTCTGTCTCCTCATCCAAGTGGCGACATCCTGGTCCCTCCTGGGCCACAGCAGCATAAAAAAAAACTAACCGCGACCCTTGCAGCTAGCAAGGCTTGTTTGCGGTCTTTCTGAGTGGGAACACCTCTGCAAGCTTCTTCACGACGTGGGACATCCATCCTCCAAAGGGGAAGTTTCTAGCCCTCTTTGTTCTTGCAGAATCCACAGCTTCTACCATCCGAAGGCAGCTTCTTTGCACCCTCAGCTGTCATTTCCTGGGCATCTGCCCTCTCTCGACATTGTTGCGACTCTTGGACTTGGTCCCCTTACCTTACAGGTACTCAGGTCTGGAAATCCACTGTTGTTGCTTTGCTGGTGTTGGTCTTCCTTGCAGAATCCCCCTATCATGACTTCTGTGCTCTCTGGGGGTTATAGGTGCACTTTACACCTACTTTTCAGGGTCTTGAGGTGGGCTATTTTTCTAACCCTCACTGTTTTCGTACAGTCCCAGAGACCCTCTATAAGCTCACAAAGATTTGGGGTCCATTCGTGGTTCGCATTCCACTTTTGGAGTATATGGTTTGTGTTGCCCCTATACCTATGTGCTCCTATTGCAATCTACTGTAACTTTACATTGCTTGCATTACTTCCTTATGCTATTACTGCATATTTTTGGTATTGTGTACATATATCTTGTGTATATTTGGCATCCTCATACTGAGGGTACTCACTGAGATACTTTTGGCATATTGTCATAAAAATAAAGTACCTTTATTTTTAGTATATCTGTGTATTGTGTTTCCTTATAATATTGTGCATATGACACCAGCGGTATAGTAGGAGCTTTGCATGTCTCCTAGTTCAGCCTAAGCTGCTCTGCAATAGCTACCTTCTATCAGCCTAAGCTGCTAGAAACACCTCTTCTACACTAATAAGGGATAACTGGACCTGGTACAGAGTGTAAGTACCCCTTGGTACCCACTACAAGCCAGGCCAGCCTCCTACAAGCAGGGAAATGATCACAGACACACATACACTTGAACACTCAACCTTCAGCATACAGGTCTGAGACCTTAACAACTAGGCCAAAAGTGACTCTTTAGCATGTGGTGTCCAGACTTAGCTATGACATTGAACTCAAAGGTTTTGAGAGGAAAAATACTTCAATGTTACATCACTAGGAATGTTTAACAGTCAAAACACTGGAAAATAAACAGCCACACTGCTATGAGATACAATGATTTGAACCTTCAGGCTTCTGAGTGACAGTCCAAGAGCTTCATCATTAGGCTAGAAGTGACCACGGCCTGCTGTCCATCAAAATGTAACTGTAACATTCTTACCAAACATCTTGCTAGTCTGACTCTTTAAGTTCACTGTATGGAAATACCATTACAATAACAATCTCTGACTCTCTTCCATCCCATTACAGGATGAAAGAGCGAGTGACAGGTCCTAGCCAGATCTCCATGTCCTGCATGGTACCTGATACCTTTAGTGCTTTAAATAGCATCTCCCTGCTTGCTTACAGGAGCAATGTTTTCATCTGTTTTACGTGCAGGGGAACAGATGAAATCTCTGCTTTCAGCAAGCAAAAACTGTTTGGCAGCTCCTGCTTGCAGAAAGCGGAGTTATGTTTGCTTTTGCTTGGTGGGAGCTATTAGCTCCCACCAAGCAAATGCAAATAGCTATGTCCCGGGGCTGGGCACCGTGGGACATTGCAGAAGCCAGCCCTCGGGGGTGGTGGTCCCCAGGGCCATGTATGGCTCCTTGAGGGGGGCTGTTTGGACCCCTTCCAATGTTGCATTTCCCCCAGGGAGGTGGTGGTCCCTGGGGCCGTGGTCTGCAATGGACCCCCTTCATTCTTTTAGTGTAGCCCTCGGGAGATAGAAGTCTCTGGGGCTGTGTGGGGGGGGGGGGGCCTGCATAGAACTCAGTCATTGCCCCGGGGAGGTGGCAGACCAAGTGGGCCTGGAAGGTGGGGGAGGGGCTTGCTGTAAACATCTTCCAAGATGTTTGCAGCTGTATGGGATTTCTCCATGGTGAACGTGGTTACTGTTGCATGTTGCTGAACACCCTTAAACCTTTATTCTGTGCTGAGTCCTGTAGATAGCTGTTGCTTAACCCCACAAAAGTGATCCAGTGTGCAGTGATACACATGTAAGCAGTTGCTTGACAACTGGTTCACCTCAGCCATCAGGTGGATGGTGTGACCAGCACTCTGCTGCAAAACATGTCCAACCAACTGCAGCAGACTGTAATGGAATGCCTAAACTGCAACTCTGGCAAAATAAGTCCGACTGGGAGCCTTCATTTTCAAGCAAATGGACGCCACAAATTCTAAAAATCACACTCCTTTCACAAAAGGAAAAGGAAGGCAGCCCAGCACTAACATTTTGCCATTGGGTGGTTGTGTTCGTATGCCCCCTCCTGCCTAATTATGCCTGTAAAGATAGCCTGGATGTTCTTCTTTTCTGGTGCCATTGATGCAGGGGACTTCAGAGACCTAGAAGGTGATAGACTCAATGTGCGTCTTGGGGCTATCACTTTATGCTGCTGTGTCTCCATCTGACTATTGTGCCACTTCAAGGTGACTGAGGCAGGTGATATTGGTGCACTGCTGGAGACAAGGCTGCTTTGTGTAAAGCTGTCACCCTCTTCTTGCTCATCACCTTTAACTCCCACAGTGATTGGAGCTGATTCCGGTCTCTCATTACCACCAGCACGTGCAGCAATTCTTTTGAGGTACTCCTCCCACCGCATTGTGTGATGTTTTTCATATGCATTATTTGGCCTCCAGTACCGTAGTGTGAACCAGGCTTACCTCGATGAACACTTGTGTGGGAAATGGAGCACATTGCAATGTTATCTTCCTGCTTGCTAATCATAAAGAAGTCCTAAACTTGGTAGGAAATCTTTTTAGTGGGCTACTAGTGCTACTGCGGATGCCTGAAGAACTGGAGGTAGGTGGGTGTGTTGATTATTGTCTCTGCATTGCGTTCTTCAACTGAGGTAGTGGTGGATGGAGGTCTCAGCAGGGGCCTTACAAATATGGAAGGTGGTGGTGGTGGGGGTACCAATGCACATCCCTCGGAGCAGGTTGAATAGGAGAGGTAATGAGAATGCCAGTGCCCTCTGAGCCAGCTTCCTTGACAATGATTGGCTCATCCTCCTCCTCCTACCCTTCCATAATTCTAGGGCTGTCAGGAACTTTCTTTTTCCCTTGGCTCTTGTGGTGAGTCTCGGACTCAGTTTGAGTCCAAAACATATCCCGATCATCAGATCGGGGGCTTTTAGAAGATAGAGGGGTGTCTTTCATTTTTCTCGCTCGAAATCGGGAAGCCAATGGTTCAAGAACAGGTATATCTTGCACAGCAGGAAACTCAACCTCCTGTTCTGTTCATACTTCAAGATGATCTCCTTGTGCTGGCTGCAGCTCCTCCTGCTGTCCACTTTGCTCAGTTTCCTGGGACAATTAGGTACTAGTTTGTGGCTGAGACAACTCCATTTCAGACTCGCTGCTCTTTGCCATGATTGCAGTGGCTGCCTTGCTGACAGACATGGCTTTGAGCTTGGGTTGGGGTGGTGACTTTGATGCAGGAGTGCTACTCCTAGCTTGCTGGCCTGAGGACGGTGTGGCTGGCACAGGTTTCCTGAAAAAGGTTTGGGGCGGCATATCAGGGGTGGAAATCTGTTCTTCTTCCCCTCCTCACTGGCCACTTTCTTGGCAGCACCTTCTTCAGGGGTCATCTACAAGCTCTGTCAGTTGGCACTGGCACTTAGGTGGATAAGCGGAAGAGACTGGAGGACACACGTGTTGTGGTCACGTCACTTTGTGCCAGCCTTCTGTCTGGCAATAATCTGTGGGTCTGGTGCACCTAAAAAGTAAAAAGCAAGAAAAGCTTTTAGTGAAATGTGTCATTTTTGTAGTATTCTTTTACTTATTCTTAGTACAGACAATATAATTTAATGTGGTTAGTGTATCCTTTCAAGTCAAACTACACTACCATAACATAATATTTCATTTTTAATCAGGATAACAGCATACAGATTTAAGTATTTTCTTCAGATACACCTAAGGGGAGACACCTGTGGCAGCCAGGGATGTCCTCAGGAAAATTATTCTTTAAAAAATGAATTCTGGTGTGCACTTTTGGCACGGCAGAGGTCCAGGGGAAAATGGAATAATCCTTTAAAAATAAATGCAGGTGTGCGTCTGTGGCAGACAGGGGATGGGGGTCAAGGGGAAAATTGAATAATCCTTTAAAAAGTAATGCTGGTGTGTGTGTGACTGTGCACCTAAGGCATACAGGGAGTCCAGGAGAAGATGAATAATGACACACGTTAAATAAGGAATGCTAATGTGCAACAGGTGCATATGGCAGGCAGAGGTTGAATTGAGAGTGTTTTTTTTTTGTTTTTGTTTTTTAAAGGTAATTTTTCAAAAATAAAAAAACAACTAAAAATAATTAATAAAAAAGTACATAATTAAAACATAAATAATAAATAAATAAAAAAAGTCAAATAAATAAATAAAATTAATTGCGTGTTTACTAGGGGACTATGAGAAACCCATTGGGATTTCAGAGGCAAGGAGGTGCAGGTGAAAAATTGAAAAAAAATGCATTATTAAACACCATTCATACATATACCACAATGATCCTCAAGCATAATTATTAACCCGGTATAAAGAACACATGCCTATGGTAAAATGACATTGACTGCCTACACAAAAATGGCCACCGCCTTATGGTCAAACAACAACAAGGAGGCATGGACAACAAAGAAAAACACATACACGCCTATGGCAAGACCAAAGCAGACTGTCTAGCTGCACAAAATTGCTGCTGGCCACATGGTCAAACCTCAACAACAGCCAGCAAGGAGGCATTGGAGAACAAAGAAGACATGAAGGTCTATGGTGAAAGGACACTGAGTGCCCACAGAAAATGGCTGCAGGCTGCATGGTCAAACAGCAATCAAGGAGGTGTAGACAACAAAGAACACTTGCAGGCCTATGGCAAAAGCACACTGGGTAGCTGCACAAAATGGCCTCTGACCACATGGAAAAATAACAAGCAAGGGGGCATTGACAACAGAACACATGCAGGCCTATGGAAAAAGCACACTGATTGACTACACAAAAAGGCCGCCAACCGTATGGCCAAACAAAGGCAAGCAAGAAGACATGGGTAAAAAAGAACACATGTAGGCCTATGGCAAAAGCACACTAGCTGGCTGCACAATATGGCCTCCTACCACATTGTCAAACAACAAGAAAGGAGGCATGGACAACAGAACACATGGAGGCCTATGGAAAAAGGACGCTGATTGCCTACACAAAAGGGCCACTAGCGGCATGGTCAAACATCATCAAGAAAGGAGATAAGGACAACAAAGAACACATGCAGGCCTATGTCAAAAGCACACTAGCTGCCTGCACAAAGTGGCCACTGACCGCATGGTCATACAACAGGCAAGGAGGCCTGGACAACAGAACACATGCAGGCCTATGGCAAAAGCACACTGGCTGGCTGCACAAAATGGCCACCAACCAAATGGTCAAACAACAAGCTAGGAGGCATGGACAACAGAACACATACAGGCCTATGGAAAAAGCACACTGATTGCCTACACAAAATAGCCGCCGGCCGCATGGTTGAACAACAACAAGCAAGGCGGCATGGACAACAAAGAACACATGCAGGCCTATGGAAAAAGAACACTAGCTGGCTGCACAAAAAGTTCACCGACACAAGGGCAAACAACAAGCAAGGAGGCATGGATAACAAAGAACACATGCAGGTATATGTCACTGACTACACAAAAATGACCCCTGGCCCCATGGCATGGAGAACAAACATAGACAAATGGTGGCCTATGTCAAACATACAGACTGGCCAGACAAAGGAGGCATGGTAAGAACAAGGACAAAAAAACTACCATTCATTCAGAAATGCCAAAAATGAAAATTAAATGAGCCATCAAAATTTTACACAAACACCCATCCTCCAAGGGCATCAAATATTACCCCACTAACATCCACTTTTGCAGAAAGAAACGTGAAATACAAAATAAAAGCTCACATTTTTAATTCAATCCAATGACATCCTTGGCCTAAATGATGTTTTAAAACAACATATACCTAAGAAACAGGTGGTACTAGTAGTAGCTGGATGGCCTTTGGGCAGACTAGTCCACAAAGTATAATAAATGAATAGTGCAAATCTAACAAACATGGAGAAAATGTACTGCACTGTGCAATCTTTTTCCCTTACGAAAGATAACAAATTAAATGTAAAATAAAAACTAGCCCCCTACTGAAACTCCAGTCCACCCATCAGAACCACAATCAAATTTGAAAATCAAATAAAAGTACAAATAAATACTGGTGCATTCCCTCTATCAGACAAACAACAGTTTTTCAACTTGCTTGTGATATCACAAAAACAAAGACCTTAAAATCCAGTGGTATACATGCAGCAGGAGTTGCAGACAGAGAGAGTGATTGTTTCCCCTTGATATCCAAGGGAAAAGTGACCAGGAGATGGACAAAGCACCGGGAGGAGCCTAGTAGACAGGAAAAGGAAGTTGTAGTCTCTAGTGCACTTCATGTTGAAAAAAAGAAGTAAAATGAAAAACATATTTTTTGCACTAAAAAACAACCGGCAATGTCTGCTGGAGTAGAATAATCACTGCAAAAATGTATTTCCAAGCAAATTTAGCTGCTTCTGTGTAGAACATCTGCTTGAGAAGAAGCCACCGCCACTTGTGCTCACCAGCATTCCTAAAATGGCACCAAAAGGCTCAGTGGTGACCAGAAGCCCCGAAAGGGGCCATCAAATCTTACGGGCATTTGCTAGCTGCCTAGAAATTGTGTTGCACTCACCATCTCATGCCTAAACAACATCTGCATGCGCAAATGAAAACAAATGAGGCCACGAGCAGGAACTCCGTATTATACGCATAGCGCAGAGTTCCCAAATTCTGCAACCTCCGCTGGAAGAGCAGCATTTTTTAACCACACCTAATCAGAATACTGATACCTTTAGTGCTTTTTAATTTTGTGGCGTCCCAATCTAGGTGCTCCTTGTAAGTCAAAGGGTTGAACAGTTCTTGTTATGCCCTATATACAGTGCAGGGATGCTGCCGGTTTGTAAGCATTAAACTTGAGGCAACGTCTATGGCTTAGAACTCCATCCATGACTAAAATGTCTGAAAGGCATATACTGCATGTGCTGCTATTACTCATGTAACTGGCCCCCTCCTACATAAAAAACACTTCTATTTTTGAGATATTGTATGACTGCCTCTCTGGAATTTACTCTTAATGTAAGAAGAGCTGCCACTTTAAACAAAAAGATTAAAAAGGCATTGGATACAAAAGACACAGAAAACCTACAGATAGGGAATAGCCTTTTAAAAGTCAAGTTTGATAAACCCACAGCAAGGGGTGCTCCCTTATTCCCTGTAAGAGGTCATCATGATTCCTATGAATGTCTCCATGTATCTGTAATGATGTTTTTTCTTGTATGTGCATATTTCAAGACTGCTCAAAATTAGAAAATAAATCAGAATGCCGGCATTCGGGCCATGATCCATAAACTCAGGCTTTGGCATAGCTCTACAAGGTTTGACTTTTCCACCACAGAGGGCTGAACCTAGTTCAGTGCACCAACGTTTGAGTCTGATGCACCAGTTATTTTATCATAGAATGTAACAGACATTGCTATAAATAAGGAGCCAGGGAAAATGTCCCAGGAAAGTATTGAATCTCTATCCTTAACTAGTTGGAACATTGCAGGGCTTCGATCTAAAAAACCTAGAATGGTTGGAGTTTGTCTCTACTTATGATATTATTTGTTTCCAAGAAACTTGGTCTATGGCCCCTTTTTATTTGGATGGTTATTATTCTGTGTTTCAGCCTGCTCTTCCATCCATAGCGGGCAGAGCAAGTGGTGGGCTTTTGGTACGTGTGTCTTTATTACTTCCAAAAATCGAGGTCTCTCTGATTTGGTCTTCTGCCTTTTTTATGGTGGTCTTATTATCAATGGCTGGGTGTAAGGATATTTTACTTCTGAATTTTTATAACAACATTCCGTTAAATGCCTTGACAGGAAGCCTCGAAGAGCTAACAGATTTTTTAGATTCTGCAGGAAAACTCCAGGATAGGGAATTTGATATGATTTGGGTCGGAGATTTTAATGTTCAGTTGTGTAATAATGAATTACCCCATATATGTGGCTCCCTTATAGAAGGTAGAGAGTCACCTACACACTTTATTCACTCTAATTTAGGTTATGCTCTGAATTCCCTTATTTATAAATTCGACCTTGTTTTTGCAAGGGATACGACAAATACTCAGTTAATGAAAATACCCACCTATACTGGGAGTATGAATGGTAGCATTATTGATTTTATTCTTATCTGCCCTTCACTCCACCGTGTAATTGTGGATTTTAAGATTATATCCCACTGTGCCAGTGACCATAATCCCTTGAGTATAAAACTAGCCCTTAAAACTAGGGTAATTTTACCTAGGATAGAATGTAAGGGGAAAGTGGTTTTTAAAAGAAATTTTGGCCTCCGTATGAAGTAGGAGAGAGTAAATTCAAACACCTTTCACAAGGAGTTTATAACACAAAATAAGGTCCACATTAATATTTGGCTGTCTCTGCAACCTGTTTGTGCCCATCTTGTAGCTGCTTACGAGTCTTTAAGTTGCGCTATTTCTGAGGCACTGATGTATGCTAAACACTCTAAAGATGTAAAACCTCAACGCTGGTTTAATTCGGCCTGTACGGCTGCCCACAGAGATTTAAAAACAGCTATCAAAACTATTCCATTTAGCCGTGACTTAGTTATACAGGCTAGGGGTCGATATAAGTCAGTCCTCGAGGATAGGAAGAACGAAGTACGTAGTAGAGCATGGGAAGATCTCATGGCAGCCACGGAATTGAGGGACTCCTCTCAATTTTGGAAGGTGGTTAACCATCCATATTTTTCAGGACAGGATAATAGGGAGTATGACTGTCTGATACCAGAGGGGGTCTGGATAGAACATTTTTCATCCGTATTTCAGTCCACAAATGACCCTAATCATGGCACGGAGTTATGTGGTTCTCCGGGACTGGCTACTTCCATTCCAAATAAGAGTGGAATTTTACTTGAGACACATGAGATTGCTATAGCAATAAACAAAATGAAACTAGGGAAAGCCCCCGGCCCTGATGGGGTACCAGTGGACTTATTTAAATCTCTACCTGACTTGTGGGTCCCGATAATCACAAATGTTTTGAATAGTGCCATTCAAAGCTCTATTCCTTCATCATGGCCAACGGCAATAATTGTCCCGATATTTAAAAAAGGTAATAGGCTTGACCCCTTTTGTTATAGACCCATTTCTCTCATTGACTCTACGGCAAAGATCCTGGGGAGAGTAATCTTGAATCGGCTCGAGGAGTGGGTGGCAAGTACAAATATCTTATCGCCAATTCAATACGGGTTTAGGCCTGGATTAGGTACAGTGGATCAGGCCCTAAACTTGCATCTCATTCTTAGCAAATATGTCATTGCTAAAAGGGAATCTATCTACTTAGCCTTTATACCTATCCAGTGCATTTGACACAGTGAACAGAGTGAAATTGTGGGCTCTAATGGATACACGGGGTTGAGCAAGATTTGTTGGATCTGATCAAACGCTTATACTCTGATCTTACTATTTCAATTCAGTTTGGTCAACATGGCGAAAGGTCCCATCCCCTTGCATCCAATCGGGGTGTAAGAGAGGGCTGTACTCTGGCACCTTTTTTATTTTTGTTATATATCAACGGCTTGTATAGTTATCTAGCCCAAAATGGTAAGGATTTCCCAAGGATGAGTTTTAGACAATTGCCAATTTTACTGTACGCTGACGATGCTGTTTTAATAGCCTGTACGGCTAATGGCCTACAGACCCTTCTGGACCTTTTTTCAATGTATAAACAAGAGCTTGATCTGAAAGTCAATTTTAAAAAGTCACATGTTATGATCTGTGGCCCTAGAAATACACGTACTAAATGTTTTAAAATGGGGGGGAACACCTTAACAAAGGTGAAAGTTTTTTGTTATTTAGGTTTGTACCGAAGTTCCTCTTTGTCATGGAAACCCCATTTGAATTTTAAGCTCTTACAAATGGAAAGAAATGTTGAAGCAATTTTCTGTTTTGCCCTTATACTAGGTCATAGACCAGTTCATCAGATCATTATGCTCTATAAATCCAAATGTGTCTCGGCGGCGATTTATGGGGGGCCTTTGGGGATATACCAGCTCAATTACACTACAACAGGCGGAGAATAAATTCCTCCATCGACTACTTATGGTACCCAAGAATGTAGCGAATATTATATGTCATGAGGAGCTGGGAATTGGCTACATTACTGATCTGATAGATATTGCCCCCCCTTTGTTATGGATAAAAGTAAAGTCAAACCCGGCGGCTACTCTAACACAGGACTGTGTAAAAGACTGTTCTTCGTTAGCAAACCACAACAAAATTCCATGGTTACATTTTATTCAAACTTGTTTTTGAAATTTGGACTTGGAGTTCATGTATCTTAATCCGGAGCTTATGCCTGCCAACGCAAAGGAAATTGTCAAATACCGTTATAAGGAGTATGTCATGAATCTCAGATATCAAGTGGCAGAGAAATTGAGATCGTTTGAGTTATATGTACAAATTTCATCTTCAAACTCGATAGAACCCTATTTTGTCTGGTTCCGTTTCCCTCCCTATATTCTTTACTTGTACTGTTTAGATTTAATATGATTCATTTTAGAGTGGCGTTTCCAACAAAATGCGTGTGGGAAAAAATATTACCACCATGTCCTTGCGATAACATCTAGAAACAAAGCACTTGTCACTTTATTCTATTTTGTTCACTTTACTCAGTTCCTAGGAAAACTTTTATATTACCAATTTTGCGCAACTTACATACTTTTTCTTATAAGGAAGGACTGATTGGTATTCAAAGCCTCTCATTTAAACAAATGTGTAGTTCTATTTTAAGCTTTATCAAATCAGCTATCGCTATTAGAAATCAATATGAATTAGTTGATGTGACTATTTGTTAATGTAATTTTAAATACTGTTTTATTGTTGCATATGATTTTACAAGTATTAACTATTATATTTTGATTTAGAAGGGCTAAGGGACATGTTGAGATTTTTTAGCCTTTGTAAATTAGCAGATCGAAGATATTAGTTTTTAGAATTATGGAATAAGTATTGTATTTTTATGGTGATACATATATATGCATGCACACTTTTACGGCAATATGCCGAATAAAGATTTCTGACTGACTGAGTGTGAAAGCACAGGTTGTTGTAGCCCCGTACAGCACAACTCAATATGTAGTTGATGTGGTGTACATGCTTTCTGGGTTCCCAGCAGTCCCTTAAAAACTAGTCAGTAATGCAGTGGTAATTGAAACCCAATGTCATTGTTTAGAATATCACACACAAGTTCTGAACTAAGAGAAAATACACTTTTTTAAATCTATTTTGTTAATTTATAACATATTAACATCAAGCAGTCACATTTTTGGGGTTTAGGAACAAATATACATATGAAGATGATACATGGTATACAGCATTAATACACGTTTCAAGAATACTAGGTACAAATAAAAATAAAACAGCAATGCTTTTGTTGGAGAGAGACATAAGTATCTGCAGAGTGTGAGCAGTTGTAAAGGTTAGTAGTATTGAAGGATGTGGGTGACTGAGCTAACACGAAAAGTAGAAGAAGCCAGTAGTGAAGTATGGTGTTACATTGAGCAGGTAATAAGCCACAGCACAACCAGTTGACAGTTGTTGTGCATCATTCTCCATTGGGATCAGTTTTCAGTGGTGGTAAGTATCTTATTGCGTGTTGTCAGCGCACATGAGTGTTGCGATGGACAGTTAATATGTTGGTTGTGATTATTACCTAATGGTGGTCGGTGATAATTTTTTACCTTGGTCTCTCCACAAAAACATCCCAGATTTAGCTCCCTCTGCGCAGCTGGTCTCTGTCTCTCAATGATTGCAATACTCCTGCCTCTGCCTTTGCCCATTGCAGTACTGTTTGAAGCAATTTAGAAGTGTCCGACAGTAGAGGCGCCTTCCATTGCATGGCTATTTGTCATCTGAAAAATATAAATGCAAGATCTACAAATCTGTGTAGGGTCTTGTCTTTCTCAGCTCTGTGATGGATCCCTATCAAGCAGGATTCCGGAGTGGGGCTCAGTGTGTGTTCTGTTATTTCAGATGTTAGTGTGATGATAACATGTCACGTATGCAGTAGGGGTAGAGCACTCCCATACCATACGCAGAGGAGGGGAACATGTGCCTAATCCGCTGCGGGAACAAATATGCTTGATGAATGTAATTGAACTGAGTGAAGCGGAATCTAGGATTGCGGGACACCAACTTCACTTGTTCCAGAGCCTTTGACCGTTTTGGTGGTGGTAATGAGTGTGCGAGATCTGCGTTTCATCTAGTGCGTGCTGCCCCCCTATGTTCGCTATTGCCAGTTGTCAAGGCTGTGCATAGTAATGATATGGTTGTCTACGACTGATGCCCAATAGCATTGTGTCTAATATAGGTGATTGGGGGGGAGCCGTGTCAGCAGTGCTCCAGTTTTCGCGGATCAGCTTGTGCACAGCGTGATAGGTCAGAAAATGCCCGACCTAGGAAATAAAGATTCATGATATCTGCATGTGGCAGAACGTATCCCTGCCTCCACCCAAGGGGTTAAATCGTGACTCCTAGGCAGGAATTGTCCTCCAGAAAATTGAGTCATGGGGATCAATGGGGAGTACGGAAGAGCTCTACTTTTATCCCAGACATAACAGCTCCAGGATGTTTGGGTGGTCTTCATTAAAAAGGTTCCCTTGGTCGGTGTACACGTAGGATCTGACAACCAGGAGTAAATGGGTGTTGTGCCCAGTCTTGTGTGTACCACCTCCCTTTCCGCCATGGGGTGATGCAGCAAGCCATAGTGAGGGCCAATGTAGTTGTGCTGTGGCGTAGTGAAGCTCAAAGTCTGGGGTGCCCAGGCCCCCTTCTAGATGCAACCCGTCATCTGTTTTCCCCCAGATCAGTGTAAGCATTATGCCTTTTAATTCACAAAAAAAGTCTTAGGTATAATTACTGACAAGGCCACAACAGTATCCTGGGAAGTATGAGCATCTAAGATATCACCACTCTACCCAGTGGCGATAGTGGCAGGGAGCCCCAAAAGGTGAGGGAGCCACAGATAGAGCGAAGTGCTCAGCCGAAATTTCCTTCATGCAGGGCGTCTGTTGAGTGATACATTTGTATGCCCAAATATTTGATGGTCATTACACCATGGTAAGTGGTAAATTGGTAGTGCGTTCCTGAGAGGTGTAGGGGTTTGTGTCAGAGGGAAGAGGCTCGATTTAGACCAGTTCACTTGTAGTCTCCAGAAAGTGCCCAGGAGAGTTAACAGATTGGATGCTGTGGCATCTGTAACGTATATTAGTGTGTCATCTGCATATAATGATATTAAATGAAAGGTATTCACTTCCTGGCAACCCCCTCACTGGACATGTAACCTCAGGTGGCTGGCCAAAGTCTCAACTGTCAGTGCAAAGAGCATTGGCGAGAGAGGGCAACCCTGTCTGGTGCCCCTGTGGATTGGGAAATCCTCTGATATAAACTGACAAGTTTTCACTCTGGCTGTTGGCTTCGTGTATAGTATACGGATTCATTTTAAGAAACCTTTGCTGAAGCCTATACGGTGTAGAGTCACCAATAGGAACTCCCAGTTTAGTGTGTCAAATGCTTTTCCAATATCTAATGATACAGCGACCTGATCAGATGCCAATGGTGGGGTGCTATGTAAGATACGTAATAATTGTCTAATATTTAGGAATGTGCTGCGCCCTGGTATAAATCCTGACGGGTCTTGGTGGACTAGTGACTCAAACAAGGCAAGGAGCCTGTTTGCAAGAATCTTGCCCATTCTCTTGCAATCAAGATTCAGGAGAGATAGTGGCCTGAATGCGCACACATCAGTGGGTTCGCGCCCTGGTGTACGTAGAACTATAATCAATGCCTCTTGTTAGTTCACTACACATCCATATCTCATTGTACATGTTTAGTAGTAGCTGAGTAAGCCAAGTGAGTGGCATAATATTCTACTGGTAGTCCATCTGCTCCAGGTGATTTATTCCTGGCTAGCTGGGAGATGGCGGCATGTATTCCCTCAAGCCGAATGAGCTTGTCAGGGTCCGCAGTTTGTAAAGGGGATAAATGAGTTAGAGAAGCTATGTCTATGACTGCTTCTAATTGCGCTGGGTTAGGTGCTGACTGGGCTTGGTATAATGTGCTGTAATAATCACAAAAAGAAGTGTTAATGACTTCTTGTGTGGTGGCAAAGGTGCCATCAAGTAGTTTGATGGCTTCTATGGGAGTGTGCTGCTTTTCATCACTAATAAGACGGGCCGGTAATCTCCCCAATCGGTTGCCTTTTGCATTTAGTTTTACAATGTGGAACCTATGGTCATGTTTGTGGAGGCGTGCTTCGGCCTCATTGTGTGATTTGCGAAGAACACTGAGGCAGTCAGGTTTTGCTAGGTGATTTGGGACCTCGTTCTCTAACTTACATAGTTCTTGCTCTAGAGATTTCAGTTCAACGTGCAGTGTGCGTTTCACTCCCCAAGTGGCGGAGAGGCTATGGCTGTCTTGTGAGCATCCCATTCTGTGGCACTTAGGGTGGTCAATTCATTATTGTGCTCCCAGTCCTTGTAATGCACTCGGAAAGCTCTTCTCTGAAAGGGGAATCTACCAGGGCATCTGTTTGATGACACCACATGGGGATACATGAGCACCGCTTGCCCCACCGCAAAGTAAGTAGCAAGGGGCAGTGATCAGAGAGGGTGCGAGCTAGATACTCCGAAGGTGTGGTTGTTTGTCTGGGAAGTGTGTTGCCAATATCAGATCTATCTTTGTGTGGAGATCATGGACGGAGGAATAGAAGGAGTACTCACTTGTTTATGGGTGACTAATGCAACATTCATTGTGAAGCCCTCTGTCTTTGGCCCAGGAGAGTAAGCATTTAGACAGTTAGCTACCAGGTGCTGTGTGTATGGGGTGGAATAAGTGATCTAGATCCACTTCAAATACACAGTTAAAATCCTTGCCTCATAAGCAAGGAGCCAGTGGATCCTGAAAGAGCGCAGGGGAAAGTGTATTTAGAAATTCACCTTGGGCATGATTAGGAGAATATAGTCCAACTATCGCCAGAGGAGAGCCATCTAATGTTCCCTACAAAACAATGAAACGCTTCTGGCATCAACCCTGTGGTGGTATATGATGTACATCACTCCTGGTGCTATCCATATTGGTACCCCCCGGCGAATGCTGATGATGTTGTTCCATACACTTGACCATGCCACTTATTTTTGAGTTTCCCAAGTTCACTGTTCATCAGATGAGTCTCTTTGTAGTATGAGAAATGCATGTATGCAATATCTTCTAATCAGCGTCGCCATGCACTGCATGTTCCATGCGTATAGCAGCATCAGTGGGAACATGCATTGTGGAAGGATATGTAGTAAGAGGTCCGAGTTGCGACTTGAACATAAAAGGGACAGTGTCCCTCAACCCATACTTGCTGACAAGAGATATGTCTTATCCGCACCCCGTGAACACATCTCCAATTTCTGGCCAACCGCAACTTAAATGTAAGAGCAACTTAAACTGGTCTAACATTATAACATCAAACAGGAATTCCCTAAGCGGGTAATCAATAAGCACGCCGCCAAGTACCAATAATGTACAACATACTCAAAACAAAAATTGAGGGTAGAACCTTTCCACACGGTATCCATTGAGTGCAGGGCGTTCATTTAAGGGGTGCTTACATTCCATGCACGGTCAGCCCCAAAAATTATAGCCCCATCCAGACCTTGTGCAGGGACAATGACATGTGGTTTGGGCAAGAGTGCCAGGGAGTAAGCAGGGAGGAGCCTGTATTCGTATCAAGTTGTGCTATTGTGATGATAGGCTTTGTTGTAAGGCATGAAAGCCCTGCAGTGACCCAGGAAAGCCCTGAGGGTTGCATATAGTGACTCTCTGCCCCCCAGACCTCTTGAGAGTATACACTCCTAGGTGAACACAGCATTTGGATTATATGGGAGTTGCAAGCAGTGTGATAGTAAACAGTTAGAGATCATCTGCTGCATGCAGAGTAATTACTGGGCCTTTAGTCATGTTGGTGGAGGTGGTGCGGGAACCTTCCGCATCTGAGTCAGATCTTTGTGGGTCTTTTAATGCTGCAAAAGTGTTTGTGGAGTATTGAGTGGTTTCCCACAGTATTTTGGCTCTTTCTGGCGCTGCCTGAGATTTAGTGGGTTTGGCCTGCGGGCAGTTACGACAGCGGCGATAGGTTCGGGGGGGTCAATAATTTGCCAGGTTCTGTTTCTGATGAAGAGGGCTGTGCATTCATTTTGGCATGCATCCACATCCAAGCATCCTCCGGCGTGAAAAAAAGTCTACTTGTCATCTACCACTTGGAACCTGGCAGGAAACATCAGAGCATACTTGAAATTCTGCTCCCTTAGGCATTGCTTTATTTTCATGTAGGAGCTGCTCTGACATTGCACCTTCACTGTGAAATCCAGGTATGCTGTAATAAATGTGTCTGCATATTTCCATGGTCCATGGGTCCTGAATTGCTGCTGAATTCTGTCTCAATACCGTTAGTTAAAAAGTCGAGAACTAAGCAGGTGAGGTGGAGCTCTGGGCAGTGGTTGCCTCCCTCAGTCTGTGCGCTCTTTCGATTGAGAAGAATTTGGAGGGTTTCCCTAGTCAATCCAGTAACCAGTTTTCAATGAAGAGCTCTGCGTTCTGGCTTTCTGCTTTTTTGGGGAAGCCTATAAAATTAACGTTATTTTGTCAAGACAGACCCTCAGCGTCCTCCCCTCTGCGATGTAAGTTTGCCACTTCTGTGCTGAGCTGCTTCACTTGTATTTACAGCTCTCAAACAGTGGGCCTTATGGCACTCAGTGTGGATTTAGTCATTTTGACCCTGTCGGTCAGCTTGCGATGGTCCGTGTGTAGGAGGTTGACATCCTGGGAGACCGAGTCAATCTTGTTTTATAGAGAGGTTTTAGTGTCCTGTATAGCCTGCAGGAGTTTTTCAAATTGATTGGAGTGTGCCTGAAGCATAGCTTCCAGTTGGTGCAGTGCCATGGTGGCATCCGAAGTGGCAGGTATCATTTGGGACTGATCCGAGTGTTCATGTGTAGTGACACTGGAGGGTTTGGTTTTCACCCTTTTTGCATCATATTGTGTGATTTGATAAATAGATAAGGTGTTGTGTTGACATGCCACCTTTATGGGATACGCGGGTAAGTATGCTGCTCTAGCCTCTCTGCTCATTGACTGTCGATTTCCTCTGTGGGGTTTGACCCGGCTGGGAAAAAACTGAGCATTAGCATAAAATTTGCCCCAGTGTCATCTGAGTAGCAAAGTACATGGCTACTATGGATGGATGGGCCAGATTTTGCAGAATACTGTTGGGCCAGAGTGATTACAAAACGTCTGCAATGACCGCCACCTTGACCACGCCCCAAACAGAAAAGACACTTATTTAAAAGTATTTTATTTCAACAGTCTCATTCTTTTGCTTCGCACATGTAAAGTAACCACACATTATATTATTAAAACAACATTGATGCATGTCACTAATTGCAAGAACATTTCTAAAATAGTCAAAATGTAATTTGGCAGCCTAACACCCTGAAGACCTCTTTTATGTGCTATAATATGAGAGCATGGATAAGCTCAACTTGTATCTAGAGTTTCTTAGGATTTAGCACAGTGCATACTTGTGTACACCAAGGAGCTGTAATTAACAGTAGGCAGGAAAGAATGTTGTCTCAGAAGGAAAACAAACATCAGCTGGATCAGTTCCTCTCTTCTCAGTTGTGGTTGGGCATCAGCTCTCAATGTAAGGCTAGATGATGTGGTCAAAAGGCAATCTGATGTCTCTCTGATGATCTCTGGCAGTATCTTGTGAAATAATTTGGAGCAAAAGACTTACCTCCCTAAGTGGCCACTTGATGAGCATTTATACTGTTGACAACGGATCTTATCTTGAACTGGGAATTTCTATAGAATTCCTGATTTAACCTGTATGCATCAATATGGCAGTCTTTAGACTCATTAGTATAAACCAGTATGGTAAAAATATGTCAATCCAGACTTCATTGTTTATGTTATTTTCATTATATGACCTCGAAATATAGATAACAAGGCACTTGTCCCAAACTGATATTGCATTAGCTGTCTTATTGATGCTATTATTTGGATGATTTGACACATTCACAGGTTCTTCAAAAGATAAGGACAGAAAGCATCTACATCAAAGGTAGACATGCTGATGATCAGGCAGAAAATTGAGCCTTGACCCGCTTAAATTGGGGTTTGGCCTTAGGGTCTTTACATTAAAGCCTAAATGCTCAACAAGGGAGGGTGCATGGTTTTTAAAAGTAGGACATGTAAAAGGCCCCAAAAGCTATTTTCACAGTATTAGTTATTCTATAGGAAAGCACTGGCGGTTAACATACAAATAAATGATGGGATCTTCTCCTAGGAACAAGATAAAAATGTAATTGAACTATTTAAATTATTAATTACAAATCTATTTCATGTGTAAAGTTGTATTTATAACAGACATTTGACAACTCCTTTTTGCCTGCCTAAAGCCTCTAGATGCCTTTTCCCTAAGCTTTCAATTGTTATTGAGAAGCTTAATAGCTTTTTGATGAGATGTGACCTGGCTTCCAGATATGAGACAAAGGCCTTGGGTGTGGGGAGAGTCTGACTTTCCCTTGACATGATGGCCTGGGTCCTGTTTACATACGTTTACAATATGCTTACCCTGTCACAGGCAGATGAAAACTCACACCAGTGCCTGCCTCTCATTTGTCCTCTTATACAGCCAAGCTCCATTTCAAGAGGGAGAGTAGCTGCTTCCAAAAATGGTTTTGCATGACCACACAGAAGGGGTTACCCATTTCCTTCGTCACACATCCAGAGTAGTCACAGGAGCTCTGCACAAGGGAAAAAAGGTTCTTCGTTTTTTGATTAAGAAAGAGAGGGACCCTCTGGGATTGTTTTCAGTAGGGCACATAGGAACTGCTGCTACTCTGGTAGGGTGGCACCTGGGATCTTTTACCGTATTAGTTAGGGGTGGGCTAAGAGTCACTCTCACCCACGTGTTATTGTCAAGCATAAATGTGGTTCCTACACATCAGAACCCTACTGGACCTAGGGAAGACTGAAGAAGAACTATACTTGCTGTTGAGGCCCGTGAGGAAATCCCTTAGAGCTGGAGCTGCTCCCACTTTTAACCAGGATAAAGAAGAGGATTCAAAGGCATTGGCTTACTCCTGGACCCTGCTGGTGGCTTCTGCAGGAGTGAGTCCTTACCCCCTTGTGCTGTTCCTGTGGTCCTGGAATCTTAGGGTGGTGTCAGAGTGTACTCCTCCTGCCTAACCCTAAAATGCTGGAACTTAAAACATTTTTTCTGAACTTCTGCCTGGAGAATTATCGCAGGAACAGGAGCAACCAGCCAGCCAATCCACCAAGGGTGCACAGACGGTGGGCTTGACTTCCCTATAGCTCCTGCTATGTTCTTCTCTGCAGCACCAAATCCTATTCAGTAGGTCCAACACCAAACAGCATCCATTGATGACGAACCCCATCAGGTACAGCTCTCAGCCTTGACTGGCTGAAGAAATCTGACATTCAGAAAAAAATCTAAGTTGAAGGTAGAAATCTTCATCCTGCCCATCACTGAGCAGCATCCAATCGATATTGATGACTTCCTCTGTGCAAAAACAACAAGTGATGGACGGAATGCTGAACATTGTCAAACATTCACCCCCAGTACAGTGATCTGGGCCTAAATCCATCGTTTTTTGCTGCCCATGCCATTGCAGTTTGGACCCAGCCATATGCAAATCAGTCTTGACCCTGTTCCCCATGGGAACAGTCCAGCCCGAATTGCTAGGCCAGGTCTTCCCTGGACTGGAAACAAGCATCCTGGGACCGTTTTCGGGGTTTCACCCCTCATCAGCCAGGCTAGCTTGAATCCAGTGGCATGGGAAGCACGGGACCCACGTCTGGGCATACCCTTCCCACTTAGGGCGACAAAGCAAAAACAACAAGTGATGGACGGAATGCTGAACATTGTTGTTTTTCCTCTGTGCAAACCCTTGTCTTTTCTCAGTTGGAACTTTTACTGCATTTATCAGTGGCTTCACTGAGACCTCATTGTTCCTAAACCCGTTGCTGACAAACCCTTCTTCAGATCCAGCCTTCACCCTTGCACTGCTGAGAACTCTACCTTCTTAAAAAAATGTAAGTGTAAAGGTAGTTTTCTAGCTAGACCAATCTGGCCTGGGTAATCGACCAATGCTCCATCGTGGTTGTCTGTAAAACCTTACCCTTGACCCGGTCTAGTGTGGTTAGTTGCATGCTGTCATGCTTTGATCTTTTTGGTGCTGTTTTTAGCTATCTATATTTAAAAAAACAAAAACAATAATGTCTTTGTTTTCTCTTATTGAATTTGTCGAATTTTTGTGTCATTTTGTTCATAAAATATTCTCTATTTATATAAATAAAATAGAATTGCTTTGTAATCCCATCCTGGTCATTGAGCATGTTATGGACCTCCCATTAACAAGAATAGGCCTAGTCCTTTGTGCACATGCTAACAAACCATGAAGCCAGGGCCAAACAAAGTCTAAATACCAGTTTTCCATGCAGTTGGGAACTCAGGGTAGGGTATCAGCCAGTTTGCCATTCATAGGACACTCTCATCCTCAGAGTGCAGATAATTCTAAAATATAAACAGTCCATAAGTCTTAGATACCCAGTAGGGGGTAGTGGAAAAAAGCAAGAGAAATGAAACTGCAATTCTAACATCAATACATATTTTTAATACACTTAGTAAATTCTCAAGAGTTGTTAATTAGAGTTGTAGTTAAGCTTTAAAAGCGTTATGTACCATAAGTTTGAAATCTTTTTTATTAGTCAAGCATAACCTACAAAACATTGCATAAAGCATCCATGTCCCATAATCTAATGACTATTCCATTATTCTAAATCAGTACACTTAAAATTGAGTAACTTCTATAAAAACTTCCTTGTAAAGAACATGTTGAGGTTTAGCAAAAATAAATCATTTTAGTCTGAAAATAGCAAAAAGAAACAAGCTTCTGAGGATCAGTCTAGCCAGTAAAACAATCAATACTCATAAAAAATACTGTATCAGACTCTGATGGAGAATAGTCTAGGCAGAGAGCAAAGTCTGTCTGAAAATCGAGAGAAAGAGTTTCTGAGTCTTGCTCAAATGCACAGCCATTCCAAATGTGTCAAAAAGGTCTAGAATATCTAACTGTTCTTTCCCTGGGACATTTTTTTAACAGAATACAATGAAAATAAAGTTAGAACTAATGTTTCAGATAAGTTGTACAATCGACCAATGAAAGATCTACAATATCATGAGACAGGAACATTTTCCACTGAGAAGTAAAGTTTAGACAGAGAGAGTTCTAACATAGGATGCAATTTGTAAAAGTTTTGGACGAAGTAAAACATTACAGAGTTTTCCCATTCTTCTTGGTCTTTGAAAGAAACAACACCCATGAACATTTTAAGCATAGCCGCATAAAATCACATCCGCTTCTCACACATCTTCGAACTTGAAGACTATTCATAAAGAAGCAAGTTTAAGTTTAGTTTAGCAAATTTTGAGATTCCAATGGAGATCAAGCAGTTAAAAAGAAAAGAAAAATATAGCTTTCTTTGCTAGCATAGGAAGTTTGCATCAAGCATAAGGCCATGCAAAAGTTATGATAAAAATATTTCTGCTGAGCTAAATCAGTTTGGAATTTGTTGACATTAGCAATCAAACAGGTCAAGCAAATACGGGTCATGCAGACTATAGAAATTCAAAAGCATGTTTAAAATGCTGCATTTGATTAGGCCTACATTTCACTCCTATCGATTATTAATTAAATAGATTTTATTTTTTGCGAAATCTTTAGCAATCTCAACAGATGCATTTCACAAATGATGTACAACTATATGCATAGCATTCTTAAGTCTATGACTAGTGTATATCTTGTATGTATTTGAGCACTTACGGAATCATGTCAGCGTGCACCTGAAAATCAATTTGAAATATATATTCTCCAGCGTACTCATTGCCCTATGCGCACTGTCCAAATATTACACAATGTGCTGGGTAACACAAGACTGAAGTGCAAAAGCACATTATTTATTTTTCTTTACGAGGAAAACATGTTTCCCCTTCAAAGAATATTCATTCTGGATGGCCCAATGAAATAGGGGCTATACCAATGCCAAAGCCAGTTTTGGTATGAGCAAGCTGGGCTCAGGCCCATGACACCAATCATCAAAGAAGCACCCAGCGCTGTCTGCATAAAGGTCATGCAGACAGCAGCATCCATATCATTTGGCTCTGGTGATTCCCTTTAAAATTTGCTTGTAATCATTTGTTAAATTGATCTGGTACTTTTTCAACATCCCATCAGCCTCCACCCTGTTGTTTCTTCCCACCCGCTGCTGTCACTCAGCAATTCCACCCTCAGCCAACAGCTTGGCATCAGTGTGGAAGATCTAGCTGTTAGTTATTCAGGTGAGTTGGGGGAGGTGGAGAGATGTTTATGCTCAGAGACCAGTTACTGCTGTGATGTTGTAAGGAGCTCAACTGTGAACTCGAAAGGGACCCCCTGCTGTCTCATTTTACTCTCCAGCAGCAGTGAGGGTGCTAATGTTGTTTCTACCCAGAGGGCTTTCATGGCAAAGACCACCTCTGCCCATGCCTGCCCACTGCAGGTAAGGTAGTTGCTTCTCCTTTCCAAAGTGGAACAGACTTACATAATACTGTGAATACCCCAAAATCTATTTTTGATTGGAAAGCATACCATGAATGTCCCCTTACGTGCCTCTGTAGAGGAATATACTCCAACAGACAATCTGCAAAACTGGCAACGTATCCGCAAGAAAAATCAAAATTACTGGCAGAAGTGCTTTCTCCAGCTGATTCTATGATTCAGGATAAGGAAATTGCTGTCCCCGGATAACTGCTTTTTGGGTACTTTCTCTTTGCTAATATTTTTTAAATCTAGCCCAGTGTTTCCTTTAACAACTGACATGTTTAGGGCCTCATTTATGAGTCCTTAGCGGTGCACAGCGCCATCGGGCTTCATTTTTCTTGTCGCTCCGGTGGCACAGTTTGCCGGCCCATGTTTACAAGGCCAGGCAAAGCTACCTTGCATGGCTTTTCATGGCCTTGTAAATATGGACCCCTTTTACACATAACACTGCATGAAAGGGGCATTCCAGGGGTGTTACTGGGGATGTTTCCAAGCAACACCCATGGAACCCAAAGGAATCTGATGCATTCCCAGACTTACAAGTCTTGAAATGCGTCATATTACTATGGTGGGGTGGCGTAAGAGTGACACAATGGGGACAAATATCTTTATTTCTTCCTGTTCTTTCCTCTTTCTATGTGTGCTGCATTCTGCAGCACACAAAGCAAGAAGAAAACACCTCTTGTGATTGTTTTTGTGCAGGAAGGTGTCCATTCCTGCACAAAACAATTATCCCCACAACGCAGACACTTTTGCACCAGAATGTGCTGTATCTTGTAGATACAATGCATTTCAGACCCTTGCCGGTGGTGCAGGGCGCTGAAGCAGGGCACTTGCTGCTCCACCCTCTGCCACTGGCCTTGTAAATGAGGCCCTCAAAGGCAGACTTAAGAACCCCTTATGCCACTTTACCGCCACCTTAGTGTCATTTGGTTTATGGTAAGGCAGCGCTAAAGTGGCCATTTCCCCGTGCCATATTTACAAAGTGGCACAATGCATGCATTGCACCTCTTTGTAACCCCTTGCGCCACATTATGCCTGCATCAGGCATAATGTATGCAAGGGAGGGCGTTCCCTCATTAGGAGGCCCGACAAAATGGCACAGTGAAATTTATAAAAAAATCACTGCAACATTTTTTCTGCCATTTTTAATGCCTGCTTAGAGCATTGATTATGTATTTAATACTGCATTGTGTTATTATGATGTAAAGTATTTAAAATATGGCTGAAAAGACAAATTAACACATTTCTTAGTTTTTAAAAATATGGGGGGATTATGGAGACTCCCTTGCACATGCAGAAAACCTTTCCAGGTGATCAGAAGAGATTACATCAATATTGTCAGGAGTGGTTTAAGGCTAGTCAGAAGCATACATATCCCGGGCCAAAGGACAGGACAAAAGCACATTGTTACACTGCTTAAGAGTAAATATGTAGGAGCTAAATTTCAGATGCGAGAAGCCACCCTAGCCTTATGACAAATTTTTTGTGAGAAGTCTAAGGACTACTCAACCACTAGTACCCTGTCCACTCCCCCACCCCCCTATGACTCAATGAATGCTTCCCCTAAGGTACCTAGGGGGTCATTCTGACCCCTGCGGGCGGCAGAAGCCGCCCGCCTGGCGGGAACCGCCAGAAGACCGTACCGCGGTCAAAAGACCGCGGCAGTCATTCTGACTTCCCCGCTGGGCTGGCAGGCGACCGCCAAAAGGCCGCCCGCCCGCCCAGCGGGAAAGCCCCAGCAACGAGGATGCCGGCTCCGAATGGAGCGGCGGAGTTGCTGGTGTGCGACGGGTGCAGTTGCACCCGTCGCGATTTTCAGTGTCTGCCAAGCAGACACTAAAAATCTCAATGGGGCCCTGCAGACACTGAAAATCTCAATGGGGCCCTGTTAGGGGGCCCCTGCAGTGCCCATGCCAGGGGCCCCACGACACCCATTCCCGCCATCCTGTTTCTGGCGGTGAAAACCGCCAGAAACAGGATGGCGGGAAGGGGGTCGGAATCCCCGTGGAGGATTCCCTGGGGCCGCGGGAAACCGCCGGTTTCCCTTTTCTGACCGCGGCTGTACCGCCGCGGTCAGAATGGCCCCAGAAGCACCGGCAGCCTGTTGGCGGTGCTTCCGCGGTCGTTGGCCCTGGCGGTCCATGACCGCCAGGGTCAGAATGACCCCCCTAGTATTTATCCACTGACACAGCTACAGGAAGCCACAGTGGGATTTGAAGTTGAGACCCCTTCACTATCCCATAAGGGATTCCCTAATGTTGCCCATAGTTGCTAAAGCCAAGACACATGAGTACTTCCAGACAATGAGTAGGGGTGGGTGACTCTCAGTTTTCAGGACAATTAGAAGCACAGTTTACATTGCATTTAGATCAAGCTTCTTCCCAGGAGGATAAAGATGAAGAGCAGGATCCAGGAGACAGTGACAATCAGTTGCATGTTTCATCAGCCACATCACACTTATTACATAAGATGTATGTAACTGGAAGGGTAGTTAGGGAAAGGATGTCTACCCCACAAAGAAGATATGCAGACAATGCTAGATGGAATGACTATATAGACAGGGCTGTTAGTATGGCATGATGACTAGTATCCCAAGAAAGAGATGAGGATTTTAGGAGAACTGAAGATAATTTACAAGGTTTTACAATGTAGTGAAAAGTGTTTACCCTCTGTTGTAAAAGACAACCTTGATAATATAGTGGCATTGAAAGTCAAACCCTGGACAGAGATAAAGGCACATATTATCCATTTATGTAAAAAGAAGCAGGAAAAAGAGAGCACTAAGCTGGAAGTGACGGAGAAAGCAGCAGCCAAGTTAGTGCAGCAAAAGTAGGCAAAGAAAGGAGCAATGAAAGGAGCTGTAGTAGGAGCCACCACTCAGATGACTACAAAATATATGGAATAAGTCCCAGAGACCACCCAACAACAGTACCCACATAGCAGGATAATGTAAAGGCCCAAGCAAGTAGCAGGCAAGGATGAGGAGGAATAGGAATAGGCAGGGTAGGTCCCCAAAGGATGGACTTAACATGCCATTACTGTCACAGATATGGACATTTTATTAGAGATTGCAATAACTAAGACATCAGATGAACAAAACGGAAGGACAGGTTTTTACAATCATCCAGGAAATACAGTATTGCAGCCACAGTCAAACGCGTAAATGATATATGTATTTCAGAAGCCACCACAAAATGCGCAACAACCTGCAATGCCTCAGGGGCCACCAATTCCACCACAGCAAAGTTAGCGAGCAACCCAATGGCAACTCCATCTTAAAGTGGATAGGGAGGTGTGATTGTGAGAAGAGGAAATCCTTTCCAGACAAATTATGTGGGAGGATACACACAATGAAGGTGCAAATAGAGTAGTTTTATGTGTCCCACTGTGACTGTACCTATCAATGACATTCCTCATAGATACAAGAGCAACCCAATCTTGTATTAGAGAGGAAGTCTTTCCAAGTTGTAATAGACAGATGGGCACACATGGATTCTCTGGGGCAGTAATGAAGGCTCCATTTACCAAACCAGTGGAGATGGAAATAGAAGGGAGATGCATTGATAGCTGTTTACTGTTCTCTCCAGCTGCCCCAGCTAATTTATTGGGGAGAGATCCTATGACCAAATTAAATATTACTATTGACTTTAAGTCTTAAGGAACTATGGGCCAGATGTAGCAAAGGGTTTTACCTATTCTGTGTCTATGGGAAAATGTGTTTGTACATATGGCCCTATGTTCTAACACTGGAGTTCTATCCTCAAGGATCAAGGGTGTAACAGTAGATTCTTCTACTGGAGATCAAATGAGAGCTCAACCCACTAATATAGAAGCATTCATTGCAGCAGTGAAAGCATTATTAGCAGAAACACCAGAGTTACTAGGCAGAGAGGTGCAGTTACCAGTTTTGTTTCCAGTAACAAAGGCAAGATTCTTGGACACCTGACAATGAGCTGATATTTTGAATAGAGGACTTAGAGATAACACCAACCTATGGCGCTCTGATAGCCATTGATCATAACCATGTCTTATGGGCATATGTTATATTAATTGAGCTAGGTAAAATGGTTAGGGAAATATTTGATCATCAACTGTTTGACGATGATTCTAAGAAAACAATTGTAGTCTTTCAGGATGACATACCATAGGGAACAGTATTGGAAGTAAGGATGCTCATCAGGTAGAGCTTTTGATTCTTTCAGGGGCGTAGTTCTTTCGAAAGTACCAGAAATCTTGTGGACTAAGACTCCCCATGATATAGGCCTTATTTGAACTGCTGCTCCATTTAGAATTACACTGAAGGTAGGTGCGATACTACTGCTTGTTTAGAAAGAGGATTATTTCTCACCCTAGATAGTATAGCACCTACATAGGGTAAGCCATTATCCACTTTCTAAATAAGCAGATGAGAGCATCTCCCCTACTAAACAGGCATTGCTAGAGCGTAGAGTAATTTACCCTAGAGTGCCTCCTTGTAATACTCCTATTTTC
Organism: Pleurodeles waltl; assembly: GCF_031143425.1. Classification (NCBI taxonomy): domain Eukaryota; kingdom Metazoa; phylum Chordata; class Amphibia; order Caudata; family Salamandridae; genus Pleurodeles; species Pleurodeles waltl. Next base: position 880,251,955 of record NC_090444.1, on the reverse strand, counting down.
CAGTTCAGAAATCTAAGGTTACTTCTTGGTGTATGGTTCAACGCCTGCACCCCTTGAATGATGTAGTGGTATCAGAATTTACAATTATTCTGGGCTCTTCCATCATTTTGATGAATAATCCTCAGGATGCTAACTATTTCTCTGTTATAGATCTCAAGAATGATTTTTGAACATCCCTCTTCATACAGACAGCCATTATTTGACAGTGTTTTCCTATTGTGGCTGTGAGTATGTATATTCTCATTTACCTCAAGGATTTTGTGAGTCTCCTAGCATTTTCATCAGAGTGGTGAAAAATGATCTATCAAACATCCAGTGTGACAGTACCTTGTTGCAATATGTCAATGACATATTCGTTTGCAGGCCTACAGAACAACAGTGTAGAAAAGATACCATATCTCTTTTAGTTATTCTCGCAAGGTAGAAAAAGAAGACAAAGTTCAGTATTGTCAGGAAGAGGTCCATTGTTTAGGACAGTTACTGTCAGCTTCTGGTCAACACGTAATTCCTGAAAGAGCAGCTTTTAAACGTCAAATGACTGAACCAGAAACTGTTGAAGGAATGCAGAAGTATCTCGGCCTCTGTAACTATGCGAGACAAAGGGTTTTTGTTTACAGCACTTTAATATCACCTTTGCTGGTTTCTATTCAACAGAGAAAAAGACAGAAATAAGATAAAGGGGACACCAAAAATGAGGGAGACTCAACGGATATCCCTAATGGATCTAGTCAAGCAACAGAGGATCCTATTCCAAGTAGTATTGTCTGTTATGTTGATCGTTCCTCTACTATTGATCAGGATACAGGAGTGACACACACAGGTACAGCAATAGTCAGAGCACAATTGCATGATTCTTCAGACACACTCCACATAGTAGAGAAGTTAACAATACCAGCACATTGTTCTGCACGTTAGGAGATTAGATAGCCTTGATAGAGGCTTTTAAGCAAGGAGCAGGAAACGTCATAACAATATATTCAGATTTGGCTTATGTAACTAACAATGTAAATTCTAGCATTATGAGATGGAGAAGGAGAGTTTGTCATATGGAAGTCCTATTATGCATAGGAATATTTTAGAGGCTTTAATAGAGGCACTTGTGTTACCACAGACAGTGGCAATTGTGAAGTGTGCAACAGATACAAATGGACAGGATTTTGTGTCATGAGGAAATGTACTAACATATTGGGCAGCTAAAGATGCAGCTAGGGGCATAACCCAGTCTATATCACCAGGTTCACATGTCTCTGATTTGGTGACCCAGACAGCCTTGACGTCTGAGTCTTAATCCGACACAACCACTGATAATGTCACACCTTATTATGCTGAAACAGCAAGGTTATATTGTCAATTGTTTCAGGCAGCTGCTCCACCACATGAGAAACAGATATGGGAGACTAAAGGATGCTCCCAGTCAGGGGATGACTTAGTTTATAGGCAACTATTTATGGGCAAATCAGTGTTGCCTCAGACTTTACTTGTAATAGCTCTTTATCAGATGCATTTCCCTGCTCACATCTTGAGAGATCATTTGTCTAGGCTAATTCAACAAGATTGGTTTGTTATCACCTTACATGATATGCTTACCATGTACTTTCATAACTGTACTGTTTGTCAACAATTCTCTCCAAATCCCACAGTGAAGGTGTTAAATACTACCATTCCACGACCACAAGGTCCTATTAAAGGTCTCCATTTTGATTTTGTGGGCATGTTAGAAAGATGCAACAACTATCTGTTTCTCACAGCTGTAGTTTTTCCGTTTTCTGAAGCAGGACTATGCGTCCATTGTGATGCTATTTCAGTTGCTACTTTTCTTATTCGTAAAGTGATTCCCCACTGGGGAGTTCCAGAAGGGATAAAATCTGACAATGGCGTACACTTTGTTAATGCAATCTTCACATATCTCACAACAATGCTAGGGGTAAAACATAAACTATCTTCTGTTTATCATCCCCAGAGCAATGGCATAATTGAGAGTCTTAATGGCCTGCTGAGGAATTAAATCAGCAAGCTATGCACCGTGTTGCAGAAGAAGTGGTTGTATTGCTTACCATTCGCACTCTTCTCCCTTAGGAACATACCTAGTTCTGATCATCACCTGACACCCCCTCAGGTAGTGACAGGGAGACCTATGAATATGCAAATTCATAGTCGATAAAACTTTTGTGTGAAATATTGTCTGGAAATGGAGAGAAACAATGTTCGATGGACCTTTCACTGTGAAATTGACTACTCCCACTGCCCTCAAAGTCGATGGCAGGAAGCTTTGGATTAATTTATCGGACTTCGGTTGAACCCATCATCACGGCAAAAAACACCAGTGATATAAATGGAACAAGAAGGGGGAAGAAGATTATGACCATAAAAATACCCCCCCTCAACCAGTGTCTTTGGACAATTTTTCTACTTTTGGGAAATTCTTTGTACGAGCAAAACGAAAGGTATGTTTTTTGTTTTCTTTTTCCTCTTTTTTCTCTTATTACTATCACTTCTACTATTGCTCCTTCATAGTAATGTATATTTTGCTGTACTAGTTACATCAAACACAGGCAAAGAGAACTCTCTTCGTATGATGGCGTGTGCCATAGTATTCATATCAGATTATTAGATAACATGTGGTATCAGCACAAGTAAGATATAGGTTCAGAAAGTACTAATGAATCATGTTTTGTTTGCTCTTTAATTCCTCATGCCACAGGATCAGATAGGTGTTATTCAACTAAGGCAATACTCACAAGCACAGTTCTATGTCTTTTACATTTCTATCTATGTAGGGTTAGGGCCCAAATGCAGCCAACATATGTTAGGGTAGTACAGTTTCTAGTTAATGCCACAAAATATGACTCATCAGCAGACGTTCTGTACATCCTTACAGACAGACAGGACATTAGGGATGAAATAGCGCTAATGAAGTAAATAGGTCACACTAACACCGAAGAATGGATACAGATGGTCTTAGGTTTAGGGTTTTTAGTAGTAACATGCCTGCCCACTAAGTGTAGAAGTTATTTAGTTAATTCTTTACCTCCAGATTGTGTTCGTAGGTAGGGATTTAGAGTTACTGGATCAGTTTGTGCCCATGATCAATCGCACCTTCATACTGAATTTTCCTGTAGGTTCATGTCGTTATGGAATGGAACTGATATTAGTCAGTATACAGTAAGAAAGTGTGTGAATATTTGAGACAACAATATTGCGTGTTTCACTTGGATACATAGTTCAGTAAGTCCTCAGATAGTCATGAGATGAACATCTGTTTCTTTATGTTTCGAGGAAATGGCACAGTTAATGTAGGCAGGAATATCAACTGCAGTGCCACAATAGATGACGCCAACATGCAGGGGGGGGACCTCTAGCCTTAAGGACTATTACTGGCAGTGTGAAGAACTAATGTATGCTTAGCTACCTCCAAACTCGATTGACCTATGTACCATGGTCACTTAGCACACCCCTATTTTGGTTATTCAAGGAGTTAATTTAGCAATATTTCCTGTGCCAACCAACAACTTTGTTACATCATCACTCAAGGAGAAGACTTGCAGAGTATTATGGCACTTCCACTTGGAATGATGTTCCTCAAGAGTACTGGTTGTTTCATGATGCACAGTTGTTCTTTGGAAACATTCTGCCATTTGTTCAGGCAAAGGCAACTGCATGATGGTTACAGATAACTTGATGGAAACGTAGGAGATCTATAAATATATGAAAGGCTTTTTTAATGCCATTCGGGAAGAGCTGTGTGCTATGAGATTGATGATAATGCAGCACTGTTGTGTGCTTGACCTTATAATGCCTAAATGAGGGAGGGGTATGTGCAAAGATTGGGGCTATTTGTTCTTCTTATATACCAGCAAATGATGTGGTCAATGGAACTTTGTCAGAGGCCATACAAACTTTGCATAATCTACAGAAGAAAGTGGTAGATGAAGAAGGTGCCCCAGATAATTGACTTAAAGGGTGATTTTCTTTGGTACCATTCTGAATGTCGGGACTGTTGGAAGACTTGTTGCCAGCTCTTCTGGTCCTGTTATTGATATGTTTTGGTATTCAATTAATTTTAGCATGTTGTAGAAGGATAAGTACAAAGGCAGGAGGGATGCTTCCAGTTAGGACACCAACAGGGCAATATATATATCATCTAGTGCCAAGTGCAGACCCAGGTTTAGAACCAGTAGCTGAAATATCAACTAGAGGGGGGAATGTTGGAGATGAAATGAAATGTGAAGACGTTTTGCTACATCACCATATCCTAGAATACAATATAAAATCATATGTGGTGAAAGAGCAATGTAGGCCTAAAATGTCTGCTGATGCCAGAGAGGTGAAGAGTCCTCTTAAAAATAGATTGCATGACCAGCAAGGTCTTAGTTAAAGGAAAGCCCATGTTTGCAAGCTTGCAGGAATTTATGGTGTTAGCATACAGGCAAATATACTGTTGTACCAGTAAACTCAAAACATGATTGAAGAATTTGAAAAGGAGAATGAATTAGCCAAGGGTACACAGAATCTGATAAGAGGTATTGGGAGCAGAGTGTTAAAAACACATGCAGATATGAATGCATTCAAGAGTAGTGAACATCTAGTTTGTTAAGCATTGTTAGAGCTGCAATAAAGAATGTGTAAGAAATAGGTTAAAGGTTTAAGGACACAGGTGATGTGATGTTGTTGTAGCAAACATGTGACTGCTAAGTAACTTATTATTTGACCTTTTTGTAATATGTATTGCTCATGTTGCAATATAAGTGGCTGCCTTTGAAGCAGCAAACTGAAGCCAGATGTTGTCACTGCCCCAACAGTAAAAAGCTGAGTTTACATTTCTGAAAGGAGTCTTGTCTTTTTTTTATCTTAAGCTTCCCCACAACCCTTGACAACCCCTAGCAAAGTAGTACTATATGAACCCAGGGCATGTACATTAAATGGCTATGCTACTAGTTGGCCTGCAGCACTGGTTGTGGCATCTACTGTAAGTAGTCTGGTAGCCATGCCTCGGGCCTGCCATTGCCGAGCCTGTCTGTGCAGGTTTAAACTGTCACTTTGACCTAGCAAAATAAACCTTTTCCCAGTCCCAAATCTTCCTGTTTAATATATATTTATCACCCCTTCGTATAGGCCCTGGATAACCCAGTGGGCAGTGTTATTTTCAAACAGAAAGAGATACTTTCTTTCAAGTTTGGTGTCTTTGGAGTCATAATTTTAAATTTTACCTTATGATGAAGTCTGACTTCAAAAGGAAGTTCTGATAATGCTACTTTTAGAAAGTTGGCATTTTCTTGCCTTAGCCATTTGATACATGCAGCCTGCCTCTGGTCGCATGACTGGGTGTAGTTGGCAATCGGGCTTTGTGTATTCCCTCTAGACAGCCACACACAATGGGAGCTTTGGTGTGGTTTGATGGACCATCTTGAGTATGGGAGGGAGGAGCTGGACACAGCCTCACTGGCACGGAATAGGCTGTATCCTGTCTAAACACAAAGGGCCAGTTTGTAGCAAGGGCAGGGGAGGCAGGGAAGTCCTTGCATTTCACAGCCACTGTATAGACGTTTCTCCCACCTTCCAGAACCAAGGCACCAGGGTGTAAAAGATGGACCTCAGACACCACTACTTCAGTACACTGCTGGTTTAGTGAATACTCTACCAGGAAGAGGACTGCTGTGCTGATTAAGGACTGCCACTCTGCTGGACTATACTCTGCTGGACTCCTGTTTTGCTGTGCTGAGCTGCTGCCAGCTGTCCTCTTGCTTGGGTGAGGACTGGACCTGTATTTCTTGAATCCAGAACCCGAACCCAGAGTGACTACAAGGGCTAGTCGGCTGGCCTCTTAATCTGTAGTTTCAGGGACATAGCAGACTTTCAACCACTCTGCTTCTGCACCTGATCTCTGCCATCTGTGAGTCCAGTCTGCCAAGTGGTGCCTCTACTGCAATGGATTAGCCCCATCGTAAAAGACACGCATTGCAGCCGCATGCCGCATCTTGAGTCCGACGCATCGCCTTCAGTACTGCTGCTGTGCAACTCTTGTCTGGAGCAGATGCTCACATCTCTCTTCAACGGCAGCCTGGATAACAACGCAAAACCTCTGCATCACAGCTTCACCTCTTTCCTTAATTAATGCATCCCCTTCACTGCGCATCGCACCACCGACACCGGCCTTCGTATTGCAAGCCCTGTTAATGGAATCGTCGACATCGATGTAACAGGACCTCGTACTGCAACCTCGCTGCATCTTGGAATTGACACATCACCTTGGCTGCGTGATGCATCTTCAATGCGGATTTATGCAACACCCTGTAACCAGGATTTAAGGTACTTTGTTCAGCAGGGCCTAACTGGGTTCCTGTAGCCAGTCTGCGCTGCATAGTGGATGACCTGAATTTGTGACTTTGTCCGAGTCTGGCGCAACTACAATAGCACTATTATTTTTTTGTCTCTTTTTATTTGAAAATTTCAAATCCAATATCTCTGTGTTTACTAATTTTAATTTTATAATTTTGTCTTGTTTTGTTCATTAAAACTACTCTATTTCTCTAACCCTTTTGTTGCATGTTTTCACAGTGCTACTGTTGGATGTGTTGCACAAGTACTTTACACATTTCCTCTGAGTTAAGTCTGACTGCTCTGTCGCAAGCTACTAGGGGTTGAGCCCAGCTTAGTTAGGGTTTGCTTGTGTCTTATCCTGACAAGGTTTGTGGTTGCTGCTTGACCAGGATTCACACCCCAGTCAACCAACAACCCAATTGTCATACCTTAGTTTTGGAAACTAGCCATCTGGGTACCTTTAGCACCACAACTAAGAGGCCAGGGCTACTGGGACACCTTTGCAGGGTTAAGGGCTCACTCAAGCTGGGTCCAGGTGTGGGTTCAAGACTCTTCTGGTAGCCTGGGGAGCTCAACAACAGGGCTGGTCCTGAGGGTTTAAGACAGGCTCCAGGCAGCAAGGACGTCCTTCCAGGTACAGCAGGAGTCTGGAAGATTGCACAGCAGGTCACAGCAGCAGGCAGTCCTCTGAGAGTCCAGTAGTTAACTGAAGAGTGGGTCTGAAGGTCCTATTTTTTATACCGTGGTGTCCTTCTTCAGGAAGATAGGAGTCATTGAATGTTCTTGAAATTCCCTGTCACTGGGTGTGTACACGTTGGCAGCGGGTACCCAAGAGTGATCATCTGGACGACATCCTTCCCAGTCTATGAAGTAATATAAATGCCCTCTCACTCTTTTGGCATAAAGAATTTGTTGAACCCCAAATTCCAGCTGCCCATCAATAGCTATAGGAAGAGGTGGAGGTGCTGGGTGAGTCTGGGCACAGTAGGGTTTTAGGAGAGACAAATGTAATACTGGATGGACAGGTAAGTCATTGGGTAATAGACTGTAGGATTGATTATATTGTCCACAGGGAAGGGATCCACATATCAAGGCTGTAACTTACATGGTCGGTCCCTGGAGCCTTGGCTGTCTTGTAGCAAACCAAAACTGTTTTTCTTTCTTATAATTAGGGGCTTATATATAATATTTATCGGCCTGCTTCATCATGTCTGCTTTTGCTTGTTGGAGATGTTTGAGTACTTCCTGTTGCTGTTGCTGGTGCCCGATTTACTCGTTCGGTATGCCTATTAGTTTGTGGGTGGCAGGCAGGTGAGATTTGAGCATCAATGTCCACAGAAGTGCACAGGTTGTACCAAAATCAGGAAACAGATTGAGGGCCTCTCTCTCCGTACAATGACTGAGGGGAGTCCATGCAAATTATGTGTTGAACAAACAAAAGGGGCAAGGTCTTGTCAGTTGGTTATCTGTTTTCAGTCAACAAAATGTGCCATTTTTCAAAAATAGTTCTAGGATTACCCATATGGTAGTATAACCACTGGAAGCAGGTAAATCAGTGACAACGTTCTTGCTGATAGTATGCCATTGTTGTGGGAGCAACAGACTAAATAAACCAGCAGGAGTGGAGTGGGAAGCTTTATTCTGGGTACATATGGGGCATGTTTGGGCAAGATTGCGCACATTTTGGACAAAGTTGGCAACCAAAATCATTGTTTGCAGTGTGGTTGTGTTTTTTGTATCCCAGGGTGTCCTGCTAATACAGTGTCATGGCACCAGATCAAAGTTTCCTGTCTAAAATAGTGAACAGGGAAATACAATGTAGTGTAGTGTTAAAGAAACCCATCATGCATATAATTTTTCTCTTTGTCCACCCACTTGTTTATGTCTGCTTGTTTATTGCAATGGTGGAATTTGTGTAGAAATAGGTCTTGGTCGCATTGCCCAGTGATGTGTTCTGGAGCTGGGATGTTTTGTGGAGGTGGCTGACTCACGTCCTGGCCTTCATGTCCCCATTCAGATAGTAAATCAGCTTTAGTCTGTTGGGCCCCAGGTCTGTATATGGTCACAAAATTAAACTTTTAATTTAAATTTTATTATGAGTGACACTCTGCTAGCCTCGTATAACTTAGTGTGATTTTTTCTCTTTACGGCCTCTTTAATATGGCCGCCGCTATATCTCCACACTTACATTAGACAGTCAGGACCTTGAAAATAGAAGCAGGACTCCTTGACCCGATAGGCAATAAAAATAGTAGAAGGACCTTAAAACCGTAACGTAACCAACATGGCGTTGGACTAGAAACGCCATACAGCAACAAGGGATTCAGACCGTTATATTCTGCATCTACAAGACCGGTAAATGACCCGATATCGGGCAAGCGATATAACAATTTCTCTCCTTCTCTATATAGAGATAAAAGAATGCCTATTTGGTCTTTTGCCACTTTTGTCGCACACCTTGATCAATTCCTACAGGAATTAGGTCTCAACTTGCTCCGTGCTAAACATGAGCTATTGATTCACGATGTATGCTTTACGTTTCATGTGTACTATTTTCAGACATCTTGTTCCTTGTTTGAATCTTTTCGCAGAACTTGGCACTCCTTTATATTAATATACATTATGCTTACATTAATTATTTGTATAATAGCTGTGCCTTCTAACTACATCGGACATAATAGCTTGTAATAATCGTTTTGCTAAGAAAATATGCATCAGACTATATTAATTCACCGTTGACTATAACACCTATTCTTAAATGTAATTTGTATGTGCAAATTGACAAGCTAAAGAGAATGTTTGCTTATAAAGTGTCATCTCTATCCAGATTACTTTCACTGACCCAAGTAACGGACTCCTTTCGATAAGTGCTACTAGGTATGAGTAACCTTTTTTGCATCCACCCTCTGGTATCACTATAAATATATACTAACCTACGCTAATGCACACACATAAGCAACACTATTAACTATCTCTTGCCAGCATCAGTTCTGCTAATGAGGCTGCAGACATATAGGCGCATGAACCACTAACATCTTAGTAAAGAATATTACTAATCATCTTCTTACGGAAACATGGATGACTCACTGACAACATCAATTGAAAATCGGGTCACAAATATCTGTCTTGAATCTGTTTGGTAATTTCCTCCACTAGCGACTTATTTTCTTCCTATTTCACAACTATATTCAACACACAGGACACATTCAGGTATCTTTTCTATCTACGCCACATTGCTGTGCATGCACAACTATATTTACTTGCTCTGAGATTACTCTCATTACTGATCTCACCATTACATATATTTTCCAGCCTTGAAAAAGTCCCATGTGAATCTACCATAGTGGGCAAAACACAGGTTGGCTGTCCGTTAAAAAGTCTAAAAATCTTTGTCCAAAAAGGACATAAACAAATGTCCTTGATCCTCTAGCCAAATGGGCACCAATAAATACACTTGGATTCATCATCTTGACTCGGAGTACTAATTTCATATTACATGAAAAGTTGCAAGATCAAAATCTCATACTTGGACATAAAAGTGGGTTTTCAATGTTTTATTATCACAAAATTAAACTTACAAAAGTATAGGAGCCACCTGATTTGTCGTGGGATTAAGGCCTTCGAGGATCTAAAAACTGAAGTTTTTTTGTGTGTATGGTGATGGTGTGTTGTGCTTCGAATAAGTACTGCCACCATTCCTGAACACAGAGTTTAGTGGCGGGCAACTTGTTTTCAGCCACTGTGTAATTCTGCTCAGCAGGCAGCAACTTCTAGGAAAAGTAGGCAATGGGGTGCATGTGTCCTGCAGAAATGTTGTGTTGTGATAAGACTCCCCCTACTGCCGCCTGCAAGGCATCTGCCTCCAGAGTGTTTCCGTATTGGGGCTGACATGAATTCCTGTTTCAAAGAACAGAAGGCTTGTTCCGCCTCCTGCAACCAAATGAAGGGCCCTTTCTTTCTCAATAATTTCGTAATAGAGCTTACAATATCAGCGAAGTGAGTGATGAACGTAATATAAAAATTGGCAAAGTCCAATAAACTTTTCAACTCTTTAATGGACGTTGGAGTTGGCCAATCCAGAATTGCCTAGACCTTTTATGTGCCCATGGTTAGGCCTTTAAGTGACAGGATGTAGCCTAGATACTCAACTTTTTGAGTGTTAAATGTGCACTTCTCTACCTTGGTGAACAGGGCACGGTCATGGAGGCGCAGTAAGACTGTTTGTATATGAGTGATATGATTTATCATGTTTTGGGAATAAATGAGGATGTCATCAATATACACATTGAAGCATACGTCCAGCAGATCTTGTAGGGCCTCATTTATAAAGATTTGAAATGCAGCAAGGGCCTTACATAGGTCAAATGGCATGACAGTATATTTGAATAACCCAGACTTGGTTCGAAAAGCCGTCTTCCATTTGTCCCCCTTCTTCCCCCTAAACAAGTTTAGTGTATACTATAGAGTCGTAAACCTGGTCCAGCAAGACGGAGATTAAGAGCAACAGGTATAGTTTTTTTATTGTTACCCTTTTCAGTGCTCTGTAGCCAATGCAGACCCGCAACTCATATTTCTTTTCAGGGACAAAGAAGAGTGGCAAGAGGTGAAAGGTGGACCCTAATGTAAGGAGCTTGTCCAGGTAACTCTTTGGATGCTTGGTCTCAGGATCTGACAAGGCATTGATGCGAATGCAGGGGAGGGCCGCGCATCTATACAACTGTTGAATTCTCAATGAGAGGGAAATTGCATGGCCTTTTCTTAATTGAATACATCCTGAAAATCCTGGTATTCAATAGGTAGGGAAGCTACAGTAACTGTTCAATTGCAGCACAAATTAAGGGTGATACTATTACCTGCGCTGTGGCATAGCAATGGGTTCAACAATAGTGGGACCCCAGTGTTGCCAAGCATAAGGCCCGAACAACATCAGGGTTGAGGAGTTGGATCCAGGATATTCTTAATATAACCCTGAACATCGGTATGTTGATCAGGTCAAAGGTCAGAGTCTCAGTATGTCATTCTCCAAACACATAGGTGCTGTCTGGTATTCAATCATGTCCGAAGAGAGTGCAGAGCCGTTTACCACTCTAACAGGTTCAGGTTCTGCCTTTTGAATCCTAAGAATCTTCAAGGAGCTAGCAAGGCAGATGTCTAAAAAATATCCAGTTGCTACGGAGTTGAGGAGCATAGATTTTCCACTGTTGTGGAGAGATAATCATGGTTGCAGGTATGGTTAGGTGCTGTGGGACATTATTCAAGGTATTTGCCAAATAGTGTGAGATCTCATCTAGATATGCACCCCACCAGTTGACCTGTATGCTAGCCAGATCTCTTAGTATTTCCTGTAATGAATCAGTGGTGGTTGCTACAAGTTTAAGGAATACTTTTGGTTTCGCAGTGCATTCTTTAGGGAAATGTCCTGCTTTGTCACAATAGAGGCATAAATTCAATTCTCTTCATCTCTCTTTTTGCATAGGCTCAGAAGTGTCCCATCAAACCATTAATACCTTGGGCTCTCCACAAAGTCTTTCACCTCTTCGCTCGGATACCCTATGATCTAGGTGCATGACTAAATCAATACATTTGGAACAATCAGACAGGTGATCCACAATGTGGGCCAACAAGTCCTTGAGCTCATCCCTTAAGCCTTTATAAAAGATCAAGGTTCTCTTCTCCTCTGGTCACTGAGTTTCTGTGACTAATCTACTGAATGATGTAATGTATGAAAGTAAATCCTTACTTCCTTGTCAAAGGTTCGGAAGCTCGTTATCACTTCCCTGAATGAAGGTGTGTCGAGCAAAGTGACAATGCAGCGTCTCCTTAAGCCTTCCAAAATAATGCAAAACAGGGTCATTATTTTCAATGAGTGGGATGAAGCAATTCGCAGTAGTGCATCCAAGATAAGAAATGATGAAGGCAATTCTAGCGGTATCAGTGGGAAATGCTAAGGGCTTGCACAGAAAGTGTAACTAACACTGATTCCAGAATGCGTTGAACTTGACACTATTTCCAGGAAAGCATGCAGACGTGGGTATGGTGTGTGGGTGGGTGTGGTAAATCACATCCAGAACATTGCATTCCTTGCTTCCCATTAAGGGTACAAGTGCCGTAGCTTGCTAATAAGTGGTCAGTCCTGTGCTCCTAACGTTTCCACAAATGGGTTATTCCCCAGTTAATCCATCATTCAAGTATCATTGACAGATGCTAGGCGATACGTCGATTGTTGGGTGCAGGGGAGGGATGGGCTTACTTTAACTAGAATAACAGTGCCCAGAGGGGGATCCTTATGCAGCTCTATTCTGATTAATCCATCAAACCAGGACACCAGATTTTAACGTTATCTTAACATAGTCTAGCGATCTTGAAAGCTCTGTAAGGTCACTGTACCAATTGGCATGTATAATATCAGGGCATATAATCGAATAGCAATTGAGGACTGACCTTATGTAGTTCATGCTTTTATTAATCAGGGAGTCCTTGCCTACATTCACACCCTGAGGCAACTTAGGAACTCCAACCATTTACCCTTGACCAGGCATTTCCTGTGGTAGATGTCCCTTAATTCCTGATCTTTGGCCCTTTGATGAATCTTGGGTAGAAGAATTCATAGCTGTTGAATTTCCATTATTCATGCCAGATCTATGGGGAGCAAGAGGCAGAGAAGGGGCCTGGGCTCGATGCCTTGCGAGGGGGGCGTTATTGTGTGTGATCTGCTGGAAATAGGAGTCTCCATCCTCATATGCATTTCTTCCACTATTATTCTTCCTCTTCTTTTGCTCATCTTTCAGAGCTGTGAATGTAGGTAGTATGTTTTGATGAGTGGGTCTATTTATAGGGTTCAAAGTAACAGGTTTCTTTTCACCTAACTTTTCAGAAAGTAATTCCACTTGACCTTTCAGGGCTACTACTTCATCTTGTAGATGCTTTACAAGAGTAATGTTATCATCCATCTCCATGTTGTTATAACACTGGATAGACATAATGGCAAAGTGTGTGGATATGGCAGATAAAATATTGCACATGATGGTTCTGGCACCATGAGTGTCACCATCTAAGGGAGAGGGCAATGTGGCAAGTATAGCATATATATTGGCGCTAGTAGGCAGAGGAGTTTGTGGCCTAGAGTCATATGCCTAGGGAGTAGAAACATCTTGGTGTAAGTTAGGGGCACCAAGGTGTCAAAGACTGCCACAGCTTCCTCTGGCATAGCTTTTGCTAGGATTCTGTTGGTTAGTTTTCTTCGGCCAAGCAAATATAGGGGTAATCTTGCCTGTGGCTGTTGTGTGGTCATGTCCTACTACCCTTTCGCCTTCCAAAAGTGTTTTCTACCTCATCTATCAAGGTGTCTTCAACATCAAGAGTTGATGAGCTTTTGGGGTTATCCAACATGGCTGACGAAGTGCACTTGGAACTTTTATTCCTCCTCCCTATTAAGGTTTTTGTGGCCTTAGGCTTGGTCATGTCAGAGCCTGCCACATAAGCTATAATAATGTGGTAAACAGGCAGTGGGCTAAACCAGGGAATAAATGTGGGAAAATTAAGATGCAATCACACGTAGCGATGCAAAATGTAAGCACACCCAGGAAAACACAAGTATTGTGCTAGCAAAATCAGACAATGTCATTTTCAATCAATACGGAAGCCAAAGGCAATGGACTCTCTCCTCAGAACCTAAGCCCGCGATCCATACTGGAGAGCATCCAGAGAGACACAGATATTGTAGCAGAGGGTCAGGCAGTAGCAATGTCGAGCAAGCCAAACAAAGGACTCTTTCCTTAGAGACCGCAACCGCTCAGTTAGCCACACAATTGTTTAGTTTAGTTTAGTTTAGTTTTTTGGATTTATAGAGCGCATAGTTACCCAAGGGAATCCCAGCGCTAACAGCAGCAGAAATCACGTACAGGATGGAAGACAAAAGTTAGTTACAAAAAAAAATAGTTTAAAGTTTTTTCCTGAAGAGTCGCTCTGAGGATTCATGGCGGAGCTCCAAAGGAAGGGCATTCCAGAGACAGGCAGCCTTACTAGAGAAGGAGTTGCAACCCCAGGCTCTCTTGGACCGAAAAATATGGACATACTTAAGAGAGGAAGACCGTAGGCTCCTAGATGGAGTATATAGGAAAATCCGTTTTCTTAAGAAAGTTAGACCCCTACCATGTAGGGCCCTGTGAACAATACAAAGTGATTTAAAGTAAATCCGCTCCTTGATGGGGAGCCAGTGGAGAGTAGAAATAGCCGGTTTGGCAGAAGAATATTTTGGTAATTGAATAAGAAGCCTGGCTGCTGCATTTTGCACTCTCTGCAGCTTCTTTATTATGTAAAGCGGAGAGCTAAGGAACAAGGAGTTTCCGTAGTGAAGCCGGGAAAGAATTAAAGCTTGAATAAGAATTCTTCTGGCGGTGGGAGGGAGAAGGGTGACAATCTTCCTAAACGCACGTAGGAGACCGAAACAAGTGGAGGAACCTTTTTTGGCTTGAGAGTCCATAGTAAGCCGAGGATCGAGCCACACGCCCAGACTCTTAACCTATGTTCCGAGTATGTGAGAATGATGAAAGAGGGAAGGCAGGGAACCCCTTACCTAGGACCAAAACCTCCGACTTCCCATCGTTAAATTTAAGTTTGGATTTGATCATCCAATTAGTGATATTCCTCATACAGCAGGATAGGTTATCCACAGACGAGTCTCCAGAGCTGGAGAGGGACACCACCAAGTCAGGGCTTACTCTCGAGGGCCCTGCCAGTTCCTAAAGTCAAAGTCAAAATAGGGCTGTCACAGGTGCAGGGGAATCAAAGTAGGGTGCCAAGTTGACATGAAGGCAGACTAGGTTAGAAAATCACAAATCGCACCCTCCAGGGGAGCCCCACACAGAGGGAAAGTGTCACAGCCCCATCAGAGCACAGCGTAATGCAACAATTTCTTACCAAATACGGGTGTGTGGCCTCAGGCAGTTAAAATAAGGAGGAGGCCTGGCCCCGCCCTCTCCTGGTTCCGATGGACACATGAAGGGCCCTCCCCTGGTCTGGGCTTTGCCTGGGTACAGCACACGCACATCCCGCACTGGGGGAGGTGGTTGGGTGCTATATAGCACGGCGCTGGGAAAACAGATGGAGTCCTTCCTCCTAGCAACGAACATTCTGGGACATGAAGTCCCACAGAGTCCCAACAGCAACAAGGCTCCCTGTTCGTCAAATACAACTTTATCAAATAATCTCTTACATTCCCAAATTGATTCTGTTTTGAGCACTGATCATACATTCATACGATTAGACTGTAATATACTTTCTCCCAGAGTGAGCAGATGTGCAGCATTATTAAATATTAGAACTGTGTTTTTGGAATTCAAAATATTTGTGGATGCCAACGTACAGGCAAACACTCAATTATAGGCGACACTTGATACATTTCAGGTATCTTCACAAGGTTTATTACACACCCACCTCATTGGCTAAAATAGGCTGAAGAGTAAATGACAGTTGCACTAGATCTGGTGCTGATTCCACTCATCTGGCATGGCACTGCCTCCAATCCATCAATCCTGGGCTACTGTTTTATAATTTATAAACCATATGACCTCCTCCACTGTCCCCCAGACTGTAGAAATTACATTTCTTGGATGTGAGAAGGTCTTTGTGCAACCAGCTGTAGGTTCCTAGCATTAGCTCTACTATTGGCAAGGCAGAGTGGGCCATGTGCTGGGGAAGAAGCTCCTACCCCAGCTGAGGACTGGATAAAAGATATGACCTACTGTAGCGTTCAGCCGGAACTCTCTGCCTAAGGATATTTGGCCCCCCTTGCAACAACATCTGGGACAGGAAGGCAAGGCCTCAGATGCAGAAGATACATCAAGGGCAAGGAGGGCATCTGAAGAAAGTGAGTCACAAAGAGGCACTTTTCGTCCCTGGAATGACTGGCCCACAGGGTGGGTGGGATCAAGAAGTGGGGAGATAATAGAAACCACTTTCTTACATCACCAGATAACACTGATTGTAAGGTAATTGTTAAGATTCAAACCTTAAAATTGGACCCTTCTGATCCCAAACTTACAGCGATATACAAACAGGTATGATTTCCATTATTTTTTCTAATATAAAGACTAGGTTATTGATAAATGTTAAGTCTTTTTGTATCCACAAAGAGGAATTAGTCAGGATTCCCCACTTTCTCTTTTGCTTTTTGATTTGGCCATAGAACGTTTTGTAGCCAAAGCAAGACAAAAACATTCTATCAAAGGACTTTTTTATAAATCTAAAAAAAAATAAGTATTATGCCTATGCAGACAATTTCCATTTATGATTTGGTGACCCAAAATATTCCCTTCCTTTTAGCCAAGAAGTTGCTATCTTTCCAAAACTATCAAAACATAATGAGTTTGGTATACTATGGAATAAGGACACATTCAAGTACTTGGATTTATGGTTCACCAACAACATCAGGAATATGGTTCACATAAATCTGGATGGATTTCAGAAGAAGAAAAGTTGTGGCACTCCTTGAAAATTGGCCCATTGTATTTGATTTGGATGGTATTAAACTAATGTATCTTCCTTTTGTTCTGAATACCATTTCAATGTTAGTGATTAAAATTCCACTTTTTTTTTTTTAATATTGATTTGTAAATCTCAGTTTTGTGTGGGAAGAGGAAAAACCTAGATTTGCATTAACTGAAGTAAAACTATTAAAAGAATATGGTAGGATTCCTGATTTTGCTTTACATTACCTATCCTTCTCTTTGTAACAATCCAAATGTTGGCCCTGAGTATCAATCAATAGTTTATTCGGTCCAAATTTGGGCCATTTAAAAGGTTAAAAAATATATACATACGTACAGAAAGATAAAAACCATAAACCAGTACACAATAAAAGGAACAATAGTAAAAAAAGTAGGGGTCCAGTAGCTGCCTGAGGAAGATTACATAAATAGGTGGGGTGAAGGAGGTGCTCGGAAAAGTCTCTGGATCTTACCCTGTACATAACCCTGAACAATAAAATAATAATAACGTAAAAGCTGTTGTGTGGCACATCTCTATATAAAATCAGACATTAAAACTCCAAACAGTAAAACTGATTAAAAATTTAAGAAGTCAGACAGAGGTAGATGATGCTCTAGGTTAATTTGTTCTTTTGGTGTTAATTAATTCAATAAATTGCATCTTGGCAATTATAAAATTAAATATAATTTAAAATTTATAAAACACTTTAATTAAAATAACCCGATGTAGCACTTGTTTAGAAATACGGTCTTTTGTGCTCAATAAGTCGCGGTTTGCAATTAAAGCCCAAGGCTGATATAACAGGATGCTGATTTACTGTTTTCTAGACAGCTCTTCAAACAGTGAGTTAAAATCTAGAATAGTCCTATTACGAATTTTCCATGCTGCTGCCAGATATTTAGAAACAGCGCTGATTATCAGTATGGAAGTGTCGTATTTACATATTCTGAATAGGCTGTTGCGGGATAGTGGATGGAGTGTTCTGCACAGGGGAATGATCCACTTCCCTCGGGGACCTTTGTACAAAGGGCAAAAAAATAGGATGTGTTCAGCTGTTTCCTTGCATAAATGACAATTTATGCATTTGTCCGATGGGGAACTGTTAGTCGACCAACCAGCCGTGTAGCTATTGACCGCCAGTGTCCCGTACCTGAGCTGGAGTAGTAGAGAGCGAGCACGGGCTGGTATGGGTAGATCCAGGGAGCTTTCAGGGAAGGGAACGTGTTTGACCAGCAGGAATTCTGCTGTCAGCCGACCTGACCCATTTGAACCGAGAGATTCCTCGTTGATTTTTGCCCAATAATGTTCTTTGATCAGGCGTTTAGCACTGCCAGGAATCATCTCGGGGTTCTCCCAGTACTGGGATAGACTCAGTTTGGTCCATGCCGCTTTCATCTCCCTGAGCCACCGTACCTTTTCCCATCCGCGATGAGGTGGTAATAGTTCTTTAACTGCTGACCTGTAGGGTTCAAGTTCGTCTGTTTTCCATAGTCTGACCCAATACAGGAGTGGTCTTAGATATGCTATGTCTTTGATACTATTTAAGCCCAGGTCCAGTCTGAGGGGGAGCATTGGCGTGCCCCTCCCCAGTCTAGATATGTGTCTGAGGAAGTTATTTTCTTTGGTTTGGAGAGTATCCATCTGTCTGTGTGAACCCCAAAGTTCTGCTCCATATAGGGCCGCAGCACGGATTTGTGCTTTATATATTTCAGAGATAAGAATCAGAGGGGGGCTTGTGGCAGTGCTGGCTTTGCGTCCTATTACTCCACATCTTTGGCTAATTGTTAGTGCCCCTTTCCTTATGGCTGGCTCCCAGCTGCCCTTGTCAGATAGTCTAATGCCCAAGTAGTCATATTCCATTACTCTCTCCAGGGGAGTTAAATCCATCTTTATGTTTGCGCTGAGCTTCTTGTTCGGGGCGCTGTATATCATGAGTTTAGTTTTCTTATGGTTTATGTCTAATCCATAGTTTCTGCAGTATACACCAAACTGATTTACCAAGTTTTGAATTCCCATGGGTGATTTAGACAAAAGAATAGTGTCATCTGCGTAGAGTAGGCAGGGGACTTTAGTTCCAGCCTGCTTGGGAGAATCATTTGTGCAGTTTGCTAAGTACTTGATACAGTTGTTTATGTATAATAGGAAAAGAGTTGGGGCCAGGACGCACCCCTGTCTAACTCCCCTCTCTATAGCCACTGGTTCTGTGAGATCACCCTTCTTGCCGTTCCTGATTTGGGCATAGGTATTTTCATGTAGGCGGGTAATAAGTTTCAGAAGGCCATGCGGGACACCCATATTGGCTAGCGTCAGCCATAACTGGTTTCTGGGGACCAGGTCGAACGCGGCTCTGAGATCAATAAAAACTACGTAAAGGTTACCCCTTCCTATTTCTACAGTTTTCCATTTTATTGTTAAAAATCTTAGCACCTGATCTATAGTACTGACTGCTGGTCTGAACCCTGCTTGTAGATCAGAGATGGCGTTTGTTTCTAAAATCCAGTCTTCTAGACAGGACAAAATTTGCTTTGCAAAGATTTTTTGGAAGTTGTCGAGTAAGGAGATTGGGCGGTAGTTAGCGGGGTTAGAGGGGTCGCCTTTCTTAAAAATGGGGACTATCTCTGCTCCCAACCAGGAGCTCGGAACAGGTGCTCCAGCAGCTATCTCATTGGAAATGAGGTTTAAGTATGGGGCCCATACATCTGGATTCGTCTTGTAAAGGTCTCCTGGTATTTTGTCAAGGCCGGGGGCCTTTCCCCATTTCATTGAGGCAATCGCAGCCTTGGTATCTGCCAAAGTGAATTCAATTTTGGGGGTCTCGGAGGTCATGATATGGATCAGATCCCGGGAAGCAGCATCAGCGGACCCTAGGTATAATTGGGAGAAATGGTCGGACCATTCTGCAGGGAGTATTGAGGCACCAGGCGAACGGTGTGGTTCATTGCTGGCATCAGCTACCAATTTCCAAAATTTCGTGGTGTCGTTAGTTTTAGCAGATTCCAGGAGGAGGTCCCATCTTGATTCATCCCATTTCCTACGGGCTCTACCTTGTTCCTTTTTGTAGTCTTTTCTAGCTTCCCTTATATAATCCATCTGGCCACCTCTTAGGGCTCTCAGCAACTTATGCTGTGCTTCTCTGCATGCAGTGTTGAACCATCTTGCGTTAGAGTTCTGTTTGGGCTCTGTTGCCGACTCTTTAGTAAGTAGAGTTTTTAAAGAGTTAAAAAACAGTGTGTGGGCTGCTATAAGCCCACCACTGTCTTTCGTGGGTTGAAGTATATATTCCATATGATCCGCCAGCTGCCTGTACACTTTTGCCAAAGTGGTTATGTCAGTGTTCAGGGATTTCCATCTAACATTTCGCCTGTTGTTGGTCAGTGCGAGCTGCTGTCTATAGGACTTGGGGCAGGAGACTTCAAGTAGGGGTAGTAGGTTCCTGAGTGATAGAATCAGTGGTTCATGGTCGCTTTCCTCATGTTCTGTGATGTTCATATCGACCATGTGACCCCAAAGGCGGATGTCGAGCAAGATGTAATCAATCTGGCTCTTCTGCAACCCACGTTTAAATGTGGGGTGAAGGTTAAGATCCGAGCGGGAACGGCCATTGCAAGCCCGGAGGCCGTGTGTCAATGTAATGTCCATGAGCTGGTATGATAGTCTGTTGATTTTAGGTCTTTTGCTTGACACCAGCTGGGGGATGCCCCAATGAGCATCTTCATCTTTATATAGTTCCTGGGCCAGCGAGTAGGGTTCAAAAGTGGTGTTAAAATCTCCGGCAATGAGAATAAAATGAGAGGGTGATTTATCGGTGAGAAAATTGTCTAAGATAGTCAGTGCGTTGGACTCATATTTATTGCCCAGGCTCCTATTATAGATGTTAATTATTAAAAGTGGTTTCTCTCTAAGAGATGGTATTGATAGACCCATTAGATCAGGGCAGCCCAAATCAATTGGTTCAATTTGGCATTTGAGAGAACAGCTGAGCCATATTAGCAGGCCACCTGAGGGTCTCCCTGAATTCACCTTATTTGCTGGAACCCAGTAGCTTTTGTAACCGATTCTATATTTAGGCTCCAGCGCCCATGTTTCTTGGAAGAGACATATTTTATGTTTGTCTATAAATTTTCCCCATTCAGGGTTGTTCATTTTACTCTCCAACCCGGCAATGTTCCAACTGAGGATGGTATCTAAGCCATCTGGTTTGTTATGGGGAGCTTCAGCCACGGGATTCTCTCTCGGGACTAGGGTACCGTGGGGAAGAATTATGCCCTTCTCAGTCGTGTCTGGGGTGCTTCCAGCCCCATCTAGGACAGGGGGTGGCCTAAGCCAATCAAATACCTGGGGTAGAGGTGGGTCTGCGGGTTTGCTGTGATCTAGTGGGTCTGTAGCTAAATTAATCTCAATCACCCTGCGCTCCTTATCTAATTCCCCGAAATGGATTTCAGGACATTTAAGATAGTCTGACTGGGCGAGAGCGGGAGTTAGAGTAGACTCACTAGTGTTGCTAATGGAAGTATATTCGGCCCCACAGTTGATTTGCCCTGTTTTATAAGTTTCATTTTTCCCAGCTATAGGATAGTTTTTGTTCCAGTTGCTTGAACCTCGGGAATTAGGAAAAGTCGAGTGTAATAGTCAATCGTTTTCGGAGAGTGTGGGCGAGGCAGGATTGCAACTTGGCAGGAAATCAGTTGACATCTGAGCCCTAGGAAAATCTCTGGACGTCATTGTCACCCCCTTGAAACCAGGTACAGTTTTATGGGGGTGACCCTGAGTAATTACCAGTGGCGGATTTTTATTCAATTATCCCACCCATCACTTTTTCTTATGCTTCAGTTTTGGTTGAAGGCATCCCATACAGAAGAAACTAATGTTGTAACATCCCTAATTTTACCCTTCTTTTTCAAAGATATTGCTGAAAAGTCACTTATATTCTCTTCTCCATTCTTAGTAATACCTGCAGAATATTAAAACATAATATGTTTCAAAGTATTGCAGAAAGGAATATATTTTCTGCTCTCCACTATTGTATAATAAATATATTTAATTTAAAAGCAGAGCCATATATTGGATAGTATTGAAATCTAGAGAAATATTTTGGATTTCTCAATATTTCAGACTAAGACCTTTGTTTTATTTTTGGATTTGCAAAATATATATGACCTCCAACAAACCAGCAAAAAATAACAGGATAAATTAGTAATGCCCTTTGATGATTTGTTATTCCTTGTTTCTGACTGTCCTGGGGTGCTTATATTCATTTATTAAATCAACCCACAATTTATAAAGCTTCAAAAGTTTATAGTGCTTCTTCCCCAAGTGACGATGTGAGACAAAAGTCAGAATCTGAATTGGGATCTGACAATAATTTAAATAATTTAAATGTTAATTGTTCAATCAATATTTGGCACTCTATCTGGAAAAAACATTCAGTTTCATGATCTGCCAGCACTACATTACGTTTTCTCTCAGATACCATTTATTGCACCATTTTTACTTTATAAACAAACATTAGATCCTAAGGACTTGTGCTGATCCTGCAAAATATATTTTGGTATACTTGTATTCATTTTTTCAATGCTAAATAGATCAAATATTATGACTCAATGTCTGAGAGGTAATTAAATTGTAGAAGGTGTAATTCAATTAACTATAGTAATATAATCTTAGGTAGCATGCTAAAAGAATGGAAGTCTGTTCCAGTCGCATGGAAATATTACTGATACACTCATTGCTACTGTGATTCACCTATGAATTGGAAACATGATATTAAAAATGTATACACTGCTTTGTGGAATGGCATTGTTTCAACCATAGCATTGATAGTAACAAAATAGATAAGCAGAATTATTTAGATAAAAGAGAACTGATGGGGCATCCATTGAACTCTTCCTTGTTTAGACCCTACGTAAAAAAATAGACACCGTTTAAATGTAGATGAAGTGTATGTTTCAAACCTCAATATATTTCTTATATTCTTTTAAATATATGCATTGTATGATTGTTAACCTGTTTATATTATTTCCATCATTTCTATGGCTTTATACACTTTCTCTTCTGACTCAGTTCTCCATTCTGTTTCTTATTTTGTTTCTCATGTTTATCTGCATTCTTCCTACTCATATTGTTTATATCTTTATTGCTGTATACAACTATCAATGCACATGGTTCAAAAACAAATGCCCTTATTAATATGTCCTGTTTTAATGTTACATTTATTGATGTGCTCTTTGATCTATGTATTCTTTATTAGTAAATTGTTTATTTGATAGTTAATTAAAAATATTGTAATATTTCTAAAACAATTGCATTTAATCTTCAACAAAACAGAGTGTGATAGAGCGAAAAATGAGTACAAAACCTGAAGAATACTAAAAATGAATTTAGTATGATAATAGAAACATACCATTGAATTAAGTTGGAAGAAAGAAAATTTGAAAAGAAAGTTCTCAATGCCAATAGCGGCTGCATAAAGTGCTGGGTGCATGGTGCAAAGATCAATGGCTACATTTCTTGTGGACGGCTTCTGGGCTTTGCCTGTTGGGTAACCCTTGTGGTACCCTTGTCCATAAACTTCAAAAACTGTGAGTCTACAGTCCTTGCTCTAGGAGCAGTGTGTTAGAAATGGGGTCTCTAGTTGGCAGTCAATTTACACCTTGTCCACACCTATGATAACCCCTGCTCACCCCCTTCGTAGCTTGGCACAAGCAGTCCAGCTTATCTTAGAGGCAATGTGTAAAGTATTTGTACAAAAGCACAGTAACACAGCGCAATCACCACAAAGGTACTCCACACCAGTTAAAAAAAAGCCAATATTTGAGTAAAACAAGACCAAAACGACAAAAATCCAAAATACACAAGCAAAGATAGGAATTTTTAAAGATTAAGGGCCAGATGTAGGTAGGCTTTTGCGCCTCGCAAACGTCGAAAAACGCCGCTTTTGAGGTGCAAAAGCCCTCACACGATGCAGAAACATATGTCTTTCCGACTCGCAAATAGGAAGGGGTGTTCCCTTCCTATTTGCGACTCACACCGCGATGTAAGTTGATTTGTGATCGCGAAAGCGGTCGCAAATCAACTCGCAGTTACCATCCACTTGAAGTGGATGGTAACTCATTCGCAAATGGGAAGGGGTCCCCATGGGACCCCTTCCCCTTTGTGAATGCTCACAAGATTATTTTTTCAGAGCAGCCAGTGGTCCTATGGACCACTGCCTACTCTGAAAAAAACCGAAACAAAAGGTTTCGGTATTTTTTTCTATTTGCAGCTCATTTTCCTTTAAGGAAAACGGGCTACAAAGAGAAAGAAAAAAAACTGCTTTATTGCAAAGCAGTCACGGACATGGTGGTCTGCTGTCTTCAGCAGGCCACCATCCCCGTGAGTGCCTAGACTCGCTATGGGGTCACAAACTGCGACCCATCTCATAAATATTTATGAGGTGGGTCTTTGCAACCCCATAGCGAGTCGCAGAAGGTGTCTGAGACACCTTTCTAGATTTCCTTTTGCGAGGTGCAATTTGCGAGTCGCTGGGACTCGCAATTTGCACCTCGAAAAAGGAAACCTACCTACATCTGGCCCTAAATCCCAATTTAGTGCTTAGAAACACGATATTTCCAACTGGTGCTATCATGGCATCGTGACAGAGTAGTTACCAACTCTACACACAAGGGAGTGCAGCACCGGTCACAGAGTTGCATGGACCCCAGGTACAGTACCTTTGAAAACGATGAGGAAGCAAAGACATTGCACGGTGTTGGGGAGGTGAGGTGTCGCTGGAGCTGGTGAGGTGTTGGTTCCTTACTGCTACTGGGGAGGTGAGGCGTCGGTTCCCTACTGCCAGGCAGGGGAGGTGAGGCATCAGTTCCTTACAGTTGCAGGGCAGGTGGCAACACGTCTGTTCCTTACAATCTGGCGGGGTCGATGAGTCCAGTGGATCAAGATACGATGAGGTGATTTTGCGGTGCTGCGGTCACACCACGGGGCCAGAGGCACCACAGCAGAGTCGGCTGTCATGGACGTTGGGGACATGGACTTCAGAGGTGCTGCTGTGGCGTTGGGCCTGTGGCGTCGGGCCTGTGGCATCAGTCACTGTCATTGCACTTCAGCTGGGACCACAGCTTTGGGTGCAGACAGCGGCGCAGAGTCAGACAATAGCCCAGTTCTGGAGTCTTCCGGAGTTGATCTGCGTGTCTCTTCTTGTTTTTGCCAAATTGCAATCCCATGGGCCCAGGAACTGGAGTGGGCTCCCCTTGGGAAGTCCGGGTCCTCAGCAAGAGAACCCAGGGGCTGGCAGGTGAAGTCTTTGTTGTCCCTGAGACTTCTTAATAGGAGGCAAGCTCAGTTCAAGCCCTTGGAGAAACTTTGCAAGCAGGATACACAGTAAAGTCCAGTCTTTGTTCTCTCCAAAGCAGAAGCAGCAACTGCAGGCTAACCCAGCAAAGCACACACAGCAAAGGGGCAGTACCCTTCCTCACAGCTCTTCAGCTCTTCTCCTTGGCAGAGTTTCCTCTTGATCCAGAAGTGTTATGGAGTTATGGTCTCAGAGGCCCAATACTTATACTCATTTCTACAGTTGAAGTAGGCAAACTTCAAAGGAAAGTCTTTGTAGTGCACAAGACTCTGCCTTTCCTGCCCTGGCCCCAGACTCTCTCCAGGGATTTGGAGACGACTTGTGTAAGGGGAGGCACAGTCTTATTCAGGTGCAAGTGTCAGCTCCTTGTACCACTCTAGCCCAGGAAGACCCATCAGGGCACACCTCAGCTCCCTTTGTGTGACTGTCTAGAGTGAATTCACAAGCACCCCAACTGTCATCCTGATCCAGACGTGCATCCCACAGCCAGAGAGAGGCACAGCATGGTTAAGCAAGAAAATGCCTACTTTCTAAAAGTGGCATTTTCAAACTTACAATCTAAAAACAACTTCACTAAAAGATCTATTTTTAAATTGTGAGTTCAGAGACGCCAAACTTCACATCTCTATCTGCTCCCAACGGCAATTTACACTTAAGATATTTCAAGGCAATCCTTATGTTAACCCATGGGAGATACAGGCCTTGCTATAGTGAAAAACAAACTTAGGAGGATTTCTCTATCAGGACATGTATAAAACACCAGTGCATGTCCTACCTTTTAAATACACTGCACCCTGCCTATGGTACTGTCCTGGGCCTAACTTATGGGTGACTTACATGTAGTAAAAGGGGAGGATTGAGGCTGGCAAGAGGGTACACTTGCCAGGTTAAACTGGCAGTTCCAAATTGCCCGCACTGACACTGCAGGGCAGGGCTACTCATGTGGGTGATACAATAAGTGCTGCAGGATCACTAGTAGCATTTGATGTACAGACCCTGGGCACCTCTGGTGCACTTTACTATGGATTTACTAGTAAATCAAATAAGCAATCATGGAGGAACCAATCACCCGTACAATTTAGACAGAGAGCACTTGCACTTTGGCACGAGTCAGAAGTAGTAAAGTGCCCAGAGTCTTACAGCCAACAAAAACAGGTCAGAAAAAATAGGAGGAAGGAGGCAAAACGTTTCGGGATGACCCCGCAAATAAGGCTATTTCCAACACAGTGACTGATTGCCTCCTGGCATGAATGGATATTAATTTTTCTAAATAGTGGTTTCAACAGGAATCTTCTTTGCAACCCAAAACAAGGAAAAGTACACGGCTAGGCGCAGAAGTGACAAGAGGTGTATACGCGTACATGTTTCCATCTTTGAGCCACTCGCCCAACGTCGAATAGGCACATCTGTAATCTTTAAAATTATAGTTTGTGTGATCTTGACAGGGGCCATACCAGATAGATTTGAGGGTTTAGCGCAACATAAGTTGGTACTGCAAACTTATTATGGGACTTTGGCAGTAAAATAAGGTGGTCATTTTCTGCTGACTTGGCCTTTGCGGGCCTTCCCTAAAGAAATTTGAATGTGCCGTATGACATATTTAGGTCCCATATCTGAACCATTTGGAGGTCTGCCGGGGTCTTCTGTATGGTCCCTTGCTGGGAAGTGTAGGGAGATTAGTGAAATCTTGACTAAGGTGAGATGTAAAGCTCCTGGTTTCTGTGGGGGCCTGAACATTTGCTTGAAAAGCCTTAAATAGTTCAAATTTAACCATCTCCAAGCTTTTCTGGAAATATTTCAAGGCCATAAACTAGTGAAGACAGAAACTTTGATTTTAGAACCTGCAGCAGAGGTAAAAGTGAAGGGCCTGTGAGGTGTTCGCTACTTTCCTCAAGGCAACAGGTACATAGTTTATTTTTAAGACATTGGTCTTGCAGTAAGAGGCCAAGTTGTTGAGTGAGTGTTGGAGAGCGTCGCCAAAAAGTCCAATAAAATGTGTTGTCAGCATGATATGGAGAGACTGACTATTGAGTTTAGGGGTCATGCTTTGGATTTTTCACAGTGAGATCCATGTCTACAATTAATAAATTGATGAGAATGGGGGCCAGCACACAACCCTGTTTTAGCCCTTTGTATTGACTCTGTTGGATAGGGTTCTGTTGATACTAAGGCCCATATTTATACTTTTTTTGCGATGCATTTGCGTCATTTTTTGATGCAAAAACAGCACAAAAGTCTAAAATATAATTGTATTTTGTAAGTTTGCGCCATTTTTGCATCAGAAAATGACGCAAATGTGGCACGAAAAAAGTATAAATAGTTGCTCAGTTTGTGCCAGGGGCAATCCCACTCAATACTACCAAATGCTTTTTTGTAATCAGTAAAATGCGTGCAAGGCTCGTTTGTTAGGAAACGTTTTCTGTGAGCTAGATAGGGGAGGGTCATAATGTTGTCAACGAAATTGGTGTCTTTCTGAAAGTTGGTTGGAAACAAGTTATCAAATGTGCCTGGTTTGCCCAATCTTGTAGGTCCTACAGGATCAAGACGGTGAAGAATTTGGCATCAACATCAAGCAGGACTGTCAGTCTGTAGTTTTCTGGACCGTCCTTGCTCCCTTTTTTGTGGATCAGAACTATGTATGACCCCTGCCAAGATGAGGGATCAGGCTGGTCATGAAGATATTATCGCACACACTGCTCATTGCGTTGGCCCATGTTGTTGAGCCTCTTTCAAATGAAGGTGATGGTGTTTCCAAAGCGTTAGCATTAATTCTATATAAGCGGGCATGATAGGTATTCTATGTCAATCTAACCAAGTGGCTTTGCCTGGGGAGTCTTGTTGGGGAGGTAAAATGGTTTACGCATTTCCAAAATTGGGACCTATTCAAGTGTGCAGAACTTTTGAATAGGAAGACACAAATTTACTCATTCGCCTGTTGCTTAGCTTTCCAGGCTAACTTCTTGTGTCACATTAGAAGCTTGGAGAGCTCGGTCTTGCATATATCAGTTTTCTTGACTTGATGTGGCACTTGATCTAGCTCGTTTATCCACCTTTTGCTTTTCATTTCGCAAACTGATTCTATACCATGATGTTACACCGTTTGGAGGAGCGGCTGAAAAGCTGTGCTGTTTGTACATCCCTTTACTGAGGATGGAGTGAAAATCTGACATAGCTTTATCCCAGTTTAAATAACTAAGGGCCAGATGTATCAAGCGATTTTGCATTTGCAAACGGTGCGAATCGCAAAATTCGGCCGTTTGCGAATGCAAAAATGCCTTTCAGAATGTATGAAAGGCAGTCGCAGTGCAATTTTAAGGAATCGCTAAAATAGCGATTCCTTAAAATTGCGACCCCATTTAGAGAATCGCAAATTGCGATTCTCTAAATAGGAAATTCGCAAATAAGGAATCCTTATTTGCGATTTCTTAAGCACATGTATCAAGCATTTCCTAAATGCGAATTAGGCATTTAGGAAATGCAATTACCACCAACAGAAGTTTGGTGGTAACCATGTGCAAATTTTAAAAATGCATTTTAAATGCATTTTTAAAATTGACATGTAGCGCACACATGCCCCTAAGGCATGTGTGTGCTTCACATGTCCGTAAAAATATTTTTGGGGTGCAGCAGAGGGGGCCTTAGGCCCCCAGCACCCTGGGATTTGCATTTCCTAAATTGTGAATTCCTAACTGGAATTCGCAATTTAGTGAATGTAAAACCATTTGCATCAGGCCCATAGGTGCAAATGGAGTTGGATTCTCTATTTGCGATTCGGTAATAGCATTTGCGAATTTTAAGAAATCGCTATTACCGAATCGCAAAAATCATGCATACCATTTTGCATTTCTTAAATAGCGATTTCTTAAAATTTGCTATTTAAGAAATGCAATTTGTTTTTTTTATACATCTGGCCCTAAAAGTGTAATTGTAGATGGCGAATGAGTTTAAGTAATTAGTAAATTCTTACCCAAATAGGTTTGTCCAAGCAACCAGATGTTTTTCAACCTTGGAAGACCAGTTGACTCATTCTGCTCTTGGGCAAATGAAACTGTCTCTAATCTGGATGGAGCAATTGAACTTCTAGCTTTGACTCAAAAACACATGCTTCTGCAAAAAGGAGTCACTTTTGAGGCCAATATTCTATCTGAAATTATTTCAGCTGATTGAAAAGGGGCAACGAGAGAAGTGTATAATTCTGTACATCTTCGCGCTTTGAAGCCACGTATGTGAAAGTCGTGGGTTGATCGAGAACATGGTTGCCGTTCGAAGCACGTAATATAAGGAAATGGAGGGCTTCGATTAAAGTGCTTCCTGCTGCATCCCACCACAGTGGGTGGAATAGTGCTGGGAAGGGGGTGCCAAATTAAATCTGGCTGTCTCCTGGATAATAAGTTGTCACAAAAGTTGAAAAGATTTAAATTAAAGTCTTCTGTAACAAGTAGTCCTGCTTCTGATTTGGCCAAAGAGATTTCATATGAGTAAGAAGTTTTCTGTCTGGATTCAGATTTATGCAGGTCAAAAGAATATTCTGACAGAGTGTATTTGGAATTTTTAATGAGATCCAGAGAATCCACAATTTATTCAAAATCAATTGTTTTGTAGTTCATGGTAGCCCAGAATAAAATTGAAAGGCCTGCCATTTGAACTTCCTTTTACAGCCCTTTTGGATGCCAGGACAACAAGCAATTCATATCCTTCTAGGGAGATTGGGTAGCTGGCCCATGTTTCTATTAGATCGATGAGGTCAAAATGCAATAAATATACAATGGCATCCTTTTGCTCTGTTATTTGGTCCCAGCCAGCAGTATTCCAGGTGCAAAGCTTGATGTGATCAATTTCAAAATAGGGGCCCCATTTACGAGCCCTGTGGCACAGGGCAGTGCAGCAAGTGTGTTAATGCGTTTTATCATCCATCACAGGATTCAAAATGCTTCACTGAGGTTGAGGGTTCTTTTGACCCAGTAAAGAGTGTGGTTAACCATACACAATCATTTCAAACTTACCCTAACAAATTTAAATACCATGACCAATGTAGGTGAAAACTCCAATCAATAAAGGTTTCAGGGCTTTATATTACATCCACTAAGCTAAAGTCATGTAAACTGTGCGCAAAATCAAATTGTATGGATAAATCAACACCATTGGTTGCCCAAGACGGTAAAACAAGTTTAATCTACTTAGCATCAACACTATTAAGCATTCAAGAAGAATAATACATATAATTTAAGAGATAATCTGAGAAATAGAAATGTGCCTCAAATCAGATTGTGTTGATATTTGTCAAATCAGATTAAACAGAGTTCAAGAATCAGGGTTGGATATGGGTTATCCATACAACTAGCCAAATTAGGACATACATGTCTGGGAACGAACAAACACATGCTGACAAAAGACAGAAAGAGACAAAAACTATTTGTGAAACAACCTATCTCAGGCTAAGATGAACTAGATAAAACAGGTAGGTGTCAACATGCTAGCTTCTATTAGTGAAGGGCATGTCAAGGGAAACAGCATTAACAAGGACATATATCTCTAATAAGGTCAGAATTCAAGGATTCTTCATCTCAAAGCATGTAGATCATCAGCAAAATCCATTAGAAGCACTATCAGGGAAATACACAACATGAACTATACAGAGAATAGTTTGTGGGGACAACAAGAGTACAACTAAATTTACAAAGTCCATCCCTATAGTAAAGTACACAAACGTCTCCGATTTTACAGTTCAGTGGTTCCACATCACGCAAAAGGAACACAAATCGAAGATGCAACATTGCAAGGTTTTTACAGGTTTGGTCTGAAGTCATTTCCTCCTTCCGTGTGAATCCAAAAACCAATTAAAATTTTCCATCAGTTGCAACAATATGAATTCTTCCCAAGGTATACAATTGACTTTTCCTTTTTCCATGTTAAAGCACATGTTGATAGAGACAATTTATTTCTCGTTTTGCAGGCCTAAATGTTCCCAAAACCAGGGTCATTTAAAATCAAGTCTTGTAAAATTAAACAGAGGAACCCTTTACTGTTCATAAGAACAACCTAATGGAAAAATTCATGTCAGGGAAAGAAGAATGATTCATTACTTTTACCTGACTGTAAATATGAGGTCTGCAGGCCTAGTTATGCTAACCTCTAGAAATATCATGCATTAATATATTTGTTAATAAAACAGACATAATATGCAAAAGTATAAATGCAGCATTAATAATATACCATCAGAAAGAATAAACATTTCATTATGAATTGCAAACTTGTTAAGGCATCATGTTAAATATGAAAGAGAAGTGCATTTAACTTTATGAGCACGTACATTTCAACTCATAAATCATACATTAAACATCATAAAATCAAATTTGTTTAGCTATTAGCAGTTACTGTAATATTTAAAGAATACTTCAGCATCATTTAAATCTTGTTAGCACATTGTTACATCTGGTAGACACAATGGTGACCACCACGAATTAAAACATGAGCACTTTTAAAATATGTGTCAGTGCAGCTTTCCTCTACATTAAGCTGTTAATTATCAAACCCACTGCTGACGTCTGGGTCACTAAAAGCATTACTAAAATTTACGCTCCAACAAGAGCTCTGCTGCACCGACTGCAAAAAGAACGAGCAACGGACGGAATGCTGAACAATATCAAACATTCACCCCCAGTACAGAGATCAGGCCTAAATCCATTGTTTTTATTGCTACCCGTGCCATTCCAGTTTGGACCCAACCATCTTCAGGACTGGAAACAAGCATCCTGGGACCGGTTTCACAGCATCACCCTTCATCAGCCAGACTAGCTTGACTCCAGTGGCATGGGGAGCAAGGGACCCATGTCTGGGCACACCCTTCCCACTTAGGGAGACAAATGCAAAACGTGCAAAAAAACAGATGATGGACGGAATGCTGAACAATGCAAACATCCACCCCCAGTCTGAAAGACCTGGGTTTAATCCATTATTTTTTTGCTCACCACCCCCCCCCCCAAGATCGGACCCAGTCATATGCAAATCTGTCTTGACCCTGTTCCTCATGGGAACAGTACAGCCCAAACTGCCAACCAAGTCCTCCATGGACCGGAAACAAGCATCCTAGCACCGGTTTCAGTGTATCACCCTTCATCAGCTATGCTAGATTGATTCCAGTGGCGCAGTGAGCACGGGACCCACGTCTGGGCATACCCTTCCTGCTTGAGGTAACAAATGCAAAAAGAACAGATGATGGACGGAATGCTGAAAAATGCAAACATTCACCCAGTCTCAAAGATCTGGGTTTAATTCATAATTTTTTTGCTCACTATTCCACCCCAGTTCAGACCCAGCCATATGCAAATCAGTCTTGACCCTGTTCCTCATTTTCACCCACAGTACAGAGATATGGGCCTAAACCCATTGTTTTTTTGTTACCCATGCCAGTCCAGTTTGGACCCAGTCTTATGCAAATCGGTCTTGAACCTGCTCCCCATGGGAACAGTTCAGCCCGAAATGCCAAGCCTTGTCCTCCTAGGACTGGAAACAAGCATCCTGGGACCGGTTTTAGGGTATCACCCTTCATCAGCCAGAGTAGCTTGACCCCAGTGGCATGGGGGAGCAAGGAACCCATGTCCGGGAATACAATTCCCTCTTAGGGTGACAAATGCAAAAAGAACAAGTGATGGATGTAATGCTGAACAATGTTAAATGTTCACCCCCAGTACAGAGATCTGGGCCTAAACCCATTATTTTTTTGCTACCCATTCCACTCCAGTTTGGACCCAGTCATATGCAAATCAGTCTTGAACTTGCTCCCCATGGGAACAGTTCAGCCAAAACTGCCAAGCCAGGTCCTCCTAGGACTGGAAACAAGCATCCTGGGAACGGTTTCAGGGTATCAATCTTCATCTGCCTGGCTAGAGTGACCCCAGTGGCATGGGGGGAGGGGGAAGAGGGAGCAAGGGACCCACATCTGGGCACACCCTTCCTGACAAATGCAAAAAGAACAAGCGATGGACAGAATGCTGAGCAATGTCAAACATTCACCCCCAATACAGAGATCTGGGCTTAAAGCCATTGTTTTTGTGTTACCAGTTTTTACCCAACCATATGCAAATCAGTCTTGACTCTGCTTCCCATGGGAACAGTTCAGCCCAAACTGCCAAGCCAGGTCCTCCTTGGACTGGGAACAAGCAGTTGTAGAAGATCCGGCATGCGAAACAAGATCAATTTTTAGTGCTGGGCCTTGGCTGGTTAATCCTGATCAGATGCTGCACCTGTTCCTGTGTTTTTTGTCTGAAGCAGTTCACTAATTTTTCTAGCCCTTGCTCTTTAGGTATTTGAGGCTCTGTAGGCAGAGCATCATTACAGTTATAGAATTGCAACAGTCCGATGCTTGAATGGACTTGTTTATTCGTAAGGTTCCTTGTAGGTGCTACCCTAAAAGGGAAGGTCTTCATGCCCAGCACCTTAGTAGAGTTTAAAACTTTGTTAAACCTTCCTCTAGGGGCATCTCAAAGAACAAAGAACTTTGTTTGGCACATGATCTCATTTGCAAGCGCTGAAAAGGCGGCACTTAGGTTTTAGAGTATGTACAGGCAAGCAGTAGAAGACCATCAGGTCCAGAATTGTTGCCTATCTCCCTCTTTGGTTTATTCTTGTCAATTCACCAGCAATCTGTTTAGATGGCACAAGAGGCTTGAGAACTGAGTGATAAAAGTGATGCTGGGACTTAGTTAGGTTTAGCCACTGTTTATAAACTTGTCAACAGTCCAGGGCTACCCACTGGCCTGTTAGGTTAGGGGAGGCTTGTGCTGCTTGGTGCTTGTTTGCTTCTGCTAGTGAGTGGAGGTGGGTGGCAGGAGAGGTAGGGAGCAGGGAGACTGAATAGAAAAGCTTAGCGGGAACAAGAGGGGCTGGGAATGACAGCTAGCTGCAACCTGCACCAGGCCCTAGCCTGGCCGCTTCCATGTGCATGTGCTGTGCGGTCACCCTGTTGCCTCCACCAGTGACCTTTCCACTACAAAGGGGAGTGTGCTCACCTTTTTGCAGCCTCACCCCCAAGCCGCCTTTGTCTGAGCACTGTGTTACTTTCTCGTTGAGCCTTGCTTAGTTGATTGATATGGCTCTCTGCTCTGCATAGATCTTCTTTGAGCCCCAGACAGAGGCCTCTCCCTACCACATGACTAAGGGACTAAAGAGTAGTAGAGCTGTAGAGCCTCAGGATGCGGGAGTACAGGAGCAGTTAGCGGGGGAGAATGGATTACAAAGCTCTCACAGGATACACCTCCAACTTTCATCATGAGGTGTTGGTGTCTCACTCTCTCTTTCTATGTATTCTTGTTTATGATTGATTGTATTATATTTATATTAGTAATATTAGGACAGTTTATTAAAGTTTGAAAAATATACTTCTAGAATTTACAGATTCAAATAGGGCCAGTTGAGAAATTTTCTAGGTCCTTATGTTAAGAAATTCTGACATTCATTAGTTGGGTACTGAAATGCTCATTGACTCATGCATATGGATTAGACGTATATCAAATTCTAATTATAATAATTCTTCTGATACACACCAAAATATTCCAAGTGGAGTTGAACTTTGTATTTCATTTGAATGAAAGGGATGCATTAATATTGATTTTCTTATTACATTGCTCTCTTAGAATATTGATGAGTGCCAGAACCTACTCAGGGGGCCATCTGGTAAGTAAGGGATATTTGTCCTAAACTGTGGATGTTCCCATTGATCATTTCACTATGGCTGTGCAAACTGGACCAAGTATACACCCTTCAGCACTTGACTCTCAATGGTATCAATAGTGAGCAGTCACAAGCTTCTCAGGGAGGTAGAGTCGGGTGCTACAGTTCAGTACTCAACAAACACACATTACCATAATAAATGATTGCCCACCACATTGCTTTACCTTTAAGAGGTAAAGTACTTTAATGCACACTAGAACTGAATATTACACATACATCATGAGCAAGATGCATTTAAGGTACCTAAAGTTGTCTCTGCAATTTTCCACTGTTGTCCATGTTCACCCCTAAAGTCAAGGCAGATCACTACAAGGTCAATGACAAGTGTGATTAGGTTTGGTGCAGATTATCACTTACCCACAGTCTCTCTCACAGTTCACTTTATCTCATCAAGAGAGGTTTCTCACTCCATGTATAGATAGGCTCATTCCAGCAGCTGACTGGCTCCTCCTTGGCTCTCCGGCTTGTGAGAAATCACAAGATGACAGTTACTTTTAGGGCCTCTTTGGATGGTTATGTCGCTGGTGAGGCAACTGCTCCACATTCTCCACTGACTGGGGGGCTCCTCGCAGGTAGCAACCGTTGTTATGGTTCGTTCTGAATCAACAAGGGCTAAATAAGCCAGAATTCACAGATTGGTGCAACGATCAGTTATGGACTAGAGTGCTCATACACAAGATAGTATGGCCATGTGCAAGCCAGTCTTGGTCAGAAGGCAAGGCTTACCATAGGCCTCAATCTCTGACAAATACGGCTAAGATCATTCCACGGCTTTGTCATTGTGTGTAAAGGCTCACACCGCAACTTCTTTGCTGGCACAGTGTCTCAGTATATACTGCAACATCTCTCCCGGTGTAGAGGCTCAGACCCAAGCTCTGACAGGACTTAATTGATCTTCAGTTGTGCTGCATGGATCCCGGCAGGAACAATACATTGAATGACTGCTTACCTCTGACACTGGTGCATTTAGATCACTCTCTGCAGTCTTCCTCCTCTAGTAGACCCCACCACACTGGGATCATGCTGCACCTCATTCCCTGGACAGACACCATCCTACAGGGTAGGCTGATTCCTTCCCTCTCTAAACAGGCAAGCAGCCTTCTAAGCTTTTCAGGACAGGTGATTAGCTGTTACCAAAAGTAACAGACTCAGTTGATAACCCCTCACCGCTGAGAAGCTCGCCCCACCGCTGCAATCCTCTGTGGAATCTATGGTCTTCCTTCCGTGGTCATAAAGAACGTAGAACTAGAACACCAAGTGGGGCAGAAAGTCAAAATTTTATATAGTAAAAGTAAACAGGAAATGTGGATCCATTGTCTGCACTTTCAGAACCGGATTAAGATGGTATGATGTTGCTACACCTGGTTATCATCAGTCAAACTGAGCAGTGCAAACCTGGAAAGACAAAATGATGGGCTATACTCAAAGGGTCCCCTGCACCTTGCTCAGCTGAATCTGCACTCACCCTTAACGCCGAGCAACTATTAACTGATAGTGCTCCAGGATGACTAATCAGCAGCTCCTTTTTCAGCAAAAGGCATAATTCAATTTCTAAAGATGCCTTGTCTTCTCTTCCTTCACATTGGTGTATGTATCTCCTCCCTCCAGATTCATGGATGCCAGCAATACACCTACACTGTTTAGGAAACCATACTCACTTCCATCGTGTGCAGTCTCTAAGAACTCATCAGATGCAGATAAAAAACTAGTTGTTCAGGCAGCAAAACAGCATTATAGAGCTGCAGAAGTAAAGGAGGTGAAAGAGGATAATCAAGAACATCAGTGGAGTTTACCATGAAAAGCATATCGATATAGGCAGTTGGATACAACATATCACTAATCTTGGAAACAGCTTAGCAGATATGAAATTCAATAGTGGGCATTTGTTTGAATGCATTACAAACCTCTTAAATAGATCGAGACACTGCAGAGAGCCTGGCCCAAATGGGATTCCCATAACACTTAAACTCCAGAGTTCTGGATACAAAATTGTATGCCCTTTTGAAAAAGATCTCTGATTCCCTTAAGGGCCTATATTCCTGGTTTGGAAGCATAATGGCTCCTTTGCACAAGAAGGAACACAGATCACTAACTAGTAGTTAGAGATTGACAGCTCTTATTAATGTTGAAAACAAATTGTTTGTGAGAGACCTTCTTTTCGATCTGTAAGACTGGATTGACAGGGAAAACATAATCCCCATCTTCCAGACTGGCTTTCATAAGGGAGCGTCAACTATGAAGAATCTGTCAGTATTGTTCCTGTTTAGCTCAAAGGTAATCCAGATTAAATGAAATCCTCACTTTACTTAATCTGACTACTTTGTAGATTTTGATAATCTTGATCGCTCGTTTGTAACGGTGAAGATGGAAACATTAGTGTTAGAAATGGGGTCTTTGGTTGGTAGGCAGTTTACACTCTGTCCAAGCAGGAACCCTCACTCTAGTCAGGGTAAGGGAGTTACACTCCTAAAACAATCCCTGCTCACCCTCTTGGTAGCTTGGCACAAGCAGTCAGAATTATCTCAAAAGGCAATGTGTAAAATATTTGTACCACACCAGTTTAGAAAAATAGGTAAAATTTACCTAAATCAAACAAGACCAAAACGACAAAAATCCAACATATACAAGTCAAGATATAAATTTTCGAAAAGAATAAGTCTTACTCCATAGAAACAATACAAACGTTGATTTCACACAAAGTATCTGTTTGCATAAAAAATAAAGCAGCACGGGCGAGCATGCATCGGAAAAGCCAGCAATACATTGATTCCTTACTCGCAAGTGAGGCAGTGTGTTGTTTCTTCTCCGTTCAGGTAGGTGATGAGACGTTTTCCTCTCTCGCAAGACAGCGATGCATCGAATCCTAGACAAGGCACCTCGGATCATCGCAGGTTCACGATGACTTTGAAGTGATGATGCGTGAAAAATCCAGTGGCACAGTGTTAGAAAACCGCACAGCATGGGGTTTGCATCATCAGCATTCGCATGTGGGGTGTTGCGTTGTTTCTCCAACCACGATGCATCAATCTCCAAACAGCGATGCAGATGGAGCGTTGATTCTAGCAGCAAAACAGGTGGTGCGTTGTTTTTCAGCTGCGTTGCAGGCAGTGCATCAAAAATGTACATGGAGTTCAGTCCTTGTTCTGCCAACTTCACCTTTCAAGGGCACAGGGACTGGATGGGGCACTACTTGGCAGGGCAGGAGTCTCAGCAGAGAGTCCAGGTGCTGACAGAGGAAGTCTTTGATGGCCCGAGACTTCATAACAGGAAGCAAGCTCAGTCCAAAGCCTTGGAGATTTCTCTCAAGCAGGAATGCACAACAAAGTCTAGTCTTTGTCCCTTTTAACAGGCAGAAACAGCAACTGGAGGATAGCTCAACAAAGCACAGTCACAGGCAGGGGAAGCACTTCTCCTCAGCTCTTCTCCTTGGTAGAGGTTCCTATTGAATTCAGAAGTGATTTTATCTTACAGACATTTGAAGTCTGGGGTTTTGGGTCCACTCCATATACTCTTTCTGCCTTTGAAGTAGGCAAACTAGAAAGAAAAGTCTCTATTGTTTACAGGATCCTACCTTGCCCAGGCCAGGGGATTGGGGACTGCATTGTGTGAGGGCAGACACAGCCCATTCAGGTGCAAGCGACCACTCCGCCTTCCACTCCAGCCCAGATGGCTCATCAGGATATGCAGGCTACACCCCAGCTCCCTTTGTGTCACTGTCTAGAGGAGATTTACAAACAGCCCAACTGTTAGAATGACCCAGACAGGGAATCCACAAACAGGCAGAGTCACAGAACGGTTTAAGCAAGAAAATACCTACTTTCTAAAAGTGGCATTTTCAAACTAACAATATAAAAACCAACTTCACTAAATGATGTATTTTTAAATTGTGAGTTCAAAGACCCCAAATTCCATATTTCTATCTGCTCTCAAAGGGAAGCTGCACTTGAAGAACATTTAAAGGCAGCCCCCATGTTAACCATGAGAGAGATAGGCCTTGCAATAGTGAAAAATGAATTTGGCAGTATTTCACTGATAGGACATGTAAAACACCTCAGTGCATGTCCGACCTTTAACATGCACAGCACCCTGCCCATGGGGCTACCCTAGGGGTGTCTTACATGTATAAAAGGGAAGGTTTGGGCCTGGAAAGTGGGTACACTTATCAGGTCGAATTGGCAGGCTACAACTGCACACACAGACACTGCAGTGGCAG
Organism: Pleurodeles waltl; assembly: GCF_031143425.1. Taxonomy (NCBI): domain Eukaryota; kingdom Metazoa; phylum Chordata; class Amphibia; order Caudata; family Salamandridae; genus Pleurodeles; species Pleurodeles waltl. Next base: position 880,212,863 of record NC_090444.1, on the reverse strand, counting down.
GTCTGAGCCATGTTTACAGGGCTACTTGTGGGTGGCACAACCAGTGCTGCAGGCCCACTAGTAGCATTTGATATACAGGCCCTGGGCACCTCTAGGGCACTTTACCAGAGACTTACTAGTAAATCAAATATGCCAATCATGGAAAGCCAATTACAGATGTAAAGTACACAGGAGCACTTGCACTTTAGCACTTGTCAGCAGTGGTAAAGTGCCCAGAGTATCAAAAACAGAGTCCAGCACACAGTCAAAACATGGGAAGCAGAGGCAAAAAGATAGGGGAGGCCACGCCAAGGATGCCAGGTCTAGCAATTAGGCATAGACACATGCTTGTTTTGGCTAATAATGAATAAGGAAGTTGGCCTATGGAGATGCGATTATTCTATTGGACCAGACTCCCATAGGACTTCAAAGGCTGGTGGCCTTGTTATGTGAGTACAAGTAATGAAACAAATTACAAAAAGCATGTCTTTTGGGAGTAGGATGACTAACTCAAATTGTGTAGCTGATGGTTATAGATTTGAATTATTTACAAAATATAAATATCTGTGTGTGACACTTGATGGACTCTTTGGCTGGAAGCCACACCTTAAGCACAAGGCTTACAGAGGTGAGTAAGCTCAGGTTTATGATGTTTTAAAAATTAGCTCTGTGCTTCAGCAAGTCAAACATTGTTAAACGTTTTTTCGGACAAAGTGACATCAATGCTGCTGTACTGTTCAGTAATAATTGCGAAGATGCATCAGATAGGTTAGAATGCATGAAGTTCTGTAAACTATTTCATGTTAGTACATGATCCCCACAATACCTTTTGACGACTGAATTAGATGTGTCTGCTTCTCAACAAGATATATTAATTGTCTCCGAAACATTGTAGGTGATTTTATAATGGCACTAATTTGGAAAGAATCAGTGTCCGAAACCTTTTCCAAGGGCCAAGGGACAAGAAGGAGCTAATGGGCCCAACCAGGTTTGTTGAAGTTTTTTACTCCTGATGTCTACTACGGGTTCTAAGCAACTCGATCAAGCACCCCTTCTGAACTCTCAGTTGTAGCGTCAATCAAGCAGCCCATGATTTCTCAGGAGGAAGTAGGTGTAGGACGAACACAGGCTCTCAACTCAATTTACATTTGGAAACCTCAATGAATGAATGTCTAGCCAAATACTCACTTTTATAAAAGTAGTTCATATACACACACGCAAAGCAAATTACGATATACACTAAATAACAAGGTCTGTATTCTAGCATTGTCGGGAGGAGGGTGTGCCCTGCTCTTCTAGATATGAACTGGGCTTATGCCCTGTTTGCTTGAGACAACCTCCAGTTTAGGCCCTGTTAGAAAATATGAGTCTTAGATGTACAACAATTATTCTCTCAGTTGCATTATGCCAAGCATGAAATGTAATACAGGGGAGTCCATGGTTATTTCCTGGACAAATCAACTGCTTCCTCAGCAGGTCTGGAAGGAGAAATCGACATTTGAAAAATGGGGCATTGAAATCTCACAACATGAGGGCGCGTCATACCCACAATTTTTAGTTCCCTGCCATACTGAACACAGGTGTCTGCTCACATATGCACCGAGAGGAGAGGGAAAACAAGAGAAATTGGCCTGAACCCTAAAGTAGGAATGGGCCCAGACACCTTCAGTGCCTAAAGGGGAAAGAAGTCACTCAGTGTCAACTTCAAACATTGAGGCTAAAACTAGGGGCAGCAAGAGAGATGAAGCATATACTAAGTCAAGTTTCAATAGACTGGTCATGGGTTCCCGGGCAGCAAACTACAAACAGTTTCTATAAACTTTGACACGAAAACACAAACAGCCCTGCACAAACTTGAGTCAACAACTGCAGGAAAAATGTGAAATCTGCTCATGGAGCGGGGAGGCACAACACAATGAAATTGAGGATCAACATTTCTTATTCTACATAAACATCTTCAACCTGGTAGCATTACATGAAACTTGGGCATTAGCTCCTCTGGCTAATCCGGCTTAACATGGATTTAATAAATTGGCTGTAAAAACACACACACTAGGACGCCCTACTGGGGGCCTAGCTATTTATGTGGCGGCTGACATTAAAGGCAAAACAGAAGAGATACAAGTGGACCATCCTAACCTGCAAACTGTGCAGCTATCGAAATGCTTTGATGATAACGAAAATCCACTGTTAATAATAAACATCTACATCCACCCTTGGCACAAAAAAGAAATTGGTAACTATAGGCTCTGTAAAGGCATTCATCGTTACTCATATGTCAAAAAGCCCTGCACCACTTAGTCTCTTGACAGGTGACTTTAACATGGACCTGCTACAGGAGGTTGCAAAAGGACAAACTCTGGAAATACACAATCAGATCTGGCAAATACCACGTTACAATCCTGGAACCAATGGAAGGACAATAAGGGTTTGACCTTCATGACTGGAGGATTTAGGGTTGAGATAATTACACAAGCGAATAAGTACTGGTTTCCCTCCACCATCTACTTTTCACTCTGAAAAGGCTCGCTCGATCTTACACTAAACCTTGGTGTATTTCTCCCTTTTCCAAATGGTCACCTACTTTATGATAGGAACCCGGTTGGAAGGCAATCACCAACCGTAAGGAATTCATCTAATCCTATCTTGTAAGCTTCATGCCCAAGCACAGCAAGGACCTGGAACAGTCATCAAGTCATACTGTGAAGTAACTGAATGAAGGCTGTCTGTAAAAACCTCAATGTCCAGGTCAGAGGCCCCACCAAAAAGGAGGAGCTACAAAAGGCACTAAGGGCCTGGGTAGCAGCTAGATCTGCCAGGGGGCAGACCATGCATCCAACAGGGGAGGGGGGGGTCTTTGGACCCAAATCTAGGAAAAGATGTGCTGAGGGTGCAGGAGCTGCTGGGGGGCGGAACCCCCTGGGACAGGCAGCAGTGGTGGTTCTAAGAGCCTGACTCCAGAAGAGCTGGAGGACAGGAGAGAAGCCAGGAGGCACCAGAATGAGTTGGAGGGATTGAAAATGGAGGAGAAGAAAATGCTATTGGAGCATGAGCTTCAAGTAAAGGAGTTGGATGTGAGGAGCAGGACCAGCAATAATAGCAATAATACCTCAGTGCAGTTAGGCAGAATTGTGCACATTCCTAAGAACGTAAGGAGAGAGTAAAAGAAGGGAGACAACATATAGAGGTGGTTTAGGGATACGAGGCATCCATCCCCATGAATGGGGTCCCCGAGAAGAATTGCGGGGCAGGATTTTGTAACCACTTCACAGAGGAGGGGAGGAACACATTGCTAGCTTTGGGTAAAGGGTACAACCTCACCTATGCTGATTGGCATATCTGATTTACTGGTAAGTCCCTTGTACAGTGCACTAGAGGTGCCCAGGGCCTGTAAATCAAATGCTAGCAGTGGGCCTGCAGCACTGGTTAAGCCACCCACATTAGTAGCCCTTTAAATATGGCTCAGACCTGCCACTGCAGTGTATGTGTGTGCAGTTTTAAATTGCCAATACGACTTGGCAAGTGAACCCAGTTGCCAGGCCTAAACCCTACCTTGTTAGACACGTAAGGCACCCCTAGGTAGGCCCTAGGTAGCCCTATGGGCAGGGTGCAGTGTATTTAAAAGGTAGGACATGTACTGGTGTGTTTTACATGCCCTAACAGTGAAATACTGCCAATTGCGGGTTTCACTGTTGCAAGGCCCATCTCTCTCATAGGTTAACATGGGGGCTGCCTTCAACTAACTTTAAAGTGCAGATTCCCTTTGAGAGCAGATAGAAATTTGGAGTTTAGGGTCTCTGAACTCACAATTTAAAAATACATATTTTAGTGAAGTTGGTTTTAGATTGTTAGTTTGAAAATTCCACTTTTAGAAAGTAGGAATTTTCTTGCTTAAACCATTCTGTGACTCTGCCCGTTTGTGGATTACCTGTCTGGGCCAGTTTGACAGTTGGACTGTTTGCACCTCTTGACTAGACAGTGACACAAAGGGAACTGGGGTGTAGCCTGCATATCCTAATGAGACATCTGAGCTAGAGTGGAGGGAGGAGTGGTCCCTTACACCTGAAAGGACTGTGCCTGCCCTCATACAATGCAGTCTCCAACCCCCTGGTGTGTATCTGCAGCCTGGCCTGGACAAGGGAGGATGCCACTCCTGCTGAGACCGGCGCTGCAGCCTGCGCCATGGCCTGTGGGAGTGTGAGGTACACAAAGCACTGTCCCGCACCACAGCCCCCGTCCAACGACGCCAGCGCCTTCGACTACAGTGTCGTTACCAGGAATTCCTGCAAGCACTGTGGCCTGTGGACACTGCTCCTGAGGGTCACAAAGCACCGTCCCATCCCACCAGCTTGGGCCTACAAATGACAGCGCTTCAGCAATGACGACGACGCTGCCAGCACCGTGACTTAGTGACACCGTACACCACACCACCCCACTTCACACCGCAGCCCTGGTCTCACCAACGCTGCCTGCACCGTGACCTGTTGGCACCGCACATCGCATTGTCGCGCTTTGCATGCTTCATCAGCCCGGAGTTCGATCCGCAACACGTGTGACTTAAAGGGTCCGGCGATCCCTGCACCAACTGTGGAACTGACCACGCGACTCCAGTGACGCCGCTCTCTGGTGCACACTGCGAGGATAACGACGCCCTACAAATCCAAGGTACTGTTTACAGTTCTTCCTGACACCATAGCTGGCCTGCGACGCCACAGCCAGCATAAACTGTTGGTTTTGTTGATCACGATGATGTGCTAGCCCCAGGTGGAGCTAATGACTTCAAATAACTTTATTTTTAAGTTAAATCTTGCAAAATTCATATCTTTATTAGTGTATGTCAGATTTTGTATTGTTTGGTCGTGTTTTACACAGATAAATATTGGCTATTTTTCTAAAACTGGTGTGGTATCTTTTCGCAGTGTTTTCACTTATTACTGTCTGTTATGTGCCAATGCTTTACACATTGCTTCTGAGATAAGTCTGGCTGCTCATGCCAAGCTACCAAGATGGTGAGCAGGGGTTATCTGAGCTGGGTATCTCCCTTATCCTGACTAGACTGAGGGTCCCTACTTCGACAGGGTGCAAACCGACTGCCAACTGCCCATTTCTACCATAGCTACTGAAACACTGACTTTTCAAGCACGACTTGTGGCATGAATAACACTCAAGGGTCACAAAGTATGGGAATAGTGCCTTAAGATATAACCATTTGGCTTGCCTTATGATGGTATTACATAATTGGCCATCAAACTTGTTTATAGGTAATTATTTTGAGACTGCGAAGGTACCTCGCAGATACAAACAGAGGGATAACTATTAGGTGAGACCAATTGTAAATATGACACTCACATTGATGGTTTCCGTAACTTAAGTCTAATATGACTCAGGAATAGGGATGCCTGGGCGATCGCAATACGCTGTAATAGTATGGTTTAGACAGACAGATGGTAACACTATTAAGACTAATATTGTTTCACACAGTGCTTAGTGCTGTCACTTTTTTTTGGTGCACATGATGTCTTGAGTCACGAGAACCCGGGTAATGCTCCTTCTATATTTAAAACTGGATATAAGGACTCCTCCCTTAAAATCATATATTCTTTTAGTTGTAGCCCCGAAGAAGTATGTTGCAGAATTGGCAGCTTTAGATGAACCACATGTTGGCTTGGGCAAATCTTTGATTGAACTTTGGTGAAAATAAAGACCGCTGACAATACCCATCTAATGCATACCTGTTTTAGAGTGCTCAGAGACCACAATTGTTTTACCTGGACTTACTCCAACAAAGCAAGATCGGGTGGCTCTTCCTCCTCCTTGAGCACCAGCTACATGGGAGCTACACTGAGTATTAGCCAATTTGGAAGTGATTTTGGACTACAGTGTGTGCGCCTACACTCCCTGCCACCAACAACTGTTGTTAAAGGAGATGGGTTCCCAGGAATTTTCTGAGGGGTCAGACCTGTTCTAGGAAATCAAGTAGTACAGCCAAACTCAGATGCATTTTGAGTCTAAAATACTCTGCATTTCATATTCTATATGATCTTGCACTACAGTCGGAAGTGGTGGTGTGTATCTGCGACCCTCTGGGTGGTAGGGTTTAGTGAGGGGCAGATGGAATACTGGGTGGATGGTATATTCAGGGAGCAATTTTAAACTGACAGAGACGGGGTTTAACATTTATGTGATAGAAAAGGGACATGGAACTGTGGTTGTAGTTTTTGGGGCCCTTCCAGTTTTAGGTTCCATGTGGATAACCACATCTGATCCACCTGTTTGTACATGGAAGCCGGTGTTCTGTGTTTATCTGCTTGTAGATTCGCACTCTCCTATGTTTGAGACAAGCAGTGCTTAGCACGATTTTCAATGTCATTTAAGGATTGGAGATTTTCTGTGATAGCAGGGATTAGTGACGTACTAGCAGTAACTGGCACGGCCCTAGGGTGATAACCCATCATGAAGTATAATTGTACACACTTGGTGGCTGAATATAAACTATTTTTGTACACAAACTCAACCAATGGAAGCTCCAGATCCCACAGGTTAGTGAAGTACAGAAGACAGCGAAGGATCTGTTCAAAAGATTGGTTCGCCCTCTCTGTCTGACCATCAGTTTGAGGATGATAAGCAGAAGAGAGGGCTGCTTCAATTCCTAGAGTAGTACACAAGGTCTTCCAGAACATGGAGGTAAATTGCACTTCACAGTCAGAGATGATTTTAGATGTTAGACCAGGTAGTCTACCTATGTGTTGAATGAAAATATTAGTGAATTAACTTGCTGTTGGGAGATCAGTCAGGAGAATGAAGTGAGTAATTTTTGATAATAAGTCTACAACTACAAGGACGGTGGTATATTTGTTTGCCAGTGGTAAGTCTGTGGTGAGATCTGTATACCAGAGATTGGGATGTAATGGGAGTAGTTGTAAGAGGAAAGAAGGTGCCTGGTGTTGAGCCTTGTTTGCAGCACATACTGAACAGGCTGTGACGTAATCAAGCACGTCTTGATAGATGATGTCCCACAAGAAAGTCTTTTTGCAGGTAGCCAGTGTTTTTTGTACTCCAGGTGACCAGCAAGGGAGAAATCATGAAACTGCTGGAGGGCTTTTTTTTTCTCAGGGCTTTGATGGGTACATGTAATAGGTCATCATGATATGACAACCCATCTTTCAGACAGTTCTTGGGCCTAACAAGCCATTCCTGGTTTCCCTGTTCTTGGGCCAGTTTTCATAATGTGGTCATGAAATCATCAATTGCTCTTGCTGCAACAATTTTATTTGATGGAATAATGGGGGAGCTGACTCTTGCAAGATAGTAGAAGTGTGTCCTTATCTGGAAGGAATTTAGGACTTTATCTGTTTTGAACCTGGCGGTAGGTGGTAAGAAAATCGAAGCCACTGAAAAGATGCAACCAATGCATTTGACACGGGGTGAGTGTCTTGATGGAACCAAAAAACTATAGATTCCTGGGATCAGTAAAAATGGTGACAGTGTGCTTGGCTCCCTTCAAATAGTGTCGTTATTCTCCAAAAACAATCTTAATGTCCAATTGTTCTCTCTATGCCACTGTATAATTCTGCTCTGCCGGAGCCAGTTTCTTGAAATGAAATGCTATTGGATGCAGATGTCCTGTCTTGGGGTCTTTTTGTGACAGAACCCTGCCTATGGCTACTTGCAAGGTATCATCCTTGACATAAAAGGGTGCTGATGTGAGTTAGTCTTTTAAGGTCTGAAATGCCTGAGCAGCCACTTTGGTCCAAGTAAAGGATTGTCCCTCATGTAAAAGCGGAGTAATAGGAGCCACTGAGTCAGAAAATGTAGTAATAAATTGCCTATAGAAATTGGCAAACCCAAGCACTCATTGGACCTCTTTTACGTTGGTGGGTTCTGGCCAATCAAGGATAGCTGCTACGTTCTTTGGATCCATGGTTATACTAGAAGGTGACAACAGAAATACAAGGAACTCCACAGACTGGGCATGAAAGGTGCACTGTTCCAGTTTGGCAAACAAGGAGTGTTCCTTTAAATGTTAGAGGACTGCACAGATGTTCTGACTGTGTTCTGTCTAATTTTTGGAATAAATTAAACTATTGTTGATGTAAACAATGATGCAAACATCCAAAACTACTGTAGTACGTTGTTAATATGCTGGCTCAGGCATTTCAGACCTTAAAAGATTAATTCTGTAGCCATCAAGCTGATTCCTTTGCCTGTACAAATGGCAGAATACTTGCTAAGAATAACTGTGCATCATTAAACAACCGGTACTCTTGGGGAACATCATTCGAAGTTGTAGTGCCATAGTACTCTGCAGTTCTCCTTGGGTAGTGATGTAACAAAGTAATTGGACGGCTCATGGGGTGCCCATGAAGCATTGATAAATTAACTCCAAGAATTGCCAAAACAGGGTGCTCATGGTGCATTGACCATTCCAGTTCGGTGGTAACTGAGAGCACAGTAGTTCTTCCCAATGCTAATATTAGTCCATGAGGCGGGAGATGCCCTCCTACTTGCCAGCATTATCTATTGTGGCACCGCAGTTGGTATTTCTGCCTACATTAATGGTGCTGTTTCCTCTGAAACATAAAGAAACAGGCATTAATTTCATGACTGTCTAAGAACTTACTGTACTATCTAGCCAAATACAAAACACAACATTATGGTCCCAGATATTCGCACATTGTCTTACTGCATTCTGAGTAATATCAATTCCATTCCATAAAAAATAGCCCTGCAAAAAAATTCAACATCAAGATGCCATCGATCATGGACATAAACTGATCCAGTAAATCTAAATCCTGGCCTACAAACACAATCTGAGGGTAAAATATTTACTTAATAACTACTACAATTAGTGGGCAGGTGTGTCACTCCTACACAACCTAAGACCATTTATATCCATTCTGCAATGTTAGGACAACATGTTTTCTTCATTTTTGCTATTTCATCCCTAATGTCCTGTCTATCTGTAAGGATGTATAAAACCTCTGCTGAAGAGTCATATTTTGTGGCATGAGCTGAAAACTGTACTACTCTAACATATGTTGGCTGCATTCAGGCCTTAATCTTACACAGGTAGAGATGTAAAACACAGAGCTCTATTTGGGGATATAGTCTTAGTTGAGTGTAACCATCTGATCCTGTGGCATAAGGAATTAAGGAGCAAACAAAATATGATTAAATTGTATTTTTGAACCTATATCTGACATGTGCTGGTCCACGTTTAACTAATAATCTGGTATGAATAGTAAGGGACACATTATCATATGTAGAAAGTTCTGTTTGTGGTGTGATGATATAACTAGTGGAGCTAGAATATATATAACTATAAAAGAGCAATAGTAGAAGTGATAGTAATAAGAGACAAAAAAGAAGAAAGAAAACAAAAATACATAACTTGTTTTACTGGTTCAAAAAATTGTCCAAAAGCAAAGAATTGTCCAAGGGCAGAGATGGAGGGGGTATCTTTACAATCACAATCTTCACCCCACCCCCCCTTTCCATTCATATCGCTGGAATTTTTGGTGAGATGCAGGATTCATCTAGATGTCTGATAAGAGGATGTTGACTGCCTGTGAGAGTAGTCATAGCTACAAAAAAAGTTTGTCGAACTTGGGATCATTCCAAGACAAAGTTACTCTTTGTCATTATCGGGTACCTTCCTCCGGAACACCTGTTTAGGGAAGAACTTAGCAGCCATTGTTAGCTCAGACAAATGTGCTATACTATATCTGTCTGTAGTACTTCATCTGCATTGTTGGTGCCCGCCCTCCTGCTCAGTAAAGACCACACTTTTCAGATGCACAAACAAAAAGGTGAAAAAAGTTAGTATAGTTAGATAGACCCCAAGTGCGAGATTCACACAGAGCTTGAAGAAATATCCTTGTGGGTAGGAGGCAACAATTCTTTTGTCAATAAAAGTAATTTGGGTCCCCGATAAATTGTTTTCATGTGCTCTAAATCCAATCCGCCCTTTCAACAAGAGGTCACCATTCACAGTTATTGAAGAGTAGCCATATCAGTATTGTTATAATCAATAGCTTTCCCTTCAATTTCCTTTCTAACCATTTCTTAGTGGCAAGGATGGCCACTGCTCCAGGTTGGGGTGGCACATGATTGGGTGTATCAATTAACACATATTCATCCCCCCTCACCATTACTGATCTGTTGGCTCCTATTGAAGATACCTCACGATTGACTGGATAACCATAACAGAATTTGCACAGTTTGCAACAAACTCGTCTCTCTCTATCCTAATGGTATCTAAGTTACATTTAGTTATCCGTTTTAAGAACTTCTCTATCCCAGTTGTAACAAAGTCCAGATCAAAATCACCCTCAAGATAGTTATCTATATCCCTGCCAATACTGTCCAATAATTCTTCATCTGTGTGTTTTGGGGTACTCATTCCTCTAGCCCTCAATCCCGACAGGGTGCAGTTACGTTGATGTATGTTGTCCGGAGACCTAAAGGTAATGTACAGTCAATACCTAGGTGTTCAAGGATTTCTCCCAATAATGTGTTATTAGATAGTGCTGGTGTCAGTGCTCTGCTGGAGTCTGTGCTGACAATCTGATCGTTGTAAAACACATCTAAAAAGTATTTTGTGTTGTGCCATCAGAAGTGTTTTATTTTGATACAATCAGTTTGGTGCCTTGCTATTTCTGTTTCTAATTTAACTAATATGATGGTCACTGTTTAAGTTGAATCAGGAACCATTAAATGTGAAATAGAGAAATTACTCTGGTTATTGCATCAATATTTTCTACTACATTATTGGTTCTAGCTCCTGGAGCTAAATGTTTAGATACTTCTGTATAATGTTCTCTGTCTTTACAACCCTGCTAGGGAGTGTTTTACACTGTGGTGTTCTATTAGGGTAACATTTTGCTTGACAATACGACTCACTAGGGTGATATGCATTTTGCCTACATTATTTTAGTGTTTGACCCATACTCTACCATCTATAATAACCCTCATTACTGCCACAGAGAATCCTTGTGTGTCCACTGATCTATTAGAAATTGGAAGGTCTCCCTCTCTAATACTAGATCAGTTTGCTCCTGTATCTATCAGGAATGCATCCCTCTTGGTATTGATGGCTATCTTCACAGTGGGTTCTTCATCTAGTCTGTGCATACTGGACATATGAAACTACTCTGTGGGTACCATTGTTGTGTATCCTCCCACATATTTTGCCTGGAAAGGATTTTCTCCTCTCACAGTTATACCTCCCTACTCATGTTGAGGAGGATGTTCCCATTAGGGGTGCTTGGTAACTTTGCTGTGGTGATATTTGTTGCACCTGAGGCATTTCTGGTTGCTCCACATTGGTGCAAATATTATTTGTAGGTTTGACTGTGGCTGCACTACTGTATTTCTTGGCTGACTGTGAACACATGTCCTTCCATGTTGTTCATCCCATCTCTTAGTCCTGCATTCTCTAATGAAATGTCCACATCTATGACAGAAGTGGCATGTTGGATCCATCCTTTGGAGACCTATCCTGCCTCTTCCTATTCCTCCTTAACCTCCGCTACTTCTTCCTTGTGCCTTACATTATTCTGTTGTTGTGGGGACAGTTGCTGGGTGGTCCCAGGGACTGATCCCACAGATATCACAGTCATCTGAGTGGTGGCTGCTACTTTAGCTCCTTCCACTGCTCCTTTCTTTGCCAATTTTTGCTGCATTAACTTAGCTGCTACTTTCTCTGTCACCTCCTACTTGGTTCTCTCTTACTCTTGCTTCTTTATACAGAACTGGATTATATGTGCTTGTATTTCTGCCCAAGGCTTTGCTTCCAATGCCACTGTGTTATCAAAATTGTCTTGTACATCAGAGGGTAAATCCTTTTTCACTACATTGTAGAACAACACAACATTTCCCCCCGTTGCTTCCCAGCCCTGACCTACTTCTTGGGTCCACTTTCTTTCATTCTACTTAGGAACTCAGTCGGATCCTCATTTGGCTACGGTGATTGAGCCATTAGGGACCCAATGTCTGGCCTGTCAGGATACATTTTTCTCAACAGATCCCAAACTACTGTCCGAACTATACTGAATGGGGAACCATCATACCTAGTCTCAGTGAGGGCAACATTTCTCACTTTAGCCTTTTGAAAAACAGTATCTCTATCAACCTTCTAGAGAGCTAAGTAAACTGTTTGGGGCAGATTTTCAAGAAAGTGGTGCATCGGTCCAGATGTACCACTTTTCTTGCGTCACCCCCCTACCGTCTCCTAACAACACTATGGTTGCGCCGTATTTCAAATACGACGCACTATTGCAGTTGTTAGCGCAATAGCGTCAACATTTTGTATGCTATTGTTGAGCTTTGCTGCACTAGAATCAAAACTGTTGGCGCTGGTGCAGCAAAGCACAGAGAGGCCAATAGGTTAATATGGGTGCGTCATTTTAACGCCTGCTCTGAACAGGCATTAAAAATTACGGAAAAAATTGTGTAGTGAAATGTTGTAACTTTCATTGTGCCATTTTTTTGGGCCCCTCTGAGTCGGAACAACCCCCTTGCATACAGAAATAGGTGACAATAATTTGTCACCTATTTCTGTGTAATATTGCACCAATGGTTACAAAGTGGCACAATGGATGCATTGCGCCACTTTGTAAATATATCAGGATGAAGTGGCCTCCTTACTGCCACATTAGCGTAACAGATATTACGCTAGTGTGGCGCAAGGAGCCTCAAGGGCCTTGTAAATATGCCCCTTTATATCACACACTGTCAGGGTAATGCCTGAAGTTTGCTTTTCAAAAAGCCTCATCTATTTCCCTGCTCCCTCTGTAAGTGGCGGTAACAACTTTTTAAGATGTTCATCGGTGGCCAAGGAAAATAATGAGATGCCCCAGGTCCCTTACATATCAGAGGCATCTGATATATTGAAGTGACAGAATATTGGGGGTTGTGCTGTCTGGCATATTTTCACCACAAGTATAAACATTTCCACATGTAGTGGTAATCCCAGCCTGGATCTCACTTGCCATACAGAATATAATACTCAGCATTTGCCATGTCACCTGGATCAATGAACCCTTCTCATGGCCATGGGGATATCTGTGGGGCTAAACCTTGAGTCCATCCTGCCAAATTATCCACATAAGATACAACACCCACTACTTTCTTCCTTCACCAGGGGTGAGATCAGTGCTGCGTAAAACTGACTGAACACTCATCTGCTGTATTGATTTACCATATAGTGTCAATCCTCCCAAAGATTCACAAGATCCCACCCTGGCGTCTTGCTGGCCATGCATTGCCTGAAACCGCAACCACTCAAGCTCAGTCGCTCAGGGTTCCCTAGCTCTAGAGAACATGCTCTGCTCTTTCTCTAATATTAGTGCGATTAGGGAATCCCATTGTTCCCTCCCTATGTATGCTCAAAATCAATAACCGGCCTATCTCCAGTACTAACATAAGTAGAGCACCTAGCCTCTGGAGATCAAAGTATTTCACCCATATTTTCTACACCCCTATGTATTGTCTCTACTCTATTTGCCATCCACCCAATCTTTCCCTGAGTCTAGGTTAAAAGATCATAATTTTATCCTTCTCTCCTTATTTCTCTTACATCCCTTCTATCTTCACTTTGTAATAACCATTCCTGGGCACTTTCTGGCAAAACTATTACATTCTCCTTTTCCTTTTGCCAAGGTAGTAGATTATCTTTAGTCCTCCTAAAATCCTCATCTCTTTCTTGATATACTGGCCATCGCACCATACTAACACCCTTGTCTGCCTAGCCATTCCTTCTAGAATCATCTGCATATCTCTGTTTCCTAACTACACTTCCTGTTACATCCTCCTTCTGTAATAAGTGAAATGTTACTGATGAAACCTACAAACTTACTGTCACTGTCTTCTGGACCCTGCTCTTCACCTCTACCCTACTGGTGGAGAAGCTTCCAATTTATGAGATTGGGATAAACACTCTATCAACTACGCAGCTCCTTAACTTAAAATTGTGCAACACATGTGCACAATCTTGCATGCACTACCCTTTTGTCCTTATATCTATATTACGTCTGTGTTTACCATTGCCAGAGAGACAAGTTGTACAATATATACAAAACAAGGAACGGAGCCCGCCTCTGTCCTAACCTTAAAAGATGGCAATCACTAGATCCTTACTCACCCATGTGAAAAGGCAGATCTTTAGAGAGAATATGATGTCTGCTTACCTCATCACAGATGTCCAAAGATCTATGCAACTGGGTTAGGCAGTATTCCGATGAGAGCAGTTGGTTTGAGGGCAAAAAGGGACTCCTGGCTGGCTTGCCAAATGATGCTTAAGATAAAAAAAGACAGGACTGCTCTTGGCAAGGTAAAAACAGGTTTACTGCTGCTACATGGAAGGGTGAGTAGCTATCCCCACTCAGGTATACAACTGATCTCAATTTGCTGCTTCACTGGTAGCCACTTATATAGTAAATTGAACACTACAAAAAGGTTAATCAATAAGTTAAGCAATTGCACTCTTGTTCCAAAATCACATTACCAATTTCCCTTAACCTTTAACCTATTTCTTACACAATCTTTATTGCAGTTCTAACAATGCTTGAAAAACTAAACATTCACTACTCTTTAATGGAAGTGTATTTGCATGTTTGTGCCTTATCGCTCTGCTCCCAAGATCTCTTAACAGTTCTAGCATACCCTAGGCTATTTCAATCTCCTGCTCCCATTCTTCAATCATGTTTGGAATTTACTGAGAAAACAGAATACATGCCAGTGTGCTTAAGATCATAAATTCCTTCAGGTTAACAAAAACAGTTTTTTCTTTAACCACAACCTTGCTGGTCATGCCTTCTGTTTTCAAGTGTCTCTGGATCAACACAAAGTTTAGGCCTACACTGCTCTTTCACCACAGGATTTTCTATTGTTTTCTATCAGTGCCTGATGTAGCACAATTTCTTCACATTTCATTTCCTCTCCAATAATACTCCTCAAGGGTAAGACCAAATAGCTGAATGAGTGAACCTTTCTTGTGAGAGAAAGTGTCTGCTACTTTGTCTTCTACTGTCAGCAATCTATCTCACCCTACAGTATGAACGAGTTCACACAGTAATAACCCCCAAAGTTGTGCACCCACCTTTCTCATCCTAAGAGCTCTCTTATAGGATGCCAGCCATTTGTCTATGTCATCCCCTCTGTGTACTTGGGTACATTCCCTTTTGGTAACCTTGAATTATAGGCACCCTCAGAAATTACCTCATTGATTTTGTTGCTGCCACCATTCTCCTGGGGTCTCATCCCCAGTTTGGCCCTTCTTTCCTCCAGGGTCTGTCTCTTTTTTTCTATGGCCAGATTCCTCTCCTGTAGTTCTAAGAGGCTAGATTAAGCCTCAATATCCTTAGGTCTCCTTATAGATGCAAAGCTCCTTTTGTTCCCAGACAGGGAGTCATGACTTGAACAACTTGAGGGAACCACACTCTCCTGGTCCACCTCTGTGAATGGATTTACATGGTCATTCTCATCCTCACTCTAGGGGTTAATTTCATCTCCCAGTCGGGCCTCTGCTTTCCTTGCCTATTTCCAGGCATTGAGGGCTTTTTCCAGGTCATCCTTCTTAGTTGAGACTCCTGGAAGAATTGCTCTTTCTTTGCACAAAGCCCTTCACTTATTTATTGTCAAAGTAGTCAAGGTGACCACATTCATTCCTTTGCCTTCTATCCTTGAAGACTTTTTGTAGAAACAAAAAAACTTTTTGCAACTCCTTGGACTTTTTCTCCTTGGAAGCAGGTGCCTTTAGAATGTCAGAACTTGGCCAAACTCTTACTTCTCGACTTGGCAAAAACGTTTTCGGTCATTTACTAACTCATTAGTTGTCTGCTGCAACTAAACACAAGTTCTGGATCCCACCGCTAGGCACCAAGGTGAGGATTTGGGTGTACAATATGATATGGCTTGGTAGCCTTATCGTGCAGTGTACTCGCAAATACCTTTTTGAGTCCAGTCAGGTATAATAGATATTACAAAATGCAGCACATACTGTCTTGGGCCCAGTCAGGTATGTTTACTTAACCTTCAGCTTAACCCTGGGTACCCATGACTGCGAGCAGTAAGGCTTAGAAAAGGATTAATGTGTAAAACATTTAACAGCACCAAACAACAAAATAAGAAAGTCACACAACATGAAAGAAACAGGTCACCAATTTATAGAAGTAGTGCTTATTTTTAGGAATTTATAGAGACCTTAATCGTCAAAATCCACTAGAGGGTTCTGGAGATACAGATTTAAGAAGCGATAAATAACTTTTAAATCAACCGGAAAGAAGCATTGGCCAACAGAAAGTTTGGAAACTTTGAAAAGTTTGAAACAGTTAGATCTACAGTTCCGGCCTGAGTCTGACAGGACAGAGGTCTAAGGAGCCAAAAAGGGTACTTAGGACAGTTACCTGGCCACTAGAGCATTTTTAAAGCAAGATCCAAACTGTACAGGATCACCACCATAGATGCCAATGGAGTGGTCCTGATGCTGAGGGATGCAGGCTTAAAGATGCTAAAGGATGCACCTGATGCTTTGCAGTCCATGGGACTGAAGGCCAGTTGAGTCCTCGGTCCATGGGTGAGTGGGGGTGACTCTGTCCATGGATCTCAGGGTCATACAAAGTCGTCTTTGCAGGGTCACATCCAACAGTCACGAGTCCAGCAGACATGAGTACACCTTTTGGCTATCTCCAAATTGTCCTTTGGGGTGCCCAGGAAAACCTTTGTGATGGCTATGAGAGACGCAAATTGGGCTCTTCCCCAGTTTTAATGTCCCCACTGCCATTCTGGGCGACCAGCCAACTGTCCCTTGAAGTCTGTGTAGGAGGCTGGCCTGGTTTGTAGTGGGTACTTATACCTTACACCAGGTCCAGTTATCCCTTATTAGAGAAGTAGTAGTGTTCTAGCAGTTTAGGCTGATAGAGGTAGCTATAGCAGAGCAGCTTAGGCTGAACTAGGAGACATGCAAAGCACATGCAATACCACTTATAGTTACACAGTACTTATACACAAGTAAAGACAATACTCAGTGTTACCAAAAATAAAGGTATTTATTTGGGTGACAGTACCAAAAATACCTTAGAGACAATACTACTTCTGGAGGTAAGTATTATACACAACATATACACTAGACACCAAAATTAGACAAGTAAAGAGTCATAGAACAATGCAAACAATACGAAATGCTATAGAATGCAATGGGAGAAAATGGGTCTAGGGGCAACACAAACCATAAACTAAGAAAGTGGAATGCGAATCACAAATTCCCCCCTAGACAAGTGTAGTGTGTGCAGAATCTCTGGGAGAGTAAGAATACAGTAAAGGTAAATAAATTACCCCACCCCAGAGCCCAGAAAAGCAGGAGTAAAATACTGCAAGTTTCCTTAGGACACACTACACCTCGTGATTGGGATTTTGCAGCAACCAACTAAGTCTGCAAAGAACAACTGCTGGATTCCTGGACCTGAAGACCTGCAAAGGAAGGGGACCAAGTCCAGAAGTCGAAAGAAGTTCCAGGAAGGACAGGAGCCCCTGCAACCCAGAAGAGGGTGCAAAAGAAGAGTCCCCCGTTAGTAGAAGACTGCAGAAATGCACCCTAGGAAGATGCCAGCGGGTTCCTGCATGATGCAAAGGATGTCCCAAGACGTGAAGATCGTTGCAGACGTGATTTCGTGTTGGAAGTCGCCAACAAGCCTTGGCTGCGACAAAAGTGCGTTTTGCATCAAAATGGTGCTGAATGGACCCAGAAAAGACCTGGGGGCCTCAACTCTGTGTTAGGAGGAAGAGGGGTCTCTCAGCACTTTAGAGAGCCCACAGGATGCCAGCCAGCACCCCCGGAGGTCCCAGGACATGGGGAGAAAGGAGGTCCCACGCTGCCGGAGAACAATTCAGCGAGTTGAGCATCGCAGGGTGGAGGGCTGGGGACCCGGGCCAGGCTGCACACAAAGGAATTTTACAAATAGTGCACAGAGGCCTCAGGAGGTGAAGAAGACACAGTACACAGGGGTACCGTCGTTCTCAGGGAAGGCAAGGTCTTACCTCCTCCAAATTGCGTCAGCAGACATCAGGACAGTCTATGTCGATAATGTCCACCCTCTGTATCCTTAGGAGCACCCTCGTTGCTGTAAGAGGAGTCCAAGAGTACCGGTCGTCGTCATGGAAGGTGCCTGTTTGGAGCAGGGGAGTGACTCCGTCACTCCACTGGAGATTTCTTCGGCCCTTCTGGAACAGGATAAAGACAGGGAGTCCCCAGAGCGTGCACACCATGGAAACTGTTGCAGTTGCTGACTTGGAGCTGAGGTTGCAGAAGAAAAGTATCTCTTGTGGATACTTTGTTGCTGTTACAGCATTTCTTGGAGAAAGCTGTGGTTGATCCGAGGTCAGAGTATGCTGAAGTAGTTGCAGAGAATTCCTGAAGGAAACTTGCAAGCAGAATCTGAAGAGAACCCACAGGAGAGACCCTAAATAGCCTTGAGAGGGGGATTGGCTACCTTATGCATGGACCTATCAGGAGGGGTCTCTTAAGTCATCTGTTGGCACTGGCCACTCAGAGCCCTCCAGAGTTCCCCAAAACCTTGCAAAGCAAGATGGCTGAAGTCTGTGACACACTGGAGGAGCTCTGGGCACACCACCTAGGGCGGTGATGGACAGGGTAGTGGTCACTCCCCTTTCCTTTGTCCAGTTTCATGCCAGAGCAGGGAAGAAGGGGTCCCTGAACCGGTGTAGACTGGCATCTGTGCCCTTCAAAGCATTTCCAGAGGCTGGGGGAGGCTACCCCTTCCCAGCCTGTAACACATATTTCCAAAGGGAGAGGGTGTAACACCCTGCTCTCAGAGGAAATGCTTTGTTCTGCCTTCCTGGGACTGGGCTTCCCAGACCCCAGGATGGCAGAACCCTGTCTGTGAGGTGGCAGCAGCTGTGGCTGCAGTGCAAGCCTCAGAGAGCTGGTTTGGCAGTACTCGGAGTCCATGGTGGAGCCCCCAGGATGCATGGAATTGACTCCCCAATACCAAATTTGGTATGAGGGACACTTCCATGATCTTAGACATGTTACATGGCCATATTCGGACTTACCATTGTGAAGCTACATATAGGTATTGACCTATATGTAGTGCGCGCGTGTAATGGTGTCCCTGCACTCACAAGGTCCAGGGAAATGGCCCTGAACTATGTGGGGTCACCTTTGCTAGTGCAAGGGTGCCCTCACACTTAGTAACTTTGCACCTAACATTCAGCAAGTGAAGGTTAGACATATAGGTGACTTATAAGTTACTTAAGTGCAGTGAAAATGGCTGTGAAATAGTGTGTGCCCTATCTCACGCAGGCTGCAATGGCAGGCCTGTGGAATGGTTTGTCTGAGCTCCCTATTGGTGGCAAAAGAAATGTTGCAGCCCATATGGATCTCCTGGAACCCCAATGCCCTGGGTACCCAGGTACCATATACTAGGGACTTATAATAGGGGCCAGTGTGCCAGTTGAAATTGGTAAATGAAGTCACTGGCCTACAGTGACAAATTTAAAAGCAGAGAGAGCATAAGCACTGAGGTTCTGGTTAGCAGAGCCTCAGTGACACAGTTAAGCACTATACAGACACACACATTAGGCCATAAACTATGAGCACTGGGGTCCTGACCAGCAGATCCCAGTGAGACAAGCAAAAACATACTGACATACAGGTAAAAATGGGGGTAACATGGCAAGGAAGATGGTACTTTCCTACAGTCTGTGCTTCATACTGGGGCTGACACTCAACTTTTCCCCAAGCCAGGCAGGCAGAACAGGGTCCAAACTCTGCTAGCTTAAAGTGCAGCAGGTGCAGTTGCTCATGAACCGCAGCTTCTCTTTGTGTGCTTCCAATGGGTGCAGAGTAGTCTTCTTCTTGTCCTTATTCCAAGTCCAGCGAGTACTGAAGGTCAATGTGCCAGCGATGCCATATTTATTCCAGAAACGTGACCTAAGGGGACCACGTAGTTACTAGCCTATAGGCTACTGGGACCCCTCCTACCTAAAGATGAAGTTCCTGTGATGTTTGGCCTCTAGCTATCCCACAATGCCACATTCCTGCTCCGTCCAAGATGGCACAAGCCTTACTCGATTGTGAGGAGCAAGATAACCCACCCTAAAGATGTGGTTACCTGAGGACAACACAACCATGGTGAAACCGGTTTTGGGGCAAGTCTCCCCTCTCTGGCCTGTCTCCATGCTGTCGTCAGTAACAAAAGGCATCCTTCTCAGGGGTATTGGGCCAGGTGGCCCATCAAAGGTCGTTTCCCCTTTTAAGCTTGCTTCTGGGCTAACTGCCTGAGTGGCAATCTGGGCAGAGGAGGTGACACATCACTGCTCTGTCACTGCCCTTTGTTCCTAAGCCTGAGAGGGATTCACATGTCTCCCCAGGTGGTCAGAAACCTGCCTGAGTGTGTGTGCATTTGTGAGGCTCCTGGATAAGCAGCGCACAGAGTGGCAACTTGCTAAAAACTGCCTACCTTTAACAGTTACATTAATTTCACCCTGGGCATCAGGTCAGATTTAAGGCCATGATTAATTTGATACCTCACATGACTCAGTTTGGCAGTCTCAGTCAAAAGTTAGTGTAGTGGGAATGCCTTGCGCTAACCCTGTATTAGTGAATGGGGCTTCCAAGTTTACCCACAGCAACACAACAATTTGGAAGTGTTGCTGCTAAGATATATTGTAAAACATATGTCTTACTTACTTGGTACCTGCCATAGGACCTGATAGGCCTTCCTTAGAGGAGACTTACATATAATGTTAAGGGATAGGGTGGCTTTGCCGTAGGTTTAAATGGCAAAGTCGAACTGGCAGTGCAACCACTGCCCTTCCAGTTTGCAGGGGCAGGCTGGGAGCCATTTCGTACATTGTCACATGAATGGTGGCACAAACAGTGCTGCAGCCTTGAGTGGACACTCCTTCTTACTTTTCCTGGGTACCATATACTAAGATCTCATAGGTAAGCCAGTTGGGTGTATTCAATTTGGCGTGCAATTTGCATGGGGTCAAAACACTGGTACTGAAACCAAATCCCTCAAATTTGAGAAACCAGTAGCATCAGTCACAAAGTGTGTGGGCGAACATGCAAAAAGAAGCATTTCCTCACACTAGCCAAGTGCTGATGAAGGAGTGGCATGACCAGAAAGCTACGCTGACTGGGTATCAGGAATGCCAGAAGGTATTGGTGTGAAATCCTTCCTGTCCCAGGACTTTGGAAGGCAAATGGTGTGGGACATACAAGATAGTTCAGAAGGTTTCTGGGATCCTATCTGTTCTCCGGCTTTGGAGGACAAATTGTGTAGGCCATGCACTGTAGTTCAGAAGGTTTCTGAGGTTAACTAGTTGGTAGACACAGGTGCCACAAAGGAACTCAAAAGGGTGTTCCATGTGACCAGGCTGAGACCTTACCTCCAGAGAGATTATAGAGTGAATATAGTGGCTAAAGCAAAGGGGGGGGGGGGGACAGTGAGCCTCTTCCTGACGTCCCACACTTTAAAATGAAGGATGGTACTGTGGAAGGGTTTCAGCTAGCCTGTGAGTTAATGCCTGATCAGTACAGAGGGTGTAGAGAGGTGTTGGAATGGTTTGCCATCTTCTTCACGCTGGCTCCAGGTTTGACACATATCTGTGTTCATGACATTGATACAGGAAACAGTCTGACAGTGAAGGACAGGATGTACAGAATATCTGACCAGGTTCAGGGATGGACTAAGGTGGAAGTTGCTAAAATGTTGGACCTGAGGGTTATTGAGAACATTTGTAGACGGTTGTTGAGTCCTGTAGTGCTAGTACCAAAACAAAGGTCTATTGACTTGTGTCTGTGTGAACTACTGCTTCCTTAAAGAGGTAACAACCTTGGATATGACTAATGGATACTGGCAAATTGCCTCAGTACCAGGTGCCAAGTAGTCAACTGCATTTGCTATGCC
Source organism: Pleurodeles waltl (assembly GCF_031143425.1). Lineage (NCBI taxonomy): Eukaryota > Metazoa > Chordata > Amphibia > Caudata > Salamandridae > Pleurodeles > Pleurodeles waltl. Next base: position 880,190,949 of record NC_090444.1, on the reverse strand, counting down.
AGATGGGTGATATTAGCACAAGGAAATGTCCTCTGGGTTGAAGAATGTTCCTGCCACTTCAGCGCCTTGTGAAGCATGTTCTCTGTGGGCTGGAGGAGTTCTGTGTAGCTTACCTGGATAACATTTCAGTGTTCAGCAATTCATGGTAGGAACCCTGAGACACGTAGAGATAGTGTTGGCTAGGCTACAAAAGGCAAAACTGTCCAAGATTACCAAGTTTCAGGTGAGGCAATCTTCTGTAGTCAACCTTTGGTTTGAGGAGCGGAACAGGAAGATTCACCTGTTGGACGTCCAGATTCAGTCTGTGATGGAGTGGGAGATGCCTGCTACTCAGACTGAAGTGAGGGCCTTTTAGCATTCATCGGTTAGTGCAGGAACTTTGTGGCAAACTACAGGAGTATATTTGACCCAATGATTGCTTTTTCTCTAAGAGTCAGTCCAGGGAAGTAATATGAACTGTGGAGTATCAAAAAGCATTAGAAGAACTGAAGAAGGCATTATGTGTGGCCCCTGTACTGAAAGCGCCTGACTACAGTTAGACTTTCATTGTACAGACAGATACCTCTGAGAAGGAGTTTGGAGCTGTGTTAGATCAACTGGACGACAAGGGTAGAGAGTGTCCAGTAGAGTTTATTAATAGGTGGTTACTACCCAGAGAACAAAACTGGGTGGCTATTGAGAAAGAGTTTTGCTGTTGTGTGGGTGTTGCATAAGTTCTTCCACTATTTGTTTTGAACTGAGTTTGTGGTGCAAATGAAATGGAAAAACCATTGAAATAGTTGATGGCTAGGAAGGGAGAGAATCCCAAGTTGTTGAGATAGTCTATATCTCTGTAAGGTTTAGATTTTGTAGTGGGGTACAGAGCTGGATTGACCCACAGGAATGCATATGAACTTCCCTGCTGGTTTTACCAATCTGACTACCCAACCTCCCTAGGTTAGGCGTTGGTTTGGGGTAGTCTGATCTAGGAAGGGCATCACTGTTGGGATGGAAAAGTCCCTCTTATTGTGACAGACTTGCACCCTTGCATTGAGTGCCCCAGGAGCAACAATGTCAGGATCCCTGGTGCTGATTTTGGTGTCACTGGCAAACATGGATCATGCATGTGCACCATGACAAAGACCTATCTCACAGATTGCGGTTTTGTTGGTCCAGAAGGGGCACCCTAAGCGCATTACTCATAGTGGTGAAAGGCTACTGCCTTCGTCAGGAGTTAAGCAGTACAGTAGTGACAGTATACTGTGTAGTGATCAGAAGAGGTGAAAACAAGCCTTTCTACTGGTCACTGGAGTGAGGCCTACAGGCTCACTCGAGTAAAGTTCTGCTGTTGTGTACTGCTACTGAACGCATTTTGAGTTATGAGTCGGTGTTCATCCCATGGCATACACTTTGCTCCCCCTCAGGAAGACTTGGGCTACTCGACATGCGCTACCACTGAGAGTCAAGTTGCTCAGGACCCACAGTAGGTCGAGCTGCAGGATATCAGGAGTAAAAGCCCTGACTTTTCACAGTTGGACCCAGTCAATCCAGCTTGCACCTGGGCCCCCTGCGGTTTGACAAGGTGTTCACACCAAGCACTACTGAAACATGTCAGCAAGTATATGAAACAGAGACACTCAAAACTGTTTTGTGATCCAGCCCCTTGACTCAAATTAGCACTTCCAATGCTCACTTAATTTGTTTCAGTCCTTGTTATCCCTTAATATTGAGATTGGACAAACCATTTGCCAGACAGTTTGATTATCTTTGTTAGATTGTGTTTCGCTTAGATTTATCACACTATCCTTGTTTGCATTGCGGAATTTAATTTTACTAGGCAACAAAGAACATAGAGCCATCAGTTACAAAGATCACATAACCCCTAGTGTAACATAAGGTCATAAACGACAGAATGATATACCAAGTGGTGGTAAGCACGTCTTTGCTTTCCCAACCATGTATATCAATCAAGGCAGCGGCCATTATCTCGGCAGATCTGAAAAACTACCTTTTTTTAATATGCTTGCTTTATTTTCCCTATATATTTTTTTTCCTCTAGCAGCTGTTATAGGGACAATGATGACTGCAGTAAATTCAGGACTTATAATTTCCAGGCTCGGGTGTTCAACATTGTTGTTTGTGTTTTATGAGCTGCATAGAGTGAGTCTGTGAGACTGGAAACATGTTAAAGGGACAGAGTTTACTAAAAGAAAAGTTTTGACTGGAATACGTGACGTTACTCACTGCGTGGCAGTCTGAAAATGGGCTTTTTGACCGCAACAGTACCATGCACACTTGCCAAAATGTGAATGAAAGTCGTTGAACAGAAAAGGAAAATGCTTGAAACCATACTCATTGTCGCGTTTTCTTTCATAAGGTCTGGAACACGCATTGAAGAATACTGACACCGGGTATATAAAACATGAATTCATAGTTGGTGGTAAATACATTTTTTAACCACGGAATAACAAAATAAAAGTTACATTTAGGGCACACAGGCAAAAAAGACAACAACGTGGCTGGTGGTGCTAGATATTCTTCCGCAACAACACTGCAAGGACTATCAGTAAAGGCACATTTCGGGGAACAGCGGGACGGCTATTTATTTTTGGTGCAGTGGCTTTCTGTACAGTTGCTAGCTTTGGGAGCTCCAGTAAAAACCCTGATACTAACTGTACTGCTATGGATGATATCTTGCAATGCTTCCTCCTAGGCATGTGTTTAGAAAATAAAGTGCAGGGGAAGCTGCATAACAACTTATTCTAGTTTAAAGTGGAGGGCTGCAATTTGCTGCTTTTTCAAAGTTTTAAGTCATGAATTAAATGAAGGAGTTTACAACTTTGTATAGCCGTCCAGTCCCCTTTATATCCCAGAAAGTGGATAAATCTTGCTTTCACAAGCTAAAACGTTTCTGCCAATTGTAGTCAGCTGGTTTTCTACTTGTCCAGTAACTTGAGTTATCATCATATTTCTGGCTACTATTATAGTGCATTCTTTTCCAACAGACATCTTAAAATGTTATCCATCTGGAAAAAAGAGCAATGTATTTCTGCCTGTCTGGCCAGTTGTCTCTGCATGCCTCTATCGCCTGCTAAATAAAAAATGCCTCCTTTTGTTTATTTAAGAAAAAGTGAAGAAACACAAACATGTGGGGCGTACACAGCTTATGTACACTTTTTCTCACTCTAGCCCCGCGTTCACCATATTGAACAGACACTGTCTGTAACTCTGACCTTGCACACTTTTCAACATGCGAGTAGTTCTTTGTAATGATATGATAAAGTCTTGTTTCGATTTTCAGTTGTAGAACTTCAGAGTGGGGTTTTTGACCCCACCCAGGATCTTTGGGCAGGTGATATGGTCCAAGAGCAAGAGGCAGCCCTGACTGGTTGGGGGCCACATGGGCAGGGTTATCAAGTATTTTTAGTGGCATGTAGACCGTTTCCGGGTGCTATTTTAGTTGTATGGTGCACCCCGGCTGACAGTGACAGTTTTGAGGTTTTCTCAGAGTTGTTTAAAAAGCTGGTGGCTCATTGTAATTCCTTGGATGACATTAACATGGCGACAGTAATTAATGATGATGTCTACCAGGCACTGCTGACCCTTCATGAAGGAGGCATGGCAGACCTTTTAGTGGCTGGCGAATTGGTTGGCATAGAGCTCTGGGAGCAGCCATGCAGGAGATCTGTGGGAGGCGCAGCAGCAGCATTTATGGTCTGCTCATCCCCTTAAAGAAAGTAAGGAGAAGAGTTCCGGTTTTGAGGAGGGGTACGCCGGGCAACGATGCAGGCCGGCTGTCTCAGACGAACATTCTGCGCTGTCCCAAGTCAAAAAAAAGGAAGATCTTCATGGAGTTCATTCTGAAGTCATCCGATGACTTCAGCTGAGTTATTCCTGTAATTATCTGAGGAAGTCATCCCAAGCCATCCTGAAGTATGTGTATAGGGCGAAATATTTAAAGGAGAGGATTCCAATAATCACAAAAATTACTCTAGGATGGTGTTATGAAGACCTCCCTGAAAAATGTGTGAATATCTTTAACTAGAACAGAATGACTTCATCAGAATTTGGGGATAACAGGAGATGACTTCTTGACCACCTGAGGATGACTGCATGATTACTTCAGGATGTGTTTGTATTACTTCATGATGACTGCATGAGTACTTCAGGATATGTTTGTATTACTTCATGATGTCTTCATGAGTACTTCAGGATGTGTTTGTATTACTTCATGAGTACTTCAGGATGTGTTTGCATTACTTTATGATGACAACATCACTACTTCAATGTATGCTTATATTACGCTATGATTAATTCTATAAGGTGTGTTTGTTCACAGTGATTGAGGACTTCTGGATAGTTTTTTTTATTTATCTGTTTACTCTAGCACAATATCACAGTGATTACTCAAGGTAACTTTCACAGATTAATGTTTCCTTGCTATCCATTTGACTTCGGAGTATGATATTAAGAAAATATACAAACCTCCCCCCCCAATTAGAGTATGTCATAGATCCACCAGACACACTACACACCACAATTCCAGTAACTGTGCCAAAGTATCCAGTAATTACAATTAGAATCAAATGGTGAGGAATGTGTGGGAACTGTGTTTTAATATGTTATTCTACTTTTAAATGTGCAGACTACGCTCCAGCACCTTGAAGTGGTATGACCACATTTTTTAATGCACTAATACTATTTGTCTCCAAACAGATACAATCCTATTCATTGTGTGCAAATTGACACATTGCATATTCATCATAATATTTTGCAAGCTTGCCTACCTGTAAATGAAGGTCAGAGACAACTGTCACTATGGCTTTAACCCCCTATTCTCACCCATGATACCCCTTCCTTCTTTTAGCTCTTACAAGCTGTGAGTGGTGATAGTTAAGTGGTAAAAACAGTGGGAGATGAGCATTATGAGAAGATGGTGATGATTATTATGAGTGAACTTCATGGGTTCTGAGTTATGTGCATGTATGGTACACTAAGTATGAAATAGAGAGCTATATAAGCTTTATTGTGAATGTCCTTCGGTAAGCTGCTGGTCAACTATGAGTGGGTAAGTCTGCAAGTCATTTGTGTTGTGTGGGAGAGTAATGCATTGAATGAGTAATAAAGCACTGGTAAGCAACAGATGTCAGTGGAGTGAATACAACGGTTCTGTGAGCGAGGGATCTGAGTACCTGCGGGTGAATGGCTGGATATACAGGATGTGAATCACTACAGTGTTGTCAGGAGATGACAATACCAGTCAGTTGTGCAGTTTGTGAGTGCGAACAATAGGTGTTGAGTGGTTATGAGTGATGTTCAGCAAAACCGTACAAAGCAGAAACTGAGTTGTGATGCATGGTTAAGGGCAAGTAGTGAGAATGGCTAAAAAATGTGATGGTATCACTGCAGGGAGATTTTTGTAATAAATGGTATTGCATGGTTCTGGTCAGTAAAAGGTGTGAAGAGTAACCCTAATGGCTGTCAGTGAGAAGAAGGTGTCAATAAGTGGTACTGCACATACTTGATGGCAAATTGTGGTCTGACTGGTATGTTATGTGGCATTTGCAATGTGAGTGGTAAGGATATGATATAAGTGACTCTAGGGAATGGGCACTACGAATGCACAACTGCTGTGGGAGACTGAATGAGCCACGTTAAATAGTGAAAGTCTTATGTAAATGGCCTTTTGTGAGCTATGTAGTGATCAGTGATCTAAGTGGCAGAAGGTAAGTGCTGTGAAGCTGGTAGTAAGATCAGGTTTTAAATTCAAGATGAAATAGAGCGTAGATTTTGAGAAAGTGTATGGTGAGCATATATTTATGTGGATCAGCGTATGAGTAGAGCAGATGTTGAGTGGGGAGGATATCAGCAGGGGATGTGAACTGAGGAACAAAAGAGCATAGAACAGTGTGGTAAGTAGCATGTGAAGACTGAATGTGGAGGGCAGCATCAAGTAGCGGTTGTTGATAATGGAACATTACAGTAATGGATTGAAGATTTGAATTTGGCATATGAAGTGTGCTGTTCGGAGCAGATTTGAATGTTGAGAGTGTATAAGGAGAACCCATATGTACAGCTGTAGAAATTGAATAGCTGTAAAAAAAGAGTGCTTATTGAGGACATAGATAAGAATATGAAGACCTTGTGTTGAAGAAAAAGAATAGATGTCGAAGATGAGCATATAGTATATATATATATATATATATATATACATATATATATATATATATATATATATATATTGCAGACACCGGAAGCACACAGCAGACACAAAAGATGGCGTGTATAAACAGATTGGATATAGATTCTACAGAGCAGATAGAGAGGCTCAGCAGTGTATGTTATGGAGATGAAAAGTGAATGCAAAGGTAGGAGACACAATATGGAGACTAAAGAACCAATGTAGTGGCTGAGAGTGAATGAGTAGGGTAGATAGCAGTTGTAGATGTCTGATTTAACAGGTAGAGAAAGGATGTAGCATATGGAGCTGAGAGTGTGTAGAGAATGTTGTGTGTGGAAAGTGTTGTGGAGTATTGATGTACAGAATGTAGAGTTGATGTGGAACCCAGAGAGTGGATGTTTAGGATAAAGCACAGATGTAGTGCATGCACTGCAGATGTGATGAGCTGGTGGGGAGAACATATGGAGAGTGCATGTGGTGAGTCGATGTACACGGACACCATGTTGACAGTAGAGACTGCAGGAAATACAGCATAGCTGGTGGGGAGAGACCACATCTGTGGTCTGTAGAACACATCTAGAGCTAGACGTGTACAGGATTGCACAGATATAAAGGAGGGGGCAAGAGTAGTGGCTGAGCTGCACATGTACAGCTTAGAAGGAGGATGTGGAGAGTGACAGTAAAATGGAGAGCACGTGCAGGTGGGAGATGCTTGTGCAGGGTTGATGAACAAAGTGGATGATAGATAGAGCTACACGTTGGGGAACAGATGTGAAGAACAGATGTACAGAGTGGAAAGGGAAAATAAAGGACAGATTTGAAGGATGGTAAGTGGACATTTAGTGTGGAAAGTACGGGTAGAAGGTGGGGCGCACAGAGAGTATAGTCAGAACATAGAGAAGACACGTAAAATGTAGAGACTAAGGCGGTCATTCTGACTTCCGCCCGCCAAAGTCCCGCCGTCAGAATACCGCTGCGCGGTCAAAAGACCGCTGCGGTAATTCTGAGTTGACCGCCAGAAGGCCGCCCGCCAGCCCAGCGGGAAACCCCCTTCCATGAGGATGCCGGCTCCGAATGGAGCTGGCGGAGTGGAAGGGGTGCGACGGGTGCAGTTGCACCCGTCGCGATTTTCAGTGTCTGCTTGGCAGACACTGAAAATCTTGGTGGGGCCCTGTTAGGGGGCCCCTGCAGTGCCCATGCCATTGGCATGGGCACTGCAGGGGCCCCCAGGGGCCCCACGACACCCGTTACCGCCAGCCAGGTTCTGGCAGTCAAAACCAGCAGAAACAGGCTGGCGGTAAGGGGGTCGGAATCCCCATGGCGGCGCTGCCTGCAGCGCCGCCATGGAGGATTCCCAACGGCAGCGGGAAACCGTCGGGGCACCGCCGGTTTCCCGTTTCTGACCGCGGCTGTACCGCCGCAGTCAGAATGCCCATGGGAGCACCGCCAGCCTGTTGGCGGTGCTCCCGCGGTCGTTGGCCCTGGCGGTCCATGACCGCCAGGGTCAGAATGACCCCCTAAATGTGCAAAGCACATGCATATGGTAGACAAAAGATGAGAAGCACATATATAAATGGTGGAAAGTTCATGCAATGGGCACAGTGAAATGAGGAATGCAGATGTGCATGGTGGAAAGCAAATGTAGAGCGTGTGAGGTGGTTTGCACAATGCATATTGAGAGCGGATGTGTGCTGCAGAGAACATGTACAGGATGGAGAGCACTAGTGGAATTTGGATAGTGCATGTATAGGGTGGGGAGCAGATATGGAGATTGGAGGGTAGGGGGCAGATAGAGAGTAAATAGGGAGGATGATGAGTGGATGTTCAAGGAGGAGACCAGAGGTACAGCATGAAAACTGATGTATGGGGTGAATAGAAGTTTACCAGGAGCAAGAGGGGGATTCTGGAGGGTGTAGACTGCATGTGGGGGGGCAGGTTTGGAGAATGGACAGTGGAGGTATAGCAGAAAACAGATATACAATGTGTTGAGGGAAATCGGAGAGAGGATATGGACCATGGATGGCAGATGTGCAGGTTGAAGGGGTGAATGTAGAGCACAGACTGCTGATATAGCGAGGTGGAACACAGATATAAAGAGTAGATATGGAACCTAGAGCGTTCATGTACAGTGTGGAGAGCACGTGGATGGTGGAGTGTACATCGAGTGAAATGAGAGCATAAATGTGTGGAAGGAACACATCTGGAGAAGACCACATCTACAGGATAGCAAGAAGATATAATGGGATGGGAGCAAAAGTGGAAGATAGAGTGCACGTGTACAGGTTAGAGAAGATGTGGTGTGGATCTATAAAATGGAGATTGCATGTGGGAGTGGCGGAGCTCATGTCGAAAGTGCAGAGTGCATATGGAAGATAGGGAAGGTGAATGTGGATGGCAGATACATAGATGGTGAACAGATGCTGCAAGCAAGAGAAGGGCATATATAAAGGGTGAAAATTGCATGTTTAGAGTGGTGACAGATGTGGAGGGTGTGCACATAGAGTTGCAAGCATGTTGAGATGTCATGAGGGCACAAGTACATCGTGGAGAATGGTTGGAAAGTCTAGAATGAGCGCAGACAACACATGTATAGTGTGTGTTGCAGACACAAAACACTGATAGGGATGGTGGATCGTGTGAAGAAGCATGGCAGATGTAAAGGGGGTTTGAGAGCAGATGTCCAGGGTAGACAGCAAATTTAAAGTGTTCTAAGGACTTGTGGAGAATGTATATGCAGAATGGATATGTGGAATATGAAGAAAGAATATTCTAAATGAAGACGACAAATGGAATCTGTAAGATGCATGTACAGGTTGTAGTGTGTATGTGGAGAGTGGCTGTATAGGATGGGGGTGGATGTATGTGCTGGGGCAGATGTAAAAACTGGATGTTTAGGATCGAGAGCAGATATAAAGCAGGATCCATGAATGAGAGTAGAGAAACAGGACAGTGCCCAGATGAATAGAGTGAAAAGACTACCTGTGAATGGTAGACAGCACCTGTGAAGGACAGCGAAATACAGCTTTAGTGGAAATTGTGATCAGGAAGGAAAATAGAGATATGTATGTGTATATTTATACACACACACACCTCCTCTCCCCCAGTGTTTTGAGAGGTTTCGAGAATGGACATGGAGCTGAGGTTTCACAGGAGGCGATGTGGCCTACTGGCTGCAGCTGGAGACAATGCAACATGCGGGACCAGGTTCAAAACGCCGGCCTCACCTCAGCATCCTGTGAAATCCCACAAATCTGTGTGTGCAAGAAAAAACTAGCATTGGTAAATCCAATAGATTTCATCTACATAAGAGCTACATTAATTGTTAATGTCCTTTGTCCATGTTATACAGCACTGTGGAGCAGAGTGGCATGGCAGTGCAATTGTTTGGAGTTTTGTCGAGTGGCAAGGAATAGAGTGCAGTGGAGTGGAGTGAATTGGCATAGAGTGCAGTGGTGTATAGTGGACTGGAACAGAGTAAAGTTGAGTAGAGTGGCACGGGGTTGATTAGAGTGGTGTGACAGTGGAGAATAGAGTGGCTTTGAGTGGTGGAGAGAATAGTGGCACAGAGTAGAGGTGTAGAGTAGAGTAGCATTTAGTGAAGTGGGGTAGAGTGGCACTGAGGAATGGATTGGGTAGAGTAGAGTGGTGTAGGATGCAGTAGCATAAAGTAGAGTGGTGCAGTGGCGTAGAGTAGTACAGAGAAAAGTAGAGTAGCATATGGTGCAGGGGGATAGAGCACAGGGGGATAGAGCACAGGGGAATAAAGTAGAGTGGTGCAGAGCAGAGTGGTGCAGAATGCAGCAGCGTAGAGTGGTACAAAGTAAAGTACAGCTGTGTAATGTGCAGTGACGTAGAGTGCAATGGCATAAAGTGCAGCGGCATAAAGTGCAGAGGTACTGAGTAGTGTGCAGTGGCCTAGAGTGGCTTACAGAGAATGGTATAGAGTAAAATGGTGAATCGTAGAGTGGCATAGAGTGGTGTGGCGTAAAGTGCAGTGACGTAGAGTGTTGGAGAGTGCAGTGGCGTAAAGTGAAGTGACATGGAGTGGTGCAGAATAGAGTGGCATATAGTGCAGTGGCCTAAAGTAGAGTGGTGCAGAGTAAAATGCAGTGGTGTAGTGTGCAGTGACGTAGAGTGCAATGGCATAAAGTGCAGCGGCATAAAGTGCAGAGGTACTGAGTAGTGTGCAGTGGCCTAGAGTGGCTTACAGAGAATGGTATAGAGTAAAATGGTGAATCGTAGAGTGGCATAGAGTGGTGTGGCGTAAAGTGCAGTGACGTAGAGTGTTGGAGAGTGCAGTGGCGTAAAGTGAAGTGACATGGAGTGGTGCAGAATAGAGTGGCATATAGTGCAGTGGCCTAAAGTAGAGTGGTGCAGAGTAAACAATGTGTCTTAATGTATAGCAGGGGCGGCCCCTCCGTTAGGGCGGAGAAGCGGCCCCCCTGCCAGCAGCGGCAGCTGCTAAACCTTTACCAGAAAACGATAATAAACTGACTTTACTATTGTTTTCTGGTAAGGGGGTGGGGCCATGGGGGTGTCGAGCAGCAAGGGGGAGTGCTCAGCACGCCCCCTCACTGCACATGTATGTTTGGCCGGCCATTTCAGGCCGGCCAAACAGACATGCACAGTAGGGTCTCTTCAGCCCAGCTACACAGTTGCCGGGCTGGAGAGAGCCTGCACAGTCTCTCAGTCTGCCTAGGAGCTCCCTGGCTGCGTGCTCCAAGCCAATCCTGACGCTGCTCTGTGCAGCGTTAGGATTGGCCGCAGGGCAGGTTGGGCCCCTTGCCTGCCTGCAGCGACGGAGGAGAGGAGCGGCGCGGCGGCGAGGGAAGGTAAGTGGTTTTCTTTTAAAAATAAAATAAAATTAATGTTTATTCCCCCTCCTGCCCTTCATGAACAAACTGTGAGATCATAGACTTTTTTTAATATTTCACACAGACCCCGGTTTGTTTGTTTACATATAACACCTTCAAATATGCAAATTAAGCGTACGTGAAGTACAAAAACATCTTGTTTTTAATTTAATAGCATATAATGTTGCTCCATCTGTCAAATTCAAGGACACATATAGGACTCACATGACAATTGACTTGACTCTTTGATCAGTAGAAGCATTGTCATCTGGGAGGAGGCAGGCATGCTTCTAAATGCATGTTTAAAAACTATTTTTAATAAATACTTCATAATGCAGAAATGTAATCCGATGTACTGAGGTGCAACGCTTCTGTGTGTTACTTTTTGGAGTTCAGAAAACATTTTTTCACATTCTCACATATTTATTGCACAACTTATGTACAAATATTTTCAAAGCTAGCCTCACGTACAGGCACTTAGAGTAAGAGGTGAGCATAGGCTCGTTTTTCTCTGTTAAATGTGTTGGCTCGCCCTACTCCAGGAAAGTGGGCCATGGAGTGGGGGGGAGTGAATTTCAAAGGTGGATAGTAGATGTACATAGTGGAGAGAAGGTGTAGGTACATGGTGGAAGGTAGAAGTGGCGGAAAGTAAAAGTAGTGGGCGTGCATTGTATTTACAGTATGGAGATTACATATGAGTGCGTATTTGTCTACGAGTGAACTGTAATATTGAAGAGTGAATGTACAGGATGAAGTGCGTGTCTCTTGAGCAGAGAGTGATTGTGAAAAGCAGATGTGATGGATGTTCATGTATACTGAAGAGGTCATGTGTGATGACGCAGAAAAAGAAGGTCCGACATATATTCATACGTAGAAAATAATGTACGAGGGAAATTGTGCCCTCAGGGTAGTTCGCCATCATTGTAATCAAGCTTTATTAATCATGAAGTATTGAAAATGTAGTAATCCGTCATAATTGCAAATGTATGCCATGATTTCTTGTTTAAAAACTGTTTTGCTTAGCTTAAATTTAGTACAGGCTTTGGCCTAGTTGCCTGGTTTCAAATTCTAACTGCGTGGTTTTTCCTTGAACTAATGAAACATATATTCTTGCTTGAAGTTGTATTTTTCCAGTAGAGCTGACTGATACACTTATCTCCAAGGTTTCGTACTAGGCCGGTTTCATCCCCTTTGATACAAGGTCAGTCTCTGCAGGTGCGGACAATGAAGGTACAGACAGTAAAATAATTGGCAAACCATGTTACAACTTGTGTTCCAAGGCTCCAAGGACAGTGTATGCATAAATGAGCGCTAGTAAAAGACAATTTTCATTGGACAATTTGAAGCCAACCTATGAACCCTCCAATGGAAGGCCCTGCAGAATTTGGAATGTTTCTTACTTAAACCCACCAGACAAAGAGAAGTCAGCCATTTTCCTCGATGCCAGTTTGAAGCCTGATGCCAGACTCCATTTTGGACGACACCCTGATGCCCTTTTCTCTATCTGAGAGAAAGAGACTTTAAGAATTCTCACCCTAGAGACTTTAACTTTGATTTACCCCCGTCTTGCCCATGCAGTAACTTTGCCCCATTCTCCTTGCCGCTGCAAGGAAGCTTGCCCTTAACTTTGCCCCTTTGAAATTTGCCCCATGCTGATCAACCGGTACCTGAAGGACGAAGACTTTTCTTGAATGCTGATTGTATTTGGTAAATATGAAAGGATAAATGTATTATGCATTGTGTTTCTCCTTTTAGGTACCAACTGCTATTTTGATAGGGTCCTAGCTAGAAGTTTTCTAAATTTGTGTTGACTAAATTCGTTTTGCATGAAGTCCCACATGCCAATGCTAATTAGAGGTTAGTCGAGGTATTCATTCGATGTATCATGCTAATTTGAAATCTTTTTATGCTTTATACCAATGTATGAAATTAGTCAAATACAGTTAGTCATATTAGTGATATGCATTGCGATAACAGAGTATATAATTATTCAGATTTTGCGTAGATTACGTTTCTTCCGCCGTTATGGACAGCTAGTAATGTTCATATACATATATCAATTGTTTTTTAGACATATATACATCGTGCTAGCTTTGTTAATATAGGGAAATAAATTCACTAACTTTTAATAGACTGGTGTGGTTATTCATGACTGAAAGGTCATGGTGCGCCGAAATACCAACTGTTATTGATTTCTGATGTGCTATATTGATCTATTAATTGAGTATTGATTACCGATTACAATAGTTATTGATTATTGATCTGAGTGACTCGACTATTTTAGGATGAGGAGAGCCCGACTCGGTTAAAAGATTCACCGACCTCCAACGTGTCCAGGTACAGGTAATTTATAAGGGCTGGACGCGTTATCAGTAGATGGTAGCAGAGATTGATGGTTTAGCCCTTTGGGACCCCATCCGAACAATAGACAGAGTCAAGTTAGAATTTTCTTTGATAAAACAAGTTGGAGAGATGATGATGCCCTAAGTCCCCAATGACTTTCCCGGAATCTCGGAGCTTGCGAATGAGGAACATGGAGGTATGAGAATGGTCTCGGCGTTTCTAGTGACGGTATGAGTGAAGTTGGGTTTTGCGCTTGCACAGCTTATCGCCGCAGATTAATTGAGAAGTTTGTGAGGATTTTAGGGGGGTTAAAAGATATTAGAGGAGTGTTACTCCAAAGGTGTGAGAGTAGGGAAGTCGTCGAACTTCACGTGTGTGTAGCACTTTAAGCAGAAAAATTGTCCACGTGGTTGTTGATGTTGAGACGGGCCCTGCGAGGTCAAGAGACTCCGGAGTATGTTGAAAAGTGTATGTGACACTTGTTTGATGTTGTGATCTGGTCAGGTTTAATAGGTTGATCGGGCGTGGTCAACAAGTCGGTATGAATGTTGCGGAGTGAAAGAAAACTTCGACTTTGAGATTTGACGAATTCTAAAGTGCACTAGAATAGTTCATTGATCAGTTGAGAGTAAAGTTTGCAGGTCAAATTTTGCTTGCGAAAGTGGGAAACCGAGAAAGATGGAATAACTGCTGAGGCTAGTGAAAAATCCCTAAGGTTTCTGAAGCGATTGTATTACCTTTCCTGTAGTAAACCGACAGATCTGTTTTATTCTTTTGGTTAAGTGCTCGCGTTACATTGCAGAAATTAGTTTATGAGTGAAGCCGAATGAAAAGAGGACAAGCCGCGGGACTTTGTCAGCCGCAGTGTGTGAGTGTGACTTCACTAGGAGCCACGCTGGGATAGGTCGGTTGGTGAGAAGGGTCACGCACGGATTGGGCGCAGTCCGTGAAGCGCAATTGGAAGGGGAAAGGCAAGCGAAGAGTATTCCGGGAATTAAAGTCGCTTATTGATTACATATTTTAGAAAAACAATAGACGGAAAGATGAAATTTTTCAAAGCATTTAAGAGTGCCATAAGGGGAGATGTTTATATTAAAGCAAATGTAGGAGAAGAAACACCGCCTGAGGGTACACCAGCTTACATTGTCATTGAAGAAAAGGGTGTAGCGCCATGTCTATGGTTAAAACAATGGTGCAAATTAACAGAGAAACATGGAAGTGTAGCGTTCCCTATCCACGGGTCGTTTAATCTAAGGGATTTAGAAAATCTGAGATTTGCGCTATACGACATGAAAGTACCTCCAAGACCAGCACAGTTTGAGGCACTAGCAATTTGGGAGCTAATAGCTAGAAACCAACAACAAAAGAAATTTGAGACAAGAATAAGAAAAGTAGAAAAGACACTAGCGGATGCTAGATGGGACAGCACACAAAAGGTTTGGAGATCAGACGTATTGCAGGGGATTAAATTGTTTCCAGCGATTACTATTGAAGCGGAGACGGAAGGAAGGAAAGCCACCTATAAGACAAACAGGAGTCAGTCCAGAGATAGAGAGAACAATAGAAACTCGAAAAGGGGAGAAGAGTCAGATGATGAGGAGTTCATTATACAATTGCTGAATGATCGCCCGCCACCATATGTGGAAAGCGAAAAAGGCTCGAGCATTAGTACTGCCCCTCCAGAACCAATACAGGGTAATGTAACACCAAATTTGAGAATATCTCAGAGGCCGAGCAGCTCCGACATGCCTTTCTCACCACAAATACCACAAATTCAGAGAATATACCCAGACGTGCCTACATTGAAACCTGCTGATAACTATCAGCCACAGGTTCAAAGGCACTGTTGTGATGAGCATAACATGGGAATGACTTCTGATTCAATGGCGCAGGGAGGACAAAACTATCAGAGACCGACATTGATTCAAGCTGAATCAACACAGTTCTCGATGCCCCAAAAGCAGACACAAGAAGTGCGAGTAATAGAAAGCCAGTTAGGTATGCCAGCAATGATGAACCACAATGTGGGGATTAACATGCCACAGAATTCGGGGAACAGACAGAATCCAGACGCAATATCTCTACCTATCACTGTAGGTCCACCAGTACCACTGTACATACAGGCAAATTCAAGCACAAGCGACCAAGGGTTAATGTTACAGAATGGGACAGGGAGAAGATGCATAGAAACCACTCCAGAGACAACTCCGATAGCGGCACTGCCAAATGGATCTGGGTCCTTGTCGGAATTTAGTCCAATTCCAATTTGTGCTCCGTCAACCATAGTAAGGTCACATCCACCACTATTAGTATCATTAACCTCACAGACTGAAACATTACAGAAACCGTCAGTGGCAGTTGATGTAACTGCTACACTGATGGGACTGAACGTGCAACAGTTAACACAATGGTTCAACAGCCTGAACTCCCCACAGAGTACATCTAGCGGGAAGGGAGAAGAATACCTGAATAAAATAAGGTTGGGTATGGAGGCAGATGAACTGGTAGAGGGAACAATGGGTTTGAACAGATTAGAATCATACACAGAGGAAGAACTAAGATACATGTGCCCTAGGATTACAAGAGAAGTGAGCAACATACATAAGAAGTTACAAGAAATTGCAGACAGAAACGAGATCGATATAGGTAAGACTAAACACCTAAGCAGAAGTTACAGGTTAGACTTTGAGACAAAAGATTTTGAACACATGAGATCCGCAGGGATGAAAACACACCTTAAGGAGATACTGCAGAGTGCACAGGTCTGGAGATGTTTAGACAAGTGGGAAAGTAGATGGGTTAAGAAAAAGGACAAAAAGAAAGAAAATACTCTAGAGCGGAATGAGAAAAAACAACAGAGTGACGATCTGATAACTATGTTACCAATGAGAGAGACAGCAGGGGGAAAACTTGTACATGTACCATGGCACAGGTGCGATATTCAATCCTTTACGGATGACGTTCCCAAATTGAGAGAGAAGCCGATTGAGTGGTATCAACAAACAGATAGATTTGTGAAACTCGCGAAGTGTCTCTGGGAAGACCTGAATACTTTATTTGAAATTGTGGTTCCGGCAGATTTGTGGGAAGATTGTAAAAGGGCTGTAGGTTGGCCGACGAGTGAACCAGAGAGAGATAGGGACACAGGTGCGCCATCACCTACGGTAATGAGTTTGTACCACAAGGTGATCGAGCACTTGAAAACCAAGGTTGCGTCGAAAAATGTGGATTGGCAAAGGATTGACAGGACCGCCCAAGAGGTTAAAGAGTCTATACACGCGTATTATGAGAGGTTGTTGAAAGCGTTTAAAAATTACAGTGGCACGGAAACGATTGAGGCAAAGGACATGCTCCATTTTGTGTTCAGGTTTGTGGAAGGGTTGAGACCCGAAATCAGCCAGATGATTAAAACGCATTTGATTTGTTGGCAGTCGAAATCGATCGATGAAGTGTTGAATTATGCGAAATACTGCAGTGATGAGATTGAGACCAAACAGAAAAGATTGAAAGAAAAGGTGATGGTGATGCAGCTCAGAGCAGCTCAGACAGGTTTACAAGGTTTGCAAGGTTTTCAACAACAGATGCCGCAGCAGCAGCAGCAGGGAAATGCTATGTTTCAGCCGCAGATGAGAGGCAGAGGCCGAGGAG
Source organism: Pleurodeles waltl (assembly GCF_031143425.1). NCBI lineage: Eukaryota > Metazoa > Chordata > Amphibia > Caudata > Salamandridae > Pleurodeles > Pleurodeles waltl. The sequence continues at coordinate 880,173,945 of NC_090444.1, read as the reverse complement.
GTTTTGTGAATAATGGTCCTGATTTGAATACCGTTATGATTCCAAATGGTATACAGGCAATGAAGAAGGTGATGCCATGTCACTCGTGCGGAATTGTCGGGCATTGGAAACGGGAGTGCCCAATGATGGTGCAGGAAGGTGTAGGTCAGCAAAACAATGATGTCAATGCATTCCAGACTATGAGAGGACCGAAACTGAGAGGTCCAAACCCAAATTTCCAAAACAATATAAACCAGCTGCAGGGTTTACAACCCATGCAACCGCAACAGGTGCAAATGCCCCGTGTGAAAATGACACAATTGCAGTCAATGCAACAGCAGTTTCCTTTGGTACGTAATCAGCAAATGCAAATACCCTTAGCACCAATGAATCAGCAGCAAGTAATGCTTCCTCAACAGGTCACGGGTTAGGGAATGAGTCAAAATGACACAGTACACCAATTCCCACTACACAGCGAGAATGGAATAAACAATGTATGGGAGAGTGGAAGTTCAGATGAGGAGGGAAATTGTGTGCTTGCAGCATCCTTGGAAGTTGATCAAAAGGGTCCGTATGTGGAGGGAAGAGTTATGGGTCATCGCGTTTTATTCTTGGTTGACACAGGAGCTACACGTTCCACTGTCAGGAGCATTGAAGTACCAAATATGCCACTTTCAGGGAGAACAGTTCAAGTAGTGGGAGTAGCAAACAGGTACCTGACGAACCCAATCACAGATCCAGTACAAGTCAGAATTGGTAACTATCAAGGGACACATAATTTTGTGGTATGTGACTCAAGCCCGATATCACTGTTAGGGAGAGACCTATTGTGCAAATTGGGATGTTCGATTATGTGTTCGAACGATGGAATTAGAATTCAGACGAGCAGTGATGGGGAAGAAGAGGACAGTGTAGAAGGGGATGAGATGGAGACTGTCGATGAAGAGTATCCCCTGATTACCCTTTATCCGATGATCACTGAAGCATATATTCCTGCTGAGTTACAGGAAACAGTCGGAAAAGAAATGTGGGATATGAAGGGAAAGAGGTGGGATTGGTGAAAGGAGTGGAACCAGTGAAAGTGACCGTAAAACCCAATGTAACCTTTCCCCAGACCTCACAGTACCATATGGCACAAGACACCCTCATGAAAGTCGCCCAACTCATTGATGAGTTTGTAAAACAGGGAGTACTGAAAGAAGTGTTAAGCGTCCATGTAATTCGCCAATCATGGGACTAATAAAGCCAAGTGGAAAGGTCCGAATTGTGCAGGACTTGAGGAAAATAAATGGCATAATAATGAAATGTTGCCCTGTAGTTCCAAATCCAGCTGTGATAATGTTTCAAGTCCCTTGTGATGCTGAGTGGTTCTCAGTCATCGACTTGTCACAAGCATTCTTTTCGGTGCCTCTTCATGAGGACAGCCAATTTCTCTTTTGTTTAAAATTCTTAGACAGAGTTTACAGTTGGTGTCGAATTCCTCAAGGGTTTTCGGAGTCACCGTCAATTTTCAACCAGATTCTAAAGAAAGATTTGGAAGCGTTGGAGTTGCCATTCGAGTCAACCCTAGTACAGTACATTGATGACTTATTGATTGCATCCAAGACAGAAAGTGACTGCACAGCCGACACCATTGCCTTATTGAATCATTTGGGAAGGAATGGACACAAGGTGTCTCCTTCGAAATTACAATTCTGCCAGAAGAAAGTGAAATATTTGGGTCACCAAATAGAGAAAGGGTCACGGAGAATAATGAAGGAAAGAATAACAAGTGTACTTCAAATGAGTCCCCCAAAGACGAGGAGGGAGGTGAGGAAGTTTTTGGGAATGGTGAGCTACTGTCGCCAATGGATTCCCAACTTCTCAACTCTAGCAAAACCTTTACTGAAACTGACCCAGAAGGATGCATTGGATGAAATTGAGCTGAAAGGAGATGAGATAGATGCTTTTATTGAATTGAAAGAATGCATGTGCAGGGCTCCAGCCTTAGGTATGCCTGACTACACAAAGCCTTTCACATTGTTTTGTCATGAACGTGATGCATGTTCCTTGTCTGTCTTGACCCAAGCCCATGGCGGCGTAAACAGACCAGTAGCATATTTTTCAGCTACTTTGGATCCGGTTGCAGTAGCACTGCCAGGGTGCTTGCGTGCCGTAGCCGCAGTTGGTATCAGCCTCACTCAGAGTGAAGGAATAGTGATGGGACACCCTTTAACAGTCATGGTCCCTCACTCAGTCGAGATACTTTTGACTCGTTCCCGAACACAGCACATGACTGGTGCTAGACTTACAAGGTACGAAACAATAATTCTGGGATCTCCTAATGTGCAGCTGAAAAGGTGCACTACGTTGAATCCAGCAACCTTGTTTCCCAGAGAAAATGCTGAAATTGAGAACGCTGAAGACATTGAGCACGACTGTCTTCAGGTGACTGAATTTTGCACCAAACCAAGACCTGATATCAAAGATACCCGATTGGAAGAAAATGATCAAATTATTTTTGTTGATGGTTCATGTTTAAGAGATGCACTGGGTATATTGAAAGCAGGGTACGCTGTATGTACAGTAACAGGTGTTTTGGAAGCATCTTGGCTTCAAGGAGTTTACTCTGCACAGGTAGCAGAATTGGTAGCCCTTACTAGAGCTTGCCAACTCTCTGCATTAATGAAAGTTACCATTTACACTGACAGCCAGTACGGGTTTGGAATAGTGCATGATTTCGGACAATTGTGGTCACAGAGAGGCTTCATGACCTCTTCAGGATCACCAGTGAAAAATGGTGAAAGAATAAGAGAATTGTTACATGCCATCCAACTACCAGGAGAAGTAGCAGTGGTAAAATGCAGTGCACACTCGAAGGGACAAGATTATGGGGGTTATTCCAACTTTGGAGGAAGTGGTAATCCGTCACAAAAGTGACGGTAAAGTGACGGATATACCACCAGCCGTATTACAAGTCCATTATATCCTATGGAACTCGTAATACGGCTGGTGGTAAATCTGTCACATTTGGGACGGATTACCACCTCCTCCAAAGTTGGAATAACCCCCTATGTCTCTCTGGGAAATGGATATGCGGATCAAGTCGCAAGGTTTTGCGCATTGAACTGTATATTGCTTAGGGATGAATGGAATTTGATAAGTGAACCAGAACTCGAACCAAGCAAAATATTTGCTCTAAAGGTGGTAGATACGATGGACGAATTGAAATCCTTACAGAATGATGTCAGTGAGGATGAGAAACTCTCGTGGACCAAATCACAATGTGTAAAGAGACTAGATGAATTATGGGTTTCAAGCGAAGGGAAATTCGTTCTTCCAAACAGCCTTTTGACACAGATAGCCAGATTTTACCATGGACAAGCTCATCTTGGGAGGGATGCCATGATTAGATTGTTTAAAACTGATTGGTTTAACCCCAAATTCCGTCAAGTTGCTGAAGCAGTTTGCCACCGTTGCGTCATTTGCCAACAGATGAACGCAGGGAAGGGAACTGTAGTAAATTTGAGCCACATTGGAAGAGCAGGGGGTCCATTCAGCAGGATGCAAATGGACTTCATTGAGATGCCTGTGCATGGAGGCTTGAAGTATGTGTTGGTGGTTGTGTGCATTTTTAGTCACTGGATTGAAGCATACCCTACACGCAGAAATGACAGTCTCACAGTTGAAAAACTACTCTTGAGAGAGTTAATACCACGTTTTGGATTCCCGATCTCTTTAGAATCAGATAGGGGAAGTCACTTCAATAATGAAGTAATAAAATTGCTTTGTGCAGCACTGAACATTGAACAAAAGCTGCATTGTAGCTACCGCCCTGAAGCATCAGGTCTAGTGGAGCAAATGAATGGCACATTGAAATCAAGAATGGCGAAAATATGCGCATCAACAAACTTGAAATGGCCTGACGCATTGCCTTTGGTACTAATGTCAATGAGAAACACCCCTGACAGAAAGACTGGACTGTCCCCACACGAGATTCTCATGGGCAGAGCTATGAGACTTCCAGCAGTTCCTGCAAATGCGCTTTTGAATATTACAGATGATATGGTGTTAGACTACTGCAAAGGTCTAGCTGATGTGGTTCGCTCTTTCTCTCACCAGGTGGAGGCAACCACCTTGCCACCGATCCAAGGTCCAGGACACGCCCTGAAAGCAGGTGACTGGGTCGTGGTAAAAAAGCACGTGAGGAAGTCGTGTTTGGAACCCCGTTGGAAAGGACCTTTTCAAGTGATTTTGACGACTACCACTGCTGTGAAGTGTGCGGGAGTTCCCAACTGGATTCATGCCAGTCACACAAAGAGGGTATTGTGTCCCACAGATGAGGAAGTTGAAGTGCTGAAGTTGCCAGTACCTGATAACAAAGTACCAAGCGCTGAGACAGAGCGAAAAAGAACAAGAAGCGAACAGGCAGAAATAGAGGAGGGAGAAATATTCTCTCAGGACGAAGCAACTGATTCACTTGGGGAAGACCAAGGAGGAGCCTCAGAAAGCGACGAAGCAGCTGAAGGTAACAAAGAGCCTGAAGCAGCTGAAAGTGACAAAGAGCCTGAAGAAAGTAACGGTGACAAAGGGCTCGAAACAGGTGAAGAAGCAGGAGAGCCTGATCAGAGGAGGGCTTTCCCAGAAGCAGACGATACAGAAAAAGAAAAGGAAAACCTGATTGACTCCCCAGAAGGAGGGGACAAGACAGAACAGAACGAAACTGCTCAAACTCCTTCAGAAGAGATTGCAGGTCCATCAAGTGGACACAGTGCAAAAAGAAGACCAAGCATATCGCCAGTAAAATTAAGAACTAGAGAAACGTTGAACGACAGTGAAGGGCCAAGAGTGAAAGAGAAAAGAAAGGAAGTGTCTGTCGTAGTACCAACACCAAGTGAAGAAAAGGACTTGGCCAAAGAGGAAAGTACCAGTGAGAAAGAATCAAAGAGAGATGCAAAATTGAAAAGAAAAAGGATACCGAGCAGGAGGTATTCCGGTCCGGAGTGGGCATACGTAGCCAATAACGATTGGTCAGACGAATTCGTATCCCTCAGTCTTGAGAACGAAGAGGCAGAACTTCATTTTGGAAATAAAAACTTTATGGACTCTGTTGATTGAAGACATTGATCACCTGATTGACTTTTCAACCGGTTAAGACATTGCTAACTTGATTGACTTTGAAACCGATTTTGAGACAACGCTGCTAACCGATAAGAGACTAAGGCGGTCATTCTGACCGCGGTGGTCGGCGGTCGCCGCCCGCCAAGCGGTTCCCGCCGAAAGACCGCTCCTCGGTCAAAAGACCGCAGCGGCCATTCCGGCTTTCCCGCTGGGCCGGCGGGCGACCGCCAGAAGACCGCCGATCGGCCCAGCGGGACAGCCCCTTCAACAATGAAGCCGGCTCGGAATGGAGCCGGCGGAGTTGAAGGGGTGCGACGGGTGCAGTGGCACCCGTCGCGATTTTCACTGTCTGCACAGCAGACAGTGAAAATCTTTGTGGGGCCCCCAAGGGCCCCACGGCACCCGTTACCGCCATCCTGGTTCTGGCGGTGGACACCGCCAGAAACAGGCTGGCGGGAAGGCGCTCGGAATCCCCATGGTGGTGCTGCAAGCAGCGCCGCCATGGCGGATTCCCTGGGCCAGCGGGAAACCGGCGGGAAACCGTTGGCTCCCCTTTTCCGACCGCGGCTTTACCGCCGCGGTCAGAATCGCCCAGGAAGCACCGCCAGCCTGTTGGCGGTGCTTCCGCCGCACTCCGCCATGGCGGTCATGGACCGCCAAGGTCAGAATGACCCCCTAAACTGCTAAAGAAAACTGTGTGAACATTGAACTCGTTCAGCTTTGTAAATACCTGCAAATACGCTTTGATAAAGTGTCTTCAAATTTCTGATTCTATACAGATCATGACTAGCTTCACTAAACAGGGCGTAAGATGAAGTGTTGTAAATACATGTGTATCGGTCTAATAACCGCATGCATACTAATCATTGTAGCAATAGTTCTTGGAATGCATGGTAAAAATGAGAGTGAGAAGAATGATGCTTCTACTTCTAAACCTATTATCGTTACTGAACTAACAGCTCTGAAGAGACTCGAGCAAGACGAGAGACACTTGCATGATAAGAAGAAACTTTCATCTAACGTTTTCTATCGCTTACTGAGTGAGTATGTTGAGACCATGGATGCGAAAGATTGTTATGTGTGTACACAAATACCTACCTCAGTAGTGGAAGGGGTAACGTATCACAGCATGCCTCTTACGTATGGAATTACATGTAGTATAATAGCTTCCAGATTTTATGGTCAAAAGGACATTCATTATTTCTACACTAATTATGATGTTACTTTTGCATATGTCCCCATAATAGGGCACCTAAGTAAAATAGCTAGAGATTATTATGCCAAATTAATGAGGGAATTCTTCGAACCGATGTCACCTTTTCACACAGCTCACGCACATAGAGAGAACCTTACATGCTTGCTTTCACCAGTAGAAATAGATTTTTTAGACCGCACTGATGATAGGAAGAATGAAATGAAGGAGAAATTAGAGAGGGAATTACACGAAAGAACATCTGTAGATAATTATGCTTTTGCTGCAATAAAGACACAAGGGAAAATAGCTTTAGATACATTGCACGTAGGGAGATTTTGTATATATAGAGCTGAATCATATTATGACACAGTTTTTGTGGGAACGAGTGAATGCAAACATACGTATGCATTTAAACCTAAGTGGACGTTCATGCTGAATGGACAAGACCCAGTTATTCCTGGAATATATTATATTTGTGGACTCAACGCCTATTATCGTCTTCCTAAAGGATGGTATGGGAGGTGTTATTTGGGAATTGTGTTCCCAAAGGTTTACCAACTAGACGACTTAAAGAAATTTCCAAGGCTGTCTGAATCACATCATGTTCAGAAAAGGGAGACAGCTTCTGGTGTGGTATGAGATATATTTGGAGGATTGATTCCTACAGTAGGAGTCATATTGAATTCAATCAAAATACGAAAGTTGTCTACTATTGTGGATAACATGCTGACAAAGTTTTCAGGAGCTATAATCCTGATGGATGCTGAACTTGCTGCAGAAAGCGCTATGACTCTTCAAAATCGGCTTGCATTAGACATTCTTTTAGCAAAGGATGGCGGTGTTTGCAAAATGCTTGGTACACGTCACTGTTGTACATATATACCAGACAGCAGTGGGAAAATTAGAACGATGCTTACAAATTTAACTAAAGAAAGTGTAGATTTAAAGGAATTGAAAGAACCCGGAGTTTGGGAGAAAGTTGGAAAAGGATTTGCTTCTGTGGGAAATTGGCTCAGCAACGTTTGGAACGGATTGTTACTAAAAATAGTAAAGGGAATATTAATAATATTAATTTGTCTATTAGGTTCTTGGGGAACATGGAAAGCTTTCAAAATGTTAAAAGCAAAGAACAAAAGAAAAAGAGAAGAGAAAATAGAGAACAAAATGGTGGAAATATATAGAGAAAAATCAAAAGGGACTAAAAGAAAAAGGGAATTGACTGAAGTGCCAAATTACTATACAGAATTTTAATGGAATAAAATTTGTGGGTAGATTTGATGTGATGACATAATTAGTCATCAGAGGAGGGATTGATGACGCAGAAAAAGAAGGTCCGACATATATTCATACGTATCGAGTAATCAAATATAATGAAGTGTGATTTTAGTAAAGAAAATAATGTACGAGGGAAATTGTGCCCTCGGGTAGTTCACCATCATTGTAAACGAGCTTTATTAATCATGAAGTATTGAAAATGTAGTAATCCGTCATAATTGCAAATGTATGCCACGATTTCTTGTTTAAAAACTGTTTTGCTTAGCTTAAATTTAGTACAGGCTTTGGCCTAGTTGCCTGGTTTCAAATTCTAACTGCGTGTTTTTTCCTTGAACTAATGAAACATATATTCTTGCTTGAAGTTGTATTTTTCCAGTAGAGCTGACTGATACACTTATCTCCAAGGTTTCGTACTAGGCCGGTTTCATCCCCTTTGATACAAGGTCAGTCTCTGCAGGTGCAGACAATGAAGGTACAGATAGTAAAATAATTGGCAAACCATGTTACAACTTGTGTTCCAAGGCTCCAAGGACAGTGTATGCATAAATGAGCGCTAGTAAAAGACAATTTTCATTGGACAATTTGAAGCCAACCTATGAACCCTCCAATGGAAGACCCTGCAGAATTTGGAATGTTTCTTACTTAAACCCACCGGACAAAGAGAAGTCAGCCATTTTCCTCGATGCCAGTTTGAAGCCTGATGCCAGACTCCATTTTGGACGACACCCTGATGCCCTTTTCTCTATCTGAGAGAAAGAGACTTTAAGAATTCTCACCCTAGAGACTTTAACTTTGATTTGCCCCCGTCTTGCACATGCAGTAACTTTGCCCCATTCTCCTTGCCGCTGCAAGGAAGCTTGCCCTTAACTTTGCCCCTTTGAAATTTGCCCCATGCTGATCAACCGGTACCTGAAGGACAAAGACTTTTCTTGAATGCTGATTGTATTTGGTAAATATGAAAGGATAAATGTATTATGCATTGTGTTTCTCCTTTTAGGTACCAACTGCTATTTTGATAGGGTCCTAGCTAGAAGTTTTCCAAATTTGTGTTGACTAAATTCGTTTTGCATGAAGTCCCACATGCCAATGCTAATTAGAGGTTAGTCGAGGTATTCATTCGATGTATCATGCTAATTTGAAATCTTGTTATGCTGACCAATGTATGAAATTAGTCAAATACAGTTAGTCATATTAGTGATTTGCATTGCGATAACAGAGTGTATCATTATTCAGATTTTGCGTAGATTACGTTTCTTCCGCCGTTATGGACAGCTAGTAATGTTCATATACATATATCAATTGTTTTTGAGACATATATACATCGTGCTAGCTTTGTTAATATAGGGAAATAAATTCACTAACTTTTAATAGACTGGTGTGGTTATTCATGACTGAAAGGTCATGGTGCGCCAAAATACCAACTGTTATTGATTTCTGATGTGCTATATTGATCTATTAATTGAGTATTTATTACCGATTACAATAGTTATTGATTATTGATCTGAGTGACTCGACTATTTTAGGATGAGGAGAGCCCGACTCGGTTAAAAGATTCACCGACCTCCAACGTGTCCAGGTACAGGTAATTTATAAGGGCTGGACGCGTTATCATGTGTGGAGGGCGGCAGAGTATGGTGGAGAGCAAAGGAAGTCAATGAACTTGTGGAATGCAAAACAAATGCCGAATCGAGCATAAGGGGTGTACATCTATACGGTGTCCTTGAGGGTTGACACGAATGCACATCAGTACAGTATATTGAGAGTGAATAGTGTACAGAACAATGGTGGGGCACCGTAGAAGTAGACTGGATGTAAGAAGTCAGTTGTAAGAAGCAGAACGGTAATGGCGGGAAATGCACTACATTTATTGAAAGGACAGAATACAAGAGGGATAAGAATTAGAACAAGGGGACTCATTTCCCCTTCTAATTTTAAGAACAAAAGTTATCAGCTCTCACCTTGGGGATGGCGGTTAACTTAAAGCCTCACTCACTGCGTTTCTCCATCACTAGCTCACCCACTGAACCCTTTCCCTTCCCACGGCGCTGGAGTCAGTTTAAAACCATCCTTGTTTAGCTCGGTTCCTTTCAAAATCACAAAGAGCTCCTGCACTGCTCTGCATGTGAATCCCTGGCTTTTTGATCCATAAAAATGCTGATCCGAAACTCGTGGTTTCCCTCCTCGGTCTCAACAGCATGTAAAACAAAGACCTGCCACCTTGACTGTCGTGATAGCTGGAATGCACACAACAATACCGTTGTTGATTGGTCAAGAGGGGGGGGGCAAAGGTCAACAAGGTCGGTTGCAAGTGCACTCTTGCGCTTCTTTTGACAACCTTTATTGAAGACTAAGACCGACATACAGTAATGCTAATGTTGCACACAAGGAATAGTTTACTGTCATTTACTACAATAAGCAAAAGTAAAATTGAAAGCCTGCAGTGCATTCTGGAAACAAGAGAATACTCTATGTCGTAGTGTCGAAGGGTTTTATTACAAATAGTTAAACCTGCACTATGATAACTAGAAATATGAACTGATTTTACACCAGTTGTAATGGCTCTAATATATTTTTAGGGTACATTTTAATTTTAAAAAATACGCATTTACTGTTATAGCATTTCCAAATGTTTGCAACAGATTAATTAGCATTTGTGTATCTTTCCAGGTATAGTTTTTGGAGACAGCAAATAAATAGTGGTATGGCAGTTTGTTGGGTTAACGTGCCTGCAGCATATATCAGTACTGACTGTGAATATGCATTTTACATTGTACACAAATACATTACAGGTATCTGCATTTTACCATCCTGTCACTCACTTTTATTAATGGAATTGAGTGTGAACAGCCTCATGCATAGTGTTTCCTATGGATTCAAGTTTGTGGAACGGAGGGACATGGAGTTCAGAGCCAGATTTCAGCAACAGATTCAGCAATCTATGTAAAGTGACATCAGACACTCAACCAAATGAACTATTGTAACCATATTGAAATAAACCTGTGAAATACAAGTAAATCTCTACACTGCCTGCGTTAATCCATGTGTGGGGATTGGAATTTCCAAGTTACATATAGATTTCTTCTTGAGCATAACCTTCAGCTTACACAGATATATTTAGAAGATGCAGTATATCATTCATCAGTCTTTCTGTGAGTAAAGCATGTGATGTATGCAATAGGCAATCAGCTGACTAAGCAATCTCCAGGGACACACTTGTAAATGGCATGCTACACAAAAACGGCTGACAAAGATGATCAACTTCTCACAACTGTGTTATGTTATATGATTGGGGCATGTGACATGCATGTTCACTTTGACCTCTAATGCATATTTCATTTTTTAATACAATGCAAAATTGTGTGAATACTAAAATGGTGCTCATTTCAAAGTAATCAGCAAGTAATTATAAAATTACCCAGCACAATCTCTTGTTTGTCAAAAAAATACTGACCAAAAAAGATGCACATGTTTGCTAGGTAATCAGAAAACTATTATTTTTAAAATTAGGAAGCATTTTAAATGAAGGCAAAATATTAATGCTTATCAAGTCATCAACAAGTCATTCTAAATCATCCTCAAGTCATTGGAAACAATCACATCTTATGAAGTCATCAGATAATCATTTTCAAGTCATCCTCAAATCATCAGGCTCAAGTTTCTAAACTTTGCTGATGACTTCAAGAGCTTGATGATGTCTGATGACATGAAAATGACTTCTAATGTAGTTGGATGATCACCTAATAACTCTTGGATGGCTTTTAGAGTAATCCTGTTTGACTTGGGGTGGTTCAGGGTCGGGAGTGGAGGGTGAGGGGCAATGCAAAAGTCAGCCTCTGCTGTTTCGATACCTTTGGGGCCGTTTCTGGTCATAGGCTGGCAAGTACAGCCCCTGAGTGCATTGCAGTGACCTGTGCTGGGCCTGGTGGTGGTTTGAAGCGTGGCAGCAGGGGGCATGCTCTGGGATGGTTTGGGCGTCCTCAGCCACCAACCTTACCTGGGTCAGAAGTAGTCTGGGAGCCTGAAGAGCGTGCTCCTTCCCCGGGTCGCACGCCAAGCACTGACTGCGGCGGGCTGGCCGATGTGCTGTAAGAGAGTTCGGTGACACCTCTCTGCCATGCGAGGGAGGTTGTACAACAGATGGCAGTGGGCAGGGCTTATGAAACCCAGGGCTTTGCGCCGTAGGCTGGATAGATCAGCAGCAGGCCCTGGGTCTCAGGGCAACCAGCAGGGCACACAGCCATACAGGGAGGGAGAGGAAAGATGGGGGATGGAGTACCTAACCCCAGCAGTCAGGATGAATGGAGAATTTCTGAGCCAGGGCCTAACTTGGCCAGGACAGGGATGGTGGGCAGGCAGCAGGTGGTGTCCCCAGTTGGAAGTGGAGGATTTTGTAGGGAGTCACTTATCTGGTAGGGTGGCTTCTCAACTGGGTCAATTTGCCAGATTGATCCCAAAGTTTGTAAGTTTTGGTGGTGGACATTGGAAGGGGGTGGTAGAGATGTGTCATTGGTGCCCAGGGCACATTCCTTGGCGTGGGTGGATGGGGAGTGTTTTTCAAGATGGGGGGCCTGGGTGGTGGGTTTGGTGCCATGACCCTCCTTTTAAAACCATTGAGCAGGCAGGTCAGGGTCCGATAGGGTCAGCCAGGTGGTTCAGGCAAGGACATCAGCACAGACAGCAGCTAGTCAGCCGGGAGGGTCTAGTGTGGTGAGGCGACCACGGCCCAAAGTCAGAGCTTGCATACGTACAGACGGTTCTGGGATGTAGGTGGACTACTCTTCGGAGAGACAAGGTTTAGGATGTTTAGGACCTGTGTCCGCCATGCAGGATTTCAACCCTTCTCAGGACCTTTATGTTGCGCAGTTTGGTAATGGTGGAGTGGGTGATGGAGAGTGCAGACTGTGGAGGGGGGAGTGGTGATGATGAATGGGAATTGTATTAAGGTGAAGATGATGTGGAGGAAGGAGAGATTGTGGAGAGGTTGTGGAAGATGAGCTGTAGGAGAGTGCATGGTGGACGGCACCTCAGGAAAAGTGACGGGGGAGGGGTGAAGTTGACCTCAGGAGGAGTGTTGGAGTTTTGCAGCCCGTTACAGCTCTGGCAGCAGCAAGAGCAGTGTCCATCCAAATGAAACAGAGACTGGAGTCAGGATGGATGTCTTTGGTGTGGGTCTCGACTTTGAGGCCAGGTAAGACAGGTTCCATGGGGGTGACTGTTCCAGGGTTGAAGAAATTGGGGTGCAGGTGGTGGGATTTGACACGCACGTGCAAGGAAGTGAGTTTGCGTTTGTTAAAAGGTAAGTATGTGCAGGATCAAGGCACAGGCATGGAGTCGGGAGGGGAGGGAAAGGAGGAGGCGAGTGTCAAATCACAGGGAGCAGTGATACAGGTTGAGGAAGGGGTGAACAAGGGGGCAAGAAAGAAAGTAAGGACGTGAGGCGTAGCAATCTGCCTTACATGGGGATTACGATGCCTTTAAGAACACATCTGATGTTAGCAACTAAGGAACGCACCTGGAAGGGGGAGTATGTTGAATTTTTTAAGCTCCTGCATCCTGCATCAGGAGATAAGGTTGAAGGAGGGCTCTAAGGAATAGGAGTAAGACCTGTCTCGCAGGTCCAAGGTGCCTGCTACTATTGAAAATTGAACAGCAGCATTTCTCATACACATGAGCATGTATTGTGAGAAGTATCTAGAGAATGGTGTGACTTCATTCAAATCCCTTTATGTAGTGTGTAAAGTGCAGGTTACTTTCGGGGGTTGAGCTTGGGTGTGATACATTGTGTTTCGGGCATGTCTTGCAGAGGATGAAGATGCGATATGGGGACAGCTGGACAATGAGCTGTTCCTCAAAGGATGACGCCGTAACAGCCAGCCCCATCGACTTACATGATGAGTGGCTGGCTGGTTATGCATAAGCCCTTTTGTGAGGATCCCATCCCAGCTGGGGTAGCTACAGCAGGCAGGGGAAAGTGGGGAGTGGGGGGCATGCTGGTCCTACAAAAGAAGACAATGTTTGTGGGAGTTCTGTAAATACAGACATAAATGTTTGAAGTGTGGAGGTAAGCACATGCTCACCCCCATTGTGCACCCCAGGGTGGCGGTTTAGTCAGCAAGGAGTCAGTGGTCAGTAGTCAGCTTCCAGCAAACGTGGCAGAGGCGGGGGCAGATACTGAATACCTGTGGCCAGGGCACGTTGATAGCAAAATGTAATGTTGAATTGGCTTTTCAGCTGCTAACAGGTTTATCCTGCGGACTACAAGTTGTTGGGCATTCAAGTTGGAGGGCAATTTTTTGTGGACAAGTTGTTGCTTATGTACCTTGTTTGAGGTTCCTTTTTCCAAAAGTTTTTACGCATGTAGAGGAAAAAGATATCAACACACTACTAAGATGATTTTCTCTTGGTGGGCGCACTGAAGTCATAGGTATATCAGGAGGGTTAGCTCCTGTTCCAGGATTTGATGGAGGATGTGGGTGTCCCACTGGTGCAAGAAAAGACAGTGGGGCCAGTACAGGTGATTACCTTTTTGGGGGTAGAGTTGGATTCCTCTGGCAGGATTGGGGAAGCAGTTTGAGTGGTCAATTCAGTTATTTTCTGATGCAGCAGGCGGTCATGGTTTCGGTCTTTTCTGGCAGGGTAGTTGGTGTGCAGAGGAGTGGAGAAGTGGAGGACTGAGTATTACCTTTCTCAAGTTTTTTCCATTGGCGGTGGCAGTTTCTTTGTGAGGGCGTCAGTTTGCCAAAGAAATTATGCTTTTCAATGTGGATAACATTGGTGGTGAGCAGTATCAATCAACAGTCGGCGCAGGACCCAAAAGCTTGGCAGTTGCTGCATGTTTTTGTGTTGGAATGTTTGCGGGTGAATGTCACTTACAAAGCACGCCATATAGCAGGAGTACATAATGCAATTGCTGGTGCTCTTTCTCTTTTTCAGTGGGCAAGGTTCCTTGGGCTTGCACCATAGGCCAACAAGGTGAAGACTGTGGTGCCAGCTCATTTATGGTCTGTTGGCGAGAGCTGGTGAAGCAGCTTATCCGCAACATGAAGTCTTCGGCGGTGTGGTATAGAGGTGAGGAAGGTGATCAGGAACGACAGAAAAATGTGGTACATTTCATTATGTCATTGGTTGGTAAAAGTTTGTTGACTGTTACTATAGCAGGTAAGTTGGCAGGCGTGGCATTCTGCGGGAAGCTGCTGTGGGGTTACGAGCCGTCTGCTGGGGATATGGTAAGGAGGATACTGGAGGGATGGTCCCAGGAGAGGGGGACTGCGGCGAGAGTTAGGCCCCTTTTCAAGCGGGACATTTTAAAGCGAGCCATTTCAATGGTGCTGTGGGTGTGCAGGGATGATGTGGAGGCATTATGGTTTGTGGTGATCATGGTCTGGTTATTTTTTAGTGCTTTTTGGATGACAGAGGTTGCTGGTTTTAAGGTTAAGGGGGGAATTTGGTGTCCCTATGCTTTTGTATGCTGTTCAAGTGTGAATCCCGGGGCCTATAACAGACTAGTCGGACAGGGACAGCTGTGTGACGATGAGAGTGTACCCAAATGTGCAGGTTTGTCATTGCAAATGGTGGGTAACACTGTGTTGGCAGGGGGAAGGGTTTGGGGGGTTATTTTGACACGAGGATGGGAACACGCACTACAGTGTCACAGGTTTTGGGGCTTTTTCAAAAGGTGCTTAGCACTTTGGGATGTGGAACACAGGATTTTGGGACCCATTCTTTTCAGATTAGGATGACAATGGAGGCGGGATCCTGGGGATGGATGGGGGCAGCAAATCAGCGAGAGGGGTGATGGCGATCAGACAGTTATCTGCGCTATTTGTGTTTGAGTTGGGGTTTTCATGATGATCATTAACACAAGTCTTTTTTCTCCTAGGTTTCATTGCGGGACCGGAGAGGGGCCATATTGAGGTTTGGATTTGTGAGCACTCGTTCATGAAGTGGCCAGCAGGGCAGGCTAACAACAAGAAAGGAGGATGGCAACTGGGACTGCCTGATACTTGGTCCAGTTAAAGTGGTTTGGCAAAGGTGGCATGTGGTGGCATGGAGTGCTGCCTAAGTTGAATTTGCTTGTGCAGGGCATCCCTTGCCCGGACATTTTGATCCTGCACCTCGGAGAAAATGACTTTTTGAAGATAAAAACATCATGGTCTGGTACCACTATTGTTTTGAATGAATTCATGCCTAGATGATTTTGGGGGCTACAAAACGGGGGGTTATTGACAGAACACGAAGGAAGGGGAATAGAGAGTTACAGTAGTTCTGCAAGGCAGAGGGTTTATTTTTCATGGAACATTTTGATATACAGTACAAAATGGTGGAATTCTTTTAGGAGGATGGCGTTTATCTGTCTATTTACGGGGTGGAACTATATATCATGCAATTGTGGATTGTTCTGGCTGAGCTGTTACATTTGCCAGTAGGGATGTAAAATCCTATGGCTGGGTGGGGGGCAGAAACATTTGGTGGTTTTTCTGGTGGTGAGAGTACAAAAGATAAGTTTAAAAGTTATTGCAACAATATGGTCAAGTTGAGGCCCAGTTGAGATTTCGGTGGGAGGGGAGGGGGGAACAAGAGTTGTGGTAGGATTTTGGTTTGTTTGTTTTGTGAAGGGTGGTTTAGGGGTGGAGGAAGGTAGGTTTTGGATATTTCCAAGATGTATAATGAGGACGGATTGATGTTAGTATGTAAGGCATTAGAGACAAGGTTTGTTATAAGCTTTGTGCACCTGTTTCACTAAAGCGCCCGTTTACACACTATCAAATAGTCAGTCATCATTGGATGCACCATCTCCCCGATTTAACGTTCTTGAATCAAATTAGGTTTACCTCAATGTACACTACATTTTTCCTTCCTCCCTCACCAGAAGGCATTCTTAAAATTTAACAGCCTTAATTGTATCTCATCAGAACTTTTTCTGTGTTGTTTTTATTTAACCCCTACTAGTGTAAAACCATTTTGTTTCATCCTTTCTGATTTGTGCAGCCGTTCAAAGTTAGGAATGCTTTCACTGGCTTTGAAGGCTAAGAATTGTATGTGTTCATTTAAAATTAAAGAAGGCATGCTGGTATTGTGAAGCACCTGTGTTCATCCTTCTAGTTGATGCCTTTTTGCTGAAAGAGTAAACTGCAAAGGAAAAGCTAAAACAATACATATTTTACAGATGATTTTTTAGCTCTCGAGTTATGACGATTTCAAAGGTGGCTATCTTGGGTGACGGACAAGCTGGGACTGGCAAGGCAGGAAATCTGCCATCCGCTGATGGACCTGTTGCTGAGGCCAGTCCAGTGCTTAATTTGTGCTTGTTGTTTCCGGTGCTGAGCACCGGCACTTTTTTTTGAGGGCCGGGGCTTATTCTTATGCCTCAAGCATTTGCTGCGAGCAAAAGACACATGTGGGAAAGATGGAAAAAGGAAAAAACTAAAAAGCGTCATGAAGGGAGAAAGTAGAAAGTTGCAGGATAAACTGAAGGGGCAGGGGTGGCCGTAAATGGACTGAAGAGGCCCGAGATGGCTTCAGGATTACGCTGCCTCAGTATTCAGTGCTGGCAGATTCCGTTACAGCAGCCTCGTGTTTAAGAGAAGGGCTTTGAGCACCGGCACCTCTTTATCTACAAATTAAGCACTGAGCCAGTCGGTGGGCTGTTTTTTTGATGGGCTAAGCAGTCCAATCTACCAGGGCCGTCTCCTTCTCTACTGAAAACACACGATGTGAAAGGCTGTTGTTACAGCCTTTGCACACATATACTGAGCCTGACCTAATGCACATTAAGTCAGGCTGGGCAATTGTCAACAGCAGAATGACAGTGGGCTGCCCCGTCTGTCACAGCATGAAGTGTGCCTACCCACTGCTTCCCTCCAGGTGTGAGAGAGGTATCACAAAGCTGATTGATCGGAAGCCATTTCCACTCATTTTGCAGAGAACTGGGGTAAAGGGGAGGACTGGTTTAGGCGGTGGGGGCGTTGGTGAGCTCCAGTGCGGGAGCTCATCAGTTTGTCTACATGGAACAGGAGGGATAAATTAGTCTCTTTTTATCTAATTTGCCTGCCAGATATCAATTACTGCAGTCAACAAGGAGAGTATGTGCCCTTAGACGAATTTGAAATTGTCGAACCAGGTTTCAGCTCAACATCCTGTGATTCTGGACAAATCACTTACTCTCCCTAAACATATGAATTTTACATTGTGTAGTGTAATTTGGTGTTCTTGTGAGGGTCTCAAATGCCGTTCAGCCAAATCTGTGCTATATAAAACTGCAATATATATATAATATATATATATATATATATATATATATATATATATATATATATATATATATATATATATATATATATATATATATATATATAAAAAACAACAGCACCATCTCTCTTCCCTGCCCCTCTCACTGAAAGTCAAACTGCCCATTGAATCTCGGTAGCAGAGATCATGGCACATTAGGGCACTCACTCCTTCACTTTCCTGAATATCAATGAGCCCTCTAAAGGCCTCTGTGTCCACAGATGTGATGGCATGCTTAATTCAGTGATTTAAGTTGCACAACCTACTGTATTTCATATTCTACATAATCTACACCCCCCATTTTTGATTTCTAAAGCAATATAGTCGTCTTCTTCCTGCACTTCAATTTGCACATATGGACAGCACACTCAGCTGCCTTATAACACAAAACAAAATGGTGGTGTTTTTTGCATTTTGGCTGTGTACCTCATTTGATATGCACTTTGCACCAACACTAACAATTCATCCCGATTGCACCACTTTTCTTGTGTCGCCCCTGCCTCACGTAACGACACCATGGTTGCGCCATATTTACAATACAGTGCACCATGGCAGTTGTTAGAACAATAGCATCAAAATCTTTGATGCTTTTATGGCGCTTTGCTGCACTAGCGTCGAAATATTTGATGCGAGTGCCGCAAAACTGAGGGAGGCCCACTGATTAAAATGGATGTGCCATTTTAACACCTGCTCTGAGCAGGCATTAAAAATGACGGGACAAATGGTGCAGTGAAATTTTGTAACTTTCACTGAGCAATTTTTTCGTGCCTCCCTGTGTCGGAACGCTCTCTTGCATACATTATACCTGGCGCAGGCAAAATGTGGCACAAGGGTTTACAAATGACCCAGTGCAAGCATTGCACCACTTTATAAATATGGCACAGGAGAAAGGCCTCTTTAATGATGCCTTAGCATAAAAAAATGATGCTAGGTCAGTGCAAGGTGCCGCTAGGGGCTTGTAAGTATGCCCCTTAGTTTTTTAATTTTGTGCTCAATAGTACTGAATTGGTGAGGAGCTTCAACAACCTGAAAATGTATTCTTTTTCAACATACCTGAGTTAATGAACACAGTTTTAAAGTGCACCATGTTCTCTTTAGCCACTTCTAGCAAGCATTATTGTTCCTTTAATCAGTGACGCCCATGTTCTCAGCCTTAGAAGGATGACACACTGGGCGACTTTAGTGATTCTGATCAGAACTCTTCAGTGACTCCTACCTAAGCCTACCTATATGGCCTAATGGGCAGACCTGCAGACTTTGGAACTGGGGAGCCGGGTTCGAGTTTCAGTGGCCACTCAACATAATGTGATTGTGAGCAAATTACTTAATTCACCTGTGCCTAATAAACAGGAATCTGACCTATATTGTGCTCATGTGAAGCACTCCAATGTCCCTGGCCCGAATTAATGCTATATAAAATTGCATGTATGTGACACCATTTGTGCATTACATCTTTGCATCATTTCCCTTTGTTGGAACTTAAAGGTAAGGTGCTTTCATATGTGATGGTGAAGAAAAAGAAGGATCTGTAAAATAAAGTATTTGCCTACAATCTCACAATTTCGTTAAGCAGGGGTGCCACAATCGATCCAGGTTTTCTGGTTTCAGCCATTAAGGTAGCATCTATTTGTCTCACCGATTTACCTCAAATATTATTAATTTGTTTACCTCTTATTGCGGCTGGCAGGCAGAAGCCACATGAAAACTGGTCTCATTATGGGCTCGAGGTTCCAACAGGACCTTGAGCTGAGCCAAGGTCGGGCTTCAGACTCAAGTCTGGCTCAAGCTTTCAGTGGCTCACCCACCTGTAGAATAAAGGTATACATTTAATTCTTTTTTTGGGTTTGAAATAAATGGTATGGACAGATATATGATGATCCAAAGTGTAAAGTGAAGAGAAAAGATTTGCTGAGAGAAAGATACCCCTGAAAAGGTCGTTAGGTAATGAGAGAGGACGAATCAGCATCAGCAATATATACCCATTAATATCAAATTTTCATATAGTCCATTTCACTAAATGTGCACAGTGACCATGCTTCAGAGCACACATAGCGGTCTAGTGCTCTGGCCAGATTTGTTTTTTCTAAGGCCCCCGAAGCAACTGAAGTTCCAAGAGCAGGTACACTAGGAGATTCCACCCCATGATTTGTTCTTCTCCCTAAGTCCTGGAAAAAGGAGAAGTGCGACCTCTGTGAACCTGGCAACGTCAAGATTGCAGCACCAATACTCCTGGGCCCTAGCAGTGAGAATGCTGGGCCAGAGTGGGTACAGGAAATTACCTCTATTGTAGCCCCGCTGATTTAAAAGTAAGCCACACCAAAAATTAAGGGGCACAGGAGATATACCTTAACCAAACCACAGCACCTTCGACTGGTTGAAATGAGCTGTGGTGTGGGACTGGGGGAGTCAGAGAGGTCCTAAGAGTTCCCATGGGAGAGCGAATGAATGCCACTGCATGAGAGCTGATTCAGGAGACCTTGGCAAGAATGGCAGGACCTGCACTTAGAGAGGCCTGAAGCACTGAACTTACCATGCCTTCTAAAGAAGCAAAAAATAAAAGCAAGAAAGATACACTTGACATTTATTCTCCCACAATGCTCTCAGGCAGAAGGACAGTGATAGAGAGATGATGGGCACAGCCATTGAGAATGATGCTAGGAAGTTCAGAAGGAACTCTAATCCTGTCAGTCCTGAGAGACCTGCAGTTAACCACCCAGATATCAAGAAGGCAACTGCTTTAGAAAAAGCAATATCATCATTGACTAGCAGCTGCACTAAACAATCGGGTCAGTCGAGGTTAAAAAGGTAAAGATTTGCAACTTGAAGGCGTTGGTGACAGTGCTCTAGGATGATAACAAGATGCTCAGGGGATTCAAGTTCTTTGCTGTTCTAGTTCTCACAGAGTTCCAAAGTAAATGCCTGGAAAAGAAGATCTGTGTAGCCAACTTCCATCCTTTGGGAAGTTCGAGAAATCTGGTGAGGAAACAATGATGACTAGAATCAGGATGATTTTGAACCCTGAGGACCTTCTTGCAATGGATGGCTCTAGAGAGTCAATAAGAAACGCATACTGACTCTCCATAAAGACAACAGAAGGTACTAATGAATCCAGTGGAACTGTCGTAGCAGAACTTTGAACCCTGCAAGAAACATATTTTCAGAAGAGCATCCAGCCGCAGGATAACCACCCTGGATGGTGACCCAATTTTGATTTTTCTTGATTACAGCTAACAGAGCAGGTGACAGAAAACAAGAGACAGAGATTGTAGTTTATCAAGAAGGAGCTGCTTAATGTAGGCCTGGAGCCGTCCTACCAAGATGAATGCAACCCTTCAGGGTAAACCCCATGTATTCATACAGATTGAAGCTACAGAGACTTCCCCACAAGCAAAGAAAAAGGAATGTGAATAACGTTTACAGGATATGAACTAGGCACTTTGACTAGCCTCCAGCTGCCACTAGGATTGGCATGATTGTATCTTACCAGTGCGGCAGAGATTGAGGGAACCCTTCAGTTTGAGACTGAGTGTGATCCCTGGTTGTGAGGGGGGGTCTGCCTTCTTTTTTCTGCCCCAATTCTCCCTTTCTCTCACACTACTCCTCTATCTCAATTGCTATGGGAGTTAGGTAAGAGTGTGAATACAGTGAGAGAACCTGAAGATAACACATATTGTATTCCTTTACTTGGGTTATGTTCATCGCCCTGTGTCTTTTTGGAGCCCTTAGTAAAAGTATATAGGGTGTTGCAATAAAAATTGTATTGTGTAATTGTTCATAGCAAAACTATAGCCCTTCTAAATGACATGTGGAGACAGTGAAATGCTGGGCCAATCCGATCACCCTATTCAGTCACTTAAATCTTGGAAGGTTCTGGCATGACTATTTGTGGTCATCCTAGGTTCTAACCCTGATTATGAGGCAACAAGGGAGAGATAGCAGTGCTGTATGGCAATTACAGATTTCAGGGCATTAATATGCTCTTTACAAATTTTAGTATTGGCACCACTCTCCTACATTTATATTGACCTGCACCCATAAACTCTAAAAGGCCTGTGCACATGGCCTGCATCTAGATCCTAATTATCAAAAACAGCAGTTCCTACCACTAATATAAGAATTTTTCAGTGAAGTTCAAAGTGCAATTCCATTCAATATTATAACAAGAAGAACGACAGAACAGATTGCTACCGCTCTTACTCAATCTAGAAAGAGAAGGTAAAAAGACAAACAATACTTCAAACAGTAAAATTATGTATGGTTCCCAGTAAAGTTTGTAAGGTGTCCCAAGACAAAAGTGCAACCCACAAGCAAAAACAAGTACATACAATAATCATCACACACAAAAAATGCAAGGTTTCCATTCAAAACAGCAAAACGCCTAACCAATCCAATGTTCACATACCCAGCCTCATTCATTTAAAAAAGTCACATTGTCGGTTTGTTTTATGCCTAGTCGACAATTTGTGGCCTCTAATCAATGTGGGGTCTCATCAGGACCAAAAAATAATAAAGGACACCTGATAGTGAGAAAGAAAATAAAATCAGCCAAGTGATGGACACCACAAGTGAAGTCAAGGAAAGTCTTGCTTACAAGGGGACCTTGACACCTAAGTAAGGGAAGGAACGCTGCATGCTAGATCCTAGAGCCTGCACGATAGATCATAGTGGACCCTGGGAGATGAGCAGACCGCTCTACGGGCACGATGTATGGCCATTACAGATTGCAATTCGCAATTCACATTTTCTGCAATCTGTAATGTACAACAGTGTCTGAGACACTGTTAGCAATTCCCAAATGGGTCGCAAAGGACCTGCCTCATTAATATTCACAAGGCAGGACGCAATTTGTGACCCATTTGGAAATGGCCACAGTCACAGGGATGGTGGCCTGCTGGGGTCAACAGACCACCATGTGTGTGACTTTTTTTTCAATCAAGCATTTTTTATTTTTTGAAATGCAGTCTGTTTTTCTTAAAGGAAAATTGGCTGCATTTCAAGAATAAAAATTAAAAGTTCTCTTCTCAGTTTTTTAGAGTTGCCATGGTTCATGGAACCACAGTCTGCTGTGAAAAAACATTTTTGCTATCATTTACAAAGGGGCAGGGGTCCCCTTCTTGTTTGCAAATGGATTAATACTAATTTGAAATTGGTGCTAAGTGTGATTGTTAAGCGACTGCATTCACGGTCACAAAACAATTATACCTGCAAGTTGCTATTAGGAAGGGATGCCCTTGGAACGCCCTTTCTTAATTATGAGTTGCAATCCCTATTTTGCTAGTCGGTAACAGGATACTGACTCGCAAAATAGGGATGGTATATTGTACAAGGTCATTTTGCGGTCGCAAACGGCAAAAGTTGCCTTTTGTGACCGCAAAATTGCTTTGTACATCGGGCCCTATATCTCTTAAAGTAAGGGCTTCCGAATTAGAAAGAATTCTCTTAACTGCAGTATGGAAAAAACGAGTTGTGCGGTATATATACAGTGACAGTCTGTATATGGATGTCTGAGAAATGGTAAAAGGTCTTATAACATGGCAGTGTTCTAAGAATTAACTGTGGCAAACCTGAAAAAATAGTTAGATTTGCGGCCATCAATATAAATCAGTCTGCTCAGCAGGATATGAAGAGTTAATTGCTGTGAGCCTGAGCAATTAGTTAAGTACGCGGCGGCCCTGAAGATAAATTGGTCCGCTGGAGCCAAGTGGCAGGATAAACTCGGTGAACGAAGGATGGCGTCTTACTACATCTGTAGGGGACTACTTCTCTTACATTTATATTGACCTGGACCCCCAAACTCTAACAAGGCTGTGAACATGGCTTGTAGCTAGATACATCATGCACCCCCAGCTTTGCCAATGCACTTCACCTTTGACATGTAATACCTATGCGCATATACACCTCTACCTCATCCCTGGCCCGCACATTCCCTTAGTACCCAGAGCTGTGCAGTGTACATCAACATAGACCCGCACATTCCCTGAATACATCCAGATTTACCTTTGGAACTTAACCTTGATATACATGTACAACATGCACACATAGCTAAACCAATCGATTTCAACCTTCATCTCCAAATACCATGCACACACAAAGCTCTAATTCTGCACCATGTGTGTGATCTGCATGCACCCTCAGCTCTACCAGCACACCTCAATCCTGACCTGTTAGTACCCTATGTGCACTCAATTCTGTCGCTGTACCTCATTCCTAACAAGTACATCACACACTATCAGTACACAGCACTCTTACACTGCAGGTACAGTGTTCACACATAACTTTACCAGTGCACCTCAGTCAACAAGTGCAATTAAGTTGTAGAAACAGCTTTACCATTACTTTTCAGCATAGCTTTGGCCTTGTACAAATATTAATCCTGGGGACTAAAGAATAAGTAGGAAAGGCAGAAAACTGAGATTCAACAGGATCCTCAAGGAATTTGATTTGAGCAGCAGCCCTGAGGACTTAAATTGAGCATAACCTTTGCTGGGGTGCATGAGGAGGAGCCCTTGGTTCTTGGAGTAGAGTCGGAGCCTTGAACTTCCAATGGTAAATGGGTGCCTTAAGGCATTAGTGACCAGAGCACCAGTGGAGCTGACGATAAATAGATGAGTCATAGAACCACATCGCCCATAATGGACCAGGCCAGAGTGAGCAAGAGCTACAAGGCTTAAAGATAAAGAGGGCTATGTGGGGACGTGAGGGTGAGAGTTGTTCCAAGAGCACCTGAGAAAGCAGTAATGTCTGGGCACCTCTCTGTGGGCAGGAGCCTCAGAGTTCTGAGGATGAGTAAGATCCTAATTACACCGACCAGTGGAAATGAGCCTATAAGGGTTATGAGGGTAACTGGGTTCATTGGGAACTAACTGATGATGAGCTAGAGTCTTGAGGCATTAGTGAGTCACAGCATTTATTTTTACTTACTGCCACAGAGGATCTCAAGGTGCTGGTTTGCTATAATCAGTGGCCGCTGGTCCTTGAGGGTGCAGAGAATTCTCAAGACCTATCAGTGAGTATGATCCTCTGGAGACCTGGTGATCACTGGGAAGTAAGTATCCTTAAGAATTAGCAGAAACTCTAGAGCCTCAGAGCAGAAAAAACTCTGTGATCCAAGATTGAGTACAGTCTACAGGCTATAAAGTTGAGTTGCAAATTGAGGGACCTCAGTGAGAAAACAAGAGTTATAACCCTGAAGATGAGTGCTAGGAAACCTGTGGGTGTGCTGCAGTGTAATAATTGTGTTTCCAGTGTTGACAAAAGTTACTCATCCTATACATTTTAAAATACTTTTATTACCACAAATATTAGCTCTATGATCCTAACCAAGTAGTGTTTTGTGAAAGGATGCGATCTGTGAATGTGGACCACTTTTTTGACTGCCCAGGCCTAATTGTGGCCCCAATACAACCCTGGTGAGGGTCCTCCTATCTCTTCACAAGTGGCTGCGATATATTCAAACATTTCAGCCATTCATTTTCCTCATCAAGATATAGCAGGTGGTGTAACTAATTCAAGCAGCGCACTCATCACTTTGTTTTTGCATGATGATTCCAGTGGCGAGATTAATTTGAACAGTCTACCCAACACTTTGCTTTTTATCTCCTGCTGATTTTACATTCACTACAGTGCTCATGGTAAGCATGTATTAAGTAGGGGTGTGCAGAACTCGTGGAGTTTCACTCCTGCAGACTTACATGAAAACTCAGTGAGATTCCGCAGAGTTCTGTCAATGGGCTGCAGTATGTATGTTGCCCTGCTCACACTGCAATTGAGTGCCAGTAGCCAGAGCAGCACTGAAAAATCAGCATGAATGGCACCATGCAGTGAGCAAGAACGCATGGCCATTCAAGTTGATTTTGCTGCCACTCGTGTAGAAAATCGACTAGAGAGGCAGCAAACCTACTCAGGAAGGAGTCCTCTCACTTTAGTTGCCCGTGACTGAACGTGTTAGTAAATCGCGATAGGGGACACCAAATCTCGCTCTTGCTCGCATATCTAGAGCCTCATGGGAAATAATTCTGCCCGTGGCAATTGAAAGAATTTGGTCAGAACTCTGTGTAACAAGAGCAACACAGTGCCACCAAATCCTCCAATTCCACAGGCGCATGAAAGATTCTGCCCACCCCTAGTCATAAGGATCTAACATGAATATAGTTGCTGACATTTCCAGGAAGCCCAAAATTGAGGCCAACTATTTCTGCATATGTTCCTTTGCCGACCACCCCTGGACCAGATGTGTAAGAATTAGAGCACCAGCACTCAGCCCTCAATCAAGCCCACTCTATGCACTTCTCATGCTGGACCTCTCACTGCTCTAACTCTCCTGTCTTTTTGAAGGGCCTGCACTCTCAACAACCCCCTTCCATTCTGCAAATACAGCAACCTTGAATCATAAGTATGCTGTTCCTCCTCTTCATCTGCCATGGACTATACAAGGAATACTGTCAAGATGTGCAGCTTTGGGTTTGTTTGTCATGGGTGCCAAATATGTCAAACCTGCTCTCTCTGAGTTGGATCTCTGATAGAATATCGGAACCCAGAATGCTATGACCAAAAATGTTGTGTTAAAAATATTGATTACAAAAATATTGTTTTCCTATACTTATAATGGTAAGTACAAAAATATTTTTTTTAAACTATAGTTTCACACTAATCTCATTAAAAAACATATACTTTTTTTTTTTTTATGTGTGGTTTGAAATAGTAAATCTTAAACATTTTAATAATTAACATTAATATAAAATAAATTAAATAAATGTAACTAATATTAAATGATATATAAAAATATATACTTATGTAAACACACAAACGTGTGTACATTTATATAGACATATATAAAGTAACACTAATATAAAGAACATATATTTTGCATTATATTGCATTTTAGATTTCTTTTTAAGTGTGCTAATATATATACATTAGGAGGAAAACCAAACAGTTCAACCTTCCATATTAATTCTCATAACAAGGGTATAAGGACCAAAAACGTAAACCCCAAAACGAAAAAATACTAACATAAAGAACCACTGTAAAAAATACATTGAATTTCGCCTCCCACCCTACTTTATCAAATCCACAAATTGAAGTCCAAATTCACTCCCTCAATCAACATCATATAGTGAAATGAAGAGAATTGAAAATAATACCCCTGCTGTAACATACATATACCAGAATAACAGTACAAAGAAAAAAATCCTACAGCATTGGAAGTCCCACAAGATTTATCCCTGGGTCAAATGTTGATACCGAAACACTCAACCAATATGCAGAAGTAACTCTTCATCCAGGTTCAAAGCCCCCCAGGTGCTTGCTGTTGTGCATAATGAAGTATCCAAAGTCCCTCTTCCTACCTTCTCTTGCCCCTCCTCTTGCACTTAAGATGGCCCTGTCAATTCCAAAAAGGGAAAGATGAGCATTTGACTGGTAATGCATATGATGCCAATGAAGTGCAGTAGGATAACTAAAATCTTTGTTGCGTATGGCTTTAAGGTGCTTCAAGACCCATTTTTCATCAGGAAGATGGTACCCCCTACATATAGGAGTCCACTGAAGAATATTTCAAAACATAAATGACAAAATCACTATTACATTTCATAAATATCTTGATAACTATTTTTCTGCATGTTGGTAAGTCATCCTGTCCGGGCTATATATGTAAACGCTTTGCATCTCCCACATCTATAGAACCCCTGTTGCTCCCTGAGCCAGAGTCCAGAATCCCCCTGAGCCCTAGCAGTATAACTGCAGACTAACATTTCTTTCAGGGATCTGCTCTTTCTATAATTTATGCAGGGATAAGGTCTGACTAGACCACCAATAACTTAATCTGACCTCACCAGATGTCAATGTTTCTTTAAAGCCCTGCTCACCGCATTGGGCTCACTATTGTAAGTGGCGATGAAGCTTATTTCATTAAAGTTGTTACTCCTTTCCCTGGGTACCAATAAAGTGCCTCTATCAACCTGTTCCACTTTCTGACAGGCTGCCTCAAGCACACCCGTGGGGTACCTCAGGACCTGAACCTGGTAACCATCTTACCCTGCTCCTCCCTAAACAACAACGCTTTGCCCTCAGCATTTCCCCATAAGGGATATTCCACTCCAGATTTGGCAGATGATGACTAAGAAAATGCAGAATACTGTTTTCCAAGGTCTCTCTTTCTGAATAAGCTTGTGAAAATTACTGACTCATTTTTGTAACCAGAACATCCAAAAATTCCATTGCTGTTTTATGTGTTTTATATGTAAATCTCAAATTGATAATCTTATCATTGATACATAGAAGAAAGGTGTTCAAACAATCTTGAGGACTATCCCAGATGAAGAAAAGATTGTCAATATATTGTGTCCAAAATGTCAAATGTTGTGTCCATCTCAAGTTCTCCTCAATCCAAATGTACTGGTCCTCCCACCAGCCCATGAAGATCCCAGCTAAGCTGTGATCAAAGCAGCTCCCCATTGCTGTCCCAGTAAGCTGTTTGAAACACTGGTCCCCAAAAAGAAACAGTTTATGTTCCAAGCAAAACCTCAACATATCCAGAATCATCATAGAGTGTTCACATTGATTCAGGGGCTTCACTATGAAAAAATGTCAGAAGGTTTGTATCCACATATCATGATCAATGCAGGTATAAAGGGACACTACATCGATTGTGATCAGCATAGAGCTGGGTTGCCAAGGGATATTCTGGATCTTATTAATAAAATCTATACTATCCCTACAGTATGCAGGAATTTTCAAGACATATGGGCACTGTTAGAAATTGGGTCTCTAGTAGGCAGAGGTATACACCCTTGTTCAAGTAGGGACCACAATCCAAGTTAGGGTAATTCACAATATAGTTAAAATTATCCTGTGCTTACCCTCTGGTAGCTTGGCGCAGAGCAGGCAGGCTTAACTTAGAAGGCAATGTGTAAAGTATTTGTGCAATAACTAATACAATAACACAGTGCAAACACCACAAAATGCACGACACATGCTTAGAAAAATAGATTAAAAAAAAAATCCAGTATTCCCAATTTGATATATCACTTTCCAAAGGTTTAAAAGAGTCTCATTCCTTAGGATTTGGTGGTTGTTTCCTTGTAACACACAGTACCTAGGATATGGAAAAAAATAATGAGTCACTGAGGCTGCAGAGGAGGAGGTGTGTTGAACAATAAGGCGCTGGGTCAGATTTTCAGGCGTGATATAGACCATGCGTCATTTCTTTCCACGCTGCAAGGTGATGTGTCATTTCCAGACACGCAGCCTTGGTTCCTCACTGGGATGCACGCATATTTTGACACCCAGGGACAATGCTCTGAAACTCCTTGATGTGCTGGTAGAAGGAGCAGGTGCTGCGTCGATCCGGTAGGTAATGTGGCGATTTTCCCACCACGAGGCAAGCGCAGCGTCGATTTCTGCAGGTGTGAAGGTATTTTTCTGATGCACAGAGAATTTCTTCTCTGAGGTGAAGTCTTTGTGGCCCTGAGACTTCAGAACAGGAGGCAAGCTCAATCCAAGCCCTTGGGGAAGGCAGAGTCCTTCCAGCAGAGTCAGAGGCCAGCAGGAAGAAGGGCAACAAGCAGGACAGCAGTCCTTCTGAGCAAAGCAGTCCAGATGAGTCCTTTGGGTAGCCAGGCAGTCCCTCTGCCAGTACAGATGTAGATCCAGAAGTATCTGATGTGGTGGGGTCAGAGACCCGCTTTATATAGCCAAAAATGCCTTTGAAGTGGGGGAAACTTCAAAAAGTGGTTTTGAAGTGCACAAGTTCTCCTTTCAGCCCAGTCCTGTCTGCCAGTATCCCTGTGGGGGGGGGGGGGGTCACCAGTCCTTTGTGTGATGGCATGCCACTGGCCTTTGAAGTATAAGAGAGTGCCCCTCCACCCTTCCTTCTCAGGTAGACCAATTCAGTATGCAGATGAATGCAGATGTGACTGAGTGTCCTGTGTTTATGGCTGTCTGGGTGGAATGTACAAGGGGAGCTGTCAACCAGCACAGCCCAGACATGGTTTGAGACAGCCTATAAGGCACAGATGGTAGTAATTGCAGAGAAATTCCCACTTTCTAAAAGTGGCATTTCTCAAATAGTAATACAAAATCCAATTTTTCCAGTAAGTAGGGTTTTCTATTACCATTCTGGCCACACTAGACATGACAGGGCTACGCCTTTCAGATCAGAACCTGCCACTCAAAAGTATGTGAGGTCAGTTCTAATGCTAGTCTATTAGAGGAGCAGGCCTCACGATAGTGGAAAATGATTTTTTTGGTTTGTCACTACTAGCAGGTGTAAAACACAGTACTGCCTTTGATCTAAATAGGACCCTGCCTTATGGGTTACCTAGGGCCTATCTTAGGGGTGACTTCCATATAGAAAAGTGGAGTTTTAAAGCTTGGCAAGTAATTTTAAATGCCAAATCGAAGTGTCAGTGAAACTGCACACACAGGCCATGCAATAGCAGGCCTGAGACATGGTTAAGGGGCTAATTATGTGGGTGGCATAATCAGTGGTAGAGGCCCACTAGTAGCATTTAATTTTCAGGCCCTCAGCATATGTAGTGCACTTTACTAGGGACTAACAGGTAAATTCAATATGCCAATTGGGTAGGAACCAATGTGACTATGTTTTAGGGAGAGCCCACATGCACTTTAGCACTGGTCAGCAGTGGTGAAGTGTGCATGGTCCTAAAGCCAGCAAAAACAGGGTCATTAAAACGGAGGGAGGTCAGGCAAAAAGTTTGAGGATGACCACCCTAAGGCTGCCAGGTCTCACATGTGTGTCCCCCAGCTGAAAGTGGAGAGAGCTACCCAGCCCCTTGGGAGCTCTTATCACTAAAGCCGAAGAATCTGGAGAGACCATCAGCATTGGCCTGGTCAGTCCCCGGGTGATGCTCCATCGTGAAGTCCATTCACTTTAGAGAGATGGGCCACCTCAAGAGTTTAGGATTTTCACCCCTTATCTGCTTGGGCCATCTGAGGGGCCTGTGGTCAGTCTGAACTTGGAAGTGGGTCCCAATTGGGTATGGTCTCAGCTTTTTAAGTGCCCAGACCACAGCAAATGCTTCTCTTTCAATGCCACTCCTCCTCTGTTCCTGGGGAAGCAACCTCCTGCAAATGTATGCTACCGGTTGGTCTAAGCCCTCCTCGATCAGCTCTGCTAAGACTGCCCCTATGCCATGCTTTGAAGCGTCTGTCTGCACTATGAATTCCTTGGAGCATTCAGGGGCCCTGAGCACAGGTGCTGTGCATATGGCTTCCTTGAGGGAACCAAAGGCTTTCTGGCAGTTTACCAATCTGGGCTTCTTCTTAGAAGTAGTAGCCAGTGAGGCCTAGGAAGGCTCTTACTTTAGTTTGGGTTCTAGGTGGTTGCCAAGCCATGATTGTTTCAATCTTGGCCTGGAGGGGCTGCACCGTACCACTACCTAACAGGTGACCAAATACACCACTGAACCCTGCCTAATCCGCTCTTACTGACCTTGATTGCCCATACTCATTCTCACCCTAAAACCCGAAAAATGCCCTTACCACCCCAAAACCCACCCTAAAACCTAAAAATGCCCTTACCACCCCAAAACCAAAAAGTGCCTTGCCATGCCAAAATCCATACCCACCCTAAAACCTGAACATACCCTTACCACCCCAAAACCCATACCCACCCTAAACCCTAAAAATTACCTTACTACCCCAAAACCCATGCCCACCCTAAAATCTAAAAATGCCCATATATATATATCTATATATATCATTCAACCTACTTACCTTTAAAACCCTTACCAAGCATACACCTTTACCATCCATGCCTTTACAATGAAATTTGTTGTAAAGGCATGCGTGGTAAAGGTATATTCGTGGTAAAGACATGCGTGGCAAAGCCATGTGTGGTAAAAGCATATGCGTTGTAAATGCATTGTGGTAACTGCATTTCATTGCATTCACCGCAATGTAAGTGATGCTTCCCCCCTAAAGCTAGCATCTTGGCAACTTCCTCTTTGATACTGGCTTTCACGCTATATGACAACCTGTAAATTTTGCTCTTCAGAGGGGGACTGCCTCCTGTGTCAATGTCATGGACACATAGATGTGTGAGTCCAGGGGTGAGGGAGAACAGGGAGGCAAACTGTCCCAGCAACTGGTAGCAGTCACCCCTCTTCTCTAGAGTAAGGGGGTCAGAGAGGTTGACACCCTCCATTGACCCATCACTTTCCTGGGCAGAGAGGAAGTCAGGGAGAGGTTCACTTTCCTCTTTTACACCCTCATCTCTCACAGGGAGCATGCTGAATTCAGACCTCTGAAAGTGAGGCTTTAGTCTGTTTACATGGAGCACCCTTAGGTTGTTTCTAGGGATCTGGAGGTCCACTAAGTAAGTGGCCTCCCCCTTACACTCCTTTCTTCTGTGTTCTTCTGTGTTCTTCTGTGTTCTTCTGTGTTCTTCTGTGTTCTTCTCTGTTCTTCTCTGTTCTTCTGCTCTTCCGATCTTCTGTGCTTCTGTTCTTCTGTGCTTCTGTTCTTCTGTCTTCTGCTCTTCCGGTCTTCTGTTCTTCTGTCTTCTGTTCTCCTGTCTTCGGCTCTTCTACCTCCTCCGTCTTCTTCCCCCGAGCCTGCCCTCCTGCTCCTTCCTCATCCCCCTCCCTCACTCGCCTCCCCCTCTCTCACCCCTAGCTAACCCGTTCGCTATCTACCTCCCTCACTCCTCCTATCTTCCTATCTCTCTAGCTCCCTATCTCACTATCTAACTCCCCCACTCTCCACCTCCTCCTACCTACCTATCTGTCTATCTATCTATTTCCCTATCTATCGACTTCTCTATCTATTTTCTCTATCTATTTCTCTATCTCTCCCCCCCTCCCGCCACCCCCTCTACTACCTATCTCCCTATCCTCTCACTCTACCTCTCTCCCTCACCCACCTCTACAACCCCCCCTCCCCTATCTTCACAACCCTACTCCTATCTCTCTCCCTAATCTCCAAACCTCCTAACACTCACCCTCCTCCACCCTAAACCCCCTCCCCCAGCTCCTCTCACTCTACCTGTCCCCCCCCCTCCCTCGCGCTTTCCCGCCGCGACCTCCTGCACGCCCCCGCCCCCAGCTCCCATTCGCCCCCAGCTGACCCCTCCCCCCCCCTCCTACCTCTTATGGCGGCCGCTGCGCGACTGCGCAGCGGGCACGCCGCTGGCGCGCCGGAGGCGCGCCAGAGGCAAGCCCGTCTGCGCCCGTCCGCGCCTGGCCCGCGCCCAGCGCCACGACCCCTGGTCCCCAGCTCCCCCAAGCCCCGCTGATCCGCTACGACCCCACCACCCTCCACGCCCTCAACCCAGGGCGCTCCAAAACCTGCTTCCTAGCTCACCCCAAACGCACCCATGGACCCTTCGCCTGCAACTCCTGCAAACGCATCTTCCACCACGCAACTACCACGACCACAAGCCCACGCGCCATCAACCACCTCAAGTGCATCCTGGTCAACGCTCGTTCCGTCCACAAGCACGCTGTTGAACTTTGGGACCTCCTGGACTCCACAGCCCCGGACGTCGCCTTCATCACGGAGACATGGATGAACGCCTCCTCTGCTCCAGACATCGCTACCCGCCATCCCCGAAGGCTACAAGATCTCCAGAAAAGACCGCACCAACCAAGTAGGAGGAGGTGTCGCCATCATCTTCAAAGACTCCATCAGCGTCACCACCTCCACCGAAGACCCCCCCCTCGCCGCTGAACACCTGCATTTTCAGATTCGCACCGACCCAAGGACCACCCTCAGAGGATCCCTCGTCTACCGTCCTCCCGGACCTCGCGCCTCTTTCAGCGACGCCATCGCCGACTTCATCTCCCCGCACGCCCTCGCCTCACCGGACTACATCCTCCTAGGCGACCTCAACTTCCATCTGGAACAAAACAACGACCCCAACACCACCACCCTGCTCGACAACCTCGCCAACCTCGGCCTCAAACAACTGGTGAACACCGCCACCCACATCGCCGGACACACGCTCGACCCTATCTTCTCCGCCAGCAAACACGTCTTCTTCAGCCACACCTCTGCCCTACACTGGACCGACCACAGCTGCGTCCACTTCACATTCCGACGCGAGACCTCCCACCTCCGCACTCAACCCATCCCTCGTCGACAGTGGAACAAGATCCCTGAAGAGCAACTCTTCTCCGCTCTCGCCGCCAACCAACCCACCCTCACCACCGACCCCAACGACGCAGCTCTCAACCTCACAAACTGGATCTCCAACTGCGCTGACAACCTTGCTCCCCTCAAACGCACGCATCGACAGACCAACACCAAAAAACCTCTCTGGTTCTCTGACACCCTCAAAGAATCAAAGAAAACTTGTCGTGCCCTTGAGAAGGCCTGGCGCAAGGACCACACCGCTGACAACATGACCGCCCTCAAGAACGCTACACGCGAACACCACCACCTGATCCGCACTGCCAAAAGGAACTTTTTCACCGACAGACTAGACAAAAACAGCCACAACAGCAGAGAACTCTTCAGCATCGTCAAAGAGTTCTCCAACCCCAGCGCCAGCGCCAACGCCGTCACGCCCTCACAGGATTTGTGCGAATCCCTCGCCACTTTCTTCCATCGCAAGATCAGCGACCTCCACGACAGCTTCGGACACCAGACCCAACCATACACCACTGAACCCGCTTCCCCGGACATCACCCTCAACAACTGGACCCACATCAACACGGAAGAAACCAAATCCATCATGAACTCTATCCACTCCGGCGCCCCTTCGGACCCCTGCCCGCACTTCATCTTTAACAAAGCCGACGACATCATCGCCCCGCACCTCCAGACCGTCATCAACTCTTCTTTTTCTTCTGCTACCTTCCCCGAATGCTGGAAGCACGCTGAAGTCAACGCCCTACTAAAGAAACCTACGGCTGACCCAAGCGACCTGAAAAACTTCCGCCCCATCTCTCTTCTACCTTTCCCAGCCAAGGTAATAGAAAAGACCGTCAACAAACAGCTGACCACCTTCCTGGAAGACAACAACCTGCTCGACCCTTCACAAACCGGATTCCGAACCAACCACAGCACGGAAACCGCCCTCATCTCAGTCACAGACGACATCAGAACCCTGATGGACAACGGTGAAACAGTCGCCCTCATTCTCCTCGACCTCTCGGCTGCCTTTGACACCGTCTGTCACCGCACCCTAATCACCCGCCTACGCTCCACCGGGATCCAAGGCCAGGCCCTGGACTGGATCGCCTCCTTCCTCGCTAACCGCTCCCAAAGAGTTTACCTCCCTCCGTTTCGCTCAGAACCCACCAAGATCATCTGCGGCGTACCTCAAGGCTCATCGCTCAGCCCGACACTCTTCAATGTCTACATGAGCCCCCTCGCCGACATCGTACGCAAGCACGACATCATCATCACCTCCTACGCCGACGACACCCAACTTGTACTCTCCCTCACCAAGGACCCCGCCAGCGCCAAGACCAACCTACAAGAGGGTATGAAGGACGTCGCAGATTGGATGAGGCTCAGCCGCCTAAAGCTGAACTCTGAAAAAACGGAAGTCCTCATCCTCGGCAACACCCCGTCCGCCTGGGACGACTCCTGGTGGCCCACGGCCCTCGGCACCGCACCGACCCCCGCAGACCACGCCCGCAACCTCGGCTTCATCTTGGACCCTCTTCTCACCATGACCAAGCAAGTCAACGCCGTGTCCTCCGCCTGCTTCCTCACTCTCCGCATGCTCCGCAAGATCTTCCGCTGGATCCCCGCCGACACCAGAAAAACCGTGACCCACGCCCTTGTCACGAGTCGCCTGGACTACGGCAACACCCTCTACGCCGGGACCACCGCCAAACTCCAAAACCGCCTGCAACGCATCCAAAACGCCTCGGCCCGCCTCATCCTCGACGTACCCCGCAACAGCCACATCTCCGCACACCTGAGACACCTGCATTGGCTCCCAGTCAGCAAAAGGATCACCTTCCGTCTTCTCACCCACGCACACAAAGCCCTCCACAACAAGGGACCGGAATACCTCAACAGACGCCTCAGCTTCTACGTCCCCACCCGCCCCCTCCGCTCCGCTGGCCTCGCACTTGCTGCCGTCCCTCGCACCCGCCGCTCCACGGCGGGTGGGAGATCTTTCTCCTTCCTGGCGGCCAAGACCTGGAACTCCCTCCCCACCAGCCTCAGGACCACCCAGGACCACTCCGCTTTCCGGAGACTCCTAAAGACTTGGCTGTTCGAGCAGCGATAACCCCCCCTTTCCCCCCTAGCGCCTTGAGACCCGCACGGGTGAGTAGCGCGCTTTATAAATGTTAATGATTTGATTTGATTTGATTTATTTCATACAGGCCAGTCCAGTGAACCTGAAGAGCTCTGGGCTCTACTAGTTCCATGACCATACTTTGTCGCCAGGTTGAAACTCCACCAGAGTGGACTTCTGGTCATACCAACATTTCATTACCTCTTGACTGGCCCTCAAGGTTGCTTTTGTCCTTTTTCCAGAAGCGGTGCATCTGGTTGCAGAGAGCCAACATATAGCTGACCAAATCCTGTGGGGGGGGGGGTTCCTGGGAGCTTTCTCTCACCCTCATTGAAAATGTTTAGAGGTCCCCTAAGAGGGTAGCCATAGAGAAGTTCACAGGGACTAAACCCTACCCCTTTCTGGGGCACTTCCCTTTAAGCAAAGAGAAGGCATGGCAGGAGGCCAGCCCACTTCCGCCTCATGGCCTCAGGTAGGCCTGCAATCATGCCCTTCAAGGTCTTCTTGAATCTTTCAGCTAGAGCAATGCATTGAGGTTGATAGGTTGTAGTGAACTTGTAAGTTACACTACACGTATCCCACATAGACTTCATGTATGCAGACATGAAGTTATTGCCCCTGTCAGGCACTATCTTTTTGGGGAACCCCACACAGTTAAAGATCCCCATCAAAGTTCTGGTCACCACAGGTGCGGCCACCGTCCTCAGTGGGATTGCCTCTGGGTAGCGTGTGGCATGGTCCACCAAGACCAGGATGAGCCTGTTGCTTAGGGCTGTTGTGGGGTCCAGTAGACCATTGACGTTGATGCCCACCATTTCAAAGGGGGTGCCAATGATGGGAAGTGGGATCAGGGGATCATTCAGTTTTTTCCCTGCCTTCCCACCTGCCTGGCAGGTGGGGCAGGACCTGCAGACTGTATCTGAGGCTGTCTTCATTCAGGGCCAATAAAAGTGTGATAAGCCAGACAAAGGTCATGTTTTGCCCCAGATGTCCTGCCTAGGGTATGTCATGAGCCAAACCCAGTAGGAAGGCCCAGTAATACTGGGGGACCACCAGCACATGTGCTGCCCCTGTACCTGAGCCGTAGGCGCACTACCAGTAAATCAGGTGAGACCCAGAGGCTTTACCTGCTGCAAGAGCTGAGGCCTGTCACCACAATACAAGTATGAGGTACACTGTTCCAACAGAGAGTAGAAAGAAGACACAGGGTAACCCTACTGTTAGAAGCACAAGCCCTCATACATCCAATGGGATGTCATGCTTCATCATTGGGCATGCTCCTCATCAGATCGTAGCTGCAATGTCTGACGGGCCCCGCATAAAGGGGGCTCTTTGCCGGAGGTCTTTTTCACTGTCTATGTGCCTTGAGGAATAGGAAGACAGGCAGTGCCGCCTTACAAGATCAACAAGGAAAGGAGAGCAGAAAATAATAAAATTGGCTCAAAACAAAGCTTTTCGTCATAAATTTATTAGATCAGCAAGAGGTTATGGCCAAGGTTAAAAAACAGGTGGAATGTATTGATAGTGATAATGCTGAACCACTCTCTCAATGTATATAACAAAGGGGGAAGGACATTACCTAACACCCTCTGTAATAGCTCAACATGTTTCGCATTTCGCGGGTCCAAAAGGATCAAACAACGCTTCTTCAGGACTAAAACAATCGAAATACTTCTCCGACTAGAAAAA
This sequence comes from Pleurodeles waltl, assembly GCF_031143425.1. Classification (NCBI taxonomy): domain Eukaryota; kingdom Metazoa; phylum Chordata; class Amphibia; order Caudata; family Salamandridae; genus Pleurodeles; species Pleurodeles waltl. The sequence continues at coordinate 880,136,200 of NC_090444.1, read as the reverse complement.
GGAGACCTTAATGTGTCTGTGAACATCAGTCTTCTAGGCTCCGGTCACTTACTTTATCAAACTGCACGTCTGGCTAGTCTAGGAAGTAGGGTCGCCCTGCCAACAAAAAGGTAAAGTGTGACATTTATAATGTATGCCACAACATTTCATGCACACACAAATGTGAGTGACGTTCAGTGAGTAAAAAGTGAAAATGTGCTAGGTGGTAGTGTGGAAAGGTGTCAACAAACTGACTGGCTTACTGTCCCAAATTATGAAAAAGGCTACCTAGGAATAACTTGCCGGGAGACAGGTGCACTAAGTAAAATGATATAAAGCATAGTCATGAGCATATTCGTGCGAATACTGGAAAAAGAAGTACATTGTATATGCGGTGTAATGAATTCATGGAACCTCAAATACATGAAGTAGCGGAAAATAATCCCAGCACATGTAGAGAAGTCTGGTCTTTCCAGACCTGATGCTAGGATAAACATCCCTTACTCTTAAGACAGTCTTCCCCAGTTCCACTTAGTATGATAGTTCAGAATAAGTAAGTTAACTTAATGACCATAGTAAAAAGTGGGGGGGAGAGGGCAAAAGACCGCTGCAAAAAAGAAAGAAATAGACACCATCAGGGGAACTACGGGTATCGTCTCTGTATGATTGATAGACGTACAGAGAGTATTCAGTGCTAAGCTAAAAAAATAATATTTGAGGGAGTTTACAAAATGGGTGAAATGTCTGTACATATCCAAGACTCTCAGTACCAAATCCAGCTACCCAATACAACTACCCAAGTCGCAATGTGTTGTGCAATGTCCCCAGATATTTCTGAATTGCAAAAAATAAAATGCTTATTATACAATGGACAACCGGGGACACAGCAACAGCAAACAAAGAAGCCTCCACGCCAATATTAAATTATCGCACTTGTCAAACTAAGGTGGTCATTACAACCCTGGAGGCCGGTGTTAAAGCGACGGTAAAACCGCCAACAGGCCGGCGGAAAAAAATTGAATTACGACCGTGGCGGAAACCGCCAACATAGACAACACTTTAACACTCCGATCGCCAAGGCGGTACAAACAAACACCGCAGCAGTAACCGCCAACAGACAGGCGGAAGACAATGTACCGCCCACGGAATCACAACAGGCCAATCCGCCACCTTTTCCAGGGCGGATTCACCGCGAACAAAAACACGGCGGAAACAGGACTTGCAAGGGAAAACCCTCACCTCTACACATCCCACAAGGAACCAGGATGCCATGGAACCGGAACTTCAGATTCTTCCAGCCTTTATCTTCCTGCTCCTCTACCAGGAGCACGAACACCGGCGGCGAAGACCGCAGTGAGTACTGCACCTACGACACAGGGGAGGGGGAGGGAAAAAACAGTGACACACACATGCAAATTGCAACACTCTCACCTCCACCCTCACCCACGACAACACCCACACTAATACATCATGATACATCACAGTTACACCCCCCAAACCCCCCTGGAAGAATGCAAGGACAAAAGGAAATGAGTCAAATGATTGTAATATATTCAAAGACAGTAATCAAAAATATATACATATATTAAGATATTCACACTATAAACAACTATATACACCAAGAATACAAGTCCAAGGTATTCCACTATCATAGTCCGTGGACCACTGGGCCCAAAAGGCATGGGCGAGGCCCACACTCAAAACCCGAACAAGACGGAGAGGACACTGCTGGGGCATCAGATAGAAATAAAACAGGCACCTCAGGGGGAAGGGAAGGGGGGGCACCTCAGCCGGATGAGTGCACAACGCCAGATCCACGAGGGGGATCCATGCCCACTGTTCAATCCTGGGGAGTGCAAAGCCACAGTCTCTCAAGTCTCTACAGTGGGTGGTTTGCCCACTGCTGCATCCTGGGGAGTGCAGAGCCACAGTCTCTCAAGTCTCTACAGTGGGTGGTTTGCCCACTGTTCAATCCTGGGGAGTGCAAAGCCACAGTCTCTCAAGTGGATAACATTCTCCACTGGTTTCTGGAGGGGGCTTTGTGCCCAGAGTGCTTCATCCTGCCAAGGACTGAGGTAGTGGATGCCTTACTCCACTGGTTCTGGAGGGGGCATTGTGCCTAGAGCGCTTCATCCTATCAAGGACTCAGGTAGTGGATGTATCTCTCCACTGGTTCTGGAGGGGGGGTTGTGCCCAGAGTGCTTAATCCTGCCAAGGACTGAGGTAGTGGATGCCTTACTCCACTGGTTCTGGAGGGGGGTTTGTGCCCAGAGTGCTTCATCCTGCCAAGGACTGAGGTAGTGGATGCTGTTCTCTACTGGTTCTGGAGGGGGCTTTGTGCCCAGAGTGCTTCATCCTGCCAAGGACTGAGGTAGTAGATGCCTTACTTCACTGGTTCTGGAGGGGGCTTTGTGCCCAGAGCGCTTCATTCTGCCAAGGACTGAGGTAGTGGATGCCTTACTTCACTGGTTCTGGAGGGGGCTTTGTGCCCAGAGTGCTTCATCCTGCCAAGGACTGTGCGAGTGGATGTGATTCTCCACTGGTTCTGGAGGGGGCTTTGTGCCCAGAGTGCTTCATCCTACCAAGGACTGAGGTAGTGGATGTGATACTCCACTGGTTCTGGAGGGGGCTTTGTGGCCAGAGTGCTTCATCCTGCCAAGGACTGCGTGAGTGGATGTGATACTCCACTGGTTCTGGAGGGGGCTTTGTGGCCAGAGTGCTTCATCCTGCCCGTGGTGGCCTCAGTAGCATCGGAATCATTGGCGCTCACTGGCCTGCGGTGCTGCTGGCGGCGTATCCTGGGCAGCAGGGCTGGTGGTGGCGGTGTCCTGGGCAGCGGTGCTACTGGCGGAGGTGTCCTGGGCAGCTGTGCTGCTGGCGGTCTTGTCCGCCGTGCAGATCTTCCCAGACTTGCCGGTTTTCCTGTGCCCCTTCCCCACCTTGGATGGTGGCGCAGCTGTCTCCACACCCCCAACTGTACCCCTGGGAGCGGCTTTGGTGGATGATTTCTTTCCCCTCTCCTGCCGGGCACTGGCCAACTTTTTATGCTTTACTGGTGGGGGACTGTCCATGCTCTGGCTCGTTGCCACACTGGCTGCCCTGCTGCCTGGTGCACTCAAGAAGCCGGTTACTTCTGGCACCACTGGTCCCGCAGATGTTGTGGCTGAGGTGCTGGGTTGGGACCTGGAGAGTCGGGCCCTCGGAGACTGAAGGGGTGGGGGAGGTGAGGGAAAGACTTCAAGGTTGGACAGGAAAAGTTTCTTAGGAACACTGGGACGGGTAGATGGAGGGGGTTTGGGAGTGGAGGAAGAGGTAGTGGTTGTAGGAGGTGTACGTTTGCTGACTTTGGGTGAAGGTGCATGGGCTGGAGGCTGTCGTGAGGTGGATGGCTGTTGGGTGGGTGTGTGGCTGCGTTTGTGTACCTTGGGAGGTGGCCTCACAGACACACTGGGAGAGGACACAGGGGACGTGTGAATGGTGGTGGGGGTGGTGACTGCACGTGAGCGGGGTGTGGTGGTGGGTGTGCTGGTGATGGACGTAGTGGCTGAGGATGTAGTGCATGCAGGAGTGAGTGGGGACGAGACAGGGAGGGAGGAGGGAAACGGGGAGGAGGGGGACACAGTGGAGGCAGTGGATGTTGTTGTGTCTGCATGTGTGTGATGCTTGCGTGATTGCCTGTGGGATGTGTGGTGCTTATGTTTGCCAAAGCTTCCCTTGTGTGTTGAGGTGTGTGTATGCTGGTCTGATGTGTGCTTGGGATAGGCTGAGGTACAGGGGTTTGGGTCGGGGTGGAGGAAGTTGGAGGGGGGAGGCTAGAGACAGGGACAATGGCTGCCATCAGTGCTGAGGCCAGAGTCTGAAAAGCTCGCTAATGGGCTGCCTGACCAGAGTGAATACCCTCCAGGTATGCATTGGTTTGTTGCAACTGCCTCTCTACACCCTGGATGGCATTCAAAATGCCCAACAGTGAGGGACCTGAGGAGGTCAATGGCCTGCTCACTGAGGGCAGCAGGGGTGGCAGGGGCAGGGGCTGAGGTGCCTGGGGTGAAGGAGATGCCCACCCTCCTGGGTGAGCGGACACAGGGCACACGCTGAGGGGCTGTTGGGAGGGTGGTGCTGGTAGGGGGGTGGCGGCTGTACCTGTAGATGCGGGGGGCACAGATGGGCCTGCCACCGCAAGGGAGCTCCCATCAGAGGAGGAGTCCGTATCGCTTGTGTCAGCTCCTGTCCCCGCCGTGGTGCTCCCCTCGCCCTCCGTCCCACTGGTAAATTCAGACTCCGTATTATCGCCCTTCAGGGCCATGTGGGATGCAGCTCCCTCCTGCTCCGGTGCCACTGCTCCGCCACCTGATGATGTTAATGCACACAAGAACAGGGAGACCACAAAAAGGGGGGGAAGACAGAAGAAAGACATGTTGAGTGCATGCAATACCGCTACAGTTGGCGGACACTACAGACACAGAAGCCCCCTGCACTACGCCACACACTTGGAGTTCCCTATTCCATCCCAGGGACATGGGTTACAAGGCTATGCCCGATTGCTGCACACATGGATGTCACAGGAGCCTGACTAGGTGTAGTTGGCACTGTACACAGGTGGGGTGGTGTGCCACAGGGCCTGCCTTAAGAAGGGTCCTTGCCTACTAAACTCACCCTGGCCTAGGGGAACCCACAGCCCACCTCCCCCACCCAGACACCTACAATGCACGCTGAATCTGCAGAATGAGAGTGTACTCACCCCCTTGTGGCTGCTGTGATGCCCTCAAGCGCCCATCCAACTCCGGGTACGCCACCGCCAGGATCCTGAACATCAGGGGGGTCATGGTGCGACGGGCACCCCTCCCACGTTGGGAGGCCATCCCCAGCTGGGCCTCCGCCATCTTCTTGCTCCAGCGGCGAATGTCCTCCCATCTTTTCCGGCAGGGTCCGGACTTCCTTGGCGATGACACGCCAAATGTCCTTCTTCTGGTGGGCGCTGACCTACAGGAATAGTACAGGGGAAAAGGAGAAGTTATTACCGTCCGCACCGTCACAGTCATTGGTCCGCATCCCTACCCTTGCCATGACGCACATGTACTCACCGTTGTTTCATGCACGCCTCATTCTCACCCCCCCATCTTTCATCCACACCACTCCACACAGGCATTGCCCATACAGCATGCTCACAGTGTACTTACCTGTTTGTCCTGAGGACCGTAGAGTAGTGTGTACTGGGGGAGGACCCCACCCATGAGTTTCTCCAACTCCTCCATCCTGAAGGTAGGGGCTATTTCCCCAGACACACAAGCCATTGTCTCTTCCACACTGAGGTCACAGCAGCACTTGCAGTGTAGGTCCTCTCCTGTCGAAGATCAGGTATCAAGTGATTGAACAGAGAGAAAATGGCGGTGACGTCTGCGGCGGGGCGTACAGTCACTGCCGGCGTACATCGTCATTGGCTCCTGGGACACATAAGGTCCAATGTTAACCAATGCAGGATTGCGCTGCGGTCTTCGACCGCCTACCGCGACGGTGTACAACGCCAGCGCAGTTACCTCATATCCCCTTGTCCCACTTTACAGGTCAGGCAGCCGCCATTTCATGGGCTCACATGGCATTATTTTGGACTGCGTCACACATATCTAGGCCTTGCCTAAACACTCATACAGGCATATGTCGATTTGCTAATAGTTGATAGTAAGCTGTGTTTACGTACCTCAGAGTTGGTTGACTCTCTGCTCGCTGTTCTCCTCCATAGGCACCGTCCGTTGGGGCATGTGAGGAGATGGCGGCATCCTCCGGTGTACAGACTGCTGGTGGACCTGTCGACAATGGAGGAGTGACATGTGATCATCACCTACAGACTTGATCGTGCCACAATCCAGGAACTGTGTGCCCAGTTGGAGCCAGACCTGATGTCAGCTATCCGCCATCCCACAGGAATCCCCCCTCTAGTGCAGGTCCTGTCAGTACTCCATTTCCTAGCAAGTGGGTCATTTCAAACTACAGTGGCCATAGCATCAGGGATGTCCCAGCCTATGTTTTCCAACGTGTTGTCCAGAGTGTTGTCTGCCCTGCTGAAACACATGCAGAGCTACATCGTTTTCCCTCAGGTGGAGGATTTGCCTACAGTGAAAGGTGATTTCTATGCCCTGGGACATATCCCCAACATCATAGGTGCCATTGATGGGACACATGTGGCCTTGGTCCCCCCCCCCCCAGGAGTGAACAGGTGTACAGAAACGGAAAGAGTTACCATTCGATGAATGTGCAGATGGTGTGTTTGGCAGACCAGTACATCTCCCTAGTGAATGCCAAATTCCCTGGCTCAGTGCATGACGCTTACATTTTGAGAAATAGCAGCATCCCTTATGTGATGGGGCAATTCCAGAGGCACTGTGTGTGGCTATTAGGTGAGGACATGGACCCATTACAGTGTGAATAGTTGTCTGGATCCGGGGATGTCCCTATGAGTTAGTGTTTGTTTAACAGTTGTCCCTCGACATTTGCAGGTGACTCTGGTTACCCCAACCTGTCATGTCTTCTGACCCCTGTGAGGAATCCCAGGACAAGGGCAGAGGAACGCTACAATGAGGCCCATGGGCGGACTAGAAGGATTATAGAGAGGACCTTCGGCCACCTGAAGGCCAGGTTCCGGTGCCTCCATATGACAGGTGGTTCCCTATTCTACCCACTAAAGAAGGTGTGCCAGATCATCGTGGCCTGCTGTATGCTTCACAACTTGGCTTTGGGACGACAGGTGCCTTTTCTGCAGGAGGATGGTCCAGATGGAGGTGTTGTGGCAGCTGTGCAGCCTGTGGACAGTGAAGACGAGGAAGCAGAAGAAGAGGACATAGACAACAGGAACACAGTGATCCTGCAAAACTTCCAGTGAGACACAGGTAAGAAGACAAAACATCCTGCTATATCTGATTTAATTCTACTACCTCTCATCTGTCTGTCGTTTACACCCAGTGTATGGTCACTGAGTTGTCACTTTCCCTTACGATTTCACAGATGTGGGTCCCACTGTGTGACATCTGCTTTGTTTCCGCATGGACTAGAGCTGTGTGACATAGGTATGTTGACATTACATTTGATATAGCATTTTGCTACTGTTATTGCTAATACACATTTTCGAAAGCACAGCCTGACTCCAGATTATTTTTTGATTTAAGGGTGTTTATTTAAGTGCTCAATAGTGGAGGGGGTTGCAAAATGGTCAGGGGTGATGGTGGAGGAATGTCCATGGCAGAGTCCAGTCTATTAGTCTCACAGGTGCATTGTCCAAAGGGACATAGGAAGTGGAGCTGGGGCAGTTTAAGTATGGACAGGGTGACAAAGTGGGACAGAAGGATGACAATCAGGGTGGTCTCATTTCTTGGCGGGGTCTTGGTATTGTTCTCTGTCTTTGTCCTGGATCTCAGGGACCGTTTGCGGGGTGGTTCTCCATCTGCAGGGGGTGGGGTGCTGGTGTGGTGGTCCTGTGGCGGTGCCTCCTGTCCACTAGCACCGGCAGAGGTGGTGGGCAGTTCATCGTCCAGGCTAGTGTCAGGGGCCCCTTGTTGTGCCACAGTGTCCCTCCTGGTGTTCACGAGTTCCTTCAGCACCCCTACAATGGTGCCCAGGGTGGAATTGATGCATTTGAGTTCCTCCCTGAAGCCCAAATACTGTTCCTCCTGCAGCCGCTGGGTCTCCTGAAAGATGGCCAGTACTGTTGCCATCATCTCCTGGGAATGGTGGTAGGCTCCCATGATGTTGGAGAGGGCCTCGTGGAGAGTGGGTTCCCTGGGCCTGTCCTCCCCCTGTCGCACAGCAGCCCTCCCAGTTCACCTGTGTTCCTGGGCCTCTGTCCCCTGAACCGTGTGCCCACTACCATTGCCCCCAGGTCCCTGGTGTTGTTGGGGTTGGGGGTTAGCCTGGGTTCCCTGTAGTGGTGGACACACTGCTGATTGACGTGTCCTGGGGACAGAGGTATGGGCCCACTGGGTGGGTGCTGCGCTGGTGGTTCCAGAGGGGGGAAGCTCTGTAGTGGCCTGTGCCAGTGCGAGGGGAACCGACTGTCCTGAGGTCCCAGATGGGCCGGGCTGGCCATCTTGATCCAGTTGGACAGAGCTGCTGTCATCACTGTGGGCCTCTTCTGTGGGTGGAGTGGACCTATCTGGACCATCCTGTCCGGTGACGTTGGGTAGCGGTCCTGCAGGGGTTTAAAGGCATGATTATTGCATCTGTGTGTGCCATGGTGTGCAATGGGTGGGTGACCGTGTACCCCAGTGCTTGCATTCCTGTGTAGGACCTTGTGTGATAATGGTTTAGGGGGGTGTATGGGTATGTGTAGTGGCTACGCATTGGTGATGGGTGTCCATGCTTTGGTGTTACATGCAGGGCTTGGGTTTGGGATGTGTGGTTTGTGATATTGAGACATACGTGAGGAGTTGGAGTGATGGGGGTGAGGGCGAGGGTGGGTGTATGTGATAGCATGCAGGTGGGTGGGGATGAAGTAGTTAAAGGTTTGACTTACCAGAGTCTATTCCTCCTGCTACTCCAGCTAGGCCCTCATGATGCAGTATAGCCAAGGCCTGCTCCTCCCATGTTGTTAGTTGTGGGGGAGGATGTGGGGGTCCGCCGCCAGTCCTCTGAACCGCGATGTGGTGTCTTGAGACCACGGAACGCACCTTCCCCTGTAGGTCGTTCCACCTCTTCCTGATGTCATCCCTAGTTCTTGGGTGCTGTCCCACTGCGTTGACCTTATCCACGATTCTTCGCCATAGCTCCATCTTCCTAGCTATGTTGGTGTGCTGCACCTGTGATCCGAATAGCTGTGGTTCTACCCGGATGATTTCCTCCACCATGTCCCTGAGCTCCTCCTCAAGAACCTGGGGTGTCTTTGCGGTGCCATGGGGTGGTGTGGGTGATGTGTGGGGTGGTGTGTGTTGTGATGTGTGAGGATATATTTAGAGGTGTGTTGTGTGAGGTGCGTGGATGTTGTGGAGTGCCTGTGGATGCTAGTTTGTAGATGGTGGTGTCTCTCTCTGGCCCTCAGTCGCAATTGTTGACGTAAGCGTTTCTGGGTGATGTGGGTGTGTGTTTTATATTGGATTGGGTGTGTGGGAGTGGTGTGTGTATGTGTATCAGGTGTGTGGATTTCGATTTGTCCAATGTGGTAGTGTTTTGTAGATGTGTGTGTATTTTGAGCGCGGCGGTGTGTACCGCCAATGGAATACCGCAGTTGAAAGACCGCCGCGTGGATTTGTGGGTCGTGATAGTGTGGGCGTATTCCTGTTGGCGTGACAGTGTCGGTTTTGTTATCGCCAGTTTAGCACTGACCTTTTGTGTGGCGGACTTGTGTGGGTGTCTGGATTTTGGCGGATTCCGAGCTGTGTGTCATAATGACCGTGGTGGAATTCCGCTGCCATGGCGGTGTGTTGGCGGTCTTCTGCACGGCGGTAAGCGGCATTTACCGCCAATGTTGTAATGAGGGCCTAAGGCGGTCATTCTGACCGCGGCGGTCGGCGGTCGCCGCCCGCCAAGCGGTTCCCGCCGAAAGACCGCTCCGCGGTCAAAAGACTGCGGCGGCCATTCCGGCTTTCCCGCTGGGCCGGCGGGCGACCGCCAGAAGACCGCCGGCCGGCCCAGCGGGACAGCCCCTTCAACAATGAAGCCGGCTCGGAATGGAGCCGGCGCAGTTGAAGGGGTGCGACGGGTGCAGTGGCACCCGTCGCGATTTTCACTGTCTGCTAAGCAGACAGTGAAAATCTTTGTGGGGCCCTGTTAGGGGGCCCCTGCACTGCCCATGCCAGTGGCATGGGCAGTGCAGGGGCCCCCAGGGGCCCCACGACACCCGTTCCCGCCATCCTGGTTCCGGCGGTGGACACCGCCAGAAACAGGCTGGCGGGAAGGCGCTTGGAATCCCCATGGCGGTGCTGCAAGCAGCGCCGCCATGGCGGATTCCCTGGGCCAGTGGGAAACCGGCGGGAAACCGCCAGCTCCCCTTTTCTGACCGCGGCTTTACCGCCGCGGTCAGAATCGCCAAGGAAGCACCGCCAGCCTGTTGGCGGTGCTTCCGCCGCCCTCCGCCGTGGCGGTCATGGACCGCCAAGGTCAAAATGACCCCCTAAGTCTGTAAAGTCGTCTACTATACGGATGCCTGAAAAACATTGTGCAGGGAAAATCTATAAAACCCAGGCGGGAGACACTCACACTCATGGTCACAAACTTACTTTCATGCAGCCGGTGCTCCGCTGGGGACCTACCCCGTGGCAGCATTACTGAAGATAGCTTCAGGGCGCAAACGGCCCCGATAAGAGGACGCTCGACCCCGGAAGTCAGGTTTGATCGGGAGGTACCGGTTGGTTCACTAGAGTCACATGGCATGAAGCTATGGATATAGAAGAGGGACTGAGGAACAGCAACTCCTTCACTGGGTCGTGGAAAGGAAGGAGGGACTAAACGAAGTTCCTGTTTAGTCTTCCTTATACACCATTAAACACTGACCAACAGTCTCACACACCAGAAATGAAGCATAAAGTGGTCATTAAATAAAACAATTGGTATAAGATAATTCACATAATGGCAGCTTGTTAAATGTCATGTCATCGACTAATTAGTGGGGGAGCGTATATGTCTGCAAATTATTTTTTTTTATAATGGGAAGATGGAAGTCAGGGTAAAGTACCCAGGACCAATAATAGTAAGTACAGGCACAAAAAAAAAATATATAGACGTATACATAAGTGGTAAAAAACGCTTTTCACCATCAAGTGTCAAGAAGATGTCGAAAGATAGAGCAAAAAACGATTGGAAGAGTGCTCAATTCAGTGGCCGCCCCCATATTTTTTATGTCATCGCACAATGAGTAGACAATGCAAATAGATACAAAGATATGGAAAAGAAAGTGTAACACAGTGCAAACACTACAAAATGCACCACACATGCTTAGAAAAATAGATAATATTTATCTGAATAAAATAAGATAAAAACATAAATCCAATATGCACAAGTTGAGATATCCCTTTCGGGTTGCTTCCTCTGTACCCAGGGAAATCCAAAACCACCCACCATAAGTCATCAGGGCCATGGTGCATGTCGGAGAAATGTACAATAAGTTTAGTCGTAGCACGGCCGCACCTAATATTACTGCGATGCTCATTGATCCTGATTGTAACTGGTCTGGTAGTCATTCCAATGTAACGAAGCCCACAAGGACAGGTGATCATGTAAGTACAATTCCGTGTGTTACAGTTGGTGTGTTTGACTAGGCGCCAAGTGCCTATTGGTTCCAGGTCAAGAGTCATCAGGTGTCTCATAAGGAAGCAGACGTTGCACATCCCACATGGATAATGGCCTGAAACTGGGGGGAGATTCCAAATGGTAGTCTGTTTAGTGGTCTCTTGTTCCCCAATGTGCAGAGTGCTCTGATATTGGATGTCCTCTTGAATGCGAATAAGGTTTGAGGAATGCATACACCTCCACTCACCAAGATGGACCATCTCTTATTGATCAGTTTTTTAATGGTATTGGACAGCGGAGTGTATGTGGATACACAGGTCAAACGAGGATCAGGTTCCTTCATGGCAATCATTAGTGATGCTTCTCTATTGTTGTTCCTAGCCCTCTTGCGTGCAATGTTCACAACAAAGGGCTGGTAGTGTCTCTCAAGCAGCTTGGTCTTAAGATCACTAGCTTGCGTCTCAAACAGCTGGGTCGTACTACAATTACGGAGTAGTCATAGAAATCGGCCACAGGGTAAATGATCCCGTAAAGATTTTGGGTGGTGACTCTCATAGTGTAGCAAACTGTTACGGTCTGTGGCCTTATGGTAAGTATGTGAAGTCAATTTTCAGTTTTTAATACTGATCGTTAGATCCAAAAAGGAAATGTGTGTGGAATAGACAGAGGAAGTGAATTTCAGGAAGGGATCGAGGGTGTTGATCCATGCTGTAAAGGGAGTGACATCCCCTAATGATCCTTGTCATACAATCAAAATATCATCAATGTAGTGCTGGGGAGTGCAGGGCCACAGTCTCTCAGGTGGGTGACTTTCCCACTGGTTCTGGATGGGGCAACATGCCCATTGCTCTGTCCTGGGGAGTGCAGCGCCACAGTCTCTTAGGTCGGTGACTTTCCCACCAGCAGCCCCTAGAGGGTGGCCTACATGGCGTCCGCTGGCAGAGATGGCTGCAGTGTGGTGGTGGATGGAGGTGCCTCCTGGGCAGCCTCTGCAGTTGCTGATGGCTGCAGTGTGGTGGTGAATGGAGGTGCCTCCTGGGCAGCCTCTGCAGTTGCTGATGGCTGCACTTCCTGCCTCAACTGGCAGTGGGGGCCCGTGACAGCTGGTGGTGGTGGATGTGTCACCCTGACAGCCTCCGCTGGAGGAGAGGGCTTCACCTCCTCCTTTACATGGGGTGTGGATTCCTTACCCTTTTTGGCAGGGGTGGATGGCTTCTTCCCCTTCTTGGATTTAGGTGCAGGCTCCTTCCTCTTCTTGCCTGGAGGTGCACGCTCCTGCCCCTTCTTTGATGGAGGTGCAGGCTCCTTCCCCTTCTTTGATGGAGGTGTGGTATCCTTACCACCACGAGTAGGTGGTGCCACCACTGTCCCCGTGGACTGTTTGGCTGAGGTGCTAGGCTGGGTCTTTGGTACCCTGCTCATACGGGCAGGGCGGGGGAGGGGGATGGAAGAGGTCAAGTTGGGCAAGGAAAAGCTTTTTAGGGACGGTGGGGTGGGACGAGATAGGAGTGATGGGAGTGGAGGTAGAGGGAGTGCTTGTAGGAGGTGTATGTCTGCTGGATTTTGGTGCAGGTGCATGGGCTGTATGCTGATGAGTGTTTGCGTTTGTGTCCTTTGGGGGGGCAGACAGGGTGGGAGAGGACAGAGGGGATGCTTGCATGGCTGTTGTGGAGGTGTCTGCTAGTGAGGTGTGTGTGCTGCTTGGTGTGGTGATCCTGGTGGTGGATGTTGATGTAGTGCATGCAGGTGTGAGTGTGGACATGACTGGGAGGGAGGTAGAGGAGGAAGAAGGGGAGACAGTGGAGGCAGTGGATGTTGTCATGTCTTCAACTGTATGGTGTTTGCGTGAGTGCTTGTGTGATGAAGTGCAGTGCTTGTGTTTGCCTGTGCCACTCTTGTGTGTTGTCTTCCTGTGCATGCTTGTCTGTATGTATGCTTGGGATGGGTTGGGGTTGAAAAGAATGGGACTAGGAAGTGGTAGTTTTAGGGGGGACAGTAGAAACAGGGACAATGACTATGCCATCAGATAGGGAGGCCAGAGCCTGAATTGATCTCTGTTTGGCCGCCAATCCACTGTGAATTCCCTCCAGGAATGCATTGCATTGCTGCATCTTGGATGCCAGCCCCTGGATGGCATTCACAATGGTTGACTGCCCTACAGAGATGAAGGTCAATAGCCTCCTCACTCAGGGCAGCAGGGCTCACTGGAGCAGGGCCTGAGGTGCCTGAGGCAAAGGAGATGCCCACCCTCCTGGGTGAGCGGGCACGGGCAACTCGCTGAGGGGCTGCTGGGAGGGCGGTGCTAGTATGGGGGTGGCAGCTGTACCTGCAGCTGGGGTGGTCACAGAGGTGTCCTCCACCACCAGGGAGCTCCCATCGGAGGAGGTATCTGAGTCTGTGTTGTCTCCTTCAGTCTCCGCCGTGGTGCTCCCCATCGCCATCCATCCCACTGGTTCCCTCGACGTCGGTGGACTCTGCTTCCTGGGTCCTGTGGGATGCAGCTCCCTCTGTCTCCTGTGCCCCTGCTCCTCCACCAGATGATGCTAATGCACACAAGGACAGGATGACAAAACAAGAAAGGGGGAGAGAGACAAAGGATACACTGGGTCAATGACTGCACCAAAACCACTGTTGGCATACACATCACCGTCACACACAGGGAACAGGGTTAAGCAAAATGTATTGCACTACTAGTGATATGGCTAGTTACTAAGGCAAGATGAGGAACACACACCGCCAACTGCAGCACTCCTGGGACCCACGATTCCCTGCCTGAAATGGACTGCTTACAAGCTAGGTCACCTGTATTTGCCATACACCCATTTCCCTTCAGATGACCCACGCTGCAATGTCTGGCCTGGCCTTAGGGTCACCCACTAACACACATCCACCACCCAGATACCCTCCCACCAGCCAAAATATGTAATGATACCCACTGTACTCACCTACTATCTACTTGTCGCTCCAACTCCTCCGAAGTGAAGGCTGGGGCTCTTTCCCCGGTCACACGGGCCATGGTAGGTTCCAGACACAGGTCACAGCAGCGCATGCAGTGTGGGTATTCTCCTGTTGAAGATCAGGAAACAAGTGAAGAATCAGATAGAAAATGGCAGTCACGTCTGTGGCGGTGTACATCGTCACCGCCGGTGTAGATCCCATTGGCCACTGTACTCCATAGAGCCCCATATTATCCAATGAGGAATTGCATGGCGGTGCAAGACCGCCTTCCCCCACAATGCCCAACATAGGCGGAATTACCTCACTTCCACCTGTCCCCACATACAGGACAGGCGGTCGCCATTTCATGGGAGGGGCAGTCATATCGACAATAACTGCGTCACAGATTAGATTGGCACATACCTCGCCATTAACACTGTCCAAATACATAAGTGCACTATGTGGACTGCAGTTGTGGTTTCATTGTTCCAATCGTGACAGCCTACTCACTCTTGTGTCCCTTAGATACCTACCGCTGTGGATGACTAGGAGGTGGAGACATACCCCTGTGAACTGACCCCTGGTGGACTTAGCTACACTGGAGGACAGGCACAATATCCTCACCTATGGACTGTACAGGGCCACAATCACATAGCTGTGTGCCCAATTGAAGCCTGACCTGATCTCATCTATCCATCATCCAACTGGGATCCCCCCTCTTGTGCAAGTGCTATCAGTGCTCCATTTCCTGGCAACAGGTTCTTTCCGAGTGACAGTGGGCTTGGCAGCAGGAATGTCACAGCCAATGTTCTCAATCGTGCTGGCAAGAGTGTTGTCTGCCCCTGTAAAACACATGTGCAGTTACATTGCTTTCCCCCAGGTGGAAGATTTGGCCACTGTGAAGGCCGGATTCTATGCAATGGGACATATCCCAAATATTATTGGGGCGATTGACAGTACACATGTTGC
Source organism: Pleurodeles waltl (assembly GCF_031143425.1). Taxonomy (NCBI): domain Eukaryota; kingdom Metazoa; phylum Chordata; class Amphibia; order Caudata; family Salamandridae; genus Pleurodeles; species Pleurodeles waltl. The sequence goes on along the minus strand of NC_090444.1, from coordinate 880,121,107 downwards.
GGTTTTCCCCCCCGGCAGAATGAACAGGTGTAGGAGTTTCGACTCACTGAATGTGCAGATGGTGTGCCTGGCGGACCAGTACATCTCCCACGTCATTGCTAAGTATCCTGGGTCAGTGCATGATGCCTTTGTCCTGAGGAATAGGAGCATCCCAAAAGTGATGGCCCAACTACAGAGGCACACGGTGTGGCTAATAGGTGAGTCTTGGTCCCCACCCACTGTATGTTAGTGTATGCCTCTGGTGTTAATGCAATAGGATTGTGTGAGGCTAAATATGCTCCCTCAATACTTGCACGTGACTCTGTCTACCCAAACCTATTGTGGCTGCTCACCCCTATGAGGAACGCCAGGACAGGGGCAGAGGAACATTATAATGAACACATGGGTGAACCAGACGGATCTTCAATAGGACTTTCGGCCTCCTAAAGGCCAGGTTCAGGTGCGTCCATCTGACAGGTGGATCCCTGTGGTACTCACCCAAGAAGGTCTGCCAGATAGTAGCGGCATGCTACATGTTGCACAACCTGGCCCTCAGACGCCATGTACCCTTTCTGCAGGAGGAGGAGACTGGAGATGCCCTTGTGGCAGTAGTAGACCCTGATGACAGTGAGGATGAAGAGGCTGAGGATGAGGATGAGGACAACAGAACATCAGTTATCTGTCAGTACTTCCAATGACACACAGGTGAGATAGTGCAACTGCACATTTATATGACTATTGGTGTATTCTGTGTGGCTGTAGCATGATGGCATTAACTTTCTTTTATCTCTACTTACTGTCACCTGTGGTTTGTCATTTTACAGATGTTGGTGATAGGAGGCCTGTGAGTGGGCTTGGGTGACCGGCTGTCCAGTGGTCTCTGATGGGCCAGATAGGTCACCCAGATCCAGAAGTCCAGAGTTACTGTCATCACTGGGGGCATCTTCTGTTTTGGGACTGGATAGTTGTGGCGCCTCCTCTCCACTGACATTGGCTGGAGTACCTGTGGGGATGTAAGTGATGTATTATGCTTCATGTGTATGACCTATCTCATTGGTGTTGCCCTGCCACCTTTTGCTTGTGTAAGGCGATGTATTGTGGGATTGTTAGTTTCCCCTATGCTGTGCATGATTTTGTGATGGGTGTCCATGTAGGGCTGGGAGGGCTGTCCATGCATTGGTATCGCATGCAGGGGCTGGCATTGGGGTTAGTCATATGTGTAGGTGCAGTATGTGGGATGGAGTGGAGTAATGGATGTGAGGGTGAAGGGATGTGATGGCAGCAGGTATGGGGGCGATAAGTAGTAAATGTAGACTTACCAGTGTCCAGCCCTCCGGCTACTACAGTGAGACCCTCAGATACAGTATTGCCAATACTTGCTCCTTCCATGCTGTGAGCTGTGGGGGAGGAGGTGGGGTCTACCGCCAGTCCTCTGTATGGTGAGCTGGTGCCTTGCTGCTATGGAACGTACCTTCCCCCGTAGATCGTTCCACCTTTTCCTGATGTTGCCCCTTGTTCTTGGATGCTGTCCCACGGCATTCACCCTGTCCATGATTGTCAGCCATAGCTCCATCTTCCTTGCTATGGATATCTGCTGTACCTGTGCTCCAAACAGCTGTGGCTCTACCCTGACAATTTCCTCCACCATGACCCTTAACTCCTCATCAGTGAAAGGGTGGTGCCTTTGTGGGGACATGGATGTTGTGTGGTGTGTGTTGGTGAGAGTGTATTGAGTAATGTGGTGGGTGTGTGATTTGGGGTAAGTGAGGGATGTATGGGTGTAAGTGGTGTGTGTCTAGTTGTCGCAGTGGTCTTGGTGTTAGTCTGGTGGCAATGATTTGTATTCATAAAGGATTTTTTTATAGTGGTGTGGGTGTGTGGGTATGGTGTGTGTATGAGTGTCAGGTGAGTGTCTTTAGTATTGGCCAATGTGGTATTGTTTTGTATGTGGGTGTCCATTCTGAGCGTGGCAGTATGTACCACCAATGGTTTATCGCCGTTGAATGTCCGCCATGGTGATTCGTGGGTCATAATGTGATGGGTGTTGTTTTGTTGGCATAACGGTATGGGTGTTGGGACCGCCACTTTTACACTGACCTTTGAGCTGGCGGATTTGTGTATGTGGCTGTATTCTGTCTGATTGCTGTGTGTGTGTCATAATATGGTGAACGGATATTCGTCGCCGCAGTGGTATGTTGGCTGCCGTCAGCGTGGCGATAAGCGCCATTACCGCCAATGTCATAATGAGGACCTATATGTCTCTACTTCCTTAAGGTCCCCACACAGAGGAAAACATACAAAAATGAAATAAAATGCAAATAAGTATCACCCAAATGACGTCAGTGAGCACTATATATATATATATATATATATAGTGAGTAGATAGTTATAGTTAGGAGCCAGTTTCCATAGGAAAAGAGTTTCTTGTTTTGCCAATAACTTTGACACCTTTTGATGAATCTTCACAAAATTTGCAAAATTAGTACGCAGCTCACTTCAGTTGGTGTCTTGAAAGTTTCGGGGTGATTGGTCAAGTGGGGCCTGAGAAAAAGCTCAAACCCAAAATGTGTTTCCCCCATGCATTTTCCCATAGACTACAGCCCAAACCACTGAATGGAATTACACCAACTTTGGCAGGAAGCTAGATCTTGGTGCGCAGACTATGCTTTATGTTATTTGATGTAAACCCATTCAGTAGCTCATGCTGAGATCTTATTGGCTGCCAACACTTCCTGGTTACCTCAGCCAAGGCCCAAACAAAAGATCAAAAAAGAAAAGGGGGCAGAGTAGGAATACCCTGACCCCCTAGCCTTGGTGCTGAGGTCCGCTTGGGACGTTGCCATGCCAAAAAAGCATTTTTTAATAAAATTTTCACTGAAAAATGCAGAGGATCCATGAATACGCAGGAAATAGCAAAAAAATAAATAAAAATGGGCACGGTCTCCTATGCTTATTCGCCCCCGGTTGGGCCTGGTGGTGTGCAGCATTTGAAAAAAAATGGAGGGGATACACGGAGCTCCCCTCCTAAGCCTCTTATGAGCCCCAAGGACCACCACCTCACTGGGTCTTGATTACTAATATGGGGAGGGACCACGTGGACCCCTGTCCTGTAGCTCTTTGGGGGGTCATATAAGGATTGGACGTAGGGCCTGGCAACAAGCAAAACCCTGCTGCCTACCCTTACCTCGCACAGCTGAAGGCTGGGTGTTTATCGGACATAGGCTGCAGGGCCTGGCTGCAAGCCAGATCCTGTAGCCAATCCCCGCATGCATGACTGAAGGCCTTGTGAGGTGCAGGGTTGGGTTTTTATAGGGATTTGGCTTCAGAGGCCTAAGGTAAATATAACTCATACCCTCACCAAGCACTGATAATTGCCCTACATATTATGGGGGTCATTATGACCCCGGTGGTCAGTGATAATGTGGCGGTAGTACCGCCAACAGGCTGGGGGTATATACCACCACAATATGACATTCAACACGTCAATATACCACTCCAACCACCATGGTGGTAGCAGCCGCTGGGCCGGAGATAACCTACCACGTTCGTAACACCACAAAAACCATGGCAGTATACCCTACCAGTGACAGGGAATTCCTTCCCTGTCACTGGTAGGATGATCACTCCCCAGATGACCCCCACAACCCCATTCATGCCCCCCCTTCCAATCCCCCACCCCCTCATTCACGCATACTGGCAGACACGCACCACGCGTACACACAGTCACTCACACAGGCATACGCGCATTCATACACGCATGCATCCATTCATTCTCTTACACATCTGTACACACATTCACACTGACACGCAGACACGCATTCACATTTCCATTCATACATGCATTCTCACATATGCATACACACACGCAAACAACACTACACACACACATTCGCATTCACGCACACACTCACACATTCATGCACACACCCCCCACACACACAACATCCCCCAACCCCCTCCCCTGTCAGAAACCCAACTTACCTGCTTCCAGGGGGTCTTCCGGTAGGGGATGGGACGGGACGCTGCTACCACCAGCAACGCCTGCCAGCAGAACACCGCCAGGTCGTATTATTTGTCATAATATGGGTGGCGGTGGTCTACTAGGATGGTGCTGCTGGTGGTAGCAGCACCACCTTAACACCATCCGCCAGTATGGCCAAAGCCGGATTTCCACCCTTCTTGTGGCGGAAATCCGGTTGTGGTCACAATATGGGGGGGGGGGCGCGGACGTTAGCCGCTGCAATGGTCTTTTGGCGGCCGTTGCTGCGGCTGTGGCCGACACCTACCAGCAATGTCTTAATGAGGGCCTATATCTTTTATGAGATCATTGATAATATCACAGCAACATTTGCCTCCATTGACCATCATGATGGACTAGAATACTTTTATACTAGAATACTTTTTGAATACTTTTAGAATACTAGAATACTTTTTGAGACAGAAAAATATCCAGGAACTGCAAAACTCATAGGACATAGGTTTGAGGAATAAAGTATTTTTTCAACCAGCCGATGTATGCTCAAATATGAGGAACTGTGGTGGGAGTTTCCTTCTCTCCAATCTACGGAAATCTCACCAAGGGATAGTGGGAGAGTGAGATAGCTTGGAGAGAACAGAACAACACATATGTAACAAAGATTGCAATGTGGCTGATATTCATCATCATCCTTTTTATAATATGGACTGGCACAGAGGAACACATTTTGGAATACTTAGCCAATATGGAACCATAATGAATGTGCACCAAAATTCACATGTAACACTAGTACAACCCAAATAGACTTTCTAAATGTGAGAGTATACATACAAAACAATAGACTAGAAACCACCATTTACAGAAAATCTACAGCTACTGACGGTATTCTCAATGGCACCAGATTTCATCCACGACCCTTGATTGAAAGTATACATTAAGGGGAATTTCTCAGGTTGAGGCAGGTTGAGGCAGAACTGTTCAAATGATGATGCCATGTTAAATTACTTTAAAACAACAGAATGAAGATTCCAACAGAGACGGTACTCACAAAGAGACATAAACCATGGAATTAAACTAGCATGAGCTGTAGATCAGAACCAGATTCTTTCACAAGCCAACACAAACAAAAGGACAGAATCACAAGATGAGAATATCAGAGTAATCCTGACTTATAGTAAGGAAATTGGAAAATCTATAACATACTTAAAAAATAGTGCAACTTGATAAGTAGGGATCTGGACATTGGGCACAAGGTGGGCCCCAACCCAGGAATAACATACAAAAAAGTCCTGTCAATAAAAGATAAGTTGGTGAGGAGCCACTTCACTATGTCAAAGCAACAAACATGGCTGGATAAGGAGAAACTTGGATTTGTTAAATGTAAGAAATGCAAGGCCTGTCAAACAGAACTGTGAGAAAGTAGCCTCTTTGAAGGAGTCACTCCCCTGCTCAAGCAGGCACCTTCTAAGTTGACGACCGGTTCTCTTGGACTTCTCTCCTGGCGACGAGTGTGCTCCTTGGAATACAGAGGGTGGACCCCATCAACACAGACTGTCCTGAGGTTCTTCACCTCCTGAGGCCTTTCTGCATTATTTGCAAAATTCCTTCATGCACAGCCTGGCCCAAATCCCCAGCACTCTATACTACGACCCTCAACTCGCTGACTTGTTCTCTGGCGGCATGGGTTCTTTCTTTGTAGTGCTGCACCAACTGCATTTTGCACCTCCTTTGTCCCCATGTCCTGGGACTCCCGTGGGTGCTATCTGGTGTTCTGTGGGCTCTCTAAAGTGCTGAGAGCCCCCTCTTACTCTTCACACAGAGTTGAGGGCCCCAGGTCCGTCCTGGATCCTGATAGCGCCAACTTGACGCAAAACGAGACTTTGCCGGAACCAAGCCTTGTTGGAGGAATCCAGCGCCAAAACTCACCTGCATCCAACTTCTCTCTGTGAGACATCCAGCGCATCATGCAGGAACCCACTGACATCTTTCTTGGGTGCATTCTGCAGTCTTCGTCCAACCTGGGACTCTTCTTTTGCACCCTCTTCAGGGTTGGCAGGGGCTCCTGTTCTTCCTGGAACTTCTTTCTACTTCTGGACCTGGTCTCCTTCCTTTGCAGGTCTTCAGGACGAGGATTCCACCATTTGTTGTTTGCAGTCTTGCTTGGTTAAGGAATAACTGGACCTGGTGTAAGGTGTAAGTACCCAAGGTACCCACTACAAACCAGGCCAGCCTCCTACATTGGTGGTGCAGAGGTGGGATAAGTACGTGCAATTGCTTTACCAATTTGTAACTGGTGCTTTTCAGAAGAAAAGCTTGCTCCTATACTTAGAGCATACATAGTATATACCTAGAAGTAATTTTCTAACTTTCTAAAAAGGTCGTTAAACTTTGCAAACGTTTTACAAAGTTCTGAAAAGTTTTCTTCTTTTCTCTAAAAAGTTAGCGCTGTTAGTCTACTAACCTTTTACTCACTTTCCTAAACCTTTTCTCTTTCAATATGTCTTTTGTAGAAGCTACCCCTAGAGTTGTAAAAACTACCTATGAGAATTTAAACTTCAAAAGTTGACAGGTCTCTGTATTGAAAGACGTTTAGGGAATGGGAAGAACCCCAATAAGGAATTCCTCTTAAATCTTCTCCTCCAAGATGACCAGGGTCTCAGCACTGGTCCAGATCAGACGGGGGAGAAGGGGTGATGGAGGGTTAGAGGAAGATTCCAACCAGGCAGGCTCAGAGGAGCAAACTGATAATCCTGGGGAAGGTCCTTCCACTGATCTATCTGGTAACAGACCCCTTAGTACAACTGGGAGTGGGAAGGGTTCACACAATAGTAGGGCTCCCTTCACACCTTGAGGCCAGGTCACTAGGGTGGCTCCAGTTAGTTCCCCATGGTGGCAGCAGCAGTTTCAGAATTTCAAATGTTAGGGAACCCTCATTTGACTGTAGAAATCTGCATAAAGTTGTCCCTCCTTACAAGGATGGAGATGACATATATAAGTGGTTTGCTGCATTTAAGAGGGCCTGTAAAGTTCAGAGGGTCCCTCATGTTCAGTGGGCTGCTATCCTGTGGCTATCCTTCTCTGGCAGGGGGAGAGACAGACTCCTTATTGTCAGAGAGAATGATGCAGATAACTACCAATTCTTAAAAGTGCACTCTTGGATAGTCTGGGTTTAACCACTGAACAATACAGGATAAAGTTCAGATAGACCGGAAAGGAGTCATCACAGGATTGGACAGAGTTTGTAGACTGTTCAGTGAAGGCCCTAGAAGGTTGGTTAAATGGCAGTAAGGTGACTGACCATGAAAGCCTGTATAACTTAATCTGACTATGAAAGCCTGTATAACTTAATTCTGAGAGAACATATATTGAATAATTGTGTGTCTGACTTGTTGCATCAGTATCTTGTGGACTCAGATCTGAATTCTCCCCAAGAATTGGGAAAGAAGGCAGACAAATGGGTCAGAACAAGAGTGAGCAGAAAAGCTCCTATAGGAGGTGACAAAGACAGCAAAAAGAAAGATGGTGAAATATCTCAGGAAAATCATGGGGATAAAAATAAGCACAAAGATCCTTCTTCAGGTCCAAAACATTCCTCTAGGGTTGGGGATAAAACTTCGTCATCTTCTTCAAACTCTTCACACGATCAGAAAAAGCCTTGGTGCTATGTGTGCAGAGGTAAAGGCCATTGGCCAGGGAATAAAACATGCCCAGGTAAAGCCCCTGAGCCTACCACCACTAATACATCAGACTCTAGTGCCCCTAGCAGTAGTGGTAATACTGGTGGGACTACTGGCAATAGTCAAACTAAAGGTGTTCTTTGGTTCACTTTTGGGACCATAATAGAAACTGGGGTAGATAGTACCAAGACCGTTTCTGTCACAAATGGTGGCATTGCCTTGCCACCTTGGCTGCTTGTCCCTTTAACATGGATAAGTACAGGCAGTCAATCTCAATAAATGGAGTTGAGGCTCAGACCTACAGGGACACAGGTGCCAGTATCACTTTGGTGACTCCACCATGGTCCCCAGTGCTGCCAAACCAGCTCTCTGAGGCTTGCACTGCAGCTACGGCTGCTGCCACTTCACAGACAGGGTTCTGCCCTCCTGGAGTCTGAGCAACTCAGTCCCAGGAAGGCGGAACAAAGCATTTCCTTTGGGAGCAGGGTGTTACACCCTCTCCCTTTGGAAATAGGTGTTACAGGCTGGGGAGGGGTAGCCTCCCCCAGCCTCTGGAAATGCTTTGAAGGGCATAGATGGTGCCCTCCTTGCATAAGACAGTCTACACCGGTTCAGGGACCCCTTGTCCCGGCTCTGGCATGAACCTGGACAAAGGAAAGGGGAGTGACCCTAGGGGTGGTGCCAGAGCTCCTCCAGTGTGTCCCAGAATTCAGCCATCTTGCTTTGCAAGGTGTGGGGACACTCTGGAGGCCTCTGAGTGGCCAGTGCCAGCAGATGACGTCAGATACCCCCTCCTGATAGGTCCATACCTGATAAAGTTAGCCAATACCTCTCTCAGGGCTATTTAGGGTCTCTCCTGTGGGTTCTCTTTAGATTCTACTAGGAAGTTTCCAGCAGGAATCCTTTGCAACTACTACTTCATCCTCTGACCTTGGATCAACCGCAGACTGCTCCAGGAACCGCTGTAACAGCAACAAAGTATTCAGAAGGGCTACTTTTCCTCTGCAACTTCAACTCCAGCCAGCAACTGCACCAGTTTCCACAGTTTCTGAGGACTCCCTGTCTTCACCCTGCACCAGAAGGACCAAAGAAATCTCCCGTGGAGTGACGGAGTCACTCCTCTGCTCAAGCAGGCACCTTCTAAGTCGACGACTGGCTTTCTTGGAACACAGAGGGTGGACCCCATTGACACAGACTGTCCTGAGGTCCTGCTGTCCAAATCTGGAGGAGGTAAGACCTTACCTTTCCCGAGAACGACAGTACCCCTGTACACTACATCTTCTTCACCTCCTGAGGCCTCTGTGCACTATTTGCAAAATTCCTTAGTGCACAGCCTGGCGCAGGTCCCCAGCACATTATCCTACGAGTTGTTCTCCAGCGGCGTGGGACCTTCCTTTGTAGTGCTGCACCAACTGCATTTTGCACCTCCTTTGTCCCCGTGTCCTGGGATTCCCGTGGGTCCTACCTGGTGTTCTGTGGGCTCTCTAAAGTGATGAAAGCCCCCTCTTCCTTTTTACACATAGTTGAGGCCCCCAGGTCCCTCCTGGGTCCAGATAGCGCCAACTTGACGCAAAACATGACTTTGCCGGAACCAAGGCTTGTTGGAGGAATCCAGCAGCAAAACTCACCTGCATCCCACTTCTCTCCGTGGGACATCCAGTGTATCATGCAGGAACCGTCTGACATCTTCCTTGGGTGCATTTCTGCAGTCTTCGTCCAACCGGGGACTCTTCTTTTGCATCCTCTTCTGGGGTGTCAGGGGCTCCTGTCCTTCCTGGAACTTCTTTCGACTTCTGGACTTGGTCTCCTTCCTTTGCAGGTCTTCAGGGCCAGGAATCCACCATTTGTTGTTTGCAGTCTTGCTTGGTTCTTGCAAAAAACTCTAATCACGACTTGTAGTGTGTCCTAAGGAAACTTGCAGTAGTTTACTCCTGCTTTTCTGCGCTTTGTGGTGGGGAATTATACTTACCGTTGCTCTATTCTTACTCTCCCAGTGATTCTCTACACACTACACTTGTGTAGGGGGAATTCGTGATTTGCATTCCACTTTCTTAGTATATTGTTTGTGTTGCCCTTTGACCTATTTTCTCCCATTGCATTCTTTAGCATTTCCTATCGTTTGCACTATCCTATGTCTAATTACTTACCTTACTTTGCTGTCTAGTGTATATATTGTGTATAATACTTAGCTTCAGAAGGAGTATTGCTTCTGAGATATTTTTGGCCTTGTGTCACCCAAATAAACTATCTTTATTTTTGGTAACACTGAGTATTGTCTTTATTTGTGTATAAGTACTGTGTAACTATAAGTGGTATTGCAGGAGCTTTGCATGTCTCCTAGTTCAGCCTAAGCTGCACTGCTATAGCTACCTCTATCAGCCTAAGCTGCTTGAACACTACTACATTTCACTAATAAGGGATAACTGGACCTGGTGTAAGGTGTAAGTACCCAAGGTACCCACTACAAACCAGGCCAGCCTCCTACAAGGACAAATTACAAAACAGTTCAATACTTTAAAGGCCATGAGATCCAGATTGATCATAGGATAATGTGGGACACCAAGTATGTGGTTGGATGTTGTCAATGTAGAATGAGATATGTTGGGAGTACTGACTCTAGTCCTAAGAAATGGATTGTGAACATGCCTCAGTAGTACAGAATAGGTATATGAGCTATGCTGTTGCCAAATATTATCTATCATATCCACAAAGTGACTGGAGAACAATAAAATATTATGGCATTGCCTGTATATTAAAACAGAAAAGAGGGAGATATAGAGAACTGAAACTATGTAGATAAGAATCCTGCTGCATTATAAGATTGCGCACAAAAAACCCATATGGACTGAATGATGATGAGTAGATATACATGCATTTCTGATTAGGAAATGACTGAGTCTTACAAACTGTTGAACAACCCTCGCATATGTTGCAGAAACATTGCCCATAAGAGTGAGCAACACAGGATGATAGTAGAAAATAGAAAGTTGGACCCTTACTCATAAATATAGGGATAATGAGACTCTGCAGTGAGGTCTGGTAAACAGAGATGAAAGTGGGACACATAGATTGGAGTACTGAGACTACATTGTGCACATGCATTTGAGATTTGAAATTGTATGAGTCTTACAATCTGTTAGACAACCATCGCATATTGGAATTCCGTGGTGAGGTCTGGTAAACTGATCTGAAAGTTGGATACATGGATTAGAGCACTGAGACTACATTGTGTACATGCATTTGTGATTAAGAATTGTATGAGTCTTATAAACTGTTGGACAACCTTCTCATATATTGTGTGAACATTGCAGATAAAAGTGAGCAACACAGTGATGACAGTAAGATTGAAGGGTGAAGCCTTTTTCACAAATATTTCAATAATGGGTTTCGATAATATTACCAGTTCAGTGAGTATAAAATTTAGGGGGTATATTGTGTCTGTATATACTGATTGTAGGAAAGTACCCTCTTTTTGTCATTGTTACCCCCAATGTTTGCGTGCTATCAGTGTGTTTTGCCTGTTTCACTGGGATCCTGCTAACAAGGACCCTAGTGATTGTGTTCTCTCCCACTAAATTTGATTGCTTAGCACTTTGCACACCCCACAATTGGTATACTGATGCCCCAATGTAAGTCCCTGGTATATGGTACTTAAGTACCCTGGGCATTGGGGCACCAGGGGTTCCTATGGGCTCGAGCATGTACTGTACCACCAATGAGAGCCCATGCAAAATGAATCTGCAGGCCTGCCATTGCAGTCTACGTGAAAAGGTACATGCACCCTTTCACTACAGGTTACTGCACCAGGTCACTGTAAGGAACCCCTATGGTAGGCCCTCCTATCCCAGAAGGCAGGGTGCAGGTACCTATGTGTGAGAGTACCCTGCATGAGCAGAGGTGCACCTTCGAACTCCAATTCTATTACACTGGACTTCGTAAGTGCGGAAAGCCATTTTACATTTGTACTGGACACTACCTGTGTCCAGCTATATAATGGTAACTCCAAACCTGGGCATGTTTGGTATTAAACATGTTGGAATCATACCCCAATACTGTTTTCAGTATTAGTTGTATGGTTCCATGCACTCTGGGGGTTCCTTAGAGGACCCCCCCGGTATTGCTCCTACCAGTCTTCTAGGGTTTTGCAAGCAGCCTGTGCTGCTGCCACCCTCCAGATAGGATTCTGCCCTCCTGCTGCTTGACCAGCTGAAGCAGGGGAAGGCAGAACAAAGGAGTTCCTGTGGGAGAGGTAGGCAACACCCTCGCCCCATGGAAATAGGTGTGACATGGCTTGAAAGGGGTAGCCTCCCCAAGCCACTGGGATGCTTTGAAGGGCACATTTGGTGCCCTCCTGGCCTAAACCGGTTTGCACCATTCCAGCCCCCCCCGGTATCAGCTCTGGTGCAAAACTAGACAATAGAAAGGGGAGTGACCACTCTCTGTCCATCACCACCCCAGGGGGGTTACCCAGAGCTCCCCCAAGTTGGCATTTGTTTCTGCCATCTTGAATCCAAGGTGAGCAGAGTCCCCTTGGAGCATCTGAGTGGCCAGGTCAGGTAGGTGACGTCACAGCCCCTCCTGATAGGTGGTCACCCCGCTAGGTGACCAATCCCCCTTCCTGGGCTATTTAGGGTCCACCTCTTGGGTGGGCCCTCAGATTTGATATGCTTGATTCCAGAAGGACTCCTCTGAATCTTTTACTTAATCTTCTAGCCATTGGGACAATCTGCAATGTCAGCGATGGCTCCACTCTGCAATAATATTTCTCTAGCTCCTTCCAGCAACTGTAACATTTCCCCTATTGTGCATCCTCTGAGGGTGACAACTCTTCAGCCTGCACAAGAAGTAAGGAGGAATCGCCCTTGGACTGAAGGACTCACACCCCTGCATCTGCAAGCACCAACTGCAAAGACGACCGGCTGTGTGGTTCTTCTTTCCTCTGGAGCTGTGTGGATCCTGCATCACAAGTGGTAGCCTGGAATAGTCCCCTTGGTTCTGTCTACCAGCTATCCAACTTGGGAGACAGAAATCCCTTGCCTCTCCTTGCAGGACACCACCCCTGTTCTCCATGACTCTTGGAGCTACCAAGGCTTGTTTCTGCCTCTTTCAAGGGATCTTCAGGCTCCGTGTAGCTCCGGCCCCCAGCACTTCTTCCTGAAATGTACAGTCCCTTGCCTGCTGCTCCAGCGATGTGGGACACTTCTTCAGGCGTGCTGAGTGGGCCTCACTGTGACTCTGTGCCTGCTGCCCGTGAGTTGCCTGTGGGGGGTGCCTCCTCTTCTTGTGACTCTCCTAACTGCTGAGGGTCACCCCAGATTCCTGTCCTTGGGTCGAGCCCCCTGGACCTTGCTGGTCCTCTTCAGCATTGCAAAACCTTCTTCTCCAACTCTTGCATTTGCTAAGGGTTGTTGTTGGTTTTCCGGCTCCACTGACTGACTGCATCATGACCGCCCACGTGGGACATCACTTCTGGGATTCCTCTTCAGCTCCTGTGCTGCACTGATGACTTTCTTTGTCCACTGTCAACCTGGTCCTGCATCCACAGAAGGGTGGGTAGTGGCTCCTGCCACAGCAGACACTCCATCACAAACTGGACTTGGTCCCCTTTCTTTGCAGGTCCTCTTCTGTCAGGATTCACCTTTGGGATCTTCCAGTCTTGTCTGGGTCTTGGACAATCCTTTTCCAAAGTTCCCCTGTTGGTTTTGGGGAAAAGGAGCTATTTACCTCTGCTCGCCTGGTCGTCAAGGGTCACTCTGGTACTTACCTCTTAGGGTTCCTAGTTCCTCCAGCTCCCTTCTACTGATTCCACTTCCATAGGTGGGGAACTGCCTTTCATATTCCACGTTTTTAGTATATGGTTTGGCCCTTCCCTAGTGCTCTCACTGTTTGCTATTGCTTTTACCAATTCCCCAAAGCTGTCTAATGTGTATATAATAGTGTGTTTACGTATCTGCAGTTGGGGTGTTGCCTATACAGTATTTTAATATTTGTGTAGGAAAGTACCATCTTGCCTGGCATGTTACCCCCATATTTCACTGTATATATGTTGTTTTAGTCTATGTGTCACTGGGACCCTGCCAGGCAGGGCCCCAGTGCTCATAAGTATGTGCCCTGTATGTGTTCCCTGTGTGATGCCTAACTGTCTCACTGAGGCTCTGCTAACCAGAACCTCAGTGGTTATGCTCTCTCTGCTTTCCAATTTTGTCACTAACAGGCTTGTGACTAAATTTACCAATTCACATTGGTATACTGGTACACCCATATAATTCCTTAGTATATGGTACTGAGGTACCCAGGGTATTGGGGTTCCAGGAGATCCCTATGGGCTGCAGCATTTCTTTTGCCACCCATAGGGAGCTCTGACAATTCTTACACAGGCCTGCCAGTGCAGCCTGAGTGAAATAGCGTTCACGTTATTTCACAGCCATTTACCACTGCATTTAAGTAACTTATAAGTCACCTATATGTCTAACCTTCACCTGGTGAAGGTTGTGTGCAAAGTTACTTAGTGTGTGGGCACCCTGGCACTAGCCAAGGTGCCCCCACATCGTTCTGGGCAAATTCCCTGGACTTTGTGAGTGTGGGGACACCATTACACGCGTGCACTGTACATAGGTCACTACCTATGTACAGCGTCACAATGGTAACTCCGAACATGGCCATGTAACATGTCTAAGATCATGGAATTGTCACCCCAATGCCATTTTGGCAATGGGGGGGGACAATTCCATGATCCCCTGGGTCTCTAGCACAGAACCAGGGTACTGCCAAACTGCCTTTCCGGGGTCTCCACTGCAGCTGCTGCTTCTGCCAACCCCTCAGACAGGTTTCTGCCCTCCTGGGGTCCAGGCAGCCCTGGTCCAGGAAGGCAGAACAAAGGACTTCCTCTGAGAAATAGTTGTGAGGGCTGGGGAGGAGTAGCCTCCCCAGCCTCTGGAAATGCTTTGATGGGCACAGATGGTGCCCATCTCTACATAAGCCAGTCTACACCGGTTCAGGGATCCCCCAGCCGTGCTCTGGCGCGAAACTGGACAAAGGAAAGGGGAGTGACCACTCCACTGACCTGCATCTCCCAGGGGAGGTGCCCAGAGCTCCTCCAGTGTGTCCCAGACCTCTGCCATCTTGGAAACAGAGGTGTCTGTGGCACACTGGACTGCTCTGAGTGGCCAGTGCCAGCAGGTGACGTCAGAGGCTCCTTCTGTAAGGCTCTTACCTCTCTTGGTAGCCAATCCTCCTTCCTAGGTAGTCAAACCTCCTTTTCTGGCTATTTAGGATCTCTGCTTTGGGGATCTCACCAGATAACTAATGCAAGAGCTCAGCAAAGTTCCTCTGCATCTCCCTCTTCACCTTCCTCCAAAGGGTCGACTGCTGACTGCTCAGGACGCCTGCAAAACCGCAACAAAGTAGCAAGACGACTACCAGCAACCTTGTATCGATTCATCCTGCCGGCTTTCTCGACTGTTTGCAGGTGGTGCATGCTCTGGGGGTAGCCTGCCTACTCTCTGCACCAGGAGCTCTAAAGAAATCTCCTGTGGGTCGAGGGAATCTTCCCCCTGCAACCGCAGGCAACAAAAGACTGCACCACTGGTCCTCTGGGTCCCCTCTCAGCACGACGAGCGTGGTCCCTGGAACTCAGCGACTCTGTCCAAGTGACTCCCACAATTCAGTGACTCTTCAGTCCAAGTTTGGTGGAGGTAAGTCCTTGCCTCCCCATGCTCGACTGCATTGCTGGGTACCGCGTGATTTGCAGCTGCTCCGGCTCCTGTGCACTCTTCCAGGATTTCCTTCATGCACAACCAAGCCTGGGACCCAGACACTCTAACCTGCAGTGCACAACCTTCTGAGTTGTCCTCCAGCGTCGTGGGACTCCCTTTTGTGACTTCGCGTGGACTCCAGTTCACTCTTCTTCCAATTGCCTGTTCAGGTACTTCTGCGGGTGCTGCCTGCTTCTGTGAGGGCTCCCTGAGTTGCTGGGCGCCCCCTCTGTCTCCTCATCCAAGTGGCGACATCCTGGTCCCTCCTGGGCCACAGCAGCATCCAAAAACCCTAACTGCAACCCTTGCAGCTAGCAAGGCTTGTTTGCAGTCTTTCTGCATGGGAACACCTCTGCAAGCTTCATCGCAACGTGGGACATCTATCCTCCAAAGGGGAAGTTCCTAGTCCTCTTCTTTCTTGCAGAACTTCAAGCTTCTTCCAACAGGTGGCAGCTTCCTTGCACCCTCAGCTGGCATTTCCTGGGCTCCTGACCACTCTCGACACTGTCGCGACTATTGGACTTAGTCCTCTTGTCTTACAGGTACTCAGGTCCGGAAATCCACTGTTGTTTCATTGCTGGTGTTTGTTCTTCTTGCACAATCCCCCTATCACGACTACTGTGTTCTCTAGGGGTAGTAGGTGCACTGTACACCTACCTTTCAGGGTCTTGGGGTGGGGTATTTTTCTAACCCTCACTGTTTTCTTACAGTCCCAGCGACCCTCTACAAGCTCACATAGGTTTGGGGTCCATTTGTGGTTCGCATTCCACTTTTGGAGTATATGGTTTGTGTTGCCCCTATACCTATGTGCTCCTATTGCAATCTACTGTAACTTTCATTGCTTGCATTACTTCCTTTTGCTATTACCTGCATAATTTTGGTTTGTGTACATATATCTTGTGTATATATCTTATCCTCATACTGAGGGTACTCACTGAGATACTTTTGGCATATTGTCATAAAAATAAAGTACCATTATTTTTAGTACTTCTGTGTATTGTGTTTTCTTATGATATTGTGCATATGACGCCAGTGGTATAATAGGAGCTTTACATGTCTCCTAGTTCAGCCTAAGCTGCTTTGCCATAGCTACCTTCTATCAGCCTAAACTGATAGAAACACCTCTTCTACACTAATAAGGGATAACTGGACCTGGCACAAGGTGTAAGTACCTCTGGTACCCACTACAAGCCAGGCCAGCCTCCTACATTGTGCTACTATAATAAAGTACCTTTATTTTTGTAACACTGGGTGGTTCTTTCATGTGTATAAGTGCTGTGTGACTATAGTGGTATTGCATAAACTTTGCATGTCTCATGGATAATCCTTGGCTGCTCATCCTCAGCTACCTCTACGGATTGCCTACACTTCACTAATAACACAATCGGTACTCACCACACACTAGGCCAGCTTTGTATATTGGCAGTGCAGCGGTGGGATAAGACACTTTCAATTGCCTTACCACTCTATCACTAGTCATTTTCCACAGGAAAGACTAGTACTAACTGTTAGGTACACACTACACATAATTGTCCTAATCTCCTAGGTTTGGGTAAGCTAGGGCTCTAGTATAGCCGTTGCTTCAAACTTTCCTAGGGAGCCTAGTTGCTAGAGTATTTAGGTACACCACTCTAGCAAGAATGTCTTCAGTAGAGCACAACTCTAAGGCCCCAGACTCTCACTATGAAGGTCTTACTTTATAAGAACTGAGAGAGATGTGCGACTCTAGAAACCAGGAGATAGGGAGAAATCCCAATAAGATTCTGCTTCTAGGGTTACTCCTCCTGGCTGACCAGTACAATGCAGGCAGCCAGGAGGAGGAGGAAGTATAAACTGACCCTCCAGTCCTGGACAGGGTAGATTTAAGCTACACTAGGAGGGCATGGAAGAACCTGGGGACCACCACAGCCCTGTTGGGAGCACTGTAGGTAGTGGGGGGGTCATTCTATTAGTCCCACCTCTACTCCTAGAGGGTTGGTCCAGAGAGTCTCCATGAGAAGGGATGGGCCCTCCTCTGTCAAAACTCATGTCTCCTCAGTACCTGCTGAGAGGACCCACTGCTCCACCTCAGGGGAAGATTCTTTAGATAGGGACCTTAGGAAACTGAGGTTTGGATGAGGCGAACCTGAGGCTGCAGCAGCAACAGCTAGCCCTAAATAGGTATGCCTTGGCAGTAGAAGGAGAGAGACAGGATTTGGGGTTAGCACCCCATGGCGGCAGCAATCTTAGCTTTAGGGGCACCAGAATCGGGAAGGACTTTAGGAACCTGAACAAGATAGTCCCACCTTACAAGGTGGGAGATTATATTTACAAAAGATTCACGGCTTTGGAAAGGGCCTGTAAAGTTCAAAAGGTCCCCCAAAGGCAGAGGGCAGCAATCTTGTGGCTCTCCATCTCTGACAAAGGCAGAGACAAATTCCTCACTATCAAAGAGGAAGAAGCAGACAATTATACAGCACTCAAAAATGCACTGTTCTATGGTATTAGTTTGACCACTGAACAATACAGGATTAAGTTCAGGGAAAACAAAAAAAGAGTCCTCCCAAGATTGGTTAGATTTTGTGGCTGCTCAGTTAACGCTCTGGAAGGCTGGTTGCATGGGAGCAAAGTGAGTGACTACCAGGGCTTATACAATTTTATTCTAAGACAGCATATTGTAACTGTATACCTGATCAGTTGCATCAATACCTGGTGTATTCTGATCTGACCTCTCCCCAAGAATTGGGAAAGAAGGCAGACAAGTGGGTCCACACTAGGGTGAGTAGAAAAACTCACACAGGGGGTGACCACAAAAAGAAGGAAGCAGGTAAGCATCAGGATAAGAGTGGGGACAAATATAAAACTAAAGTCTTCATCAGGGCCTCAAAACTACTCTGGGGGTGAGAATAAATCCTCTTCCTTCAACTTTAAGAAACTTTGGTACTACATCTGTAAGAACAAAGACCACAGGGCAAGGGACAGCTCCTGTCCTAAGAAAGGCGCCAAGCCCCACACCACTACTAATACCACTTCTTCTCCTAGTGCCCCTAGCAATAGCAATAGTAGTGGTAACAATAATAACAGTAGTCAGTCCAAAAGAGTAGCTAGGCTCACCTTGGGGATTGTAGTGGGAACTGGGCTAGTAGAGAGACCGCTGAGGCTGTGTTGGTCTCTGATCGGGCATTGACTTTGCCACTCTAGTTTCCTGTCCCGTTAATATGGGTAAGTAAAGGCAGCATCCCTTAATAAATTGTGTTGTGGCTGAGGCCCACAGGGACACAGGTGCCAGTGTCACTATGGTGACTGAAAAACTGGTGCCTCCTGAGCAACATCTACTTGGTCACATGTTCCAAGTGACTGATGCTCACAATATCAATTTGTACAACCCCACGATATTTACTGACTTTAGCTGGAGGAGGAGGGATTACTGGTCCTAAAAAGGTTGTAGTGCCCTATGATCTACCCATAGAATGTCTGCTAGGTAATGACTTGGAGACTTCAGCTTGGGCTGAAGTAGTTTAGTTTAGTTTAAAGGATTTATAAAGCGCGTAGTTACCCTAGGGCATCCCAGCGCTGACTTAACAGGACTACTACAAGGAACAGAGAAAAAGTCCAGAGAAGTTAGCTACAAAAAAGAATAGTTTTTAGCTTCTTCCTGAAGAGCCGCTCTGAGGGTTCATGACGGAGCTCAGAGGGGAGAACATTCCAAAGGCGGGCAGCCTTGGTGGAAAAGGAGTTGCCTCCCCAGGCTCTCTTGAACCGAGGAATATTAACATGGCGGAAGGAAGATGATCTCAAACTTCTGGTGGGGGCGTAGATCAGGATCCGTTTTCTAAAGAACATTGGACCCTCATCATGTAAAGCCCTGTGAACAATGCACAGGGCTTTAAAATGAATGCGCTGCTTGATAGGAAGCCAGTGAAGTATCAAAAAAGCCGGCTTTGCAGACAGATATCTAGGCAGATTAGTTAGAAGCCGGGCTGCTGCATTCTGCACTATCTGCAACTTCTTTATCATATAGGCCGGGGAACTAAGAAACAGAGAGTTCCCATAGTCGAGGCGGGAAAGAATCAGGGTTTGACTGAGGATTCTTCTGGCTGTGGAAGGTAAGAGATTAAAGATCTTCCTAAGAACTCTTAGGAGACCAAAACATGTGGAAGGGAGTTTGTTAGCTTGAAAAACCATAGTCAAGCAAGGGTCCAACCAGAATCCAAAGCTTTTTACATGGGCTTTGGGAGAAGGAAGATTGTTAAAAGCTTCTGAAAATGATGAGAGGGGAGGGGCCGGGGAGCCATTACCTAAGACAATAACTTCAGATTTTCCATCATTAAATTTAAGTTTGGATTGAAGCATCCAATCTCCAATATCCTTCATACAGCAAGAAAGATTAGCCCCGGATGAGTCCCCAAAGCTAGAGAGGGATACCACAAGCTGGGTATCGTCAGCATAGGTAACCAGGGAAAGATTGTGAGGAGCAATCACTTTAGCCAGTGGGGATAAATAAACATTAAAAAGGGTCGGACTCCGGGAGGAGCCCTGAGGGACTCCACAGATCAACGGAAGGATTTCAGAAAAAAAAGCACGGTCCAAGACTCAAAAAGATCTTCCTTTAAGAAAGGAGGAGAGCCAGGACAGGGCTGAACGTCTTATCCCCATTTCAGAGAGCATGCAGCAAAGAAGATTGTGTTCCACTGTATCAAAGGCTGCGCTAAGATGAAGTAGAATGAGGGCCACGTAGGCCCCTTGATCCAGAAGTTGACGGGCCGACTCGGTCACCGTAAGGAGAGCCGACTCAGTACTATGTTGAGCTCTAAAGCCCATTTGGGTAGGATGAAGGAGCTCATGGTTCTCAAGATAGCAGGTTAATTGATAGTTAACATGTTTCTCCAAGATTTTAGCAGAGATGGGGAGAAGAGCAATATGTCTATAATTCTCCAGTAAAGAAGGATCCAACTTAGGCTTTTTTAGGAGAGGCTTAATAATGACATGTTTAAAAGATGAAGGGAGGGAACCTGAAGATAGAGAGTGGTTCAATATTTTAGTGAGGGGAGGGACAATGATGTCTGAGACCCGCGAAAGAATGGAAGCCCATGCAACAATGCTGGGCATCCCTTGGCATGTCTTTGCCCTTACTAGTCACAGGCCAAGAACCCACATGTCTGAAGACACCAAGGAGTTTTGTGCCTCCTGTGTCACTGGCCAAACCAGTGGCAAGACAGGTGGTACTCCAAAGGTCCCTTTAATTCCACTACCAGTGGTTGGGGTGGATCAAGACTGTGACTGGGCCAAACGTGTCTGTCAAGTAAAAAGATACAAACCGACTCTGTTGGTGTGTCTCACTTTCCCTTCTTGTGTGAGGAGATGTTCGGAGCAAGGGAATATACACAGCCGTGATGTGCGCTGAGCGAGTCCCGGTCCGGAAGTGAGTTATAGTTGCTTGAGCTAACCATGAATATAACTGCCGAATTCCTATGGTTTTGTGTGAGTAAAATATAAACCTAACAAGAGCGCACCTCTAACCTTTGTTTTTTAAGTGAATTTATATATTTTTCATTCTATTTCCTAAATTAAAAGTAAAAAATAAACAATAATAATAGAAATATTTAAATTAAACAATATTAGGAAAAGTCTAACAACGATAGATATACTATTCCCACTCCACCCTGTGTAACAGGTAAAGCGTTGGACTTCAGAGGGATAAGATTTACTATTCCCACTCTAATCTGTGCCAAGGTAGGGAAAGCATTAGACCTCAAAGAGGTTACAATTACTATTCCTACTAAAGTCTGAGCAACACTAGGGAAAATGTTGGACTTCAGAGAGGCACGATATACTATTCCCACTGCAATGTGTGCAACAGCAGGGAAAGAGTTGGACTAAGGAGAGGTAAAATTATTATTCCCAGCCGGTCCATGCAACAGAAGGGAAAGCCTTGGACTTTGGAGGGGCAAAAAGTACTATTCCCACTCCAGCCTGTGCAACAGTATGGAAAATGTTGGATTTCAGAGAGGTAAAATTTGCTATTCCCATTCCAGTCTGTTAACCAGAATTGATAGAGTTGGACTACGGAGAGGTTAAGTTTAAATCAAATCAAATCAAATCATTAGCATTTATAAAGCGCGCTACTCACCCGTGCGGGTCTCAAGGCGCTAGGGACAAAGGGGGTGGTTATCGCTGCTCGAACAGCCAGGTCTTTAGGAGTCTCCGGAAAGCGGAGTGGTCCTGGGTGGTCCTGAGGCTGGTGGGGAGGGAGTTCCAGGTCTTGGCCGCCAGGAAGGAGAAAGATCTCCCACCCGCCGTAGAGCGTCGGATGCGAGGGACGGCGGCGAGTGCGAGGCCAGAGGAGCGGAGGGGGCGGGTGGGGACGTAGAAGTTGAGCCGTCTGTTGAGGTATTCCGGTCCCTTGTCGTGGAGGGCTTTGTGTGCGTGGGTGAGAAGTCGGAAGGTGATCCTTTTGCTGACTGGGAGCCAATGCAGGTGTCTCAGGTGTGCGGAGATGTGGCTGTTGCGGGGTACGTCGAGGATGAGGCGGGCTGAGGCGTTTTGAATGCGTTGCAGGCGATTTTGGAGTTTGGCGGTGGTCCCAGCGTAGAGGGTGTTGCCGTAGTCCAGGCGGCTCGTGACGAGGGCGTGGGTCACGGTTTTTCTGGTGTCGGCGGGGATCCAGCGGAAGATCTTGCGGAGCATGCGGAGGGTGAGGAAGCAGGCGGAGGACACGGCGTTGACTTGCTTGGTCATGGTGAGAGGGGGTCCAAGATGAAGCCGAGGTTGCGGGCGTGGTCTGCGGGGGTCGGTGCGGTGCCGAGGGCCGTGGGCCACCAGGAGTCGTCCCAGGCGGACGGGGTGTTGCCGAGGATGAGGACTTCAGTTTTTTCAGAGTTCAGCTTTAGGCGGCTGAGCCTCATCCAATCTGCGACGTCCTTCATACCCTCTTGTAGGTTGGTCTTGGCGCTGGCGGGGTCCTTGGTGAGGGAGAGTATAAGTTGGGTGTCGTCGGCGTAGGAGGTGATGATGATGTCGTGCTTGCGTACGATGTTAGCGAGGGGGCTCATGTAGACATTGAAGAGTGTCGGGCTGAGTGATGAGCCTTGAGGTACGCCGCAGATGATCTCAGTGGGTTCTGAGCGAAACGGAGGGAGGTAGACTCTTTGGGAGCGGTTTACGAGGAAGGAGGCGATCCAGTCCAGGGCCTGGTCTTGGATCCCGGTGGAGCGGAGGCGGGTGATTAGGGTACGGTGACAGACGGTGTCAAAGGCAGCCGAGAGGTCAAGAAGAATGAGGGCGACTGTTTCACCGTTGTCCATCAGGGTTCTGATGTCGTCTGTGACTGAGATGAGGGCGGTTTCAGTGCTGTGGTTGGTTCGGAATCCGGTCTGTGAGGGGTCGAGCAGGTTGTTGTCTTCCAGGAAGGTGGTCAGCTGTTTGTTGACGGTCTTCTCTAATACTTTGGCTGGGAAAGGCAGAAGGGAGATGGGGCGGAAGTTTTTCAGGTCGCCACAGTCAGGATAGCCACAGGGGAGGTCACCTCCAAACCTGTAGCCATAGTGCCCCTAGAGAGGGAGGGTATCCTTGACTGGATTAGGGTGGTAGTCAGTGCTGACCTTCCCCTAGATTGTATCCTGGGCAATGACCTCCCAGAGGTGAGTCTGATCACAGATGGGGTGGTCGCCCAGGGCGCCCCCCCAACCCAAAGTCCTGGGGAGTCAGTCCCTACAGTTAGGAGACAGGGGTCCCCAAGAAAAGGAAAGAAGAAAAGGAAGGGTAGGCCACTCTTAAAGAGAGTTCCAGGGAGCCAAAGGCCTTCTGCCCCAGTAGAGGGGGAGCCCAGAGTTGGCACTGGTGAGGCCTCACCTGACCCCAAGGAAGTCCTGAGTAGTCAGGCAGCTGTCCAGATGCAAGGTGTTGCCCCTGCACTGACAGAAGGGAGAGTGGAAGGAGGGTGTCTGCCACAGGAGGTGGTAGCCCCCCACTCTAGACAGCAAGAGGGGTGCCAGGACCCCAAAGATGCCCCCAAAGCAGCTCAACCACCTGTCAGTGGAGAGCTTAGGGTGTGGTTCTGGGTACTGACAGCTGTCAGTAGCCTCTGCTGGGTGCTAGCCTTCCTGGCAGCACTGTACTTGGCCTGGGAGGCAGACCCCAGAGCCAATAGCAAAGTAGGCCCCCTGACCCTATTGGTCATGGTGGGGTTGCTCAAGTGTTGGGTGACCTCTTTGGGTAAGCTAGGTGTTGCCCTAGCAAAGTTTGGAGTAGGGGAGGTGGGCACCTCACTACCCAAGTTGGCAGAGAGAGAGGAGGAAGACCCCCCTAGAGGGAAGTTTCAGTTTGAGTTGGGTCCTTTTACTGTTGGGATGGCTTCACTACCCAGAGGGAGTGACCCTGACAGGGGGATGTAAGGCAGAGTAGGCCCTGCAAAGGGACAGCCAGTTTTCTTCACTGTCTTTCTCGCCTAACAAGCCAGGAAGACTCTCCCAGGGTTGGGCTGAGTCTCCTGGGCGTGTGGGCTGGGGGGGGGTTGTGTGAGAAACTGGGGCTGATTGCAGAGGCCCCATAACTTTTTGCCCCCATTTTCCACTTTATGCTGGTGTTTTCCTGACTCTGATGGTGCCCTGGGTACTGCTAACCAGTCCCAGGGCCTGTGCTCTGTGTAAAATGGATATGCAAATTAGGCTAATTATAATTGGCTAAGTAAACCTACCTATAAGTCCCTAGTATATGGTAGGGCATGTAGGTTTAGGGACCACAGCATAGGTGGTGCACACCTAGGTGCATTGCTGAGGTGCCCAGTGTCATTTTAAAAGCAAGCCTGCCTTGCTGGCTGCTTTTAAATTAAAGTTATATGCAAATTCGACTTTGGAATTAAAGGTACTTCCAAAGTCTTAAACTACCTTATTTTTACATATAAGTCACCCCTAAGGTGTGCCCTATGTGCCCCTAGGGCTGGGTGCCATGTAACTATAAGCAGAGACTTTATAAAAATAGATTTATAAGCCCTGGTGAGGTAAAGACAGCCAAATTCGTTTTTCCCTCATTGAAGTAAATGGCCTTCATAGGCTAGAATGGGCAGACTTTATTTAAAATTTTAAAGTCTCCTTAAGTGTTACATACCAAGAATTTGGTATCAAATTGATTGTTATAATAAATCCCACAACTTCCAGTTGTTGGATTTAATATAACTAGTGCAGGTAAAAAGTTTAGACTTTACCTAAAAAGTTGCCAATTTCAGCTCTGCATTGTTTTTGCTGCTGTGCTCTGATTGGCCAGCCTGCAGCAGCTTCTGCCAGGCTACTTTAATGAGGTGTGAAGTGGCCTGACTTCACACAAAGGAATGTGCTTGGGGGAGAGAATCTCCCCTCAGCAGATGGTGAGGCAGGAAGGGGGAGGGCTGCCAAACTGGTCTTCAAAGGCAGAGAAGGACATCTGGAGCACCCAGCAACACCCCCACATCATTCCCAATCCAGTTTTTGCAACAGTAGGGAAAGCACTTCACTTTAAACACAAAGGCCCTCACTATGAAATTGGCTGTAAATCCCACTTATCGCCATGCTGACTGCCGCCAACATATCGCCACTGCGGCGGATATCGGTTCACCTTATTATGACACACACACACCAGTCCATCACTATTCAGCCACAGACACAAGTCTGCCACACCAAATGTCAGTGATAAACTGGCCACACCGTTATGCCAACAGAACTATGCCCACCACATTATGACCCACGAATCACCACGGCGGACATTCAACTGTGGTAAACCATTGGCGGTACATACCGCTGCGCTCAAAATACACACACACAAACAAAAGAGCACCACATTGGACAATTCAAACTACACACACCTGACACACATAAACACACCATAAAACACACACCCACATTACCCACAACCCTTTATGACTACAAATAATTGCCACCAGAGAGAGACAGCAAGACCACTGACACAACCACAGCCACATACCACCATCACCCATACACCACCCACACACCTCACAACCCACACCCCAACACATAACCCTACACACCCTAACCCACACTACGCACACAACACCCATGGCACCACAAAGACATCCCAGATTCTCTGAGGAGGAGCTGTGGATCATGGTGGAGGAAATAATCCGGGTAGAGCCACAGCTATTTGGAGCACCGGTGCAGCAGATATCTATTGCTAGGAAGATGGAGCTATGAAGGAGAATCGTGGACAGGGTCAATGCCATGGGACAGCACCCCAGAGCAAAGGACGACATCAGGAAGAGGTGGAATGACCTTAGGGGAAAGGTACGTTCCATTGCAGCAAGACACCAACTAGCTGTCCAGAGGACTGGTGGTGGACCCCCACCTCCTCCCCCACAACTAACAACATGGGAGGAGCAAGTCTTGGCAATCATGTGTCCTGAGGGCCTGGCAGGAGTAGCAGGAGGACTGGACTCTGGTAAGTCAACTCTTTACTACTATCACCCCCCTACCTGCATGCCATCACATACCTCCACCCTCACTCCCATCACTCCACCACTACCCACACACCCCACCATCAGATCTCACCCATCCCAATGCCAAGCCATGCATGCACCACCAATGCATGGACATCACTCACAGACCTGCATGGACACCTATCACTAAAGCATGCACACTGGAGAGAATCAGCTAAACCACCACATACCAACTCACACAAGTTAAAGATGCCAGGGCAAATATAACCTAAGAGGGCAACCCAACCATGCACAAAATGTCACACACAGAAACAATAACACTGCATTTACATCCCCAGAGGTATCCCAGCCAATGTCACTGGAGAGGAGGTGCCAGCACTAGCCAGTCCCCGCGCAGAGGAGGCCCACAGTGATGACTGCGACTCAGCTCACCTGGATCTGGATGACCAACCTGGCCCATCAGGGACCTTCGGACAGTCGGTTACCCAGGCACAGTCACACACCACCACTGAGCCTCCACCATCTAGAAACACCACCACAGCACCCACCCAGCGTACCAACACCTCTGTCTCCAGACTTGTCAATCAGCAGTGTGTCCACCACTACAGCGACCCCAGGGCACCCCCCATACCCAAGACAATCAGGGACCTGGGGTCAGTGGCAGTGGGCACACGGTTCACAGGATAGAGGCGCAGGACAACAGAGAAGCCGGGAGGACTGCTATGCGCCGGGGGGAGGACAGACTCTCCTGGAGGCACTCACTGAGGTCCTCGGAGCATACCAACATTCCCAGGATACGCTGGGCCAGATCCTGGCCAACGTGCAGGAGAACAGGTGGCTGTAGGAGGGACAGTACCAGGGGATCAGGGAGGACTTACAGGCCCTTAACACCACCCTGGCCTCCATTGCAGGGGTTCTGGCAGACATGGCCAACATTATGAAGGAGGCAGCCTCACAACAGCGGGCCCCTGCCACTAGCCAGACAATTGAACAACCTTCTACCTCCACTGCCGCTAGTGGACAGGAGGCCCGCCACTGGCCCATCAGGCCACCAGCACCCCTCCGCCTGCAGAAGGTGAACCACCCCGCAAGCTTTCCCTGCGATCCAGGCAGAAGCCAGAGACTATTGCCAAGACCCCCACCAGGAAATAAGACTCTCCTGATTGTCACCCTTGTGTCCCACTCCGTCACCCTGTCCACCTTGAACTGCCATTGCTCCCCTTCCTATGTCCCCTTGGACAATGCACCTGTGCTACAAATAGACTGGAATTATACTGTGGACTTTCCTCCATCATCACCCCAGCCCATTGCACTTCCCCCTTTTCTTCTTAGCACTGCAATAAACACACTTTGAAAAAATACAAGTATGGAGTATGTTAAATGATTTAAGTATGTATTCGTTTAACAAGGTTCAAACATTACAATTCAACTGTACAGTAATGTGCACATAGCATAGACCTGTATTTGACTGCAGTGAACACACCAGGAGCGGTAATTGGGCACCAACATCTGCAAAAAGAGTTACCAAATGGTACAGTGAGTGGGCCTAGAAGTGCGAAATAACAGCCTGCCAGTGACAATCACAAACAATAAAATGACAATGAAATGTGAAGTAACACTGTCTTACTTGTGTGTCATTGGAAATATTGGCGAATCACTGCAGTTCTGTTGTCCTCATCCTCTGCCTCCTCATCTTCACTGTCCACAGGGTCCACTGCTGCCACACAGGCATCTCCAGCCTCCTCCTCCTGCAGAAAAGGCACACAGTGTCTCAAGGCTAGGTTATGCAACATGCAGCATGCGACGATTATCCGGCAGACCTTCTTGGGTGAGTAGCACAGCGAGCCACCTGTTAGATGGAGGCACCGAAACCTGGCCTCCAGCAGGCCAAAGGTCCTTTCAATGATCCTTCTGGTTCGCCCATGTGCCTCATTGTAACATTCCTCTGCCCTTGTCCTGGGATTCCTCTCAGGGGTCAGGAGCCGTGATAGGTTGGGGTAACCAGAGTCACCTGCAAATATCGAGGGACAACATTTAGCCACACACTATCCCATATGGCCCACATCATACCCATACACCAACATCCACTGGTTGGGAACGAGGGCTCATCTATTAGCCATACATGGTGCCTCTGTAGTTGGGCCATCACATTTGGGATGCTGCTATTCCTCAGGATAAAGGCATCATGCACAGACCCTGGATACTTCGTATTGACATGGGAGATGTACTGGTCCTCCAGGCACACTATCTGCACATTCATTGAATGAAAACTTTTTCAATTTCTGTAGACCTGTTCATTTTTTCAGGAGTGGGGGACAAATGCAATATGTGTCCCATCAATCGCCCCAATTATGTTGAGGATATGTCCCATTGCATAGAAGTCAGCCTTCTATTTGGCCAAATCATCCACTTGGGAGAAAACAATGTAGCTGCACATGTGTTTAATCAGGGCAGACAACACTCTGGTCAGCACTATTGAGAACATTGGCTGTGACATTCCTGCTACCAAGCCCACTGCCACTTGGAAAGAACCAGTTGCCATGAAATGGAGCACTGATAGGACTTGCACAAGATGGGGGATCCCAATGGGGTGACGGATAGCAGATGTCAGGTCAGGCTCCAGTTTGGCACACAGCTCCATGATTGTGGCCCTGTCAAGTCTGTAGGTGAGGATAATGTACCTGTCCTCCATTGTTGCCATGTCTACAAGGGGTCTATACACGGGGTATGTCTCCATCTCCTATTCATCTGCAGCGGTTGCAATCTAGGGGGCAAAAGAGTGAGGAACTGGTCATAAACTGTACATTGCAAACACAACAGTACAATGCATTATGTAATTTTGAAATGTATTTGTTGCATTTGTCCAGATTGTACAATTGTGAACTGTGACGCAGTTGTAATCCAGGGCCTGCACCCCCCCTTGAAATGGCGTCCGTCTGTCCTGTGTGGATGGACAGGTGGAAGTGAGGTAATTCCGCTGACGTTGTGTGCCGTTGCAGGAGGCAGTCATGAACCGCCATGCAACGCCTCATTGGATAATATTGGCCACTATGGGGTACGGTGGCCAATGGTGATTTACGCCGGCAGTGACGGTATGCACCGCCGCTGACGTGACCGCCATTTTCTATCTGTTCTCTCACTTGCTACCTAACTTTCAACAGGAGAGGACCTACACTGCATGTGCTGCTGGGACCTGTGTCTGGAACCTACCATGGCTTGTGTGACTGAGAAAAGGGCATCTGCCTTCACCACGGTGGAGTAGGAGCGACTAGTGGAAGGGGTCCTACCCCAGTACTGACTGCTGTATGGGCCTCCAGACCAACAGGTGAGTACACTGTGAGCATGATGCATGGGGCATGAATGCATGGAACAGTGTTTGTGAAGGCACCGTGTAGGGGGGTGTTGGTGTATGTCCCCTGGGTGATGGGCAGCTTGTGTGCTAGGCCATGTCTGTGCAAATGGGGATGGGAAGGGGTATGGTGGGCCATGAGTGTAACAGGCAGGACGTTCTGAGTAATACCTTTCCCTGTCTGTATTTTCTCTGCAGGTCAGTGCCCATCAAAAGAAGGGTATATGGCGTGCCATCGCCAAGAAAGTGCGGACCCTGGGGGTCTATGGCAGGCGGAGCTCCCACTGTCGGAAACGGTGGGAGGACCTGAGACGCTGGGCACGGAAGACAGTGGAGGCCCAGCTGGGGATGGCCGCACAATGAGGAAGGGGTACCCGTCGAACCCTGACCCCCCTAATGGTCCGCATACTGGCGGTGGCCTATCCAGAGCTGGGTGGGCGCTTGAAGGCATCACAGAAGGTACAAGGGGGTGAGTACAGTGCCCATCATTACAACTTACGCATGGTAGGGTGGTGTCCATGTGGGGGATGTGTGTCTGTGGGTGCACCTAGGCCAGGCCTGACATCGCAGAGTAGGTCCCATGTTGGGCAGGGTTCAGATGTAATATTCCTCCTACCTGGCTAGTAGGTATCCACTACTGGGCAGAGCTGTGTGGGTCCCAGGTTTGCTGCAGTTGGCGGTATGTGTCCCTCCCCATGCCCTGGTGAGTAGCATTGTTACTGGTAGTGCACTGCATAGTGTGTATGCCTGTTCCTTGTGTGTGAGGTTGCAGTGTACGCCAACGCTGGTGTTGGTGCAGCCATTGACCAAGTGTTTCCTTTGTCTCTTCCTCCCCTTTTTTTTTTGTCATCCTGTCCTTATGTGCATTAGCATCCTCTGGCGGAGGAGCAGAGGCACCGGTGACGAAGGGAGCTGCATCCCACAAGACCCAGGAGGCTGAGTCCACCGACGCTAAGGGCACCAGTGGGATGGAGGGCGAGGGGGGCACCACAGCGGAGACTGGAGGGACAGTTCGGACACAGATACCTCCTCCGATGGAAGCTCCTTGGTGGTGGCAGACACCTCTGTGACCACCCCAGCTACAGGTACAACTGCCAACCCCAGTACCAGCACCGCTCTTCCACTAGCCCCTCAGCCCGTGCCTGCTCACCCAGGAGGGTGGCCTTTTCCTTCGCCCCAGGCACCTCAGGCCCTGCCCCAGTTAGCCCTGCTGCCCTGAGTGAGGAGGCTATTGACCTCCTGAGATCTCTGTTGGGCAGTCAACCATTGTGAATGCCATCCAGGAGATGGCAGCCCAAATGCAACAAACTAATGCATTCACACTGGCTTGGGGACCCAACAGAGATCAATCCAGGCTCTGACCTCCTCTCTGATGGCAGCCATTGATCCTGTTTCCACCCACCCCCTTCCAACTTCCTCTACCCAATCCCATTCTCTCAACCCTAACCTATCCCAAGCACACAGGCAGACCAACATGCACACAAGACAACACACAAGAGTGGCTCAGACAAACACAAACACCACACTTCATCCCACAGGCACTCACACAAACACCATCCAGATGCAGACATACCAACATCCACTCCCTCCACTCTGTCCCCCTCCTCCTCCTCTTCCACCTCCTTCCCAGTTGAGTCTCCACTCACACCTGCCTGCACTACATTTCAGCCACTACCGCCATCACCACCACACCTATCAGCACACACACCTCACTGGCAGGCACCACCCCAACAGCCATGCACACGTCCCGGGTGTCCTATCCTACTGTGTCTGTCCCCCCCAAGGTACACAAACACAAGCACTCAGACACCCAACAGCCATCCACCTCACAACAGCATCCAGCCCATGCACCTGCACCCAAACACAGCAGACAGACACCTCCCACAACCACTCCCTCTTCCTCCACTCCCAAACCTTCTCCCTCTTCCTGCCCCAATGTCCCTAAGAAGTTTTTCCTCTCCACCATTGACCTCTTCCCTACCCCTCCACCCCCCTGTCCTCCACATCTGGCCAGGGTGTGTAAAACACAGGCAAGCACCTCAGCCACTCAGTCCACCGGCCAAGTAGTGTCCACCGCAACTCGTGGTGGTAAAGCATCCAGGCCACCAGCCAGCCTCACGGAAAGGGTGCCTGCCCAAAGTGCTGCCAGGAGGGGCAAGGAGCCATCCCCAGCTGCTGCAAGGAAGGGCACGGAGCCATCCCCAGCTGCTGCCAGAAAGGGCAAGGGGCCTGAACCAGCTGCTGCCCTGAAGAGCAAGGAGCCATCCCCAACTGCTGCCAGGAAGATCAAGGAGCCATCCCCAGCTGCTGCCAGGAAGGGCAAGGGGCCTGCACCAGTAGGCAGGAAGGACAAGGGGCCTGGTGCAGGGCCTCAGTCGGAGCCCCCACCACCAACCATGGTTGTGCAGCTGTCTGAGGCTGCAGAGGATGGGCTGGAGCTTCCCCCCACTACCGCCACCACCAGCATCACCAGCAGCGCTGCCACCAGCAGTGGGCAGACGGCCGAGGCTGCAGGGGATGGGCTGGAGCTTCCCCCCACTATCGCCACCACCAGCATCACCAGCAGCGCTGCCACCAGAAGTGGACAGCTGTCCGAGGCTGCAGGGGATGGGCTGGAGCTTCCCCCCACAACCACCACCAGCAGCAGCAGCAACACTGCCACCACTCAGCAGCCGTCCGAGGATGCAGGGGATGGGCTGGTGCTTCCCCCCACTACCGCCACCACCAGCATCACCAGCAGCACGGCTACCAGCAGCGGGCAGCCATCTAAGGCTTCAGGGGATGGCCTGAAGCTTCCCCCCACTGCTGCCACCACCAGCATCACCAGCAGCACTGCCACCAGCAGTGGGCAGCCATCCGAGGATACAGGAGATGGGTTGGAGATTCCCCCCACAACCACCAGCAGCAACAGCAGCAGCAGCACCGCCACCACTGAGCAGCTGTCCAAGGCTGCAGGGGATGGGCTCGAGCTTCCTCCCACTACCGCCACCAGTAGCATCACCAGCAGCACCGCCACCAGCAGTGGGCAGCCGTCCGAGGCCGCAGGGGATGGGCTGGAGCATCCCCCCACAACCAACACCACCAGCAGCAGCAGCACCACTGCCACCACTGAGCAGCTTTTCAAGGCTGCAGGGGATGGGCTGGAGCTTCCCCCCACTACCGCCACCAGTAGCATCACCAGCAGCTCCGCCACCAGCAGTGGGCAGCCGTCCGAGGCCACAGGGGATGGGCTGGAGCTTCCCCCCACAACCACCACCAGCATCACCAGCAGCACCACTGCCACCACTGAGCCTGTGGACATTCATTAGACCTGCATCCTTGGGCTGTTGTGCGGCCTGCCCCCTGCAAATCCTGTGGGTAAGACACCCAGCTGAGAGACTGTGACCTTGCACTCCCCAGGATCAGTAGCACAGGGCACAATGCCCCCTCCAGAACTAGTGGGTATGGCACCCTCTCACCCCATCCTCCCCAGGATGAAGATCACATGGCAAGATGCCCCCTCCAGAACCAGTGGGTATGGCACCCACTCACCACATCCTCCCCAGGGTAAAGATTACAGACACGAAGCCCCCTCCAGAGCCAGTGGGTATGGCACTCACTCACCCCATCCTCCCCAGGATGAAGATCACAGGGCACAATGCCCCCTCCAGAACTAGTGGGTAGGGCACCCTCTCATCCCATCCTCCCCAGGATGAAGATCACAGGGCAAGATGCCCACTCCAGAACCAGTGGGTATGGAACCCACTCACCCAATCCTCTCCAGGATGAAGATCACAGGGCACGATGCCCCCTCAAGAACCAGTGGGTATGGCACCCACTCACCACATCCTCCCCAGGGTAAAGATTACAGGCATGAAGCCCCCTCCAGAGCCAGTGGGTATGGCACTCACTCACCCCATCCTCCCCAGGATGAAGATCACAGGGCACAATGCCCCCTCCAGAACCAGTGGGTATGACACCCACTCACCCCAGCCTCCCAGGATGAAGATCACAGGCACGAATCCCCTACAGAGCTGGTGGGCAAGTCACCCACTTGAGAGACTGTTGCCTTGCACTCCCCAGGACAAAGCACAGGGCATGTTGCTCCCTCCAGAGCATGTGGGCAAAAAAAAACACTTGAGAGACTGTGGCCTTGTACTCCCCAGGACCAAGCACAGGGCATGCTTCCCCCTCCAGAGCATGTGGGCAAGTCACCCACTTGAGAGACTGTGGCCTTGCACTCCCCAGGACCAAGCACAGAGCATGTTGCCCCCTCCAGAGCATGTGGGCAAGTCACCCACTTGAGAGACTCTGGCCTTGCACTCCCCAGGACAAAGCACAGGGCATGCTTTATCCTCCAGAGCATGCACTGCCCAGGACCAAGCACAGGGCATGTTGCCCCCTCCAGAGAATGTGGGTAAGTCACCCACATGAGAGATTGTGGCCTTGCACTCCCCAGGACAAAATGTCCCACACACATTGAGGACTGGGCTGTGCCCCTTGATTTGTACATAAATTTAGCTTTGATGTACGTATTTCTGATTTATTTATATTATTACACTCACTTTCATCTAGTGGTGTTGTCCTTGCATTATTTTTGAGGGGTACGGGGTAAATATGTTTTCTTGTGCATCTGATTGTGTGTATGGTATTGGGGGTGGGGGTGTGTGTGTTGTGTGTGTGTGTGTCACTCTCTTTTTCCTCCCCCTTCCCCTGTGTGCTAGGTGGCTGTACTTACCATGATCGTCTTCGCCGTCATTGGTGTTCATGGTGGAGCAGGACGTAGAAGATCACAGGGAAGATCTGCAGCTCGAGCTCCATGGTGGCATGGTCCTTCCCCGTGTCTCAAAGGTGAGTCGTTTCCCTTCCAAGGTCTGTTTCCGCCAGGCTTTTGATGTCGTTGGTACCACCCCGGAAAATGTGGCAGATTGCAGGCTCTTAATACGGTGGGCGGAACATTGACTTTCATCTGGCTGTAGGCGGCTACCGCCATGGTGCCTGTTGTTTCTGCCCTGGCGGTCAGTGTGGTAAAGTGGCTGTCTATCTGAGCTCTTTCCGCCATGGTCATAATTTGATGGTAATTACCGCCGGCCTGTTGGCGGTATTACCGCCACTTTATCACCGACCGCCAGTGTTGTAATGAGGGACAAAATGTATAAAACTTTTAACAAGGAAAAAATATTTAACCATGAATGTAAATATAGATAAAAATAAAAAACAAATAAACAATTTACATGATTATTAAACAATTTAATATTTCATGATAATAAAAGGTTTTTTGTACAAAATTACTTTCCTTCACTATAGCTCCACATACCAGCAAGCCACACTTAAAACATAACTAAAATAAATAAGTATAACACAATCAACATAATTAATAATATATAATAATTATAATGTATATATATATACATATATATATATATTAATAATTTTCAAAATATATTTAATTATAATTAATAATTCATCTTTAATTTATAGTTTAATAACGTCCCACCTTATGCCCCTTCCACTCTAACTGTCTGCACCTAATATATGACTTAAATACTGTAATTATTACACAATTTGCAGCATCATTAATAAACAAGATAATTATTAATCAATTAATAATTAATTGTTGCTTAATTACCTTCCCACCCTACACCCCTACAAACCTAGCAATTAGCATCTGATATATAATTTAACAAATATAAGGCCTCATTACGACTTTGGCAGTCAGACGAGCTGTGGGGAGGAGGCTGCCGTTATGCTGGCGGGCTCCCCCCCAATCATATTACGATGTTTCCACCGGGCTGACCCGCAGAAACATTGTAATTACAATATTTCCGCTGGTCAGCCCGGTGGAACCCAGGCCGAGACAATGGCCTCGGATTCCTTAAAGGAGCCGAGGCTAATGCCGTCACACAACAGCATCCATTGCAGACAGTGCACATTCTGATAGTGCTGCTAGAGGGGGCCCTGCAAGGCCCCTGGGCATGGGATGTGCAGGGCCCCCTGGGCATGGGATGTGCAGGGCCCCCGTGGCTACCAGCGCTGGCTTTCCACCAGCCTTTCCCTGGCGGGGACCCCATCATGAAAAGGCTGGTGTAAAGAGGACTTGTGATCAGCACTGCGGCGCTGACCATGTGCTGCGTTGGCTGACCATGACTCTAACCACCACCAACCTGAGGGGATTCAAGATCCTTGCGGTGGTGGCGCTCCCCTGACGGTCCAACTGTCAGGGTCATAATCTACTGGTCAAACCACCAGGAGTGCGGTGGTCCAACGGCCAGCGTGGATTTGATGGTCCTCAGACTCCCAATCTTGTAATTAGGCACATAGGGCCTGATTACAACTTTGGAGGAGGTGTTAATCCGTCCCAAATGTGACGGATATACCACCAGCCGTATTACGAGTTTCATAGGATATAATGGACTCGTAATACGGCTGGTGATATATCCGTCACTTTACCGTCACTTTTGGGACGGATTAACACGTCCTCCAAAGTTGTAATCAGGCCCATAATCATTAGACAATTTTCATCATTTGAAATTACTTGCATATTTAATGCAAACATTAATAATTAATTCCTAATTAATTATTCATTAATTAGCTTCCCAAATGATCCAACGAGACTCATTGAGGCTGAGGTGCAGTGAGCAGAACGTGTGGAGTACGCACGGAGAGCCAGGGAGGTGGCCTGAAGGTGGAGCTGGCCAGGGAGCAAGGGAGCAGGGGAGCAGGGGAGCAGGGGAGCCAGAAGCAAGTTAAAGCTGTGAGTCATGAGTAAGAGGCAAGTAGTGAGTAGCAGCAGGAGGCGATCAGCCCGGCTGGGGGCTGTAGCTGGTTCCCACCTTGCTTCAAAACAGTACCCCACCCCTCCAGAAGCCTCCAGAAGCTTTGAGAAGCCTTGAGACAGAGCTAAGCAGTGAGCGCAGTGAGAGCGCAGCTCGAGACTGAGATTCAGGTGGTGAGAGCGGGGGAAAAGTGCTCATGATCGGTAGCAGACGATAGTGATCGGTAGAGAGCGGCTGGCTCAGCATCTAGCCGGGAGGGGTCAATATTTTAATCAGTCGGCTCAGTCTAGGATTGTCAGGACCGCCAAGACTGTAGGGTCTGCCTCTAATCCTACCGACCCTGTCCCCCGCTCTAGCCCCGCTCCCACTCTCGGACCTGCTGATTCCTGATTCCTGCTTCCTATTTCTCACCTGTTCTATCTGCTGAACATATGACACCTATAGTGAATATCACTGCATTATTGCTCCAGCTCCTACTCTCGCACCTGTTGATTCCAGCGAGTTTGCCTGTTTCCTGTTTCTCACCTCTTCTACCAGCTCAATATGAGACAGCTATAGTGGATACCACTGCATTATTGCATCACCACGTTTCTGCATCAAGCTGAGTTGCACAGTGAAAGCTCTTAAGGCCTTCTGACAGAATCAATAAAGTAAAAAAGGTGGACAGAGGTGAGCGACGGGCTTGAAGTGGAGGAGGTAGAGGACGTGTAGCACTGTGCGGGGGGACAGACTATAAAGTCCCCGGCGACCACAAGGCCCATGGGTTTTGTAAAGAATCTACAGGAGTGCGAAGAAGTGGAGAAGCTTGGGGCTAATGGTTAAGCGTCTGAGGCAGTGGTTGTGGAAGCAGCTCTTAGTCCAAGAATGCGGCTTGCAACCAGAGGAGTTAAAGAGGGGCTCAAGAGGGAGTGGTATTTTTATTATTCTAACTCCACTTTAGTTCCACCTCGCCCTCTATTTTACCCTCTATTCCACCTTCCATCTCCACTTTACAGCCTTTGCGTGCTCGTGCCCCTCGATTGTTGAAGCGAGATGAGGCAGCGCATTCTTACCCCTAGAGTCAATGAGTCGGTAAACTTCCAAAACAAGAAACAAAGTACCCAATGATTAAATTCTTCTACTTGGAACGATGCGCTCAGGGAAAGAGATGTCATCTCACCCATTACCAAAAAGAAGGAAAAGGAAACAAAAATCTTCAAGTTTACAATCAGCAAAGTTAAAGCAGTCAAAAAACAATGAGGACGAACGTCAGACCCTGATTTCACCTATAGCTCGTATGAATGGTAAGGCAGTAAAGATGCCATATAAATGTGACTTCCTGCTGAGTCCAGTGGAGGAGATATATTCAACCTCCAAGGATCAAACAGCTCTTCCCCAGCCTATTTCCCCAATAAAGAACGATAATAGTTTAAAATTCGACAAAGGGGAGAAAGGAGAAAAAATGGGATCTGTGGAGTCATGTGAGTCGCCAAGTGCCCCGGGTGTGTTCACTGTCCCCTCCACTCCTGAGGCCCAAGGTGTTCCTCAAATACAATCTTCCACAAATAAATGCGAAGTAAGTGGGAGTAGCCAAAATTACTATCTAGGAAGCCAAAATGGTCTAAAAATTGAGGAGGGGGGCCAAAAATCTCCCCGGGAATTCCAAATAAATCATCTACACATAGTACTTGGTGCTCTGTTACAGATCTGGAGTTACTCACCTTAAGATCGCCTTCTCCATTAATATCTCCCACAGTGACAAACATTACGTCCAAGAG
This sequence comes from Pleurodeles waltl, assembly GCF_031143425.1. Classification (NCBI taxonomy): domain Eukaryota; kingdom Metazoa; phylum Chordata; class Amphibia; order Caudata; family Salamandridae; genus Pleurodeles; species Pleurodeles waltl. The sequence goes on along the minus strand of NC_090444.1, from coordinate 880,083,458 downwards.
TTGTACCTGGATACCTCTAGAGGTGAATGTTACCATAGAGAAGGCTTCTGGAAACCAATATACAATAACAAACAAAGAATGTCAGGAGGGAGACGATCGATGTTGTAATTCTTAATTGTTGATTTTCCCTCAAGCTTCGAAAAGTGTGGTTTCCAGCCCACAAATGGTCCGCAGACTCACAGATAACGGGTGTCTAGGTGTACCCCATGTCTACCCTGGAAAATGCTGTCTCAATGGCTCTGAAAAAGGGGGTTCATCTGAGCCAGAGTGCATATTTCAAGTAGCACAAGACAGTGGAATGAACAATCTTAAGAACTTCTCATCTCAAGATCAAAGAGCTTTAGAAGGTATTGTGTTGTCTCAAGCTCAAGTGTTAGACGTTCCAGGTCAAGACGCTCCAATTCAGGGGAAGCATAGCAACCATACAGAATCCACACAGAATTCTTTAGGGTCCTTTGAATAAAGCAAAGTATAGGAAAAAAAATTCAAGACATCACAATTGACTTTGGATGCTCTATTTTATTAGTCTACAAAAATGGAGATGCAGGTGGACCTTTTAAACATGATGACTCAGCCCGGCTCTGGGATTGATAAAAAATTGGCAGACCTAATGACTCTGATTAAACAAGCTCAGTCCTATGTAGAATCTATTGAGCATGATTGTACTTGTGGTCCAATAGCTATTAAGCTTGTAACTCTACCTGAGGTAATAACTGCATTAATGGATGATTTTAAGGCTAATCTTCCCTTGGGGAAGAGAACTAATGAGGAGTTAGAAAGGTATTCTAAATGTAAACTAAGGGACAATACCCAGAGGAAAGAAGGGGACAGATGGGTTGGGAATATGGGAAAGTAGAAAGAGAGAGTAACACAGTGAGAAGTATAAGATAGTTTAAACAATGTTACAAAAATGAAAATGTCATTGAAATTTCATTAGAAGAGATAGTCCACATCCCAGAAGGAATATCTAACCAGATCTCACAACCTTCTGCAGGTCCCATTTCCCCGTCTTCTAATAGCCAAGTAGAAAAGTCATTGAAAATGCCAGTTACCCAAAGACATAGGAAAAAGGAAAGAAAAGCCAGGAAAAGGTTGAAGGAGGTCCTCGGGGCAACCTGCAAAATTATGACTAACACAACAAACCTCTTAAACACCGATACCACGACAGGAATCAGTCAAAAGAACGAAATAGCGGATAAAAGCAGTCAACTAACTCCCAAATTATTTTCTTTATTCAAAATCCAAAAAGGGAGGAATTTCTCTTTAGGCCCTGAGGAACCTAATCCAAGCTCTGGGTAGATAGCGTCAACAGCAAACAGAGTAAGCCCGGCCCACCGAAAAACAAAGTCACAAGTGGGCCAGATTGTTGGCTGTAGAATTGTAAAGAATGGGCTGAAAATTAATTCTTGTAGGAGGCTGGCCTGGCTTGTAGTGGGTACCAAGGGGTACTTACACTCTGTACCAGGTCCAGTTATCCCTTATTAGTGTAGAAGAGGTGTTTCTAGCAGCTTTGGCTGATAGAAGGTAGCTATAGCAGAGCAATTTAGGCTGAACTAGGAGACATGCAAAGCTCCTACTATACCACTGGTATCATATGCACAATATCATAAGAAAACACAATACACAGATATACTAAAAATAAAGGTACTTTATTTTTATGACAATATGCCAAAAGTATCTCAGTGAGTACCCTCAGTATGAGGATGCCAAATATACACAAGATATATGTACACAATACCAAAAATATGCAGTAATAGCAAAAGGAAGTAATGCAAGCAGTGTAAAGTTACAATAGATTGCAATAGCAGCACATAGGTATAGGGGCAACACAAACCATATACTCCAAAAGTGTAATGCGAACCACGAATGGACCCCAAACCTATGTGAGCTTGTAGAGGGTTGCAGGGACTGTAAGAAAACAGTGAGGGTTAGAAAAATAGCCCACCCCAAGACCCTGTAAGGTAGGTGTAAAGTGCACCTACAACCCACAGAGAGCACAGAAGTTGTGATAGGGGGATTCTGCAAGGAAGACCAACACCAGCAATGCAACAACAGTGGATTTCCAGACCTGAGGAACCTGTAAGACAAGGGGACCAAGTCCAAGAGTCGTGACAGTGTCGAGAGTGGGCAGATACCCAGGAAATGCCAGCTGAGGGTGCAAAGAAGCTGCCACCGGATGTAAGAAGCTTTGTGTTCTGCAAGAACGAAGAGGACTAGGAACTTTCCCTTTAGAGGATGGATGTCCCACGTCGTGAAGAAGCTTGCAGAGGTGTTCCCACACAGAAAGACCGCAAACAAGCCTTGCTAGCTGCAAGGGTCGCGGTTAGGGTTTTTGGATGCTGCTGTGGCCCAGGAGGGACCAGGATGTCCCCATGTGGATGAGGAGACAGAGGGGGTGCCTAGCAAGTCAGGGAGCCCTCTCAGAAGCAGGCAGCACCCACAGAAGTACCAGAACAGGCACTTGGAAGAGGAGTGAACCGGAGTCCACCCAAAGTCACAAAAGGGTGTCTCACGACGCCGGAGGACAACTCAGAAGGTTGTGCACTGCAGGTTAGAGTGTCGGGGACCCAGTCTTGGCTGTGCACAAAGGAAATCCTGGAAGAGTGCACAGGAGCCGGAGCAGCTGCAAATCACGCGGTACCCAGCAATGCAGTCTAGCGTGGGGAGGCAAGGACTTACCTCCACCAAACTTGGACTGAAGAGTCACTGGACTGTGAGAGTCACTTGGACAGAATTGCTGAGTTCCAGGGACCACGCTCGTTGTGCTGAGAGGGGACCCAGAGGACCAGTGATGTAGTCTTTTGTTGCCTGCGGTTGCAGGGGGAAGATTCAGTCGACCCACAGGAGATTTCTTCAGAGCTCCTGGTGCAGAAAGGAGGCAGGCTACCCCCAGAGCATGCACCACCAGGGAACAGTCGAAAAAGCCGGAAGGATGAAGCGATACAAGGTTGCAGTAGTCGTCTTTGCTACTTTTTGCGGTTTTGCAGGCGTCCGGAGCAGTCAGCGGTCGATCCTTTGGCAGAAGGTGAAGAGGGAGATGCAGAGGAACTCTGGTGAGCTCTTGCATTCGGTATCTGATGAATTCCCCAAAGCAGAGACCCTATATAGCCAGAAAAGGAGGTTTGGCTACCCAGGAAGGAGGATAGGCTAGTAAGAAAGGTAAGAGCCTATCAGAAGGAGTCTCTGACGTCACCTGCTGGCCCTGGCCACTCAGAGCAGTCCAGTGTGCCAGCACACCTCTGAATCCAAGATGGCAGAGGTCTGGGGCACGCTGGAGGAGCTCTGGGCACCTCCCCTGGGAGGTGCAGGTCAGGGGAGTGGTCACTCCCCTTTCCTTTGTCCAGTTTTGCGCCAGAGCAGGGCTGGGGGATCCCTGAACCGGTGTAGACTGGCTTATGCAGAGATGGGCACCATCTGTGCCCATCAAAGCATTTCCAGAGGCTGGGGGAGGCTACTCCTCCCCAGCCCTGACACCTTTTTCCAAAGGGATAGGGTGTAACACCCTCTCTCTCAGGAAGTCCTTTGTTCTGCCTTCCTGGGCCAGGGCTGCCTGGACCCCAGGGGGGCAGAAACCTGTCTGAGGGGTTGGCAGCAGCAGCAACTGCAGTGCAAACCCTGAAAAGGCAGTTTGGCAGTACCTGGGTTCTGTGCTAGAGACCCGGGGGATCATGGAATTGTCTCCCCAATTCCAGAATGATCTTAGACATGTTACATGGCCATGTTCGGAGTTACCATTGTGACGCTATACATAGGTAGTGACCTATGTATAGTGCACGCGTGAACTGGTGTCCCTGCACTCACAAAGTCCGGGGAATTTACCCTGAACGATGTGGGGGCACCTTGGCTAGTGCCAGGGTGCCCACACAGTAAGTAACGTAGCACCCAACCTTCACCAGGTGAAGGTTAGACATATAGGTGACTTATAAGTTAATTAAGTGCAGTGGTAAATGGCTGTGAAATAACGTGGACGTTATTTCACTCAGGCTGCAGTGGCAGGCCTGTGTAAGAATTGTCAGAGCTCCCCATGTGTGGCAAAAGAAATGCTGCAGCCCATAGGGATCTCCTGGATACGCTGGGTACCTCAGCACCATATACTAGGGAATTATAAGGGTGTTCCAGTATGCCAATGTGAATTGGTGAAATTGGTCACTAGCCTCTTAGTGACAATTTGTAAAGCAGAGAGAGCATAACCACTGAGGTTCTGGTTAACAGAGCCTCAGTGAGACAGTTAGGCATCACACAGGGAACACATACATATAGGCCATAAACGTATGAGCACTGGGGTCCTGGCTAGCAGGGTCCCAGTGACACATAACAAACATACTGACTACATAGGGTTTTCACTATGAGCACTGGGCCCTGGCTAGCAGGATCCCAGTGAGACAGTGAAAACACCCTGACATATACTCACAAACAGGCCAAAAAGTGGGGGTAACAAGGCTAGAAAGAGGCTACTTTCTCACAATTCTCAATCGAAGAAGGATTGAGGAGGAGCTCCAGAGCGATGCTAACAGAGAACACCATTGAAAACGTAGCTCTAACAGTAGAGGCTATAGCAACAAGCAGTCATGACCTGATTAGTAGACAGATATTCCCCACAGGACAGGGATTACATGAAAAGGGTGAGTACCTAGGTCCATTTACAGACCACTGACAATCAGTTAGTATAGATATAAAATCAAACCAAATCCCACAGGCACGGTCTAACAGGGAAAGGACCACACTTAACATAAATACATCCCAGCATGGACACTCGTGCAAAGTCAGCCAGGATACCATAACAGAACATTGCCAGCGGGACTGCCCTGGGATAGGGAATAAGCTAATTTTTTCACCACAGTATCAAACCAGGGGCCCACACAAAATATCAAATTGCAGCAATATATTAAAACTTTTGGGAGCTATACCTTCGCTGGAGAATGTACAATCAGTAGATATTGATTATATAGAATTCCTTACTGAGGCTGCGGTAGAAAGTAGCTCCAACCGAGAATCCGCCATGGTAAGGTGGGCTGCATCTCAGTTTGTTTATAGGGTTTTGAAAGAGAAAAATGTCTCTTTAGAATGGGAAATTGAGCATAGAATCCCCCAGCAGATTGGTTACCCTGAACCATTAGAAACTGATGATAGGACATTACAGCTCACACAAAAAAAGCGACATTCAAAAACCCTATTCAATTCTTAAAACTGCAACAGGGAATTCAACCACAACTATTTATCATCCGATAAGCTATTCCCTGAACAATAGACAGGAGTCTGGGCAACTTAGTCTAGGATGGCTTTCAGCTGCTCTTCACAAAAGTGGAATACTCTGACAGATTTACCCTCACATCACTAAGATCGATCAAGTCTATACATAGTCAAAACTCTTTAAAAATATGCTCCTGGAATATAAACAGGCTTAGTACTGATGGTCAATTAAAAGACTTAACAATTTTAAAAGATTTCCAGATTGTGCTACTACAGGAGACATAGGTGACTAAACCATTTTCTGTGGATGGTCATATAGGGTTTTTTCCCCCTGCATAAAAGGTAAAAAATTTCGGCCTCCTAGAGGATGGATTAGCGATTTTCATTGCAGCAGGGCTAAAATCATTGTGTAAGCAACTAAAAGAGGAAAATACAGACCTTTTAGTAATAGAACTGTATAACTGGCATAAAACAATAAGGAGACCTCTCCTGATAATTAATGTTTATATTCATCCAAACCACCACTCTAAGAAACTCATGACCTCGAAACTAGTAGAAAACATTTTAACAGGTTTGCAAGAATCTGATGTTCCGGAGCTTCTAATTGCGGGGCTTCAGTGTGGAACTATTGCAACCCTTTTAAAGAGAGGAACAGATTGTGCATTAGGATCTTATATGGTCTGTCCCTCAACAATTCCTAGAGAACAATGGTACAGGCCCAATTGACGATAAAGGGGTAACATTTGTTAAGAATTTTGAGGCATTAGGCCTCAGAATCCTGAATGGAAGATTCCATCAGGATATTTCCCCCTGCATCCACCCGTTACGCTTTTGAGAATCATTCCTCTAATTGATTATGTAGTGGTCACCCTGTCTCTCCTACCCTTAGTCGCCACCTACCATATAGTTAGGACAGATTTGGGTGATCACGGTTTGCAAAGCATGGCAATTAAATATAGCTATCCAATGCATAAACTCTGCCACTCATCTGAGAAATATTACCACATCTAATTATAAGAAGCTTAGATGGCATGGTGATTCGATCGAAGCCATCACTATTGTATTGTATTGTATTGTATTGTAATTGTATTTATATAGCGCTTACTACCCCTGACGAGGCGTCGAAGCGCTTTTCGATGAGTAGCACGCTACTCCGGAACCCAACAAGAATTAGTGATGGATTAGTATCATTTAATAATGAGTACAGTTTTAGTATTATTATGAGTTAATTTGAGCCGCGGATATGAGAGTTTGTTAGTTAGATTGACTGGAGTAATGTAGGGGTGGAGGACGAAAGAAATCCAGAAATGTTAATTGGGAGTATATCCTTCATTTACTCAACCCAAAGGCTTGGGATGAATAAAGGGGGGCGGAGGGGGAAGAGTATGTGGAAGGGTTATGGAGAGCATAGTAGCAGGGTGAGATGAATGCAGGAGAATTTAGTAGGGTTGTGTGGGAGGTCACAGAGGTAGAGTGAGGTTTGGTGAGTTACATGTGGAGGTGGAGGGAAGAGCTTAGGCAGAGATATTTAGGAGATGAAAGTGGTCGAAGGGATTTGGGATGAGTCAGAGTAAGAATGGAGGATAGTTTGATAGAGACATGACATAAGAGTGATGAGTAGATAAGTGTGATAAAATGAGAGCAGGAATTCATAGATATCTAGTATAACAACCCAAAAACCAGGAGCCATGCAATGATCCACAAACATGCCAAGCACAGAAACAACATATACACATACATACACACATATATATATATTTATACACACACACACACATGAATACACACACATATGCACATACAATACATAATTAGAATCATGGGTAAAAAATACTTAGTCAGACAGGTTTAAAAGAGTGTGTGTGTATTTTATTGTTATGACAGTAGCAATACATATTTTCCAAATAAACTATAAATAAATAGAAATATACATATAATCTGAAAAAAATATTTATCCACATAGGCATATGCAGTTCATAGTTATTTGAAAAAGGTGGTTATGAAGGAAAGAGCCAACTCTTGAGTAGTTTTCTGAAAACAAGAAAGTTATCTGTGGCTCTTATAGTTGGGGGTAATTAATTCCATAGTTTGGCTGCTTGGACGGAGAAGGATGTACCACCTACAGTCTTTTTCTTGTATGGTGGTGTTCTAAGGCGGGGTGCCAGTCTTGAGCGGAGGGTTCTTTGTTGGATGTATTTGGTAATTTTCTTTCTGATAAAAAGTGGTCCTGTTCCATGTATAGCTTTGTGGGTGATACAAAGCAGTTTGAAAGTGCATCTTCTGGCAACGGGTAACCAGTGTAGTGCTCTCAAGGCAGGGGAGATGTGGGCTTGGGGCTTTATATGTAGTAGTAGCCTGGCTGCGGAATTCTGGATACGTTGTAGTTTTTTCATAACAGATAGAGATGATCCATGGTAGAGGCTATTGGCATAATCCAGTTTGGATAATACAAGTGAGATAGTAGCTTGCACCTTGTGTGGAAATCCGAGGTGGGGGAAGATGCGTCGTAAAGTCTTTAAGGTGATGAAGCTTGTGCGTGCTAATTTGTCTACCTGGGCATTCATAGTTAGCTTGGAATCCATGGTGATTCCTAGGTTTTTAACTTCCTTGGATAATTGAGGAGGTGGTCCGAGATCGTCAGGCCAGACGCACAGAGGGTCATAATTTTTCCAGTCACCACATATGAGTATTTCTGTTTTAATTCAGAGTTGCTGCTGACCCAACTTATTTTTGAGCAAGCTGGTGTTCCAGCTGGAGATCCTATCTCGCAATAGTCAGCAAATTACCATTTGGGTACTGATGCCAAGATCACTAGACTTATTAAAAAGAGTAGGCAAGCTAGTGCTCCAAGCCCAAACGGGGTCCCTAATACACTACATAAAACTAACACAGGTTTTTGGGCAGAAAAGTTGGCTGTGGTTTTTAATAACACACTGGAATTTGATGTTATTCCAAAGTCTTGGAAGGGTGCCATCATTCACCCAATTTTGAAAGGTGGTACACATACCAATCCCGAAACCTATCCCTTAATCACCCTAACTGACTCAGAATCCAAATATTATGCCGGCTCCCTTTTGGAGGATCTCAAGAATTGGGCAAACAATAACAACATCATTCCGGTCGATCAGACAGGTTTTATCAAAGGGCCGGGAACAACAGTTAATATTTTATCTCTCACCACTAATATAGATAAATGTAATAAAAATAAACGTCCTTTGTACATATGTTTTGTGGACTTCAAATCTGCATTTGATTTGGTTTGATTTGGTTCAGCGTGGCGGTTATGGGCAAAACTAACCCAATGGGGCATTCTAGCACAGGTATTAAGAGGTATTCAAATGGTATACACTGATACTTGATTTAGGGTGAAGGTAGGGGATGGCTCGTTTTTATCAAGAACAATTAAGACCAATTGTGGTCTCAAACAGGGTTGTGTGCTCACGCCCTATCTTTTTAATCTATTTGCATCCGATTTATCCACTATGTTAAATGGGATAAATGCGCACCCTCCTAAGACTGGGGAACTCTCTATTTCAAATTTGTTATATGCGGATGATGTAATACTTTTAAGTCACACCAAAGTAGGATTACAACGACTAATATTGAAATTAGCAGAATTCGCCAAACAAATTAGAAGAAAACAAAGACTATGGAAATGAGTAAAAAAGTACATAAAATGTATAAGTGGCATCTTCAAAGCCATGAACTCTAACAAGCAAAACATTGTAGATACCTGGGGTTAATATTTGATGAGGCGTGGTCTTTTAATCCCCAGAAAACTGACATATTGTGCAAAGGAACTTCTCTGTTGCTTGCCTTTCGTACCATGCAAAGATCACTAGGGGCCATATTTATACTTTTTGACGCAAAGCTGCGCCGGCGCAGTTTTGCGTCAAAAATTTTACCGCCGGCTAACGCCATTTCGATGCGCCGTGCGGGTGTCAAATTTATACTTTGACGCACGGCGGTGCAACCAACAGGTGGGAGTCATTTTTTTTTACGCACACCGCGGCGTCAAGTCGTAAAGGAAAACAACGTTAACGCGACGTAAATGACTGTGGGTCGATTTACGACAGTGCAACCCGGAAAGCGCTGTATTGTTTTGACGCAATAGCGTCAAAAATACCCACGAACACTGCCCTTTCAGCAGAGGAGAGCCAAAATGGATCCCAGATGCCACTACAGACCTTAGGAAGATGACAGCAGACCAGGAACCAGCCAGGGTGATCCATACAGGAACCAGGACATATATAGAAAAAAAGAAAGTGTTGCTTCAGTGCAGAGGAGCAGGAAATCCTGGTTAAAGAGGTGACGGAACACCAGCACCAACTGTTCATCACCTCTAAGTTGCCAATCAGCAGGAGAGAGGCCATATGGCAAGAAATTGTTGACAAGATCAACAGTGTGGCTGAAGTACGCAGGACAGTCACCAAGTGTAAGAAACGCTGGCATGACTGCAAACGTAGGACAAAGGAAAAAATGGCCAGGAACAGGAAGGCAGCACTGCAGACTGGAGGTGGGAGTCCAGCACACCAGGAGGCCCTGGACCACATGGAGGAGATGGTCGCAGCCGTCCTCCCCGAGGAGATCGTCACAGGGATTCAAGGACAGGACAGCGCAGACTACCATGAGACAACGCACATGCAGGGTAAGTCGCATGGGGAATTATAATGCAATAATGTTAAATGCAACCGGGGTGGGGAATCTCTACTACACAATGCATGTAAGTCAGCATATATATGGAGTGGCATGGGTAAAGGGGCACGGCAGGGGGGCATGCCCAGCACAGACAGAAGCTGGGGCACGACATAACACAACACCAACAACAGTCCCATGGGGGCATCTTGTCATGACAACAATGGAGCTAAGGGAAAGCCTCGACAGGTGGGAAGGCCACTACGTCAAACTTACATCCTGGCACTCGTGAGTCAAAATATATCCTACATCAACTAGGTCCCTATCAGTAATCCAGTAGCCAAAACAACAACTGCAATGTAACTGCAACAACAGTTGACACTAACACCTCTGATCTCTGTGCAGCTATAGTAGCCAATGGCAGTAACCTCCCCATGGAACATACATACCTAAATTAGGGGGTGAGGATGACATCTGCAACAATCCCCTGAAACAAGACAAAGGCACCAGTACACTCAAATGCAAATGCCCATAGTTGACACATACATCAGCCAATGTAAACAACTATAAGGGCCACACACCACCAAGGACACACACATGCTGCATACGTCAGGGTCCCTCACGTGCCTGGCTAACAAGGCAACATCACAAATGTCATACTGCTCAGACAACAACATTGAGGAGGGGACACATGCAACTGGTCACTGAAATACACCTGCACAGTCAGAGGACCAAATAGGACATTGATACTATAAACAGGGCAATCCAATTAAACACACATTACCCAACATCAGCTGGAAACATTAACAATGTCTACATCCATATCACATCGTAACATTGCCATGCATAGGATATGCCACATAACAATTACAATTAGGTCAATGTGAACAATCAGAGATTGGGGCAGGTCCTGAGAGGCAAGTGTGCTGCCAGGGCAATCACAACACCCACAGCCAGTGAAAGGTCTCACCATACGAATAGATATACACGGAGGATCGAGTAGGACAAAAAGATGGCTATTCCCTAATTGGTACAAAGCAACACCTAGAGGCGATTAGGCAGACAAGTCTGATAACTCTATATCATACATGTGACACACAGGTGGGCCATAGGCCTATAACAATGCCCATATGAAGGACAGCAGATACCAATACCAAAGAAGATCACAAAGTAAAGTCATCCAAAGGCTTGCATGTTACGGCAAAATTGTCACAACACAGACACACTAATTGTACCCTGTTTCATTGCAGAGGAACATGGATCTCCTGCCGATATGCCTGCCCCTGATTTACCTGATGACATGGATGACGAGCCCATAAACATTCCCCAGGAGACCATCCAAAAGGTCCTTGAAACCCTCCAGACCCCACCTTCAGTCACAAGGAGGAGCACAGAACAAGCAGCCATCACAGAAGAACCACCCACCACCCCAATTGCAAGACCTGCCAGCTCCTACACAGCTGAGGACTCTAACGACACTGGCACCAGCTTTGAAAGAACTGTAGTTGGTGTACAGCGGGAGCTGGCCAAGGAGGTGCAGGTGGGGATGCAAAATATGGCAGCCAGCCTTGAGGGGGTGCGCTCGTGCATGTTGTCATCTGCAGATCAGGCAGCAGCTATGCAAGCCCTAACATCCATACTGCAAGGACTACAAGAAACTATAAAGGAATTCACCACTGCAGTAAGGGAGTTGCCACAACACCTCGCACCCCAAACTTTCCACTGCATGCACGAATGCAATCATGACTCCCTCAGGGCCGACCTGGCTGCCTACCATCGTGATGTGGCTGCTATTCTCAAAAACCAGCAGGCCCTCCTTGCAGCAGTACTACCCTTAAGAACTTCACAGGGAGCAGCCCCCGGGATGTCTGACTCCACGTCTTCTAACACTGAGGTGTGTGTTGCCCCTTCACAACCAACAACAACAAGGACAAACCAGGCAACACACACATCAGAAGAAGAAGACATGGAACAGATCACATTCTCACGGAAGAGTACCCGGAAGCACTAGTCCCTGCACCATGGCCTACTTTGACCAAGGTCCTACGTTTTGTCAAATGCCAGTCTCACTACAACTATACTCAATGACTGTTCTGCTAACCACTGTATGACTTGTCAGCATTGCCAGTGAATGTCTCTCTCCTACTATTCGGCAACTCCTGTCCCTCTGCACTGTCTGTTACATCACCCCAGCATGTCAGGAGCATCATCCACACCCCTTCTGTAGGATCACCATGCAAGAATGCACCAGAACGGACTCCGCAAACATGGACAATGTACATTTTGCACTACAGCACCTATCAATAAATAGCACTTGCACACCTAATATGTCTCTGTGTTATTTGACACATCAACTGTGCAGTAGATAACTCTAAAGTGCCTGTGTGACAACCATGTAGCTTTTCAATACAAGTGTCCTGACATCATGTAGTCTGATACATCTGTGCAGTGGCCAGGATTGCATCATAGCCTGACCATCCTGAGGAGAATAACTGATGAAGGGACAAACCACACACAATTATGCTGTGTTGGACAGAATAATGCTCCATCTATAGCAATCCAAGTCAACTAATGGTGGCTGATAAATGTGGGAACCATGCAATACTAAAAAATGAAATTATGCAGCATAATCTAAGCAAACACAACTAAACACTGCATCAATCACCCTTTCTGAGTATACTTCCATGAAGGGAAGTGATGCTGAATTTTTACACACATGATCTATGTCAGCAATGAAGACAACAAGACAAGAGTGTTAACAACACCTCATCTACAAAGATGTCCCTGAACATCACACTGCAGTCCGACCTAATAAATTACCCACAATACCAAGTCTGGAAGCACACTTTGTGATGTAGAATACCTACTCATCAACACAAATCCTTGGTGATCCATGTAAACTACTAATGGTGGGTCTACCAAATGGTGGATACTTACCAAGTTAGCACAGGGGTAGCTGCCATGTTAAACCTCTATTTTCTGTGGTGTGTAGCATAGGACACAAATGTCATAGAAAAACAATCACCTACACTGATGTCAAGGCCATGATCAAGTAGCAGTTAACGCATAATGCAAAGGGTTAACTATATGTTTATTCCTATGTATTCACACCAGAAGCAACTAAGGGAAAAGTCATACCTACACTAATCTAACCTGACTACTCCTAACCCACAACTGTCCCTAACTAACCTAAGTTAAACTTACTCTACGCATATAACGAATCGATCTAAACATCAACCCCCCACCCACCATTATGAGACAGGACACATGCAGGACAACACATACTAACCTACACACATACTATACTATCCTAAACAATCATATTTTTTTTGTATTTTTTTTAAATACATTTTTTTTTTTTCTTTTTTTTTTCTAAACAGACAGGAATCCCAACATTGACCCCCACCCACCCACCCACACAAAAATGAAAAATAGAAAGAATAAGGACCCCCCACCCTCCTCCCTAACACTAACTAAGCTAACAACCTACACTAACCTAACACTAATCCCCAAAACCCAACTATCATGACAAAAAGGAAAGAGGAGAGAGGGGAGGGATACATTTAAAACAATCAATAAAGTCCTAGAGGTTGGCCCTCCGTAGGGTCCGCCTGATGGACCGAACCCTTTTCTTAATGTAGGCCACATCCTGGCTTAGCTTGTCCACCTTACTAATAAACTTGTCCATTTTCCTGTCTAAAGCCAGGAATGCCGCAGGGTCAATAGGAGGGGCTGCTGCTGTCTGTGTACTGGCAAAGGTGCTCAGTGTGGGAGTTGTTGTTAGCCCACTGGACTGTCCTGCAGCTCTGAAATTGCTGGGTCCAGGTCGTGCTGCAGAGGCAGGGTCAACTGTCCCAGCCGTTGCTGGGGCCACTTGGGGAGAACTGGTGGATGTGGGGGTGGTGGCTGTTGTGGGCAATGTTGGGCCACCATGTGGTGAGGCCCACCATGCTCCGGAGGCCCGATCCGCTTGGTATTTTCGGGCCATCCTTCGGAACCCCGACTGCACCTGCAGGATGTGCTGGTATCTCATTGCCCGCCTTTGAAACTGATGTCTCTGTGCGGCACTCATGTTTGCAGCTGTGAAGAGAAAGGGCAACTATTTACCATAGGAAATGCATTGGGTGGAATAGCACAATGGTTCAATTGCACATTACTTTTACTGTAGTTGTAACAGCTATTTTCACAACATAGATCATTGAAAGTCTCAGAGGAAGTACATGGGAAGCCTGCATACAAAAGGGCATCTCACACCGAGCATATCCATGTCTCTACATGATGGGTGACATCAGCCTAAACTTCTCATCCAAATAATGGGTAATGCAGCTGACATTATGGCTGTACCTCTTCCGCCTACTGACTTCACTACATATGTCACTCTATGTGATAACAATCACAACCCTCAATATCTGCCATTTGTAATTGTTTTTTGCTAATATAGAACTCATGTGCCATAACAAGTGTGTACACTAGGTTCAAACAAAAGTTGCAAAAGGTCACAAGTATGTGTAACATACTGGTTGCTACTTTCCTATGTACCCTATTCCCAAACACATGGCAGTCTTTGAGGGTGAGGTGGGAAGAACAACCAACAATCCCATATTCAATGCACACCCAGGAGTGTATAGAAAGGTCAACAAGTATTTGCCTCCACACACAACACCAATGAAGGGCTAGCAACAAATTGGAGTCAGCTAAACCTTGTCCTATCCAAGGTCCACACATGTCAAAATGTCCTGACTTAGGCCAACATCACATACTACCAGTGAGGCATATTTTACCCCACACACACAGAGGAGCAAGAACACCCATGATCATGAGTAGAATGAACACCTAGGCCATTGCACTCTAGTCCCACACACTTCTAGTTCCACTTGTGGAAGTACATGCCCCCGGAAGATCCAACCTACAGTGTACTCAGTCCATCCCCAACTAGGGAAGCTGCATATTTCAGACAAGCCTTTTGCAGAAGCTATCTGGGAGAATGTCAGTCTGAAATGCAGACTCAGTCCAAGCCAAGTCCCAGAGCAACTCTTACATTAACCAGTGTATTCCACATGACTCATCCCATTCCCCATAGCGGGCCCGACTGGAATGGCCTACAGACCCAAAATCTGAGAGATGGATAAGCATAGGTCTACTAAAACTGAAGTGATATTTGAAATCCCACTAATGGAACAATACTAATGAATGGGCAGTGCATCAAACCTTGAATTCTGCATCACCAGCAAACAATAAAAATAGCACACATGCAACACTCACTGTAGGTGTCGGGGTCTGCAAAATGAGCCACCTCTCACACAGTGTACGGTGCAGGTCCACCTGTAAAGCATGGAAGGAAGAATATACTCAGAATCCGTGCACTGACAAACAATTGCAATTACAAAGACAATGTGAGAATATGACATGCGTAATGAAACACTTTCACACATGCTCATACTGCATGGAATTATTCTTGAGCAACATTTACATTGGATGAGTCTCCTGCTACAGTTACACACCCTACTACACACATGCAGTGGCCTGGACAGTCATGTGGTGTCAAAGGTGCACCTCCATTAGTATGCCCCAACAATATAGGGGTGCATTCATCTCATCATGTGCATCCAAGAGAGACATCCAAAAGCTGGTTACTTGAGGACTGCATGACCCCTCAAACTCAAACAGCCTATGTGGTCATTTTCACCACACACCAACCAGACACACATGTGACATATGTGTGGACAACATAGCTAACTTCAATTGACGTGAAGGCAGCACTCATTTATAGCATCATATTGGGTTTACAAATGTCAGTCTAGCTATGGCGTCTACATATGTAGGTATGATGTTTCAACATCCATTTTTCACTGGCTATTGTGACCTGTAGAGTTCAAATTGAGGCATTAACGTGTCGCTTGTCTGACACAAAGGCAACACTACATTACATACTGCTACAGGCAACCGGTATGTGTAGAAAACATGAGCTACCTGCCTGCTAGCATTTGTCTTCCTTCACATTGTGCAACAATTACCCAGTAGGTTTCCCTAGCATTACACACAGTCAGCTACTTATCTAGCAGATTGGGTAACAATCATCACATGTCCCCACACAGCTTTAAATTGTTCACATGTAATTGATGTGTACTCACCAACATGGCAACCAATCCTGATTCCCAGGTGGTCCAGCAGATCTTGCACCCTGGATATCAGATCAGTCCAGCGGTGCTTAAGTTGATGATTATTCATCAGGCTACCATAGACACGGACCAAGTGATGGCGCACCTTCCCCCACCGGACTTTACGGGCCACCGTGTGATACCCCTGTATCACACGACCCCCAGCCTCCAGCATGACTGGGAGGAAATGGCAAACAAGCCATATAAATCCCCCCAATTCCTCCTCACCCATCCTGGCAAGCCGTGGCCTACCTGACATCTCAGCACTAACAAAGTGGAAAAAGTTGGAGAAAAAGGAAAAGGGGGAAATGGGGAAAGGTAGAGTAGTGAAATACAAAGAAAACTTAGGAAGAAGAGCCCAACTAACCCCTAAATTACACTACCCAGAACAGACTCCCACAGACAATAAAAAAAACACTGGACTTGACAAAATTATACAATACAGACTCACACAGTATTCAACAACAAGACAATGATGACAAAAGCACAATAGAGAAGGTAGACTGGACACAAAAGCACTAAAACACAGGACAACACTTTCCACACAGCCACACAGTCTAGAATAATCTGAGACTGCAAAGTGAAAGTGAAAGTACATCCACAGTACAGATTCTGTAAACAGGATATCCTATTACATCAAATCCTGCATAAAATGGCCACCGTTTTTTTTCTTCCGTTATGCGTCATTTTTTCACGCATACAGATAGTGCGGCATATTTTTTGACGCATAAGAGTGCACATAATGCAGAGTCAATTTATTTTTTCATCATTGTTCCATTATATTTGTTTGAGGCTTATTTTACAGTTCTAGAGTTGAAATTTAAGCCGCTGGCAAATATGATGAGCAAATATGAAAATTAATTTTGACTCTGCATTATATGCACTCCTGTGCGTCCAAAATTTTGACGTCCAAGCTGTATGCGTGGAAATATGACGCATTATGGAAAAAATGGTGGCCATGTAATGCTGGTTATTAATATATTTATTTTACTTTGATTTTTTTGACTCAGCATTATGTGCACTCCTGTACGTCAAAAAATTATGACGCCCAAGCTGTATGCGTGGAAATATGACACATTATAGAAAAAAATGGTGGCCATGTAATGCTGGTTATTAATATATTT
This sequence comes from Pleurodeles waltl, assembly GCF_031143425.1. Lineage (NCBI taxonomy): Eukaryota > Metazoa > Chordata > Amphibia > Caudata > Salamandridae > Pleurodeles > Pleurodeles waltl. The sequence goes on along the minus strand of NC_090444.1, from coordinate 880,066,351 downwards.
ATTTAAATTAGATTTTTTTGACTCAGCATTATGTGCACTCCTGTACGTCAAAAAATTATGACGCCCAAGCTGTATGCGTGGAAATATGACGCATTATAGAAAAAAATGGTGGCCATGTAATGCTGGTTATTAATATATTTATTTAAATTAGATTTTTTTGACTCAACATTATGTGCACTCCTGTACGTCAAAAAATTATGACGCCCAAGCTGTATGCGTGGAAATATCACGCATTATAGAAAAAAATGGTGGGCATGTAATGCTGGTTATTAATATATTTATTTAAATTTGATTTTTTTTACTCAGCATTATGTGCACTCCTATGCGTCAAATATTATGACGCACAAGCTGTATGCGTGGAAATATGACGCATTATGACAAATATGTCTTTAATTTGTCAAATTGTGAAAAGAATTTTGTCATGACCAAACGGTGCAAAGTGATACACATTTGGGGTTAGCTATGGCACATGTCCCTTATAGGATGTATAGAAGGTATTCACAGTGCAATAGTAATGATTGCTCAAAATGGTTATTACCCATAATTGTACACATATTTTGGGTAATTGCTGATGGCTAATTTCAAATGATGAATGGGATACCAGGATGTATTCCTTAGCAAAAAAGTGTCCACATTTATCACGGTAATCAAAATTATATATAGGCCAAATAGTTAGTGCAATTGTCACCTACACTTTTTATGGGGGTAACAATGTCCTAATTATGAGTTTGTGTATCTTATATGTGTTTTACTTTTGACATGTAGGCCACACATGCGCCTTATGCATGTGTGTACTTCACATGTGCATATTTCATGTATATTTGGGGGGCGGTAGAGGTGGACTTAAGCCCCCAGCACCCTAGGGTTTGCCCTTCCAGACTTGCTAATTTATCCAAGGGTTTCCCTTATTCAGTAATGCTAAACCTGCAGCAGCAGGCTCATGGAAGCCCATAGGGTATGATTCACTGTTTGCCATTCAATAATCCCATTTGCCCATTTGACGTTTGCCCTATTGATTCTTTGGAGCAATCTGACATACCATTTTGCATTGAAATTGTTTGCTAAATCTCAACGTTCCTCATGTGCTGATGACAAATAGGTTGTTGATGTATGTGGCCCTTTATGCATTACCTGGTTTAGTGGCATGTTTCATTCTTCCTGCTAGGTTCCAACTGGGACACTACTGTGATCGGCTGCTTGCAAATATTTTGTTGATTGGATGGTACATGTTTATATGTGTGGTCCAATGTAGATCCACTATCAACTGTCAGGGTGTATGTTGTCACTGTAACTTCCAGGTCTCCTCATGAGTTAGTGGCAGCTAATCTTGTTTCAATTGGGCATTGTTTGTAGCAAAAATAGAGAGAAGCCATTGAGGACATGGTCACCTACACATGGATGGTCCCACCCTGTCACTGAACACGTGTAATGAGACTTTCGAATGGGCAACCTTTTTGTGCTGAGTGAGAGAATGTCTCAGGTGTCTGGATCTGGCATGTGTCATAGCCACATTTCTACTCCAGTTGGCCTCTGTGGATGGTAATGTATCATGAAACATCATAGCCTCTGTGCAGAAGTAAATGGCTGGTATTCAACACACGACTCATCTTTATCATTTGAAAAAGTGTTACTCAGCGTTTTGAACAGTCAGGGTCCTCATATGTGTTGACTTTTCATGGACATTATCTGAGGTTGCTGGCTTTGATGGAGGCCATTTGCACCATCATACACTATGGTCCTGGTCCACTGTCACACTTTTAAGTTTAGGCATTAATGAAGGTCAGACAAGGGAAGGGCCAAGATTTGGCTATTCATGGGCACTGTCACAAGTCTGATGCAAATGACAGTCAGATGATGCACTACTATGTATTTGAGTATACATTGATGAGGCTAATGACAAATTAGTGTCTGAGGTACAAAACGTTTTGGACAGCATGTGTGGTCCATAGGTGGACCCCAGGTATCTGTAGAGTGACTCACGGACAGGTGCCAGTCAGGCTGACAGGATGCTGGGTCAATCAGGAGCAAGCTCTTTCAGTAATCACATGATCACGTGTTCTGACTAGGACTGGTCAGAGGGAGCATTAGACAGTTGAGATGTCACACTGTGTATGTCCTGTGTTGCTTTGAAGGTGACACATGAACCCTGATAAAGTGTTACACGGCAACATTAGTGTCAAAGCTTAATGATGTAATGGCTCACATTCAAACATGTATGCAGTAGGAGGCATCAGCAGGGACGGGGCATGTACATTTGGGTGGTGTGCATGGAGGGGATCACAGGTGTGGCCTCCATCTGTGTCTCACTAGTCCTGTCAGATGGGATTAGCTGATAAATAGCCTACAGTACCTTTCACAGAAGAATCAATCTACAGGTGATACCAGGCCTTATAAACTCCAAGGCAGTGTATTATATGAGCAGTGTTCCATGCAGTGAGATGGTAGTATGACAATGGTCTGCATAGTAAAGGGTGTGGCACACTGGATGACTCTTGTGAGTGTGTGTGTGTAGATGAGGGAATCTCAGTGTACACAAATCGGCATTCCAGGGACCTCTTCAGACAGGTGGGGTGTGAGCAGCTGCAAGTGTGTGTAATGTTTTTAGAAAAGGGCTGACATGTAGATGGGATGTGATGTGCTAGATGCTTGTCATAGGTGTAGCACTTGTGCTGTGTATGTTCTGCTTATGTGTAACTCTAGTGACAGATAGTCATTGCAATGATAGTAAGTAGTTGGAATTACTGTTGCCAAGAGTCTAGTACTACATTCCTGTTCCTGAAGCATTAGCATGTGAACTGCCTGATGTATGAGGCCTGTTTTCCCCTAGTTGAGTGATGGTGTTTTAGTTGTGTGCCATCTGCTGCGATGATCCATGTTTCCTACATGTATGTGAGTCATATGTGTGGTCCTCAGCTATTGCCCTTCAAAGGTGAACTGTACAGGATGTCATTTACATGGTGTGTGTATTTGACCATTGTATGTTGGCCATTACATTTGTGGTGTATATTTTTTGTGTGATGATTGTTATATCATTATTGCTCAATGAGACGACATTCTTCTTCAGCAATTTCAAACTAAAGGTGGGCAGAAAAGAATAGGCCAAACCATGATGTGGTGTTTGTTATCAGTGTTTATTTACAATTGTGCATTAAGTGGTGATAGTGATAATTAAGAAAATACATTATTTACAATCTGTTGGCGCCTACGCACTCCAGCAGCCGTGTTTGGTTGTTCCCCCTCCTGTTGCAGGCCAGAATCCTCCTCTTCGTCGTCTTAAGGCATGTATGGGTCTGGTTCCAGGAGGGGAATGTTCCTTTTTACACAAATGTTGTGCAATATGGCACAAGTGAGTATGATCCTACAGACCATCTCTGGGGAATATAGTAGGCTACCGCCAGTGATGTCAAGGCAGCGGAACCTTGACTTGAGGATCCCAAAGGTGCGCTCGACAATGCTGCGTGTCCTCTTATGGGCATCGTTGTATGCCCGCTCTGCAGCAGTAGTCGGGTTCCCAAATGGTGTCATTAGCCATGGCTGGATGCCATGCCCCTGATCAGCTGAAATAAAAACACAGAATGGGATCATGTTGACGTAGCTGGCACTATTGAAAAGACCTTTAATGGCAGTAGTTGTCTTGTGTTGTCTGTGACTCTTTTGTGTACTAATGTGACAACCTATACTTGTAGGCTATACCTTCTGCATTGTGTTTTTTCCTTGGCTGAGCAAGTGTTTGTCTGTTAACCGTTTGTCAGCAGTATGTTTTGGGATTTGCAATAGAGTGTGTCCTCTCTAGCATTGTGACTTGTGATACAGGTGTCCGTGTGTCTTCACTGAGGGTGAGATGATAGTTCCATGCACATTTAAAATTGAAAGTGTTGTTAACACGTTCATATCAAAGTACCCTGGACATCCCATACCTTGAAACTTATGCAATGTATTAATGTAAAGGTTATTGTGACACTTACAATTTGCAAGGTGACATTTAGGCAACCACACTCATTAATGTCTTCACATTAAGCTGTACAGTAAATTCCAATGTGTGACAGGTTCAATGGTGAGTTAAGAAACATGGCTAGTGATGTGAGGACCTCAGTGTGTTCCTGTCTAGATGTTGCTGTTGTGGTGTATGTGTTGTGTGTCCTAGAGGGTTGCTGTGCAGTGTGTATATAAGTAGGTTTCTGTACTTACCAACAAGTAGTCCATTGCCATACCGTCCATCCTGGAAGTGTTGGTTGATGGTGCTGTGACGGAAGATGAAGGAGTCATGTACACTCCCAGGATATTTAGCCACGATGTTGCTGATCAATCCCTGGTGATCGACTATGGCCTGCACGTTGATTGAATGTGTGTGCTTCCTGTTGCGGTAGAGGTGTTCTGTTGCAGCAGGTGGCACAAGGCGTACGTGTGTGCAGTCGATTGCACCAAGGACGTGTGGGAAGCCACTGATGGCGTAGAACCCCTGTTTAGTTTCCTGCTGCTTCTGCAGTGTGTTAGGGAAGCAGATGTGGCGGGGTGTCAGGCGAATGATGGCATCCAGTACTTTTGGCAGAAATGCGGAGAATGATGGTTGTGATATTCCACCAACCAGGGCACCAGTTGTTTGAAACGAGCCACTTGCCAGCAGGTGAAGTACGGCAAGCAGCTTTGTTTCTGTTGGGATAGTGCATGGTGTCACCAAAGTGGGGGCCAACTGCTGTTCAATGTTTTGCAGCAGCTGCTGAATGGCCTGCCAGTTCAACCGGTACCTCTGTATGATGTTGTGTTCCCTGAGGCCATGCAGGGTTGTTCTTGGGCGGAATATCCTCTCCTGCCTTCTGCGCTGCCTTTGGGGTCCCTGCTGTTGTTGTTGTAGCTGCTGTTGTTGCTGCAGGGCTCTGCGTCTACGTGCACGCTGGATAAAAATCACCTCCATGTCTCCCTGTTGCTGCTCTGCTGCTCTGCTGTTTGTTCTGTGTGTTCTGATTAAATACAGGTGTGTTTGCCCCATTTTAACTCCTGCCCTGACCCAGGCGTTAAATTTTGACGCACATCGGGCTTTGCGTCATTTTTTTGCTCCGCCTCCCGGACGAGAGTCATTTTTGCCCGGAAGCATAAATACGACGCACGGCCGTGTGCGTCGTTTTTTGGACGGGAACGCCTACCCTGCATATCATTAACGCAGGGCGGGTTGCCGCATCCAGAAAATGACGCACACGGCGGATTTTTGTCGTCCGCGGGCTCGGGCGTCAGGGTTTAAATATGGGGCAACTTTTGCGCTGATTGTGCGTCAAATTTTTTGACGCACAATCGACGCAAACGGAATTAAATATGCCCCTAGATGTCCTAGCTATCACCCTCTGCTTCAAGTGATAACAATAAACTAGCTCCTAGTATCACCTATGGTAGTGAAGCTTTAAGGGGGAAAGATGCAGTTACCATGAATGGGATAATTGAGTCTTCAGCGCTCTTTTTCATCTTCCAGTAAATGCATCTCAGGGTCAAATCAGGTTGGAATTTGGGTATATGAATCAATTAGTCGCGAAACAGGCTGCCTATATAAAAGTTTGCAAACAGGTTCAATAAGCAAAAGGGAGTGGGTTAAATTGTGCACTCTGGCAGGAGCTGAGTTCAAACTCAAACTCTCCATCCCGCGTATAATTAGACCAAGCCTTAGAAAATCTCGGGGAACGTCTTTTTGGGACGAGACGCTATCTCTTGATACTTTAAAACAAATTAGCAATCGTATTATGGAGAAAAAGTCCTTGACTATGGACAAGGGTCTTCTGGCTGACCGTTAACACTCCTGGGTTATAATAAATGAGTATAAATCTATGAAATGCCAGCACTACCTGGAGTCAGGATGGTCAAAGAATGAAAAATATTTCTTCATTGTGCATCGATTTGGACTTCTCCCAGGAGGTTCTCCCCCCAACGGGAACGTTCTAGTTCAAGTTCCCCCTGTATTTTATGCAGGCATTGTCAAAGTCACCAGATCCTCGGGGTCTGCGCACGTTCCCAACACGTCCACCACAAGACAACTCCAATACTCTGATTAGAATGTCACAGAGTCTAAGAGTGTCCAAGTGGGGAAAAGGGGATTAGGTAGGGAACAGCTGGGAAGGAGACCTGTAGGAAGCAAAAGGTTAAAACACACAATATCAAGATTATATCATATTAATCATTACTAGACTATGATTCTAAGCATTGTCATATTGGAAACATGGATAACTTAAGCATGGACTAAATAACTAGGCCTCAAGATGTCTGGTTACCAGTGAATGAATCAAGGATTAATACAACTTTTCAATTAACTTCTCAATCAAATGTTACAGATGGATTAGAAACATCTGAACCTTCTAGAATTACATTTTCAAATTCAAGCATAGTCTTTTGCATAAGGGCAAGAAAATTATTTGAATGAATTCTATAACACCATAGGAATTGTTCTTAAGGGACTTATTATGCACACACAATACAACATCTAGAATACTAGCACTTTAGTTTCTTAGAATGCAGGAACATAAATTGCACACATTGCGGATTTCCACAATAATTTGTCAATGCCATGAAATGGTTGTGCACAATTAATAACATGAGTTAGGCACAAGAACTGAATCGCGCATCTTGCCGATTCGAAGGCCACCAAGTAAATGCCATGCAATGGTAGCACACAATGAACATCCTGAGTTAAGCACAAGAAATGAATTGCGCGTCTTGCCGATTCGAATACCACCATGTGAATGCCACGAAATGGTAGCGCACAATGAATAACATGAGTTCAGCACAAGAAATTAATCACGTGTCTTGCCGATTCGAATGTCACCACGTAAATGCCAGGAAATGGTAACACACAATGATTATCATGAATTAAGCACAAGAAATTAATCGTGTGTTTTGCTGATTCGAATGCTACCTTGCGAATGCCATGAAATGGTAGCGCACACTGAAAATTCATGAATTAAGCACAAGGAATGAATCGCGCATCTTGCCGATTCGAAGGCCACCATGTGAATGCCATGAAATTATAGCGCACAATGAATAACATGAATTAAGCACAAGAAATTAATCGGGTGTCTTGCCGATTCGAATGTCACCACGTAAATGCCAGGAAATGGCAACACACAATGAATATCGTAAATTAAGCACAAGAAATGAATAGCGCGTTTTGTTGATTCGAATGCTACCTTGCGAATGCCATGAAATGGTAGCGCACACTGAATATTCATGAATTAAGCACAAGGAATGAATTGCGCGTCTTGCCGATTCGAAGGCCTCCATGTGAATGCCATGAAATGGTAGCGAGCAATGCATAACATGAATTAAGCACAAGAAATGAATAGCGCGTCTTGCCGATTCGAATGCCACCATGTGAATGCCATGAAATGGTAGCGCACAATGAATAACATGAATTAAGCACAAGAACTGAATCGCGCGTCTTGCTGATTCGAATGCCACCATGTGAATGCCATGAAATGGCAGCGCACCATGAACAACATGAATTAAGCACAAGAAATGAATCGCGCGTCTTGCCGATTCGAATGCCACCATGTGAATGCCATGAAATGGCAGCGCTCCATGAACAACATGAATTAAGCACAAGAAATTAATTGCGCGTCTTGCCGATTTGAATGCTACCTTGTAAATGCCATGAAATGGTAGCGAACAATGAGTAACACGGATTAAGCACAAGAAATGAATTGTGCGACTTCCCGATTCAAATGCTACCTTGTAAATGCCATAAAATGGTAGCGCACAATGAATATCAAGAGTTGTACATGAGCAAAGAATCGCGCGTCTTGCCGATTCGAGTGTCAGCATGTAAATGCTATGAAACACCAAACGCACATTCATACGCATAAGAGCAAAGTTGTTTTGTCATGCAAATTAGGCCCAAGAACTCGAATGCTTTCGAGAACGGGATCGGGGGCCCAAGCCGACCTCCGTCTTACGGCCCTGATCAAGAATCACCAACAAAGTGAAAGCTGCTGCTATGGGACCTCTGAATAGTGAGCACCTGAAGCTGGGCTGGCTCCCTTATATAGAGTCTTGGCCCAGCCCACAAACCACACCCAGGCATGCTGCAGGGAAAGCTTCTAGAAGGCCCTGGAAAGGGACCACACCCTGACACACTCTGAAAGCCTGCAGCAATACATTGCAATTGAACAGTATTTATAAGCACCTTGAAAATAAGTCTTCAGGATTAAACTCTGCAATGCAAAAGGTTAAGCAACAGCATATCAGCACAATGCATAAATTACGTTATCTTGAAAGTGCTGGGTTTTTGCATTCTAGTCGTCCGTAGAGCGCGCACTGCCCTGATGTTGACAGGCATGGAGATGGGAAGCTTATATACTGGATCTGTATATGTCAAGGTTTACAGCAAGATCGCAGAAGATATCTTAAGGAGGCTTTTAACCAGAGGAATATACGTACATGTAGGCAAGCGGTAATCACCAGTTTTAAATCATCCAGTATTATCTTAAACGCAAGACTAACAACATTCTTAAGCCATGTTGCCAAAAAAATGGATGTTCAATGTAAGTCGATCTTTAGTGAGGGCATGATATGAGGTGGTGGTCTTTTAGCATGTTAACTGATATTGTACAAATTTACACGGGTGAAGTGCAATAAGGTGGCACGGCCTGGTAGATGACCAATACAGTACCCAGATCTAAATTTAAGTTATCAGCTATGAGTTCTTCTTACAAACAAATATTAGAGGTTAAGATTCACGTGTAGAGGTCAAGTAAGGCTAACTTACAGTTATATTTATGAAATGATTTTGCACTGGAATAAAGTTTTAGGCCCTCATTACAACATTGGCGGTAAATCCCGCTTACTGCAGTGCAGAAGACCGCCAACACACCGCTGCAGCAGCGGAATTCCGCTACAGCTATTACGACCCACAGGCCGGAATCCGCCAAAATCCAGACACCCACACAAGTCCGCCACACCAAAGGTCAGTGATAAACTGCCGATAACAAAACTGACACCGTCACGCCAACAGGAATACGCCCACACTATCACGACCCACGAATCCACGCGGCGGTCTTTCAACCGCGGTATTCCATTGGGGGTACACACCGCAGCGCTCAAAATACACACACATTTACAAAACACAACCATATTGGACGATTCAAAATACACACACCTGATACACATACACACACCACTCCCACACACCCAATACAATATAAAACACACACCCACATTACCCACAAACCCCTACAACAAATATTTCGAAAGAAGCACAGAGAGAGACACCACTATCAACAATACTAGCATCCACAGACACACACCATCATCACTCCCACAAGATCCACTCACCTCAGACAATACACACAAACACATCCTCTCACACATCACAACACACACCACCCTACACATTACCCACACCACATCATGCCACCGCAAAGACACCACAGGTTCTCTGAGGAGGAGCTCAGGGCCATGGTGGAGGAAATCTTCTGGGTAGAGCCACAGCTATTTGGATCACAGGTGCAGCACACCTCCATAGCTAGGAAGATGGAGCTATGGCGCAGAATCTTAGACAGGGTCAACGCAGTGGGACAGCATACAAGAACACGGGATGACACCAGGAAGAGGTGGAACGACCTATGGGGGAAGGTGCGTTCCGTGGTCTCAAGACACCAGATTGCAGTTCAGAGGACTGGCGGCGGACCCCCACCTCCTCCCCCACAACTAACAACATGGGAGGAGCAGGTCTTGGCTATACTGCATCCTGAGGGCCTCGCAGGAGTAGCAGGAGGAATGGACTCTGGTAAGTCAAATCTTAATTATTACATCCCCCACCCTACCTGCATGCTATCACATACCCCAACCTCACCCTCACCCCCATCACTCCAACACCTCACATATGCCCCAGTATCCCAACCCACACATCCTAATACCAAGCCCTACATGCAACAACAAAGCATGGACACCCATCACCAAAGCATGTCCACTACAGATACCCACACAGACCCCAAACCAACTATCACACAAGGTCCCAGACAAGAATTCAAGCACTGGAGTACAGGGTCACCCACCCATTGCACACAATGGCACACACAGATGTAATAATCATGCCTTTACACCCCTGCAGGACCCCCACCCAATGTCACCGGACAGAAGGTTCCAGGCATGTCCACTCCCCCCACAGAAGAGGCCCACAGTGATGACCGCAGCTCTGTCCAACTGGATCAAGATGACCAGCCTGGCCCATCTGGGACCTCGGGACAGCTGGTTCCCCTCACACTGGCAAATGCCACCACAGAGCCTCCCCCCTCTGGAAACACTAGCACAGCACCCTCCCAGCGGGCCCATCCCTCTGTACACAGGACACATCAAACAGCAGTGTGTCCACTACTACAGGGAACCCAGGCAAACCCACCACCCCAAGAAAAACAGAGACCTGGGGGCAGTGGCAGTGGGCACACGGGTTCCGGGGACAGAGGCACAGGATAACAGGGGAACTGGGAGGACAGCTGTGCGACAGGGGGAGTACAGGCCTAGGGAACCGACTCTCTACGAGGCCCTCTCCAACATCATGGGAGTGTACCATCATTACCAGGAGACGATGGCAACAGTACTGGCCAACTTTCAGGAGAGACCCAGCGGCTGGAGGAGGAACAGTATCTGGGGACCAGGGAGGAACTTAAGTCCATCAACACCACCCTGGTCACCATTGTAGGGGTGCTGAAGGACCTTGTGGACACCAGGAGGGACACTGTGGCACTACAAGGGGCCCCTGACACTAGCCTGAATAATGAACAGCCCACCACCTCTGCCGGCGCTAGTGGACAGGAGGCACCGCCACAGGACCACAACACCAGCACCCCACCCCCTGCAGATGGAGAACCACCCCGCAAACGGTCCCTGAGATCCAGGACAAAGGCAGAGAACAATGCCAAGACCCCTGCCAGGAAATGAGACCACCCTGAATGTCATCCTTCTGTCCCACTTCGTCACCCTGTCCATCTATCAACTGCCCTAGCTCCACTTCCCATGACACTTTGGACAATGCACCTGTGAAACAAATAGACTGGACTCTGCAATGGACAATCCTCCACCATCACCCCTGCCCATTTTACAACCCCCTCCACTAATTTGCACTGAAATAAACACCCTTGAATCACAAAACAATCTGGAGTCAGTATGTACTTTCACAAATGTGTATTTGCAATAACTAAGGAAAATAGCAATGTCGATTGTATAGTCAACATACCTATGTCACACAGCTCTAGTCCATGAAGTAATATAGCAGAGGTTACACAGTGGGACCCACATCTGTGAAATGGAAAGGCAAAGTGACAAGTGAAGGTCCATACACTGGGGGAAAGTGACATACTTATGATAGGTCTAACAATTGTATGAGATGTGTGAGCCAGTGACATCTTCTTACCTGTGTCTCACTGGAAGTATTGCTGGATAACATTGTTTCTGTTGTCTATATCCTCTTCTTCTGCCTCCTCTTCTTCACTGTCCACAGGCTCCACAACTGCCACAAGACCTCCTTCTGGACCATCCTCCTGCAGAAAAGGCACCTGTCATCACAAAGCCAGGTTGTGCAGCATGCAGCAGGCCACGATGATCTGGCACACCTTCTTTGGTGAGTAGTAGAGAGAACCATATGTCATATGGAGGCACCAGAACCTGGCCTTCAGGAGGCCGAAGGTCCTTTCTATCACTCTCCTAGTTCACCCATGTGCCTCATTGTAGAGGTCCTCTGCCTTGTCCTCGGATTTCTCACTGGGGTCAGTAGCCATGACAGGTTGGGGTAACCAGAGTCACCTGAAAAAATCGAGGGACAACTGTTAGACACACACTAACCCTTAGGGACAACCCCAGACCCAGACAACTATTCACAGGGTATAGGGCCCTTGTCCTCACCTATTAGCCACACACGGTGCCTCTGGAGTTGCCCCATCACATAAGAGATGCTGCTATTCCTCAAAATGTAAGCTTCATGCACTGAGCCAGGAAACTTGGCATTCACATGGGAGATGTACTGGTCGGCCAAACACGCCATCTGCACATTCATTGAATGGTAGCTCTTCCGGTTTATGTACATCTGTTCACTCCTGCGGGGGGTACCACGGCCACATGTGTCCCATCAATGGCACCTATGATGTTGGGGATATGCCCCAGGGCACAGAAGTCACCTTTCACCGTGGGCAAATCCTCCAACTGAGGGAAAACAATGTAGCTGCGCATGTGTTTCAGCAGGGCAGACAATACTCTGGACAACACGTTTGAGAACATTGGCTGGGACATCCCTGATGCAATGGCCACTGAAGTTTGAAAAGACCCACTTGCCAGGAAATGGAGTACTGACAGGACCTGCAGTAGAGGGGGGGATTCCTGTGGGATGGCAAATAGCTGACATCAGGTCTGGCTCCAACTGAGCACACAGTTCCTGTATTGTTGCACGATCAAGTCTGTAGGTGACTATTACATGTCTCTCTTCCATTGTTGACAGGTCCACCAGCGGTCTGTACACCGCAGGATGCCGCCATCTCCTCACCTGCCCCAGTGGAAGTGCCCTATGGACGAGAACAGCGAGCAGAGAGTCAGCCAACACTGAGGTATTACATTTTTTTTTATTGCACACATTTGTCAATCCACAATGTGCGTGTCACTGTGTGTATGCAAGGCCTAGATAGGTGTGACGCATTTAAAATTAATGCCATGTGGCCCCCTGAAATGTAAGGTGGGACAAGGGGATGTGAGGTAACTGCGCTGGCGTTCTACACCGTCGGGGTAGGCGGTCGAAGACCTCGGCGCAATCCTGCATTGGTTAACATTGGACCCAATGGGTCTCAGGAGCCAATGACGATGTACGCCGGCGGTGACGGTACGCACCACCGCGGACGTCACCGCCATTTTCTGTCTGTTCACTCACTAGATACCTGACCTTCGACAGGAGAGGACCTACACTGCAAGTGCTGCTGTGACCTCAGTCTGGAAGCGACGATGGCTCATGTGTCTGGGGAAAGGGCCCCTGTCTTCACTTCGGAGGAGTTGGAGAAGTTAGTGGTTGGGGGTCCTCCCCCAGTGCACCCTACTCTACGGTCCTCCAGACAAACAGGTGAGTACACTGTGAGCATGCTGTATCGGCAATGCCTGTTTGGAGTGGTGTGGATGGAAGATACGGGGGGCGGACTGAGGCCTGCATGAGCGGACGGTGAGTGTATGTGCATCAGGGCAAGGGTGGGAACATGGGTCAAAGACTGTGACGGTCCGGACGGTTAAAGATTTTCCTTTTTCCCCTGTACTATTCCTGTAGGTCAGCGCCCACCAGAAGAAGGATATTTGGACGTCCGGACCCTGGGGGTCCACCACAGACGGAGCACCCACTGCCGTAAAAGATGGGAGGACATTCACCGCTGGAGCAAGAAGACGGCGGATGCCCAGCTGGGGATGGCCTCCCAACGTGGGAGGGGTGATTGTCGCACCATGACCCCCCTGATGTACCAGATCCTGGCGGTGGCCTATCCGGAGTTGGATGGGAGCCTGAGGGCATCACAGCAGCCACAAGGGGGTGAGTACAGTCACATCCATCTGACTCTGCGCGCACTAGGAGGTGTCTGGGTGGGGGAGGAGGGCTGTGGGTTCCCCTAGGCCAGGGCGAGTTTTGTAGGCAAGGTGCCTTCGTGAGGCAGGTTCAGTGGAACCCCAACCCCACTAGTGGTTAGTGCCATCTACACCTAGTCAGGCTCCTGTGACTTCCATGTGTGCAGCAGTCGGGCATAGGCCTTGTACCCCATGTCCCTGTGAACAATTAGGGAGCTCTAAGTGTTTGGCATAGTGCAGAGGGCTGCTGTGTCTGTAGTGTCCGCCAACGGTAGGGGTATAGCATGCACTGAACATGTCTTTCTTCTGTCTTTCCCCCACTCTTTTTGTGGTCTCCCTGTTCTTGTGTGCATTAGCATCATCAGGCGGAGGAGTAGTGGCACCAGAGCAGGAGGGAGCTGCATCCCACATGGCCCTGGAGGGCGAGACAACGGAGTCTGAAGCCACCAGTGGGACGGAGGGCGAGGGGAGCTCCACGACGGGGACCAGAGGTGACAACAGCGACAACGACTCTTCCTCTGATGGGAGCTCCCTTGCGGTGGTGGGCCCTCTGTACCCCCGCATCAACAGGTACAGCCGCCACCCCCCTACCAGCACCGCCCTCCCAGCAGCCCCTCAGTGTGTGTCCCATGGGCACTCACCCAGGAGGGTGGGCATCTCCTTCGCCCCAGGCACCTCAGGCCCTGCCCCAGTCAGCCCTGCTGCCCTCAGTGAGGAGGCTATTGACCTCCTGAGATCCCTCACTGTTGGGCAGTCTACCATTCTGAATGCCATCCAGGGTGTAGAGAGGCATTTGCAACAAACAAATGCATAGCTGGAGGACATTCATTCTGGCCAGGCAGCCCAACAGAGAGCATTTCAGGCTCTGGCCTCAGCACTGCCTCAGCCATTGTCCCTGTGTCCAGCCTCCCCCCTCCAACCTCCTCCACCCAGACCCAATCCCCTGTACCTCAGCCTATCCCAAGCACACCATCAGACCAGCATGCACACACCTCAACACACAAGAGTGGCTCAGGCAAACAGAAGCACCACACATCCCACAGGCACTCACACAAGCACCATACCCAAGCAGACTTACCAACATCCACTGCCTCCACTGTGTCCCCTCCTCCACGTCTCCCTCCTCCCTCCCTGTCTTGTCTCCACTCACACCTGCATGCACTACATCTTCAGCCACTACCTCCATCACCAGCACGCCCATCACCACACACCGCTCACGGGCACTCACCACCCCCACTACCATTCACACATCCCCTGTGTCCTCTCCCAGTGTGTCTGTGAGCCCTCCTCCCAAAGTACAACAACGCAGCCACACACCCACCCAACAGCCATCCACCTCACAACAGCCTCCAGCCCATGCAACTTCACCCAAAGTCAGCAAACGTATACCTCCTACAACCACTGCATCTTCCTCCACTCCCAAACCCACTCCATCTACCCGTCCCAGTGTGTCTAAAAAGCATTTCCTGTTTACTATTGACCCCCGTCCATTCCCTAGGGCCCACCTTCCCAGGTCCCAACCCAGCACCTCAGCCACCACATCACCGGGCACAGTGGTGCCAACAACTGCGGGCTTTTGGAGTGGGCCAAGCATCAGGGCTGCCAGTGTTTCACGGAGCGAGGGCAAGGACATTCCGCCACCTCCAAAAGTCAAAAAGTTGCCCACATCCCAGAGGGAGAAGGCGAAAACACCTGCCACCAAGGGCTCAGGCAAAACAAAAGTGGATAGTGGAAAGACAGCTGCGCAACCATCCAAAGTGGGGAAGGGCCAGAAAATGAAGGGCAGACCCACGTCGATGCCAACTTGCACGGCGGACAAGATCTCGACCAGCACCGCCACCTGCACCGCCACCAGCACTGCAGTCACTGAGCCTGCCACCAGCACCGCAGTCACTGAGCCCGCCACCAGCACCGCCGCCACAAAGACCAGCACCAGCACTGCTGCCACAAAGACCGACACCAGCACTGCCGCCACAAAGACCGGCACCAGCACCGCTGCCACAAAGACAGCCGCCAGCACCGATGCCACAGAGCCCGCCGCCAGCACCGATGCCACATAGCCCACCGCCAGCACCGATGCCACAGAGCCCGCCACCAGCACCGATGCCACTGAGACCGCCGCCAGAACCAATGCCACTGACACTGCCGCCAGCTCCGCTAGCGGCCCCGCGACATCCTGAGCCAGTGGCACCACCAAGACATGGCTGCCATCCCAGTTGTCAGTCGAATGAGGCTGGTGGTCAGTTCCAGGAGTCTGGGCAGCTTGCATGTTGCACCACCGTCAGTGGAGTATCACATTCACTACCTCCGTCCTTGGCAGGATGAAGCACTCTGGGCACAAAGCCCCCTCCAGAACCAGAGGAGTATAACATCCACTACCTTAGTCCTTGGCAGGATGAAGCACTATGGGCACAAAGCCCCCTCCAGAACCAGTGGAGAAAGGCATCCACTACCTCAGTCCTTGGCAGGAGGAAGCACTCTGGGCACCCAACCCCCTCCAGAGCCAGTGGAGAAAGGCATCCACTACCTCAGTCCTTGGCAGGATGAAGCACTCTGGGCACCCAGCCCCCTCCAGAGCCAGTGGAGAAAGACATCCACTACCTCAGTCCTTGGCAGGATGAAACACTCTGGGCACAAAGCCCCCTCCAGAACCAGTGGAGTATCACATCCACTACCTCAGTCCTTGCCAGGATGAAGCACTCTGGGCACAATGCCCCCTCCAGAACCAGTGGAGAAAGGCATCCACTTGAGAGACTGTGGCTTGGCACTCCCCAGGATAAAGCAGTGGGCAAACCACCCACTGTAAAGACTTGTGAGACTGTGGCTTTGCACTCCCCAGGATAAGCAGTGGGCAAACCATCCACTGAAAAGGCTTGTGAGACTGTGGCTTTGCACTCCCCAGGATACAGCAGTGGGCAAACCACCCACTGTAAAGACTTGTGAGACTGTGGCTTTGCACTCCCCAGGATACAGCAGTGGGCATGGAGCCCCCTCGTGGAGCTGGCGTCGTGCACTCATGCGGCTGAGGTGCCTCCCCTTCCCTTCCCCCTGAGGTGCCTATTTCATTTCGATCTGATGCCCTGCAGTGTTCTCTCCGTTTGAAGTCTGGTATCGAGTGTGGGCCTCGCCCATGCTTTTTGGGGCCAGTGGTCCATGAACTATGAATGGTGCATTATCCGGAATTGTGTAGTTGGTGTACATAATTGTATGTACTGTATTTAAAGTTTTGACTAATGGATTTTTATTTATTACACTCGTTCAACTCATTTCCTTTTGTCCTTGCTTTCTTCCAGGGGGGGTGGGAGGTGTAAATGTAATGTTGCAGCATGTTTTTGTGTGTATGTTGTTGTGGGTGAGGGTGGGGGTGGGGGTTTTACGTGTTGCATGTGTGTCATTCTCTTTTCCCTCCCCCCTCCCCTGTGTTGTAGGTGCAGCACTCACCGTGGTCATCGCCGCCTTCTTTCGTGCTTCTGGTAGAGGAGCAGGAATACCATTGCAGGGAGTATTTGGAGTTCTGGCTCCATGGCGTCCTGGTTCCTCGTGGGGTATGGAGAGGTGAGTGTTTCCCCTTCCAAGTCCTGTTTCCGCCGTGTTTTTGTTCGCGTTGGTTCCGCCCCAGAAAAGGTGGCGGATTGGCCTCTCATAATAGTGTGGGCGGTACATTGTCTTCCGCCTGTCTGTTGGCAGTGACCGCTGCTGTGTTTGTTTCTACCGCCGTGGCGGTCGGAGTGTTAAAGTGGCTGTCTATGTTGGCGGTTTCCGCCATGGTCGTGATTCCATTTTTTTTACCGCCGGACTGTTGGCGGTCTTACCGCCGCTTTAACACCGACCGCCAGGACTGTAATAAGGGCCTTAGTGTTTTTTAATGATATTATTTAGAACTTGGTATTGTACTGTAAAAAAAATGTTTTGTGATTCTATGGTATTTTATGAAATGTATTTTACAAATGTTATCTTATTAGGGATGGTGTAAAGGTTTTTGTGGACTATTATGCACTTTAATTAATAAAATAAAATCACCCCCAATAACAACTTTGAGGTGCTTGCTGTCTGCCCCCTGGATGCCCCTTCCAGAGAAGGTTTATTCTGGCAGTGGCATTAGGAGGCAAGTTGTGGGCATGCACTCACACAATGGACTACTGGCCTGGTGCCTTTGTGCTTTCTAAAGAATCTTCTTTAATTTACTTATGAGAGAGTTATCTCATTTCTATGATACATTTTTATTTTGAAAGTACCTTTGTCCTGGCCTTATTTTTGGATTGTTACTAATTATTTTCTTATGACGTTCTTTCTGTTAGTGTGTGGGCCATGTATGTACTTTCATTGTAACAGTGACAGGCATAGATTGTATATTTTAGTTATTATTTTAAATACATATATTAGTTTTGTACATTTGTGATGGACATATTATTTTTGGTGCAAGCATTCATCATGTTACTGGACACTTCCACCAAAATGATATGTGTTTCGGTTGTTGTGACTGGAGAATGCATGTGTGCTTATTTTGACATGATATGTCAAAGAAATGCACATATGCATTGCACAGATGACCTGGCACTTTACATTTTTATGTGATCATATGTTTGTGGTATGTTGCACACACCAAGGGGATATGTGACCTGCGTACATTATTGACATGTTTGCGGTTCAACAGTGAGGATTGTGTTACATTCTGGGTAAAACAACCTGTAGTATGTTGTAGTGGTTGTGCTACATTAAAATGGGTTTGCTGGGTAGTATTTGGAGTTATTTTTTCAATTGTCTATTTCAATGTTTGGGTACCTTCTTGCACACACCTTTGCAGACACATTTATATTAGTGATTGTTGAGACTTTTGGTGTAGGTGTCTATTGCAATGTAAGGTCCGTCACTAATTGGTGGGTGTTACTTATGTCCAGGGGTCTGTTGTGATCACTTTCATACCTCTACATTACACACTTCCAAAGTGTGTAACAATATGGTGGTGTTCATAAAGATTTTGAGGCCTGCATGAGTCCAGCGTTGCTATGCAGCTACAAGTCCAAGGGTAACAGGTATGTTCATAACTTACTTTCTGTTCCAGTGGCAACAGGCTTGATTTCCATCTTGGACCTGGCCTAGGAGCAACAGGAGGACTGGTAGCAGCAGATTCATTGCGACAGGATACTCGAAGAGTGTTGAAAAGCTGGGTTTTGCGTTTATATAGCTGCCAGTCCGCCAGCTCAGGTGTGGAAGTTTGGCCCCCACAATTGCATCGGCAGGGCTGCACATCATGAGGAGAGGGTGGTTCGAATGCAGACTTTTGTCTATGGAACCGCCAACATCTAAATACGTTGCAACAGTGTACAGGTTTTCAGTCGAAAAGTCAACGGCGGGACCACTCAGGGCTGCAGCACTGTTTTTGCCACCCTTTGTGACAAAATGGCTCTCAGTCTGGAGCTGGAAGGACAGTATTTTCACTGTCATTTTGACTCTTCCTTTTAAACCAATGCAAAGCTATCCTATCCCTTAGCATTATATGTAAATTGCCACTAAGGAAGGCCCATAGAGTCCTATGGCATAGAGCATTATTTTCTTAAGCAAGACATACGTTTTACAATATGTCTTAGCAGCAACACTTCCAAATTGTAATTTTGCTGTGGGAAAATATGATAGCCCCATTGGCTAGTACATAGTTACCGGGTGACATCCCAGCCAGGCTAATTTATGACTGGGACTACCAAACTGGGTGATGAAAGGTAACAAATTAATCATGGCATTAAATGCAACCTGATGTCCAGGTTGAAATTAATGTCACCATTAAAGGTAGGCACTTTTGGAAAGTGGTTGCTCTGTGCTCTAATCACCCAGTGGCCTCAGAAAATCAGGAAGACACAGGCAACTTTCTGATTGCCTGGGGAGACATGTGAACGACTCCCAGGCTCAGGAGCAAAGGCAGTGCCGCAACAGTGAGGTGTCACTTCCTCTGTCAGGATGGTCACTCAGGAGTTAGCCCAGAGGCGTGCTTCAAAGGGGAAGCCACCATTGATGGGGCTCCTGGCCCAAAACCCCTGAGCAGGATGCCTTTTGTTCCTGTAGACAGCTTAGAGTCTGGGCAAGAGAGTGGAAACTCACACCAAACTGGTTTTACCATGAGTGTGTTGCCCTTAGGTAGTCACACCTCTAGGGTGGTCTACCTTGCTTCTCACAACTGAAGAAGAGTTTGCCATCTTAAAGGGGGCAAAAATGTGGCATTCTAGGATAGTCAGATGCCACGCATCACAGGAACTTTGTTACTATGTAGGAGGGAACCCAGTAGCCTATTGGCTAGTGAACGTGTGGGCCCCTCACAGCACTTTCCTGGGATAAAAGTGGCATCCCTGGCACGTTGACCCTCAGTACTCACTGGATTTGGAAGGAAGGTGAGAAAAAGACCACCCTTTGGAAGAGCACAAAGAGAGGCTGCAACGCTGGAGCGACTGCTCCTGCTGTACAGTAGGCTAGCAGATTTTGGACCTTGTTCTGTGTACTTGGCTCAGTGAAAACCTGATTCCTATCCCCAGTCCGAAGCAGGGACTGCAAGGGCCACTTGGCTGGCTCCCCAGAATGACACTGGGGCCATCAAAGCTGAAAGAGCCCCAGATACACCTCTGGTAGCAACCACAGACACTTAACCATTACCAGACGCAGGGTACCCAAAGGGACAAATCGGAGATAGCCAAAAGGTGTGCCCATGTCTGCTGGACCCATGGGTGTGACTGGATTCACTGCCCAAGAGAGACACTAGCCTCCACCAAAGATTTGCTGCCTTGGCTGCTGTGATGCAAAAGCAGAAGGTCTGAATCAGCAGCCCTTGGAACCCAGCAAAAAGGACTTCATGGGACCCAGGAATGCGTAGACAGATTCACCCCACTCACCTGTCGACCAAGGCCTCGACTGGACTTTACCCCCATGGACCACACAGCATCAGGAGCATCCTTGAGCATCTTTATGCCTGCATCCCTCAGCATCAGGACTCCACTGTTGTCTACGGCGGTTATCCTGTAAAGTTTGGCTATTGCTCTAAAAAAGCTCTGGTGTCTTGATAACTGTCCAAAGTGTCCTTTCTTGACCCGTAGACCTCTATCCTGCCGAACCTGATCACCCAACTCAGGAAGGAGTTGTTCAACTAACGTTTGCAAACATTTCAAATGTTTTCAAACATTTTGTTGACAAACGCTTGCTAGGGGTTGATATAAAAGTTATGCATTATTTCTAAAGCCTGTATCTCCAGAACCCTCCGGTGGATTTTGATGATCAAGGTCTCAAAAAATGCATAAAAATCTGCTCTATTTATATAAATCAGTATTGTGTTTCTGTTGTGGCCTGTGGCTTTCTTATTCTGTTGTTTGGTGTTCTTAAATACTTTACATATTGTTCCCTTGCTAAGCCTTACTGCCTGAAGCCAGCGCTACCCAGGATTGAGTTTAAGTTTAAGTAAACATACCTGACTGGATCCAAGGTGGTAATTGTGAGTCTATTGAGCGATAAAGGTTTCCCAGCCATACAATATACTACACCCAAATCCTTACAATGCTCCACGGAAATCGCATTCTATTAATGTTGCCTTCTTTGTCTTTAAATGTCCACTTTGACATGCAGATGTCAACGCCCATCAAAGTGATGAATCAAAGTGGTGGTATCCATTGCCTCTGTTCCTCTCTTATTCCGTTCCTCTTGCGCTGCTTTCAGTATGAGTCTAGATATTATCACTGTATGTGGTTGATGGTGAAAAAAGGTATCACTCCTGTTGGATTCAGAGATATTCCTAGTGCTTTGTGATAAGTACAACTGGAAACACAAGGACCCCAAATTCTATCAAAAATCTCTGAGATGTTTGTCTTCCTCTAAACACTACATCAGGGATAAAAAAGACTTGCAAGTAACCTTTTGAGATCAAAACACAGAAATCATGATTGTGGGGCTCTGTACTATTCCAAGACGAAAAATCAGCATAACCTGCCTTTTTTAAAACCAACCTGGAAGCATGGTGCAACATGTTCCCAACCGGGTTAACCACTACCAAAGTCTAAGTTCTAAACCACACACGTTATCTTCTACCCATCACTATCATTCATCACTTATGCCTACTACAGTCAGAGTACTTAGCACCACTTTACTATCTCCAAAATCCCTCACTTCAATTCACCAGCTCTCAACAAACCATCTGTTATCCCCTACACTTCCACACTCGCTCCCACTTATCACCTACCAAATCCTTAGATGGCTTCACCTAAACATGTTTTAGAGACACCATAGTCATCATCCTCGTCAATAAACTTCTTCTGCTCTTACCATAAAGATTTGAATCTTAAAGAAGTCAAACAAAAGGGAAGGCTAGCAGCAGCCCACAATAATGATCTGTTCTGTTCTACATACATCAAAATTACATTTCATCCTTCAATTGCAGAACGGTGTGCCGCACAATTAATCTGCATAGCTCTTTTTTTGCAGCAGAGGTCTGCTGATCGCTGGATATTATCACTACTTCATAGATTAATTACTTGAACTCACCCTTCATCTAAAGAACTAAGCCAACAAAATCCTGATTTGGGAGATTTTAATTTCTATACAGCCATCTGTCCTCCATTGGACCCTTGAATCAATGCATCCAGCCACTAGCTTGAATATGTTGATGAAAGCAGGAGGATACAAGCAACTAGGTGCAATGACTGAACCATATAAAGCTGTGAAGCAAGTGCAGTCATACAGTCTGGTTGAACCTGGTTGAACCTCTTTGTTGATATTAGAATGGGTGGGAGGACTGTCACACAGCATTCAGGAAGAGGAAGCTTGAACACATTGGTGGGCATTATGACATTGGGGGTCTTTTCTGAAAACCGTCATAGTGACGGCTGCCAACAGACTGCAGCTGAGGTGGCAATCTGCCCGCCACATTATGAAACACAAACACAAAACCGACAGAAACCAGCCACAACAACAATTCCACCAGACCCAACGGGGTGAAAAATTGTCAGACCCAACCCCCCCCCACGCCATGGCAGCAAAACACCGCCCTTTAAATTATGAACCACAAATCACCACAGCCGGCACTCAACAGCGGTCATCCATTGGTAGTGCAGACTGCTGCTGTAGAATTGGGCACCCAACACCAACAGAAGCCAACATTGGCCAGATTGAAAAACCCACACCTGACACATATGCACACACTGTACACGCCCACCAACAGCACTATAAAATACACCCACACACAACTCACAATCCTTTGCAAACACGAAAATACTGCTACGCCTTGTCAGCAAAAGATGATACACACAAACCACAGCCACCTATTCACCTTTCACGCATCACACACCACACACCATACCCCAACATCTATCACACCCTGCACAACACATACACTACACCCACCACACAATAGGCATGTCCACACAGATGAATTTCCTTTTCACAGATGAGCAGTTGCAGGTGATGGTGGAGGAAATCGTCAGGGTAGTGCCACAGCTGTTCGGTGCACAGGTCCATCAGATATCCATTGCCAGGAAGATTGAGCTATGGCAGAGGATTGTGTACAGGGTGAAGTCCGTGGGAACATATCCACGCACAAGGGATGACATTCACAACAGGTGGAAGGACTTACGAGGGAAGGTGCGTGCAGTGGCCTCCAGGCACCAAGTTGCCATCAGGAAGACTGCCGGTGGACCACCACCTTCTCCCCCACAGTTGACAGCATGGGAGGAGAAAGTCTTGGTAATCCTGCATCCACAGAGCCTCACTGGAGTCCCTGGAAGGCTGGACACTGGTAAGTTACCATTACTACCCTACCATCACGGATACCTGCATGGCATGTCACCCCTTCACCCTGACTCCCTTCACCCCGCTCCATCCAATACAGTGAACCACCCCCATAACCACCCTCAATTGTGTACCCTGAATTCCCTACCCACTGCAAGCACACCCCTCCCACCTCTGCATGCACACACAAAAGTAATGCATGGGCAGCATGTAGTACTACCAATCCCACAATCTACCTGCATACACTAACCAAAGGTGGGAGGACAACACCCAACCCAGAGGAAAAAATAGGTATCAAGAAAACCTTTGTATTTCCAAAATGGCCACAAGATAAGGTGTTGAGAAGCAGTGGTTATTTGGACATCTCTGAATTCCGGGGTGCCCATACTAGCATGTGAATTACAGGGTATTTCTCAAATAGACGTCTTTTTTACACACTGCCTCACATTTGGAGGGGAAAAAATGTAGAGAAAGACAAGGGGCAATAACACTTGTTTTGCTATTCTGTGTTCCCCCACGTCTCCTGATAAAAATGGTACCTCACTTGCGTGGGTAGGCCTAGCGCCCACGAAAGGAAATGGCCCAAAACACAACATGGACACATCACATTTTTTAACAGAAAACAGAGGTGTTTTTTACAAAGTGCCTACCTGTGGATTTGGCCTCTGCTCAGCCAGCACCTGGGGAAACGTAGCAAACCAGCGCATTTTTGAAAACTAGACACCTAGGGGAATCCAAGATGGGGTGACTTGTGGGGCTCTGACCAGGTTCTGTTACCCAGAATCCTTTGCAAACCTAAAAATTTGGCCCAAAAAAACACTTTTTCCTCACATTTCGGTGACAGAAAGTTCTGGAATCTGACAGGAGCCACAAATTTCCTTCCACCCAGCAGCGTTCCCCCAAGTCTCCCGATAAAAATGGTACTTCACTTGTGTGGGTAGGCCTAGCGCCCACGAAAGGAAATGGCCCAAAACACAACGTGGAAACACCACATTTTTTCACAGAAAACAGAGGTGTTTTTTACAAAGTGCCTACCTGTGGATTTTGTCCTCTAGCTCAGCCCGCACCTGAGGAAACCTAGCAAACCAGCGCATTTATGAAAACTAGACACCTAGGGGAATCTAAGATGGGGTGACTTGTGGGGCTCTGACCAGGTTCTGTTACCCAGAATCATTTGCAAACCTCAAAATTTGACCAAAAAACACTTTTTCCTCACATTTCGGTGACAGAAAGTTCTGGAATCTGACAGGAGCCACAAATTTCCTTCCACCCAGCAGCATTCCCCCAAGTCTCCCGATAAAAATGGTACCTCACTTGTGTGGGTAGGCCTGGCGCCCACGAAAGAAAATGGCCCAAAACACAACGTGGACACATTACATTTTTTCACAGAAAACAGAGGTGCTTTTACAAAGTGCCTACCTGTGGATTTTGGCCTCTAGCTCAGCCGGCACCTGGGGAAACCTAGCAAACCAGCGCATTTTTGAAAACTAGACACCTAGGGGAATGCAAGATGGGGTGACTTGTGGGGCTCTGACTAGGTTCTGTTACCCAGAATCCTTTGCAAACCTCAAAATTTGGCCAAAATAACACTTTTTCCTCACATTTCGGTGACAGAAAGTTCTGGAATCTGACAGGAGCCACACATTTCCTTCCACCCAGAGTTCCCCCAAGTCTCCCGATAAAAATGGTACCTCACTTGTGTGGGTAGGCCTAGCGCCCACGAAAGGAAATGGCCCAAAACACAATGTGGACACATCACATTTTTTCACAGAAAACAGAGGTGTTTTTTTACAAAGTGCCTACCTTTGGATTTTGGCCTTTAGCTCAGCCGGCACCTGGGGAAACCTAGCAAACCAGTGCATTTTTGAAAACTAGACACCTGGGGGAATCCAAGATGGGGTGACTTGTGGGGGTCTGACCAGGTTCTGTTACCCAAAATCCTTTGCAAACCTCAACATTTGGTCAAAAAAACACTTTTTCCTCACATTTCGGCAACAGAAAGTTCTCGAATCTGACAGGAGCCACAAATTTCCTTCCACCCAGCGTTCCCCCAAGTCTCCCGATAAAAATGGTACCTCACTTGTGCGGGTGGGCCATGTGTCTGCAACAGAAAAAGGCCAAAAACTTGTAGAGATTGAGGGGATAGCACAGCGAGTTGATAAGCACATACTTTTCTTTTATACATCTTTTAGGCTGACTCTGCTTTGGGGTCCCATGCAAGTGAGGTATCATTTTACTTGGGGGACTGAGTGGAACGCTGGGTGGTAGGAAATGTGTGTGGCAGCGGTGATCCTACAAAGAAAAGTGATGAAAATATGATTTTTTAATGCAAATTTTGAGGTTTGCCGAGAAGTCTGGGTAAGAAAATGTTGGGGGATCCAGGCAAGCCACAACTCATTGGACTCCTTGGGGTGTCTATTTTTAAAACATGTCTGGGTTTGGTAGGTTTACCTAGATGAAGGCTACACCCAGGACCAAAACCTTAGGTGCCACACCCCCCCAAACACAGGTAGTTTTACAATAGATCATTTTGGTGTGTCCACATACTTATGTGATGTTCCAAACACTAAGGGCCGTATTTATACTTTTTGGCGCACAACTGCGCCAACGCAGTTGTACGGCAAAAAATTTAACGCCGGCTAACGCCATTCCAAAGCACCATGCGGGCGCCTTATTTATTGAATGACGTTAGCCGGCGCTGCGGACTGGTGTGCGTAAAAAAAAATGACCCACACCAGGCAGCGCCGGCGTAGGGGAAAATGGAGCTTGGGCGTAAAAAAATGGGGCAAGTCAGGCTGAGGCAAAATATTGGCCTCAATCCGATTTGCGCCATTTTTTTTTACTCTCAACCCCCATTGAAATGACTCCTGTCTTAGCAAAGACAGGAGTCATGCCCCCTTGCCCAATGGCCATGCCCAGGGGACTTATGTCCCCTGGGCATGGTCATTGGGCAGAGTGGCATGTAGGGGGGCACAAATCAGGCCCCCATATGCCACAAAAAATATATATATATATATACTTACCTGAACTTACCTTAAGTTCCCTGGGATGGGTCCCTCCATCCTTGGACGTCCTCCTGGGGTGGGCAAGGGTAGCAGGGGGTGTCCCTGCGGGCATGGGAGGGCACCTCTGGGCTCCTTCCGAGCCCACAGGTCCCTTAACGCCTGCCCTGACCAGGCGTTAAAAAATGACGCAAAAGCGGCTGGACGTCATTTTTTAAGGCCCGCCCACTCCTGTGCGTCATTTTTGCACGGGAGTTTAGATAAAGGCGCACATGCCTTGGAGTCATTTTTTAGAAGGGAACGCCTACCTTGCATATCATTAACGCAAGGTAGGTATCCATGCTAAAAAATGACGCAAACTCCAAGATCTTTGGCGCTAGACGGGTCTAATGCCAAAGTATAAATATGGAGTTAGTTTTGCGTCGGATTTGCGTAAAAAAAAACGACGCAAATCCGGCGCAAACAGAGTATAAATATGCCCCTAAAATTGTCAAAAGAAACGCACTTAGGTTATGTTAAAAAAGACCCCTCACCCACCAACCAACTTGGTGGCATGCTTCATCATCGGGGTCCCACCCGAGGCACCTAGCATGTACCAGGTGTGCTGCGACGCCTAATTACAGCGGAGCAGGTTTTGTCATTTTTGCCACACATACTGGTTGGTTTTGGCACGAGGGTGAGTGATGGTTCAGTGGATCAAATTGTATTAACAAGAGATTTCACAAAAATGAAATGCACTGTTAATAACTGAAAGGCCAAAAAACTGAACCAATGACTCACAGCAAGTGAGCTGTAAAGCCACGGCAAGGCACCAACTGCTTTACAGTCCATTCACACACCTTTCATACATGACATGCACAAGACCATTCACGCTGCCAGCCACGGGCCCAGCACATTACAACACTCGCATCGACAGACAGCGCCACTCAAGGGCCCATCACTTACATATGCCCACATGCCTGATACAGCAATCACACCAGCTGATGGGAGTGTGTGGACTGGTGTTTGGCTGGCAGTGTGTTGCAGTAGCCAACAGCAAGTCAATATGTACACTATGTACACCCTCAGCCAAGCCCCACTCCACACACAATTGCATCACTTTTTTTTTTTTAAACAAAGAAACCACTAACTAATTAGAAATAATTACAAAACTACAAACACAAAAGCTCTAACTAAGTACATTACAGAAATGCTGACTATGAAACTGAACACATGAAAATACAAAACAGACATGAGTTTACACTCATGGTTGTTCCCAGTAATTCTTCTGGGTGTGGTAATTCTTAAAACAACCACCGACACACAGCCCAGGCTTTGAAGGACAATCTGGGCAGTACATTCGAGTCTCCCTCCGGATACCTCTTCGAAAACACACTCTACATTTCTTAGCTGGAAAGTCTTTTTTGGGTGTGGGAGGAATGTGCTCAGCAAAGTGGCGATCTTTCAATCTAGCCACATCCTCCACCACTGCTTCTCTAGGAACTCTGGCCTGTTCCACCACAATAAGGCTCTGTATCACTGACTCCTGAAATTTCACAAATGTCATCTTTGACTCTGGAGACCTATCCTTAAACACAATAAAAGCATTAAAAGTTGCTAAGTGGAAGAGGTGAATTGCTAACTTCTTATACCAAACGTAAGACTATAAGGTTCCAACCTTCGATCATCTCTATCTACACCTCCTATGTGCTTATTATATTCTAAAATGCACACAGGTTTGCACACTTCAGCAACCTGGCCCCAAACAGTCACGGTGGAAGTACTCTCATCATGGATGGTACTTAGCATGTAGACATCCCTCCTGTCTGAAAACTTCAAAGCTAGCAGCTCATCATTCCGCAAGGCAATGCACTGTCCCCTCTGAAGTTTTTTACAGACAAGCTCCCTTGGATAGCCTTTCCGGTTACAACTAATTGTGCCACAAGCAACAGTGTCCACTCTAAACAGTTCCTTGAACAACTGCACTCCATTGTAAAAGTTATCTACATACAAATGGTGACCTTTGTTGAACAGTCATCTACCAAGTTCCCACACAATTTTCTCAGTAACTCCAAAAGTGGGATGACAACCAAGGGGGTCAATACTGGAATCCCTACCAATGTAGACACGACAATTTTACACATATCCTGTACTACTTTCAGACAGCATATACAATTTAATTCCACATTGTGACCTCTTGCTAGGAATGTACTGCCTAAAAACCAAACGACCCTTGAAGAGGACCAAAGACTCGTCCACAGCTATTTCTTTGCCTGGAACATAGACCTCTGAAAACCGATCTACAAGATGATCAAGGACAGGCCTAATCTTAAAAAAACAGTCAGAATCAGGGTGATCTTGTGGCAAGGCTAATACATTGTCAATAAAATGCAGCATCCTAAGAAGAAGCAAATACCGATTACGACTCATTGTTGCAGGAAATATAGCTGTTGCCATCAAGGGACTAGTAGACCAATAAGAAGCCAGTGACGGCTTCCTTATCCACCCCATCAAAAGAGTCAAACCTAAAAACCTTTTCATCTCCTCCAAAGTTGTGGGAATCCACTGAGCAGCTCTAGAGTGCGGCCTAAGTCTAGCAGCGTTGTCCCTCAAATACTGCTCAGCATACAAATTAGTCTGCTCAACAATCTCTTCCAAAAACACATCATCCACAAACAACTCAAAGAAATTGACAGGCAAAAAGTTCTCTGTATTGACTCTACACCCGGGAGACCAGTAAAGGAAGGCAACTCTGGCTACTCCATGTTTGGCGCAACACAGAGTTCAGGTCTTCTAACGGGAAACCTTTCAGCCCCAGGTTGCTGCACTAATGGCACATCAGTGTCCTCCTCTGAAACAGGCCCTTCATCTGCACTGAGTGTGGCTTCCTCATCAGAAGATTTCTCTCCGACAGAAACTTCACTGCCAGAATCTTTCACTTCCTCCTCTGCCTCAGATGCAGAGTCTGTCTCATAATCATGATCAGACAATGACTCAAAAAGCATACCAACCACCAGCGGAGCGGTCACCCTGCAGCTAGCCATGATCTTTCCTATGAAAATTAACTGGACAAATGCACCGTCAACAACCAGCACTGGGTAAGATAAGTAACAAAGTGTAGCTTTATTAGTAAGAGTTATAAACTCAAAAACTATACCGCTCACTTGCCTGAAAAAGCTTGAATTACCAGCAACTACTCTGCACAGACACAGCAATCACCAATGATATCCCACTAAAAAGAAAGAAAGAAAAGTAAATTAGAAATAAGACAACACAAATATCATTGTGCACAAATCTAAGGACAATTTCACACAAACCTGCATTTAGTACACCACCTACGAACATGTCATTCATGCATGGCAACAATTCTCCTTTGGAGTAAATTGTTTTTACTCACCTAACACAAGCAACTATGCAAACCGCAGGTCAACCACCTCCAAAACCGCAAGGAGCCACAGCAAAGAAAGCAAAAGCTTTGAACTATAACAACATTTTTTATCACAAATGCAAATACTTTGTCAGTTGACAAACATCCCAACATCAAGCATTTAGAAATTGGTACCTAAGTGGATTCTGCCATAGGGGAAGATGGGCCTACTAAAAAATATGCCTATCTTCCCCAAGGAGGGCAGAAAATACCTTTAGTAGTGTGTCCCCAGGGGGAGCGACCCTTGCCCAAGGGGCCACCCCAAAACAAAAACAAAAAACACACACACACTATCCCTGGTGCCTATGTGGCTTCTGCCCCACTTGGGGGCAGATGGGCCTAAAACAAATAGGCCCATCTGCCCCCAAGGGGGAAGAAATGGCCAACAGTTCAATGCCCCCAGTGGGGGGGGCGCCCCTTGCTCAAGGGGACGCCCCCCACATAAATAAACATATAAAACAAAAATCCCTGGCGTTCTAGTGGTTTCTGTCCCCCTTGGGGGCAGATCAGCCTAAAAATAATAGGCTCATCTGTCCCCAAGGGGGGCAGAAATGGCTTTGAAACACTTGCCCCCAAAGGGGGGCAACCCTTGCCCAAGGGGCCGCCCCCCTCCACTAACACACACACACACACTATCCCTGATGTCTAAGTGGCTTCTGCCCCCCTAGAGGGCAGATGGGCCTAAAGAAATAGGCCCATCTGCCCCCAAGGGGGGCAGAAATGGCCAACAGTTCAATGCCCCCCTTGGGGGGGGCACCCCTTGCCCAAGGCCCCCCCCAACAACAATAAACATATTAAAAAATCCCTGGCGTTCTAGTGGTTTCTGCCCGATGGCCACAACAAACATGCCCCCAAATGGGAGCGACCCTTGCCCAAGGGGCCGCTCTCCAACGCAAAACATTGGAAACATAAAAAATAAAAAAAATCCCTGGTGTATGGTGGATTCAGCCTAAAAATAATAGGCCGATCTTCCCCCCAGGGGGCAGAAATGGCCACAAGAAACATGCCCCCCAATGGGAGCGACCCTTGCCCAAGGGGCCGCACCCCAACGCAAAACATTGCAAACATCCCAAAAAAAAATCCCTGGCATCTAGTGGATTCTGCCCCCCTTGGGGGCAGATTGTCCTAAAAATATTACAAGAAACATGCCCCCAAATGGGAGCGACCCTTGCCCAAGGGGCGCTCCCCGACACAAAAATAGCAGAAATCAACAAAAAAAGAGAAAATCCCTGGCGTTGCGATCGGGCAGCAGGAATGCTCAAAGAGACACCGGGGGGAAGGAAAAGCCAGCGCCTCTTTGTCCCAAACCCCCCACCTGCCGGAGGAGAAACTCACCTGTTTCTCTGTACTCGCACTGGAAGCAAATGGCTTCCAGTGAAACCAGCAGTGTGTAATGATGTCAGCGCGCGATCGCGCGCTGATGTCATCACGGGGGAGGGGGAGGGGGGCGGGGGTGGAGGGGAGGGTTAGGGGGGGTGGGTGGAACCCCACGGAGGGAGCGCTAGCGCTCACTCCGGGCTCCGGGCCTTCCGGGCTCCGGGCCGAGGACGTAATGGTTACGTCCTCGGCACAGGAGCACTGTGCCGCAGGACGTAACCACTACGTCCGCGGCACAGAAGGGGTTAACTGTAATGGAGGTATGAACAGAAGTACAGTCTTAACTGGGTGTCAGTGGAAGTACTGCGGTATCATATATGTCCTGTTGTCCACATCCTCCTCCTCTTATCCTCTTCCTCGCTGTCTTCAGTGTCCTCTGTTGCCACAGGTGCATTGTCTCCCCCCTCCTCCTGCAGGTAGGGCACATGGCGTCTGAGTGCCAAATTATGCAGCATGCATCAGGCCACCACTATCTGGAAGACCTTCTCAGGGATGTAGAATAGATAGCCACCGGTTAGATGGAGGCACTGGAACCAGGCTTTCAGTAGCCCAGATGTACAGTCAATACCCTCCTTGTACGCCCAGGTGCTTCATTGTACCGAATGTCTGTCCCTGTCCTCACTGGTGTCAACAGCCAGGACAGGTTTGGGTCACTGGAGTCACCTGGAAGTAGTGAGGGACACACATTACTCATGTACAATGGCACATAGTACAACTTCGGGTGGCATACAATGACATACATTGGGTGAAGACTCAGGCTCACATATGAGCCACACTTTCTGCCTCTGGAGTCGTGCCATCACCTGTGGGATGCTGCTTTTCCTCAACACGTAGGCATCATGCACAGATCCAGGAAACTTGGCAGTGACGTGGGAGGTGTATTGATCAGCAAGGCACACCATCTAGACATTTATTGAGTGGCAACTTTATCTATTCCTGTAGACCTGCTTATTTTTTCTGGGTGGACAAAGGCAATATGGGTACCGTCAATGGCCCCAATCACATGTGGTATGTGTCCCATGGCATAGAATGCAGCCTTCACAGTGGGCAAATCATTACTCTGGGGGAGTGAGATGTAGCTGCTTATGTGTTTTAGCAAGGCAGTCAAAACTCTTCCAAGCACATTTGAAAACATTGGCAGTGACATTCCTGCAGCCAAGCCCACAGTCACTTGTAAGGAACCACTTGCCTGGAAGTGGAGCACTGACAGTACCTGTACCGCAAGGGGTATTGCTGTAGTGCTACATATAGCAGGAATCAGAGCTGGCTCCAATTGTTGACACAGTTCAGTAATTGTGGCCCTGTCCAGATGATAGGTCATAATGATGTGGCATTCCTCCAGTGTAGCTAAGTCCACTAGGGGTCTGTACACGGGTGCTTGCCTCCTCCCCCACAGTGGTAGGTATCTAGGTAAGCCAAACATGAGATGTGTTTGACTAGAGGTAGTATGGACACATAATATCACAGTACACAGAGCATGTACGTATTTAGTAGACTGGAATTGTCCTGGTGTGTACCATCTGTACCCATGACGCACATTTACTTGTCCGCCATGAGAACCAGCATTAGGAATTGACAACCGCCTGTCCTGTATGCAGGGACAGGTGGAAGTGACCTCCTTCTGCCAGCATTTGGGGTCATGGTAGAAGGCAGTCTGCCTTGCTGTGCAACTCCTCATTGGTTAACATGGAGGTCAATGGAGCACAGGAACCAATGATGATCAACGCCGGCGGTGACAGTGTTTACCGCTGCAGATGTGACTGCCATTTTCTCTGTCCCACTTCACTTGATTCCTGACTCTCTACAGATCAACACCTCCACTGCGTCTGCTGCTATGTCCTGTGTCTGGAACCCGTTGGCCCATGAAACAGGGGAAAAGGCCCCAGCCTTCACATCGGAGGAGTTGGAGAAGCTTGTGGATGGGGTCCTACCCTTGTATGGACAGTTGTATGGGCCTCCAGACCAATAGGTGAGCCCCTTATGGGTATGTTGGATGCGACATGGCTGTATGAAGATGCATGTGTGTGCTGGTAGTGTGTCATTTGGGGAGTGTATTTTTGCTGCATGCAATATGTATGCAGTGGTACAGGTCATGTGTGAGCTTGATGTGAGATCAATGCAGTATGTAAGCCATTTCTGTTACAGAATGGAGTGTTGAGTTCATGGTGTCCATTTGTGTGTGTTCCCTACGCAAGTCAGCGCCCATCAGAAGAAAGGGTTGTGTCGAGCCATCGACAAGAATGTGCAGACCCTGGTGGTCCATAGCTGGCGGAGCACCCACTACAGGAAACGGTGGGAGGACCTGAGACGCTGGGCCCGTAAGACTGCAGAGGCCCAGCTGGGGACGGTTTCCCAATGAGGGAGGGTTGCCCATTACACCCTGACCCCCTAATGCCCAGCAAACTGGCGGTGGCCCATCCTGAGTTGGATGGGCGCATGAGGGCAGCACAGCAGCCACAAGATGGTGAGCACACACTGTGTGGTATAATTTTTTTGTTGCCTGCCATGGTGTTTGGGTGCAACGTTCTAATCAATGGATGCCCCAATATGCCAGCTTAGCTAATCTAGTGGAGACCTGTTTAGCAATGTAGGGTGGTATGTATATTTGGTAATGGTAATTAGCTGGCATACCATGACAGACATGGCTTAGTGAGTTCCAGTAGGTGTCCAGGTGGTAGTGTTTGGGTTCATTTCTGCTGTTTTTCCCAGGTAATGGTTTGGCATTGTGGTACATACTGCAAAGTGTTAGTCCCAGTGAGTGATTGTGATGTGTATGTCATATGTGGTGTTGTTGCTGTAATTCACCCTGTGCTCCCTTTCTTTCTCCCCCCCCCTCTCCTTTTCTCATCCTGTCCTTGTGTGCATTAGAAGTATCGGGCAAAGAAGACGAGGCACCGGCAAGTGGGGGAGATGCAGCCCACGGGACCCAGGAGGCAGAGTACACAAACGCTGATGGACCAGTGGGTTGAAGGACAAGGGGAGCACCATGGGGGAGACAGGAGCTATGACATCTGACTCTTATTCCTCCTCCGATGGAAGCTCCCTGGTGATGGCGGACCCCTCGGGACCACCCCAGCTACTACATTTTTCACCGACCCCCTTACCAGCACTGCCCTCTCAGTAGCCCCCCACCCAGTTGCCTGTGCCCGCTCACCCAGGAAGGTGGGCGTTTCCTTCGCCCCAGGCACCTCAGGCCCTGCCCCAGTCAATCCTGCTGCCCTCACTGAGGAGGCTATTGACCTCCTAAGATCCATCTCTGTAGAGCAGTCAACCATAGTGAATGGCATCCAGGGGCTGGCATCCCAGATGCAGCAATGCATTGCCTACCTGTAGGGCATTCACAGTGGTTTGGCTGCCCTACAGAGATCGTTTCAGGCTCTGGCCTCCTCTTTGATGGCAGTCAGTGTCTGTAGTTCTTCTGTCCCCCCTCCAACTACCTGTTCCCAGTCCCAAAGCCCTCTCCCCTCACCCATCTCATGCACACAATCAGACCGGCATGCACCTAAGTCAACAGACAGGACTCACACAGACAAGCACAGGCACCACACTTCACTCCACAAGCACACACACAGCCAACACACAGTAGCACATACAACAGCAGCCACTACCTACACTGTCTCCCCCTCCTCCTCCTCACAGTCACATCAACAGCCACACCTGCAAGCATTGCATCTTTCGTCCCAGATCCTGCCACCTGTACAGCCTTGCCCACAGTCACCACAACAGCAGATACGCAGAGGGGCACCCTATACACCACTTGTGCAGTCACCACCACCACCATCACAACCTCATGCAGCACACCTACCCCACTTGCAGACACCACCACAACATACATCCACACGTCCTGTTTGTCCTCTCCCACCCTGCCTGCACCCCTCCAAAAAAACATAAATGCTCCCACTCAGACACTCAACCACCATCCATCTACTGCATGCACACTGTCCATGCACCTGCAACCCAGTCCAACACACCTACTCCTCCTACAACCACTCCCTCTACCTCCACTCCCAAACCTCCTCCCACAACCCACCCCATTGGACCTATGAAACTTTTCCTTTCCCATCTTGATCTCTTCCCTCCTCCCCCGTCTTGCCCATAAGAGGAAACTCCCTCTCCCCTAGCTCCGTCCCTTCTGTGGTAGGTGGCTGTATTCACTGTCATCATCGGTGTTGCTGCTCCTGGACTGCCATTGCATGGTAGAGCATCAGCAGGACTTCTAGTTAGGTTTCCATGGCGGCAGTGGACTCCTCTGTGTCCCTGGAGGTGAGTGTCTCCTTTATATGATTAGTTTCTGTCAGGCTTTTGGTGGTGGTGGTCCCACCCCGGAAATCCTGGCGGTCTGTTATGTCATATTATGGTGGGCGGGGTGTGGTGCTCTGCCAGCCTGAAGATGGAAACCGCCATGGTCAAT
The DNA here is from genome assembly GCF_031143425.1 of Pleurodeles waltl. NCBI lineage: Eukaryota > Metazoa > Chordata > Amphibia > Caudata > Salamandridae > Pleurodeles > Pleurodeles waltl. The sequence goes on along the minus strand of NC_090444.1, from coordinate 880,030,848 downwards.
GGACAGACCGCACTGGCAGTTCGGGTGGTACATTGGCTGTCTATGGGAGGGATCACTGTCATGGTCATAATTTGGCGGTCTTCATCGCCAGCTTGGTGACTGACCTCATAATTTGGCATGGCGGTCAGCTGACAACCAATGTCATAATGACCACCATTATGTGTGCATGTGTCTGCATGTTTCATTTTAGGAGCATAGCATTGACACAGAATCACTTCACCATTTGGACTCACATGACATTTTGACATGTCCCCCCATCCCATGACATACAACACCAAATACTAGCTTTGACACCTCCCTCAATAAGGTCACTAATGGCCCAGCTTTCAAACCCACTTCCAGTGTAAAAGATAAGGCAGAGGGAAACCTACATGGGCACAGTGGGAGGTTGGAAAGTGAGGAGAGGCAGTGTGGAGGATGTGAGAGTGACTTGATTACCAGTTCAGAGGCTTTGCCAATAATCATCCTCTAATTCAATGCCTTAATCTGGTTGAAGCACAATTATATTTCTGTAGGGACATCCTTCCAGATGGCTATTTTGTGAGCCTGGTAGACCTTTACAGCAGTGTAAACTCTTTAGACTCTATGGCTCCATGTGTGTTAGGTGTCTGAAAACTGCACTTATTTCCCAATAGTATACTTAGTGCCTGAGTTTGGTGGATGGGGTTACCCGTCACAAACGTGATAGATGTCCGGTCTGACATATTCCGATTACATAATATCCTATGTACGTCGTAATACATTGACTGCATTACATCTACCATAAACCCTCTAAATTTTGCCTATCTTAGAGGACACCAAGGCAGGTAAAATATTGTGATTTTATCCAAGTGTATTAATAAACCTATAGCTTCATGTACACTAGTGGCAAATTGGTGGTGTTTTTTTATCTCTTTACCCTGTCGGTACATGAAGGTCTTGCACATCAGTAGTTCTTAATCTGTGTTCTGAGGACCCCTGGGAGTTCATGAGACATACTCAGTGGGTCTTTGAGTACTTTACAATATTAAATCATAATAAAATTAACAAATTACATTTAATGCAGTGTACAGAAATAAACTACCAAAAGTAAAAATGTAACAACTTTTACTTGATTTTATTGTGGATTAAAAAAATATTTAAATATTTGAGCAGTTGTTTAATGTATATTAATTTTTAGTATACTTTAAGGTTGAAATCATAGAAATTATACCCCTCTTCCAGTAATGAATCAGTGTGGGGCACCTGGTTCTGGTAATTATTCACAGGGGTCCACAGAAGTCAAAAGGTTAAGGACTGCTGATGTGGATGACTGCTCAGACACCAGAAGTGTACATTGCTCATGCTACCATAGTTATGAGTTCTGTAAAGTAACATGGGCTTTAGGAATGGTTGAAGAGCCAGCTTAAAAGCGTTTATATTTTTCCTCCATGCACACAAATGTGAGAAGGCCTCTTTGGGCATCATAGCTAAGAGTCACTACATGTATTTCTTTGAATTTCTAATTTGGTATCCATTATCCTTCCAATTAGATGTCTCATCGTAGATATATTTTCTCCATTGTGAAATAAATGTGTACCAGCAAGGTTGTGAATTTCCCAGGTTTGATAGTTGGGCACAACTACCCAGTGCAAAAAGTATATTTTCCTTACAGAAAGAAGGAGAAACACATCTCACTTGAATTAAAGACAGCACTTCTGAAGCTGTCTTTGGAAGAACGTCTTCTGCTTCCTTTAGACTGAAAAACTATGTGTTGAATAGTTGCAAAATTCCCTGTTGTGGCATTGACAAAATCCTGTGCAGCAAGCTTGGTACTAATTGGAAACTTTGAACGTGGATATGTTAAAATAAATGTACCCCTACCATGATCAGTTGTGACGAACATGTTCAAGGAAACTTCTTAATATAATCTTGCATCTGCCCAGCACTATTAGGGGCATATTTATGAGCCCCTAGCACCACTGGAGTGTCACTTTGCGTGACACTCCAGTGGCACTAACTCCTGCTCCATATTTACAAGGAGGTGTAACACCACTTTTTGTGGTGTTACACCTCCTTGTAAATATGGGCCCCTCCAATGCAGTTATCTGCATCAGAGGGGAGTGCATTGGGTGTTTCTGTGGGCGTGCCACAGCAACACCAATTGCATTTTGCTGCTGCCTCAGGTTTACAGGATTTCGTAAACCCGAGGCAGCACCAAAATCTAATGCCACCCCCAGGGGTGGCGTTAGCAAGGCATAATGAGGAGGAATACTTTTATTCCTCCTCATTTTTTGCTTTTTCAATGTGTGCAGGATTCTGCAACACTCATAGAAAGAGCAAAATGCCAGAAATGATTGTTTATTTGCGGGAAGGTGTCCCTTCCAGCACATATACAATCATTTGAAAATTAGGCTTTGGCACTTCTGTGTGTGCTGCATTCTGCAGCACACACAGAAGTGCCAAAGCGCCATTAGTGATTGTTTATGTGCCGGAAGGGGCACCTTTGCTGGGGAGAGACTATGTCCCCCAGTGGAAACAAGTTTGTGGAGGAGCCCCACTATTGACTTCTGCTGCTCCTGCCTCCTGCAGCATGGGTCACTTGGAAGGCAGCCTTCAAACTAACTGCACTTACCTGCCTCTCTGGTCATGGGCTCTTCACTGGGGTGGGACTACATCCCCCAGTGGATTCTGGTGCGGCGAGGAGCCCCACCGCTGACTTCTGCTGCTCCTGCTTCCTGCAGCGCTAGTCATTTGGAAGGTGGCCTCCATACCTTCAACTACACTTAACTGCTGCTTTGGTCACAGGCTCTGCGCTGGGGTGGGACTAGGTCTCCCAGTGGACATTGGTACGGGGAGGAACCCCACCGCTGACTTCTGCTGCTTCTGCCTCCTGCAGCCCGGGACATGCCCAGGCATGCGCACGGGTGAAGACGGGGCCACAATGGGCCAATCTGTGCCTGTCAACAACCGTTAGAGGCTGGATCAGGCCACTCCTCTAACATCTACCCAGAGAGATGGGCACTTAGGGTATTTGGTGATGGTCTCTCAGGAGTGATATTTATACTGATAGTTTGAGAAAACGAAGGACAACTGCACTGGCTCCAGGTCCCAGGACCACCATGGACAGCTTTTTGTAGTGTGCTGTGAGTGTGATTGACAAGGAAATTGAACTAGCAGAAAGGCACTTACCTCTGGCTCACCCTCCAGTTGTTAATGGCTCTATGGGTCATCACAATGGTCACATCACACCAACTTCTGTTGATAGCTCAGCTGGCAAATCTCAACTCATCCCTGATTCTCTCGGTCCCCCAAATTGTATTTTGGCCTCATCCCTGGAAGAACAAGAAGACAGAATCAACTCAGAGGTCCAATTCTCTACAAAAGAGACTGAAGCTACAATAAAAAGAGAGAAGAGGAAGGGAACTGCAGGGGAACTCATCTTAAAACGTAAATGCTCAGCTGAGTATAGATCAATGCGGCAGGGCTAATGATACTAGGGTCAATTTACCATCAGTTGGAGTTGGAGAGGAACAAACCATAAGCCCTACCTCTCAGGCCAAAGTGTGAATACAGATTGTGCTTGGCTTACGTTTGGGCACATTATTACCTATTATAGACTGTCTAACGAACATTGAGGAAACCCAATACATTTTGCAATTTGGGCTGGGGAGGGGTTTAGGTATGAGTGGTACCTATGCGGGCATAGAGGGAAATGTTTTGGACCCACAATAAGGTAGGAGAGGTTGTGTTCAGGTGGTAACCCCTCTGGGGGCCCAAGGACCTGCTCGGGTACCACCAAACAGTCAGCAAGTTATAGGGCACTGTTTAAAGGATGCAGGCCCTTTTAAGCAGCACGGTTGGAACACAAGGCTCATGCATAAATATCCCTTGTAATCTGGTAGGAGGTCCCACAGGAAGAGAGGTTTGCTCATTAAACTCGGTCGCCCTCTCAACTCAATTGGTTCCCCACCCTATGGGACCTGCTCCATTTCATCCTTACAGCTTCTCCCCCCAGCCCCCCCTTATGTCATGATGCTAAATGGTGTGCCTTCTTTGAAGCAGGTTACAAGGGCTGGCCCTCTATGTAGTGTGCAAAACTATGCACACTATGCAGGGGGTCCAGGGAACCGCACATTGGTTTCCAGAGGTAAAAATTAGACCACCTAATGTTCCAATTTTTAAGGTAGCTGGTCGAGCAGTTAGGCCAATACAGGAGCTGTGCTAAGTATTTGCTTTATTCACAAATCTAATCATGCACCACACACACTCAATGAATTTATAAAAATACTTCAGACTTTTATATACATTAAGACCAAGATCTTTAAGATACGTTAAGTACTTTTTGAGATATGACTTTTCGAAGTGTTAATAAAGTTAGACTTTCTGTGCGTAATTATGCACCATAAAAATCAATAGGCAGTCACTTTTAAAAGTGTGTTAAAAATCGTACAGTTGAGTTACCAGTCTCTTCTTTTGCAAGGTGGTCAAAGTAGTCAGTGGGCACTCTGAGCCAGCTGGAGAGTCTTGGTGGCTTCTAGTTCTGGCGGGAGCAGCGTTGGAATGTCTCTTGGCACAGGCACAGGGCCACCTGGACGGGCCACTTGGAAAAGGAGCTGGTTTGCAGATTTGAAGATGGTGCCTTGGGGTCCCCTTGGGCTGTTGAGGTTGCAATGGCTTGGGGACCCGTACAGCACAGCTGGTTCCTCATTGCAGGGCACAGGGTGGCTGCCGGATGCAGGGTGAGTTGAAGATCCAGGAGCTGAGCGCAACGGAGTCCGCTGGAGGTGAGTCTCTTTGAGGCCTGCTTACAGGACAATGGGGACGCTCTGGTCAGAGGTCTGAGGTGTTCCAGAAGTCCCTCGACTGGGGATTCCTTCTGATCCTTTTTCAGCTCTGAGAGAGCTAGTTTTCTGGTTGTCCTATGTCATCTAACCAGTACCAAGAATATTAATGTAACTCGGCCGTTGGAGGGTGCAATGTCACCAAACTTGGCACACTTGTAGGTCACACCCGGCCAGTCACTGGTGTGTCTCAGGTCTGGCTGCAACTTCCGGTTGCGGAGATATTGGCCAGTCAGTGAAGTGACTGTCATTGGTTTGTTGGTTCTTGCTTGGTTTTTGAGTGGTGCCTCCACTCAGAAGGGAGATCTGGGGTGATTCTTGAAGCCTGGAGGTCCCCTGGGTTTCTTGGGGTCAGTCCAGTGTTCAGCTTCTCCTCAGCAGCGGTTTTGAGTCCTGGGTGCAGCAGGCAGTGTTTGGCGCCTTTTGTTATGCAGCAGGTCCACAGTTCTCTTGCGCTGGATCTTCTTTGGTGCTGGTCTTGTTTGTCCTTTCAAATCCGATTTCTTGGTCTAGGGGAGCCCACTAAATACGGAATTTAGTAGGCGTTTTAGGGGGAACCTGGTAGGGTCCAATGGGACACTTACCATGGGTGGCTAAACCCACTAGAGTGACCACTTCCTGTGGGAAGGGTCACTTCCCTAAACCTGATTGGCAGTTTTCCTCCATTCCAAGATGGAGGAAACTGAATTTGAGAGTCAACTTTGCAGGCAACACCTTAGGGGTGGCGCATGCTAGGTGACGCCACTCCTCTTACCCTTTGTTTGGTTTTGTGCCTTTGATCCTTCCCAAAGTGGGGGTTTGCAAAGGGGGAGGTCATCTGCTGCTAGCAGCAGGCCTGGGGTTCGAGTTTCAAGGGTGGTAGCCCTTTGAAGCTTACTGCCAGGGCAGTGCACATTCCTGAGGGAGGGGGTGTTAGCTCCTCCACCCAGGAAAGGCATTGTTTTAGGAACCAGAGAGACAGGGCTCTCCCCCAAGTTTCTAGATAGGCTGTCTGGATGTGGCAGGCTGGCTGGAACTAGTCAGTAACCATGCCAGGTTAGTTAGCTTTTGCAGGGGTCAACTCTAAGGTGACCCCTGGGTACATTTTATAAGAAATCCAGTACTGGTACCAGTTTGGATTTATCATTCTCAGCTGTTTGATACCAAACAACCCAGGGTGCAGAGTGGCCATCATGTAGCTGGGGAACTCATGTTTGGCCAGTGTCCAGTACATGGACTTAAAATGGCTGTTCGATTCACTCACTATGTCCCAGTTTGGCAAGGACACAGTGGGGGCATACTGCTCATGCAATTCTGCCCTCACATATAGTATGATGCACCCTGCCTTAGGGCTTTAAGGCCTACCAGAGGGTTGACTTACCCATATCATATGCAGTGTAGGGTAGACAGGGCACACAAGGAGTGTACCATGTTGAGTTTGCCTATTTTAGGTTTGCCCAGCACACTCAGCCTGCAATGGCAGTGCTGGGTGCATTTGGGTGCAGGGCCATAGAGAGCGGCACAATCAGTACTTCTGCCATCAGGGGTCCACAATAGTACCCCATGCCCTTGGTACCTAAGTACCTTTTACCAGGTACTTATAGTGGTAGCTAAAAGTATATCCAATTACCTTTACAGTGTTTTTTAGCAGGATCCCAGTGCACTCCAGTCCAAGTTGCATTCAGAATCCAGGCAAAAAGTGTGGGGGGTACTGCAACATGGTGCCAATTTCCCACATAACCCCCCCCCCCCCAGCAGCAAATAGGCCAGTATCTGGGAGAGGCTTTCTAGTCTGTCAGGTGAGGAAAAGAAGGGAAACAGGCTGGTTAGTTGCAGGGCCCTACTCTGCCTCACATCCTACTGTCCAGGGCATTCCTTTTGGAGAACTGACCTACCTCAACAGCTATAAGACCCAATCTAAAATGTCTTATACCTGTACTACCAGTGTCTGCACTTTTCCCTTCTATCTTGGGGTCAGAGGTGTTTGGATGCGTTGTTCCAGTTCGGCGATGCAGCGATTCTTTCACCGCGGGGCAGGCTATGTGTTGATTCCAGCAGGCGGTGTGTCGATTTTCACTGCACAAGGAGTTTCCTTGAAGAGTAGAAGTCTTTTTGGCCCTGAGACTTCAGGAACAGGAGGCAAGCTCAATCCAAGCACTTGGAAAGCACTTCTCAGCAGAGCCAGAGGCCAGCAAGGCAGCAGGGCAACAGTAAGGCAGCACTCCTTCACAGCAAAGCAGTCCAGGTGAGTCCTTTGGGCAACCAGGCAGCTCCTCTTGGCAGGTTGCAGGATCTGGTTCAGAGTGTCTGTCCCAGGTAGTGTCTGAGTTGGTGGGCTCAGGGACCCAGATTATATACCCAAAAGTGCCTTTGACGTGGGGAGACTTCAAAGAGTGGTTTTAAAGTGCACAAGGTCCCCTTTCAGTACAGGTCTTTCTGCCAGTAGGGGCTATGACAGTCCATTGTGTGAGGGCAGGCCACTAGCCTTTGAACTGTAAGTGTCAGGCCCCTCCACCCTTCCAGCCCAGGAAGACCCATTCAGTATGCAGATGAGTGAAGGTGTGACTGAATATCCTGTGTTTGTGGTTGTCTGGGTGAAATGCACAAGGGAGCTGTCAACCAGCCCAACCCAGGTGGCATTTCTAAAATAGTCAAATAAAATCCATCCGCACCAATAAGCAGGATTTTGTATTACCATTCTGGTCATACTAAACATGACCTATCTACCCCTTTCTGATCGGAATCTACCACTCAAACAGTATATGAGGGTAGCCCTAATGTTAACCTATGAAAGGAGCAGGCCTCGCAATAGTGGGAAATGATTTTAGGAGTTTTACACTACCAGGACATATAGATCACATGGATATATGTTGTGCCTTTTACCTACACAGCACCCTCCCCTATGGGTTACCTAGGGCCTACCTTAGGGGTGACTTATATGTAGAAAAAGGGACCTTTAAGGCTTGGCAAGTACTTTTAAAAGCCATGTTGAACTGGCAGTGAACTGCACACAGAGGCCTTGCAATGGCAGGCCTGAGACATGGTTAAGGGGCTACTTATGTGGGTGGCACAACCAGTGCTGCAGACCTATTAGTGGCATTCAATCTAAAGGCCCTGAGCACATGTAGTGCACTTTCTTAGGGACTTACAAGTAGATCAAATATGCCAATTGGGTATAAACCAATGTTACCATGTTTTAAGGGAGAGAGCTTATGCACTTTAGCACTGACTCTAGCAGTGGTAAAGTGCGCAAAAACTGTGTCAGAAAAGTGGAGGGAGACAGGCAAAAAGTTGAAGGATGGCCACCCCAAGGCTGTCAGGTCTAACACTCTCCATATTATTAATTTATTTTATTTACCCTTGATAATAAGTTGGACTTCGTAGTAATATATTTGTATAATAACGTGTTTGATGTTTCAAGAGTGGAGGTGGTGAATGTGCTACAGAAAGATTTGGACCACTTCGCTAATAGGTACAGTAAGGACCCTTTTTACCTTTAGTTGGGTGATTTTAATATGAAATTGTGCCCTGCCATGTCAAAACGGCTATGTGGTTATAAAGACATGAGGGGGTGGTCCCTGACACATTTTAGTCATAGTACATAGGGACTGGCCCTTAACGACCTCATAATGAAGTACAATTTAAAAATTGTGGAATATTGCAGTTCTAGCAGTGGCTCACAGTTTGTCACATTTATAGGAAGAGGCAGCAACACTAACACTAATCATATCCTTATTACCGATAGTGAGAAGATTTCTGTACTAGACTTTTGGGTACTATCTGTATTTATGAATTATATTAATCCTGTGTCTTTAACATAAAAGTTTAACCTGCCATCCAGCCAGTTTTTTTGTCAGATCAATAATATAATTCCCACAGGTATGAATGGGGTGAGAATTAAATGGGCAGGGGTAAATCCTGTAAGCTTCTTAAAGGAATTAGTAGAAGGGAACCTGTCCCAATTCATTAGAGTTTTATCCCAAACTTTAAATCACGCGGAGTCCCAGGATGCTCATATGTACATTTGTAGCTCAGTTAATAAACTCCTGACTCAAGGCATACATAGCACAATAAGGAGGAAAAGGGATGGTTCAACAATCAGTGCACAAAGGCCACAGGTAATTTGTTAACAACTCTGCATCACCACCCCAGGGATTCTGAAGTAGTTCAAGCCACTACAGTCTTGTATAACATAGCCATTAGTGAAACAAAGAGAGAATTGCATGGGAAAGTGTGGGCTAACCTCAGACAGGCAGCAGAAACAAAGGACAATGTCCTGTTTTGGAGAAAATTAAGTGCACCTTTAAATCAAAATACCAGGGCACATGTGCATAGTCCAATCAGCATGAAATGAACTGCTATAAGTCTGTAGTTTTTTGTAGTTGTGTTTTATTCTTCATACCTCTTGCAGCACAGCTCACAATCCAATCTGAATAGGCAGCCAACATGTGTTTCATCACAGTGACTTTTTCAAGGCTGCAAATGATATACAGCAACTGAAATAAGACCTAATGGATGACACTATGGATTAACCGTGTGACTTCTCAAATAATCATCACCAAACATTCTTGGTGAGATGATAGAAGTAGCCTACAGTGCAAGAGACCGTAAGTATATAAAAAGTGATATAATTATATAAAAAAACATGCAATATCCCGTAAGTATAATTGAAAACTGTGTGATAAAGTAAGCATGAAATCTAGAACCAGATCACCCAAAGTAGATATATCAAGTGCCAAGAGGAAGCATAGAGAAGAAGTAAAGACTGTGAAACTCCTTAGCTGGGCCAGAGAACGCAATATGCATTAATTATAGCACAAAATAACTATTTCAGTACAATAACACCGGAGAATGTATGATTCATAAAATGGCAGCACATTTGGATCCTTAATAATATAAATAATCACACAGTCTAAGTGAATTCCAGCATGTACGGGGTATGCTGTTCAAAATCAGATGGCATCATACAGGAAACATAAAGGCCCATATTTATACTTTTTGACGCAAAACTGCGCCAACGCAGTTTTGCGTCAAAAAAATTAGCGCCGGCTAACGCCATTCTGAAGCACCATGCGGGCGCCGTATTTATTGAATGACGTTAGCCGGCGTTAGCCGGCGGCGCCGTCTGGTGTGCGTTAAAAAAAACGACGTACACCAGGCAGCGCCGGCGTAGGGGGATATGGAGCTTGGGCGTCAAGAAATGGGGCAAGTCAGGTCGAGGCAATTTTTTCGCCTCAACCCGATTTGCGCCATTTTTTTTCACTCCCAACCCCCATAGAAATGACTCCTGTCTTAGCAAAGACAGGAGTCATGCCCCCTTGCCCAATGGCCATGCCCAGGGGACTTCTATCCCCTGGGCATGGTCATTGGGCATAGTGGCATGTAGGGGGGCACAAATCAGGCCCCACTATGCCACCCAAAATTTTAAAAAAAAACACTTACCTGAACTTACCTTAATGTCCCTGGGATGGGTCCCTCCAGCCCTGGGTGTCCTCCTGGGGTGGGCATGGGTGACAGGGGGTGTCCCTGGCGGCATGGGGGGGCACCTCTGGGCTCCTTCAGAGCCCACAGGTCCCTTAACGCCTGCCTTTTGCAGGCGCTAAAAAACGGCGCAAAAGCGGCCGTACGTCATTTTTTTAGACCCACCCACTCCCGGGCGTGATTTTTGCCCGGGAGTATAAATCCCACGCACATGCCTCGGAGTCGATTTTTTAGACGGGAACGCCTACCTTGCATATAATTAACGCAAAGTAGGTGTCCACGCTAAAAAATGACGCTAACTCCATGGACTTTGGCGCTAGACGCGTCTAACGCCAAAGTATAAATATGGAGTTAGTTTTGCGTCGAAATTGCATTAAAAAAAACGACGCAATTCCGGCGCAAACGGAGTATAAATATGCCCCTAAATGTGCCCAAAGAACCAAAGGTAGAAAAGTGAAACCGACTAAACATACATGGATTCAAAATTACATGCAGTGTGTTGTGTGAGGCTGATAATGTTCGACAAGCAACGTAAAATCAATGTGTGACAGTCAAACCATAAAAAAAAGCATGTCCGACAACCAAAATGGTAGTAAATGTGCCAAACAAATTACCTGTAAATACTGCAATATTAAAAAGCAGACCATAAACAATATGCCAGCAAATGTAAACTAGGATTAAGTTGATATTGTATAAGGTGCCCAGTATTATGAGGGAGAACAAAGTAGTAACAGTTAAACAGACATGCAAAGGTAAAATCCAAGCTCTAAGTAGTATAAAATCAAACTGTTCCCAAAGATACCCACCAAGTCATCAAACTAAGGCCCTGATTTATACCTTTTGTGCGCTGCATTAGCGTAATTTTTTGATGCAAAATCGGTGCAAACTTACAAAATACTCCTGGCCCACTTATATAGTAACTTGACCGCTAGTTTCAGCTACGGATCAAAGGGCAAGGTAACCACCCAGTTTCCTATAGGGAGAGAGGAGAGACAGGGATGCATGTTGGCGCCATTTCTCTTCTCACTGTATATCAACAGCATGGACAAAACACTAAGGGCCAGATGTAGGAAGCCTTTTGCACGTCGCAAACTGCGAAAAACGCAGTTTGCAACGTGCAAAAGGCCTTACGCTATGCAGAGTCACATTTTGCGAGTCGGTACCGACTCGCAAAATGTCATTCCGACTCGCAACTAGGAAGGGGTGTTCCCTTCCTATTTGCGACCGCATCGCGATGTTGAGTTGCTTTGTGACCGCGAAAGTTGTTGCAAACCAATTCGCAGTTACCATCCACTTGAAGTGGATGGTAACTCATTCGCAAAAGGGAAGGGGTCCCAATGGGACCCCTTCCCCTTTGTGAATGCCACAAAAAATATTTTTCAGAGCAGGTAGTGGTGCTATGGACCACTGCCTACTCTGAAAAAAACGAAACTAAATGGTTTCAGTATTTTTTCTTTTTGCAGCTCGTTTTCCTTTAAGGAAAACGGGCTGCAAAAAGAAAAAAAAAACTGCTTTATTTAAAAGCAGTCACAGACATGGTGGTCTGCTGTCTCCAGCAGGCCACCATCCCTGTGAGTGCCTAGACTCGCAATGGGGTCGCAAACTGCGACCCACCTCATAAATATTCATGAGGTGGGTCTTTGCGACCCCATAGCGAGTCGCAGAAGGTGTCTGAGACACCTTTCTGCATCTCGTATTGCGAGTTGCAATTTGCGAGTCGCTATGACTCGCAAATTGCAAGTCGCAATTTTGAAATTACCTACATCTGGCCCTAAAGGTGGACACCCTTAATATAAGACGGTGGCAAATTCCATTTTCACTATATGCTGGTGACACAGCCCTTACTGCACTTACCTCTAAACGTCTACAGGCTTAATTCATTCCTCCTCAGGCTTTATGGAAGAGGGGCATGAAGATTAATGTAGCCAAAAGATACACTAGTGCTGGGGCCAGGCTAAGAGAATGTATAATTCCTTTCATGTGAAGGGGGAAAAGTCATTTGGGGATTCAGATATTTTTCAACCTGAAGTGGAAGCACCAGAAATCAGTGTGGCAAATATGTTAAGGATTAATGATGAACTTTTGCAATTTGCCAGGAAATTAGGCATGAAACAAATCTTGGAGCTACTGACTCTTTACAATACCAAGTCCATATCTGAGGTCACTTATGACACAGGGAACCAGAGTATGGGGGACAACAGGGTCTTGCAATCACAGGAATACAGATTCCTTAGGTGACTGCTGGATATACCCTATCCAACCTCGAAAGCTATTGTTCACTGGGAAGTGGGAATTAATTTTATTTCTGATATTTTAGGAAGCAAACATCTTTTATTGTGTCATTTGGTGTGGTCACAACAAGAGACACATTTTACTGGATCGATTATTATGGATTGTCTGGGTCTCGACTGTCTGTAAAACCCCATGGCTAAGTTCTATAAGACGATTCTTATAGGGCTTGGAACACACTGGGAGGGATTTATGGTCTCATCCGGAGGACATTAGTGGGTACTCCAAGAGGGATTTAACTGAGCATGTGTACACGACTTGTCGAGAAAGAAGGGCTGAGATTTATGCTAACATAGAATCAGTGGCCTGGTATCTTCTGTTCTATGAGCAACCCAGATGTATGGGGTACCTTGTCTTATCTCACAATTCGCACCATAGGTACCTTTTAACACGCTTTGACCTTCTCTCTTTCCATTATAAAGCTACATTCCAAACGAAAATAGGGTGGAGATCCATTACGCAGAAATGTCCATGTGATAGTAGGTCGGAGCAATTCACTACGCACATTGCACTTTTTTTGTAGATGTTATTTATATTTAGCACCAAGGAAATTTTATCTTGAACCCTTGTTTTTAGAAGAAAGAATCGTTTATATCATTTGGCTGCTTTTAAATACTTATATGATCTTAGTGATGTGCCTATTTGCAACAGGGGTGCTATGTTTTTTCAAAGGTACTTCAGATCAGACAGGCATTGAATGATGAAGGAGTGGAAATGACAGTGCAAGCTTTTTTTACAATAGCCTTGAGATATGAAGGGAAGAACATATCAAGAACAGTCACTGTGGTGGAAGCATTTTATTACTGTTTACTCATAACCTATGTGAAATTAGATTTATATTCTGTTTTATGGGGATGCAGACATTTTAATAAACGACATTTTGTTGCTTTTATGGTTTAACTATTTGAACTGATTAAACATTATGAATAAGAATAAGACTTGCTTCTCCACAGAAGTGTGCAGTTGAGGGAAACTAGCAATAAGACAGCTCATTATGCGAAACCTGCCAAGATGTCTAGGCCCACTTGAATGATAGTGAATTTGCTTGGTTCTGTGATCTTCCAGGTTTAATGAGAGAACAGCCAAATCTAACTGATTATCGTGATGTATTTTACAGTACTTGCCAATATCTGTCTTAAATTCTATTCTGTATGGATTTTGTCTGAATTTATTTTATCTGAGAACTTGACTGGGTCTACCGTATTCAGACCAAACGCTAGAAATTCTCCATAAGTACCTGTTATTCAACATCCTATATTCTTATATCATATTTATAATAAATGTGTGCATTGTGAAAGCCTTATTAACCCCATTTCCAATTAGCCTTTAAACTTTGCTGAGCATCTTATCTATGAGGGCACTGGCGCTATGGCTTAGCTATAATAACATATTTTCCTAGCTTTAGTCTACATGGAGCACATAATGTGCCAGTTTTTAAAGCACTCCAGGGTAGCCGACGTTTGATTCATAAAGGCAAGACTTTTAGCTCCACATTTTGTTTACCATGATAATGATCTGTTTTCTCCATAAGCTCTACGTGTATTTTATTTAAGTCGGGCAAGCATGTGCCTTATGGGAGACCCACACTCACTTTTCCTCAGCTGGCTAAAATATGCCAAAGAATTAGTTTATTCAATCCAATTTTGGTACTATTAGCACATCTAAGTTTTGCCTAAAAAGGCACAGATATTGTTCATTCAATTCGGCTAACTTCAAGAAGACACTTTCTAATTTCTTTAGAGTGTAGGAAAAGGTTCAAATTCTGTGTTTGTCTATTGGTTTCATACAATGGCTCCCAGATTGACATGGTGTCCAGTGGGCTCTCTATGGGGTTCCTCAACTAGTTCATCAGGTCTATTTTTTTCTGAGTATTTTAATTGCTTTGATCCATGGGGTTGCTGTCAGTTCCCAAACGTTTTGCACGTCTTTAACTAGAGGCCATGCTCTTCCTGGCCATATTTGATATGGCTGTGACCCCAGCCTTTTCCCTACTTTATTTAGAGCTGTGGAAGCCTCGCCTGTACAGTGACCATCGGTATTGAAATACACTCCAATGTAGTCAGATGTCTAAACTCATCAGGGTCACACACCGATTCACAGAAATGTCCCCCTCTCTGCCAAATTCTAAATGAAGCCCTAGACAGCTCACCTCTGGGCTTCATCATGTATTTCCTTTTGCAAACTGCTGTATTGAAAGCGAGCTGTATATCATTGTTGCGCCTGAAATGTTCCTGCCTGCAAGAGACTACTCAGAAACGGAGAAGTACTATGAGTTCTGAAAAACTAGGGAATAAAATGATGTCATGCCTGTAAAAGTGTTTGTCTTGTGAAGTGGTATGGACAGGTATCCTAGGCATAACTCCTGGCAAAAGACCAATGACTAGGATCATGAAAATAAAAGAACCCCATAACAAAGAAGGGCACCGACTAGCATTCAGAACCATTTGCCTTTTGCCGAGTAATGTAAAGTGCCCTTTTTGGAAGGTCAACCACCACTTTTTGCTGCTTGATGCTGTCATTTTGTATCTGAAATTTCACTGAGGCCTGCTAATCAGACTCCAGTGCCAGTGCTCATTCACTTAAATTGTACTGTGATTAGGTAAAGTCAATTGGCAAAGACATTACCACCCCTGTATGGCCCTAGTAAATATTACCAGTGGCACCCTGGGCAGGGATTTTAAAGGGGTCACCAGGGCTGCTGTACTGATTGTGCCACCGTACTTGACCTGAGTAAAAGCAAAGCATGCAGAGCTGTCATGTCAGCCTACACCAGCAGATTGTCTGCTTGAGTTCAACTGTGCCCACAGCTGGTGCAGGCAGAGTCCCTTCACTGCCCATAGCACAGGTCAGTCACCCCTAAGGTGGGTCTTCTATATCCCAGGACATAGGGTACACTGTGTATGAGTGTGGACATATATGCACAGGCATACATGGCCCTGTGACAGTATTTAAAACAATGCTACCCCAAGTGACCGGCGTTCCATGGGATAACATGGGCGGGCACCGGGCAAACTTCCAGATGTCCAGCTTCATGATAGCCTGACAGAATTCCCCAGTGTTTGGTGTCAAACACCGTGCTTTTTAACCCCCATGATTCCCATGCCCACGTTTAACTAGCAGGTACCCAGGTGGCTTCCTCAGAGGATGCCCACTGATTTTCCCAGCTTTCTCCTGTCTTGGTGGACTTTCCCAAGTATTTGCCACCAGGATAAGAGTCTGCACTCCTGCTGGTTGTGCTAGCATTTACTTAGGATGGAGACAAGGGAACTGGGCGGCAGGAAGGAGGTCACACCTCCTCCCTCACAGGATGGATAGTGTTTACAGTAATCAAGGCGGTGAGCCTCAAAGGCTTTTTACCGCCCTTGATACATGATCTCTTGCACCCCACTTGAAGACAAAACCCTACCTACCCTGTCCAATCCGACAGACAGAAAAATTAGGGATTCAGGAGGCATACCCCCCAAAAGGCTAGCCATATCTCTGTGGTGGCCTAGGAGGTCTGTACAGCTGAGGAAGGGTTCTGCCATCTTGGCAAACCCTGAATTTGTGGGTTCTGGCTAGAAAAGTGATGTACTCCCACAGAAAGTCATCACCTCAGGGGCGGACTAGCCACAGGGACCCGTAGCCCATTGGCCACTGTCCCCCACACAATTAATGCCCTCTAAACTAGGATGTAGGGGCTCCCCTGGCACCTGACCCTTAGTTTTGACTTTTAAACCAAGATGAGACACAGAGAAGATGCCATCACTGACAACAGGACTTTGGAAGGTAGGACACTTAAGTGCCCTAAGGAGACCATATGCTGGAACTAGCGTTCAAAGTGTGACTGTGGCAAAAGCTCATTGCTCCCAGCAAGAGGGACACTAGTGGATGCCAGAAACTGAAGCAGACTCCACTGACTGGTGGAATCAGTCCCCTCAAACCTGCAAAATAATTAGTTTGCTGTGTCTCAGGAAGTGCAACCTGATGGACTCCTCTTGATTGAGCCAAAAGAAAATTGGTGACCTGTACCTCAGGAGCTCACACCAGGTTTTGAGCTGCTATACCACTCCTGCCAACCTCCAGCCAACGAAGTACCTGTGGATTACTTTTGCCACTGCCAAGGCTTGTCGGCTGCCAGCCCGGTAAGCAATCCTTTCCTGGACATCACTGAACCCATACCAACTCTTAGCAAAAGAAGCAACAAGCCCACCACTGAGATACTGTACCCTGATGAAGGTGACTTTGACCAAGTGGCAAAGCATCTTTGGCCCGACTCTCCCGTGATTGACAGCTCCAAGGCTACCTTTGCACCTGGAGCCACCTGATGTGGTAATGAAGTTCCGGGTCCTGTGCCCCCAAAGGCCTCTACTCTCCAGGAGTAGAGTGTAGATCCACGTTCAAGTGTGTTTTTGTCAAGTGCTGCAGTTTTGACAGCTCCTGTGGATCCTGTCTGTACCAAGGACAGCCAGAGCACCTCGGCACCCAGACTCCCTGGGTAAGGTAATGAAATACTGTCTGTTGAGACTTGATCTAGGGACCTGTAAGACCTTAACCCTAGGTTGGAACCACGGAACTCACCTCACAAGTGATAGATTGCATACTGTGTTTTCTTCCATTGACTGCAATGATAGAGTTTGACACCTCTGAAAAGTACTGATTTATTTAATACTCTAAATTCGAGATCTCTGATAATCTGCAAAGTATCAACTTGGTTTTGGTGTCTAAATTAATATAAAAATCTGATTTATTTTTATAAATTGGTGTTGGATTTCTTTTGAGTCGTGTCAATTACTTATCATCCATGTTGTAAAATGCTTAATACATGTTCCTCTAAGTAGCCTGATTGCTCTTTGCTACTCTACCAGGACTGAGGTAAGGCTTACTGGTGTGAATATGAGGTCCACTTCTGGGTAACATACTAGTATTACCTGGTAACACCCCCAGTTACTCACATAATACTGCCACCTTGCTACACTAAGGCCCATATTTATACTTTTTAAGCGCCGCATTTGCGGCGCTTTTGGATGCAAAAGCGGCGCAAACTTACAAAATACAATTTGCGCCGCTTTCGCATAAAGAAATGACGCAAATGCAGCACTAAAAAAGTATAAATACGGGCCTAAGTGTATGGATTGTTTTCACTTGCCTTCCCTTCCCCTCCATGCTATTGAACGCAACCTCAAATAATCCGTCCTCACCGACAGAGTTTCTGAGTTCTCCTATGGCTTTGTGCAGTGCTCTGTTGTACCCACGGTGAGGTATGTGAGATAGAAATGCCCATAACCACAATTAAAGCCACCTGCACACACTATCTAGGATGTTATTTGCAGGCTTACATCGTAGCTGTCCAGCGCATCTTCTGCTCCAAGGGATTTGCTGCCACCAGGCCAATGATGCACTATTACGAAAAAAAGATACAGATAAATAAATTTGAATATCACAAACATGCATCTGTGTGTGGTCTTGTATTTATACACCCCTGTATCTATTGACAAAGCAATAACAAAAAGGTGTAAAAAGTTGGGGTAGAGTGATTGAGTACTGAAAAGGGATAATATGGAGGGTGTGCAGGAAGTACGAGGGAAAAATCAACAGAGGTACATCATCTGAAGGGTTCCATGTCAATCAGGTGTTGATTGAAGAGGAGGTTCTTGAGTTCCTTCTTGAAGGGCAGGAGCATGTATCTTTCTCTTCACAGCCACATAGACCATTATTTAGTTTGCTGTCAATAGCACAGATGGAGAGATGATTTGTTCAATAATTACAACATACTGAGCCTCTGTTGGTCACTCGGGTTATCTGTAAGTAGTTTAAACTGCTTTTTACCTCAAGGTGTGGCTTATTTAATTTATGTTTGTTTTACTGCCATCAGAAAAGTAAAGAGAAAAAAATACATAATCCTTGTCTCTGTGTCTTGTCATATATTTAAGCTTAAATTCATCTATTTGTGTTTGTGCTTTTTGACATTCAACTCTTCTATAGAAATCACTTATTTCACATATATTTAAATCACATATATTTAAGCAGTTATTCATGAGAAGACCAAGGACCGGGTTTAGTGTTTGGCAGATGGGTTACTCCATGAAAAAAGAGACAGATATAATGTTCGCCTTATTACAAGTGTCGTGTCACGGAATATAATGCATTTGTAATAAAGTGGACACAATATTCTTCACATTTGTGAAGGAGTAACCCCACCCTCAAATTCTAAATCAGGCCACAAGACACCGAGGACACCTTGGCTGTTCTCAAGATTTTACCTTACAAAAGTGATTTGTGAAGGAAATGAAAGACACATTGCAAAACATTTCAGAGGTGAAGAAATGTAGGGCTTGTTAAAGGTAGACATAGAAGTATTTTAGCTAAATAGTTCAAAAGGTCAGCACTGGAAATAGTTGCTATCATAATAAGGGGCAGCTCCTCTGCTATGGCGGAGGAGCGTTGCCCACCTGCCTGCAGCTGTAAACCTTGTCCTACCTGCCACGCATTGCCCTCCCCTTGCCCCCTACCAGCCGCAAATGATCATAATACAACTTAACTGTCGAACATGGATTACTGTGAGCCCTAAACAAGGGTTTTTAACGTGGACCATATAAGCTTTAAGTAGTGCCAAATAGTTAAAAAGCAAGTGAGTGAGAAGTCACAGAGATGAGAACCTATTTCAGGCTCCATATGAAGCTGAAATAACCATGTCTTAAGCAGTTTTCTGAAAATCAGCAGGTTTGATTGGTTTCTCAGATGGAACCTGTAGGAAAGTACCATCTTGCCTGGCATGTTACCCCCATTTTTCACTGTATATATGTTGTTTTAGTTGTATGTGTCACTGGGACCCTGCTAGTCAGGGCCCCAGTGCTCATAAGTGTGCCTGAATGTGTTACCTGTGTTATGACTAACTGTCTCACTGAGGCTCTGCTAACCAGAACCTCAGTGGTTATGCTCTCTCATTACTTTCAAATTGTCACTAACAGGCTAGTGACTAATTTTACCAATTTACATTGGCTTACTGGAACACCCTTATAATTCCCTAGTATATGGTACTGAGGTACCCAGGGTATTGGGGTTCCAGGAGATCCTGGGGTTCCAGGAGATCCCTATGGGCTGCAGCATTTCTTTTGCCACCCATAGGGAGCTCTGACAATTCTTACACAGGCCTGCCACTGCAGCCTGAGTGAAATAACGTCCACGTTATTTCACAGCCATTTTACACTGCTCTTAAGTAACTTATAAGTCACCTATATGTCTAACCTTTACCTGGTAAAGGTTGGGGGCTAAGTTACTTAGTGTGAGGGCACCCTGGCACTAGCCCAGGTACCCCCACATTGTTCAGGGCCAATTCCCCGGACTTTGTGAGTGCGGGGACACCATTACACGCGTGCACTACATATAGGTCACTACC
The DNA here is from genome assembly GCF_031143425.1 of Pleurodeles waltl. Classification (NCBI taxonomy): domain Eukaryota; kingdom Metazoa; phylum Chordata; class Amphibia; order Caudata; family Salamandridae; genus Pleurodeles; species Pleurodeles waltl. The sequence goes on along the minus strand of NC_090444.1, from coordinate 880,010,919 downwards.
TATATGTAGCTTCACAATGGTAACTTCGAATATGGCCATGTAATATGTCTATGATCATGGAATTGCCCCCTCTATACCATCCTGGCATAGTTGGCACAATCCCATGATCCCAGTGGTCTGTAGCACAGACCCTGGTACTGCCAAACTGCCTTTCCCGGGGTTTCACTGCAGCTGCTGCCAACCCCTCAGACAGGCATCTGCCCTCCTGGGGTCCAGCCAGGCCTGGCCCAGGATGGCAGAACAAAGGACTTCCTCTGAGAGAGGGTGTTACACCCTCTCCCTTTGGAAAATGGTGTGAAGGCAGGAGAGGAGTAGCCTCCCCCAGCCTCTGGAAATGCTTTCATGGGCACATTTGGTGCCCATTTCTGCATAAGCCAGTCTATACCGGTTCAGGGACCCCTTAGCCCTGCTCTGGTGCGAAACTGGACAAAGGAAAGGGGAGTGACCACTCCCCTGACCTGTACCTCCACTGGGAGGTGCCCAGAGCTCCTCCAGTGTACTCCAGACCTCTGCCATCTTGGAAACAGAGGTGCTGCTGGCACACTGGACTGCTCTGAGTGGCCAGTGCCATCAGGTGACGTCAGAGACTCCTGCTGATAGGCTCCTTCAGGTGTTGCTAGCCTATCCTCTCTCCTAGGTAGCCAAACCCTCTTTTCTGGCTATTTAGGGTCTCTGTCTCTTGGGATTCCTTAGATAACGAATGCAAGAGCTCATCCAAGTTCCTCTGTATCTCTCTTTTCACCTTCTGCCAAGGAATCGACTGCTGACCCCGCTGGAAGCCTGCAAAACTGTAACATAGTAGCGAAGACGACTACTGCAACTCTGTAACGCTGATCCTGCCGCCTTCTCGACTGTTTTCCTGGTGGTGCATGCTGTGGGGGTAGTCTGCCTCCTCTCTGCACTAGAAGCTCCGAAGAAATCTCCCGTGGGTCGACGGAATCGTCCCCCTGCAACCGCAGGCACCAAAGAACTGCATCACCGGTACCTTGGGTCTCCTCTCAGCACGACGAGCGAGGTCCCTTGAATCCAGCAACTCTGTCCAAGTGACTCCCACAGTCCAGTGACTCTTCAGTCCAAGTTTGGTGGAGGTAAGTCCTTGCCTCCCCACGCCAGACTGCATTGTTGGAAACCGCGACTTTTGCAGCTACTCCGGCCTCCGTGCACTTCTGGCGGAAATCCTTTGTGCACAGTCCAGCCTGGGTCCACGGCACTCTAACCTGCATTGCACGACCTCCTAAGTTGTTCTCCGGCGACGTGGGGCTCCTTTGTGCGACTTCGGGTGAGCACCGTTTCACGCATCCTTGTAGTGCCTGTTTCTGGCACTTCTCCGGGTGCTGCCTGCTGCTGAGAGGGCTCCTAGTCTTGCTCGACGTCCCCTCTGTCCCCTGACGCAATTTGCGACATCCTGGTCCCTCCTGGGCCACAGCAGCATCCAAAAATCATTACCGCACGATTTGCAGCTAGCAAGGCTTATTGGCGGTCTTTCGGCGGGAAAATACTTCTGCACGACTCTCCACGGCGTGAGGGATCCGTCCTCCAAAGGGGAAGTCTCTAGCCCTTGTCGTTCTTGCAGAAACCTACGCTTCTACTGTCCAGTAGCAGCATCTTTGCACCCACAGCTGGCATTTCCTGGGCATCTGCCCATCCCCGACTTGCTTGTGACATTTGGACTTGGTCCCCTTGTTCCACAGGTACCCTCGACTGGAAATCCATTGTTGTTGCATTGTTGGTTTGTGTCTTTCCTGCAGAATTCCCCTATCAAGACTTCTATGTCCTTTGGGGAACTTTAGTGCACTTTGCACTCACTTTTCAGGGTCTTGGGGTGGGCTATTTTTCTAACCCTCACTATTTTCTAATAGTCCCAGCGACCCTCTACAAGGTCACATAGGTTTGGGGTCCATTCGTGGTTCGCCTTTCCACTTTTGGAGTATATGGTTTGTGTTGCCCCTATCCCTATGTGTCTCCATTGCATCCTATTGTAACTATACATTGTTTGCACTGTTTTCTAATACTATTACTGCATATTTTGGTATTGTGTACATGTATCTTGTGTATATTTGCTATCCTCATACTGAGGGTACTCACTGAGATACTTTTGGCATATTGTCATAAAAATAAAGTACCTTTATTTTTAGTATAACTGTGTATTGTGTTTTCTTATGATATTGTGCATATGACACTAAGTGGTACTGTAGGAGCTTCACTCGTCTCCTAGTTCAGCCTAAGCTGCTCTGCTAAGCTACCATTATCTATCAGCCTATGCTGCTAGACACCCTATACACTAATAAGGGATAACTGGGCCTGGTGCAAGGTGCAAGTACCCCTAGGTACTCACTACAAGCCAGTCCAGCCTCCTACAGAACCTCAATTGATTCCATAGTTACCTTGCCGAGTAAATTAAGCTTTTATTACCCCATGAGGCAGTTTGAATACTTGAGATCTTTACTAACTTCAGGGTTGTGGATCGAAGGCGTCTTCCTGGAACGTACCAGGACAGCTTATTCCTGAGGTATCCTAGACCTATACCATGGAGTGTTTTGTGTGTTAGGCACAGGGCCTTGAAAACCATTCTCTTTTTCATTTGAAGCCAGTGAAGGTCCTTAAGGGCAATACAGTAATCCAACCTTGACAACATCGGAGAGATTACCATCGATTTCTTGAGATCTTCTGGTAAAAAAGGCAGGATTGTTTTTAACATCTTTAATTGGATAAAACAGCTGGAGGTAAGATTGTTTGTTTGATCTTCAAAGGTAACATTGGAGTCAAATATTACCCCAAGGTTCCTCACTTTTTGTTCTGGGGTTCGAAGGGGGCAAAGATGCTGAGACCACCAGGTAGCGTTCCAAACAGTTTTATCCTTCCCAATGAGAGCAGCACCTTAGTCTTCTCGGAGTTTAGTTTAAGACAGTGGTTCTCCATCCAAGTGACCACTTCTCACATGCAGTTATTGAACCGCCTGGCTGCTTCTTTGCTGTTATTTGCTGTTGCAGGTGTTCTGGGTCTTTAAACATGGTGACATTGGTTTATCCACAATTAGCGTAATTAATTTACTTGTAAGTCCTTACTAAAATGACCTATATGCACCCAGAATCTGTAAACTAAATGCTACTAGTGGGCCTGCAGCACTGACTGAGCCACCCACTACATTAGCCCTTTAAATATGTCTCAGGCCTTCCACTGCAGGGCTTGTTTGTGCCTTTTTAAACTGCCTTTTCGACCTGGCAAGTGCACCACCTGCCTGGCCCAAACTGCCTTTTATTACATGTAAGACACCCCTAATGTAGGCCCTAGCTAGCCCCATGGGCAGAGTGCAGTGTGTTTTAAAAGATGGACATGCACGTTTAGGTTTGACATGTCCTAGCATTATATTTGCTATTCAGTACTGCAAGGCCTATCTCTCCAATAGGTTAACATTGCTTGAAACAGTCTCTAAGTGTAATTTCCAATTGGTAAAAGATAGAAATTAGGAGTTTGGTGTCTCTGGATTTAAAATCACAACTTATGGAGAAGTCAGATTCTAAATTGTAAGTCTGAAAATGCCACTTTTAGAAAGTTGGCATTTTCTTACTTTAACTATTCAGTGCCTGTCTCTGAATACACATCTGGAGTGGGTGATAGCTGGGCTTTGTGCATTCACTCTAGACAGTCACATACAAAGGGAACTTGGGTGCGACATGTACATCCTGATGGACCATCACCAGATCGATGGACCTTTCTGGGCCAGATAGGAAGAAGCAGCTGATACTTGCACCTGCATAGGGATGTGCGTGTCCCCACACAAAGAGCCACATAACCCCCTGTAGAGTGTCTGGAGCCAGGAAAGTTTCCTTGTGCACTTCAAAGGTCTCTCATTGAAGTCTCCTCCACTTCAAAGGCTCAACTGGGTATAAGTATTGGAACCCAAACCCTAGCAAATCAGTACACTTCTGGATCTGAAGGCATTCTGCCAGGACAAATGATTGCTGTGATGCCAGGAGGGACTGCCACTTTGCTGAACTGCTTTGCTGTATTGGCCTGCTGCCTGCTGCTTCTTGCCTGGCAGTGAGAAAGACTGGACTTGACTCTCTACATCTTCTACAGAACTTAAGTGAATCCAAGGGCTTGCTGGCTTGCATCCTATTTTGAAGTCTCAGGCCCATCAAGGACTTCCTACAACCTTGCTCAGCTGCTGGACTTTGCCAACTGTGAGTTCTGTCCTGCCAAGAGGTGCCAATCCAGTCCTGGGCCTTGAAAGGGGACTCTGCAGCTGTTCTACTTAAAAAAGCAACACAGTATCGCCACTGATCTAAACCACAACATTCTCCCTCGATACTGACACATTGCCACTGCTGATGAAGTCGAGGACTTCGCGTTGCTGACTACGAGCTCAGAACCGACCCATTACTACCAGCCCCATGACATCGTCTTTGCATTGATAACTGCGTGGCTCGACAATGACGCATCACCTTCAGTGCAAGAGGTCTAACACCGCATCTCAATGACATTACTTAGAGAACAGGGCAGCTCCACAATGAGGCCCCCCCTCGGGCTGTACAGATCAGTTCTGACGCATTGCCTCCGCATTGCCTTCTCAACACTACCCTCCATTCAAGATACTTTCTTATCGGGCCCTGTGTGGGTCCTGCAGCTGGCCTGCCCTCCATCGCGGTCAGCCTTAACTCTAGATATACCCCAGTCTAGAACAACCTCAAGTACCCTTTTAGCGCTATTGATTTTTAAGCACTTTATTGAAGTATATTCTTTAAATTCACATCTTAAGTTCTACTTATTGGATTTATCTCAGTTTGGTCTTGATTTATTGATAAAAATATTTTTTACTTTTCCACACTGGTGTGGCAGTTTTTTGTGGTGTTTTAACTGTGTTACTGTAATTGAAGTATTGCAGAAATTCTTTATACATTGGTTCTTAAGTTAAGTCTGGCCTCTCTGTGCCAAGCTACCAGAGGGTGAACACTGGTTACTTTTGGGTTTGTTTGACTAGGATCGTGGTCCCTACTTGGACAGGGTACATACCTCTGCCAACTAGAGACCCAATTTCTAACAGTGTTAGAATAATTTCTAACTAAATACCAACTATGCCAGTGTCTACAACGACATTTTATAGGTGAAAAGGTTAAGCTTAATTATTGGTGATTGGATACTAGGCAGACATTTTTGTACTTGCTTATCTGTAATAGCATACAATACAATGTCAATGTTCAATTGTTTCCTATTTTGTGGCTACATTGCATCCTGTAATAGGGGTTGGACACAAAGGATATTGCTCTTATTAAGAGGAGTATGATGAAACATGCATCTGGAATGGTGAGCATTACATAAAATACATACGGTTCTGCCAACAGTTGCATACAACCAGAAAGTGTGCTGAGGCCAAACTGGGTTCCAGACAGAGCAAGACTTGGGGGTTCCCAAGAAGGTTATCCCACACCTAATCAGATGCAAAGCTGACTGGTGTGTTCACGTCCCCAAAATATGTTGGATTGTGTCTCTCATTCTAATGCTTAACATCTTTCTTTGCTTTCTTTTCTTCCCACATCAGTTAGTCTGTGCTCAGGGTTATAATGTCATGGTGAAAATTGTACCAATATTTGTTAAGGAATGCAGGATGTGAATATGCATTTAATAATGCCATGTTTTGCAAACACTAGTGAATACAGTATCTCAGAAAATGAATTACTGCCAAATCAGTCTCATAGATAATATCTCTAGAAAATATTCTGTGAACAAGTGCTGGACAAACTATAAACCTGGATGATAGATGATCTCCTCTTGAGTGAGTTCCAAGCAGGATTCCGGCCAAAGGCTAGCACTATTGTCCAGGTCGTTCAGTTCCTCATGGTAAGGTAGAAATCCATAGACTTCACAAGAGGCAGTCTATATGTTGCTTTTGTGCACTTACTGGTGGCCCTTGATAAGGTTCTGAGAAAGAAACTGTTGGAAATTATGGTTTCTTTGGGTGTTCCAAGCAACGTATTGGGTTTACTTAGACATTTATAAACCAACAATTTTGCCCAAGTGGGGCGGGATTGTAACAGAGAAGTGGCTGAAAAGTTCAAAGTCAGCAAGGGTGTGCGCCAAGGGTGTCTGTTTGCACTAACACTTTCCTTCTTTTTTTTATAAATGGGTGCATTAACCATCTTTTGGGGTGTGAGAATGACTCTCCACTACTGGCAAGCAAGAAGCTTCCCACATTTTTATTTACGGGTACACCCTACTTATATCTAAAACTCTAAAAGGCCTGGAAATCTTCTTTGAAATATTATCCTATGTATCAAAGGGTTTACCCATTCTGTGTCAATGGGAAAATGCTTTGGTACATATGGCCCTTTGTAATTTACATAGTTTGAAAATTAAACCTGGGAAAACTAAATTAATGGAATTTAACCCCCACCAAAAATTCAGGGGGAAAATAAGATTGTGTAATAATGCCATTAGAACAGTGACTGAGTTTGATTATTGGGAGTTAGGATAATTAATGCGCATGTTTGGCATGAATAAAAGGACACTCTTGCTTAAACACAAATCAAATGCACTAATTTAATTTGTCAGTCAAGGTAATTCATACCTAGTATCCCAGGCTCTGGTAATATATAGAGCCCAAGTTATGAGTGCTAAACTGTATGAGTCAGACCTTTCGGGGCATTGTAAGATTGATAACTTGGAGAAAGTGAAACCCCTTTGAAACTCCAGAAGAGTGTTCCAATAATCCTGTTAAGGCTTGATTTGGGGCTGAAATCAATTGCAAGTTTTTCAGAACTTCTTCCTATTTTATTTTGGATAAGAACTTGGTCAACAGTGGAATTAAGAACCTCAGGGAAGGTCTATTAGACAGAATTTCACACCCTCAGGCAACAACTATCCTCTGGCTGAAACAAATAAAAGATGTATTAATTAGTCTAAGGCTTGGAGAATATTGATCCAATGTCACAGGTATTAGTAAGTGTTGCTTTCATGTAGCAACGGAGAGATATTGGTATTGCGCACATGGGAAACTGCTGACCACACAGAATGAGGTCAATGTTAAGAGCACATTTTTGATGATGAAATGGAATTATCAATTTGAGGACTACGTGAACTTTATTTTATCACAAAGTAGTTGTGTTGTGTTTATGATCTCCAGGTATCTCGAAATAATATGGTTTATAAGGATGAAGAATATGATATTTTATTGCACTGATGACTGATTTGTGTATTCACCTGCTGGGTAACATATTTACAGGATTGTGAGAGGAACTGAAAGGTGTATAGTAAGTTCTCAAAAGCACTTTATAAACTAGTCTGTTAACCATTGGCGGTACATACCGCTGCGCTCACAATGGATGCCCACAGACAAAACAACTGCACATTGGCCAATTCAAACAACACACACCTGACACCCATACACAATCTACACCCACACAACCACACCACTATAAAACACACACCCACAGTGCCCACAACCCTTTATGACTACAAAGCATTGCCCCAGAGAGACACCAAGACCACTGACACAACTACAGCCACACACCATTCACACCTATACACCACTCACGCACTCCACATCACACACTCCAACACATTACCCAACACACCCTCACTGACACACCTCACAGAACACCCACGGCACCACAAAGACATCCCCGTTTCACAGAGGAGGAGCTAAGAGTCATGGTAGAGGAAATTGTCAGGGTAGAGCTACAGCTATTTGGAGCACAGGTGCAGCAGATATCAATAGCCAGGAAGATGGAGCTATGGCGGAGAATCATGGACAGGGTCAACACCGTGGGACAGCACCCCAGAACTAGGGATGACATCAGGAAGAGGTGGAACGACCTACGGCGGAAGGTACTTTCCATAGCAGCAAGACACCAGCTCACTATCTAGAGGACTAGAGGTGGACCCTCACCTCCTCCCCCACAACTCACAGCATGGGAGGAGCAAGTCTTGGCAATACTGCATCCTGAGGGCCTCGCGGATCCGGAGGAGGACTGGACTGTGGTAAGTGCGCTCCCTACTATTATCACATCCCTACCTGCATGCCATCCCACACCCACACCCACACCCTCACCCTCACTCCCATCACTCCACTACATCCCACACACCCCACCATCTCATCTCACTCATCCCGATGCCAATCCCTGCATACTGTACCAATGCATGGACACCCCTCACAGCCCTGCATGGACAACCATCGCTAAAACATGCATAGCAGAGATAACTAACAATCCCACCATGCACTAACTTACACAAGTGAAAGCTGGCAGGGCAAATCCAACCATAGAGGGGAAGCCACAGATGTACAATATGTCAGACACATAAACCATAACACATCATTTACATTCCCACAGGTACCCCAGCCAATGTTCACGGAGAAGAGGTGCCAGCACTGTTCAGTCCCCCAACTGAAGAGACCCACAGTAATGACAGCAACTTTGGTCTTCAGGATCTGGATGACCTACCTGGCCCATCAGGGACCACTGGACAGCCGGTCACCCAGGCCCAGTCACACACCACCACTGAGCCTCACCCAGCTGGAAACACCACCACAGCACCCACCCAGCGTACCCACACCTCTGTCCCCAGGACACATCAATCAGCAGTGTGTCCACCTCTACAGGGATCCCAGGCCACACCTTGCACACAAGACAATCAGTGACCTGGGGTCAGTGGCAGTGGGCACACGGTTCAGGGGACGGGGGCATAGGCCAACAGGGAAACTGTGAGGACTGCTGTGCACCAGGAGGAGGACAGGCCCAGGGAACCAACTCTCCAGGAAGCACTCTCCAAGATCCTGGGAGCCTACCAACAGATCCTGGACAACGTGCAGGAGAACAGGCAGCTGCAGGAGGGACAGTACCAGGGGATCAGGGAAGACTTGCAGGCCATCAACAACACCCTGATCTCCATAGCAGGGGTGCTGGCAGACATGGCCAACATTATGAAGGAGGCAGTCTCACACCAGCGGGCCCCAGCCACTAGCCAGACATCTGAACAGCCTTTCACTTCCACTGCCACAAGTGGCCAGGAGGCCATGCCACAGGACTCACAGGCCACCAGCACTCCTCTCCCCGCAGAAGGTAAACCACCCCGCAAACATTCCCCGTGATCCAGACAAAAGCCAGGGACACTTGCCAAGACTGCTGCCAGGAAATGAGACTTTCCTGACTGTCACCCTTGTGTCCCACTCAGTCACCCTGTCCACCTTGAACTGCCATTGCCCCCTTCCTATGTCCCCTTGGACAATGCACCTCTGCTACAGACAGACTGGAACAATACCCTGGACTTTCCTCCATTATCACCCCATCCCATTGCACTTGCCCCCTATATGTTAGCACTTCAATAAACACCCTTTGAAAAAAATCAATTTGGAGTATGTCATGTATATCAAATATGTATTGAATGAAACAGGTACAAACATTGAAAATGAACTGAAGTGGGAAATATCAGCATGCCATTCCCACACAGATCACAACCAAAGTCATTGAAATGTAAAGTTACACTGTCCTACCTGTGTGTCATTGGAAGTATTGTCGAATAACTAATGTTCCGTTGTCCTCATCCTCATCCTCATCCTCTGCCTCCTCATCCTCACTGTCCACAGGGTCTACTGCTGCCACATGGGCATCTCCAGTCTCCTCGTCCTGCAGAAAAGGCACATGACATCTGAGGGCCAGGTTGTGCAACATGCAGCATGCCACTACTACCTGGCTGACCTGTTAGATGGAGGCACCGGAACCTGGCCTTCAGGAGGCCAAAAGTCCATTCAATGATCCTTCTTGTTCATCCATGAGCCTCATTATAACAATCTTCTGCCCTTGCCCTGGCATTCTTCACTGGGGTCAGCAGCCATGATAGGTTTGGGTAACCAGAGTCACCTGCAAATATTGAGGGACAACATTTTGCCACACACTATCCTATGTGACCCACACCATACCCATACAACAACATCTACTGGATGGGAACCAGGGCTCAACTACTAGCCACACCCTATGCCCCTGTCGTTGGGCCATCACATTTGGGATGCTGCTATTTCTCAGGACAAAGGCATCATGCACTGACCCAGGATGCTTAGCACTGGTGTGGGAGATGTACTGGCCCGCCAAGCACACCATCTGAACATTCAAGGAGTGGAAACTCTTACGATTCCTGAACACCTGTTTATTCTTCAGGGGGGGGGACAAATGCAATATGTGTTCCATCAATCGCACCAATTATGTTAGGGATATGTTCCATTGCATAAAACTCGGCCTTCACTGTGACCAAATCGTCAACAATGTAGCTGCACATGTGTTTTATCAGGGCAGACAAGACTCTTGTCAGCACGTTTGAGAACATTGGCTGTGACATTCCTACTGCCAAGCCCACTGTCACTTGGAAAGAACCAGTTGCCAGGAAATGGAGGACAGATAGCACTTGCACAAGAGGGGGGATTCCAGTGGGGGGACGGATATTAGATATCAGGTCAGGCTCCAATTGGGCACACAGCTCTGTGATTGTGGCCCTGTCAAGTCTATAGGTGAGTATAATGTGTCTGTCCTCCAGTGTTGCCAAGTCCACCAGGGGTCTGTACACGGGGGTATGTCTCCATCTCCTATTCATCTGCAGCGGTAGGTATCTAAGGGACACAAGAGTGAGGAGGCTATCACAAACTGAACATTGGAGCCACATCATAAGTTTGCAATCTGTAATTTGTAATGTGTCAGTGTGATTTGCCCAGTATGTGCCCATCTCTCCTTTGACGCAGCATGAATCAATAGGGCTGCCCCCCTCTGAAACTGCATCCACCTGTCCTGTGCGGCGGGGCAGGTAGAAGTGAGGTAATTCCACTGATGTTGTGCGCTGTGGCAGGAGGAGGCCGGGAACCGCCATGCAACTCCTCATTGGTTAATAGTGGCCCCTATGGGGTACAGTGGCCAATGGTGATCTACCACGACAGTGATGGTATGCACCGCGACAGACGTGACCGCCATTATCTACCTGATTCCTCACTTGCTACCTGACCTTCCACAGGAGAGGACCTACACTGCATGTGCTACTGTGACCTGTGTCTGGAACCTAGCATGGCCCGTGTGACTGGGGAAAGGGCTCCAGCCTTCACTTCAGAGGAGTTGGAAAAACTGGTGGATGGGGTCGTACCTCAGGACGACTGCTGTATGGGCCCCCAGACCAAGAGGTGAGTACACTGTGGGCACAATGCATGTGGCATGGAAGCATGGGGTGGTGTGTGTGAAGGCCTCGTGGATGTCCTCTTTGCAGTGTACAGCATGTGTGCTGGGCTGTGTGTGCGCCAGTGTTGATGGGAATGGGTATGGTGGGCCATATGTGTAACAGGCTGGACAGTTTGTCTACTGGTATTTTCCTGGGTGTATTGCCTCTGCAGGCCAGTGCCCATCAAAAGAAGGGTATATGGTGTGCCATCGACAAGGAGGTGCAGACCCTGGGGGTCTATGGCAGGCAGAGCACCCCATGTTGCAAACAGTGGGAGGACCTGTGACGCTGGGCACGGAAGACCGCGGAGGCCCAGCTGGGGATGGCCTCCCAATGAGGAAGGGGTGCCCGTCAAACAGTGAGACCCCTGATGGCCCGCATACTGGCAGTGGCCTATCCAGAGCTGGATGGGTGCTGGAGGGCATCACAGCAGCCACAAAGGGTTGAGTACAGTGCCCATCATTACAACTTACGGCTGGTGGGGTGGTATCCAGGTGGTGGATGTGTGTCAATGGGTGCCCCTAGGCCAGGCCTGACATAGCAGTGTAGGTCCTCTGGTGGCAAGGGTTATGAAGGAATAATCCTACCTACCTAGCTTGGAAGCATCCAGTACTAGTCAGGGCTGCGTGGGTCCCCTCCTCATGCCTTGGTGGCTAGTGATATCAGTGGTGGTGCAATGCATAGTATGTAGGCCTGTTCCCTGTGTGTGAGGGTGCTGTGTATGCCAACAGTGGTGTTGGTGCAGCCATTGACCCAGTGCATCCTTTGTCTCTCTCTCTCCCCACCTTTTTTGCTTTGTCTTCCTGTCCTTATGTGCATTAGCATCATCTGGCGGAGGAACAGAGGCACAGGTGACAGAGGGAGCTGCATCCCACAGGACCCTGAAGGCAGAATCCACCAACGCTGAGGGCACCAGTGGGACAGAGGGAGAGGCGAGCACCACAGCGGAGACTGGAGGAGACCCTTCAGACACAGATACCTCCTTGGATGGAAGCTCCCTGGTGGTTGCGGACACTTCTGTAACCAGCCCAGCTACAGGTACAACGGCCACCCCCGTACCAACACCGCCCTCCCAGCAGCCTCTCAGAGAGTTGCCCATGCCTGCTCACCCAGGAGGATGGGCATCTCCTTCGACCCAGGCACCTCAGGCCCTGCCCCAGTTACCCCTGCTGCCCTGAGTGAGGAGGCTATTGACCTCCTGTGATCCATCTCTGTAGGACAGTCAACTACCTCCAACTACCACCTCACAGTCCTATTCTCCTCAACCCCAACCCATCCCAGGCAGACATACAGATGAGCATGCACACAAGACAACACCCAAGAGTGTCACAGGCAAACCCAAGCACCGCACTTCATCCCACAGGCACTCACACAAACACATTTGCAGACACTACTACATCCACTATTTCCACTGCCACCTCCTCCTCCCCCTCCACCACCTCCCACCCATCTGCGTCCACACTCACACCTGCATGCACTACATCTATATCAACTACCTGCATCATCACAAAATCAAGCAGAACACACACCTCCCTGGCAGACACCTCCACAACATCCATGCACACGTCCCCTGTGTCCTCTCCCACTGTGTCTGTCCCCCCTCCTAAAGTTCACAAACACAAGCACTCAGGCACCAAACAGCCATCCACCTCACAACAACATATAGTCCATGCACCTGCACCCAAATCCAGCAGACAAACACCTCCAACAACCATTCCCTCATCCTCCACTCCCATTCCTTCGCCCTCTTCCCATCCCAATGTCCCTAAGAAACTTTTCCTGTCTACCATCGACCTTTTCCCTACCCCTACCCCCATTCTGCACGTATGGCCGGGGTAGGAAGAACCCAGCCAAGCACCTCAGCCGCACAGTCCACGGGCCGAGTTCCATCCACGCCTACTCATGGTGGAAAGGAATCCAGGCCACATTTATAGAAAGGGCCTTCACCGGCAGGCAAGAAGGGCAAGGAGCCTTCACCTGCCACCTGAAAGGGCATGGAGCCTGCACCAGCAAGCAGGAAAGGTAAGGAGCCTACACCTGCACCCAAAAGGGCAAGGAGCCTGCCCCAGCAGACAAGAAGTGCAAGGAGCCTGCACCTGCCACCCGAAAGGGCAAGGAGCCTGCACCAGCAGCCAAGAAGTGCCAGGAGCCTGCACCAGCAGCTGTCACGGAGCCCCCACCACCAACGATAGTTGTGCATCCATCTGAGGGTGCAGGGGATGTGCAGGAGCCTCCCACCACCACCAGCACCACCATAGTACATCCATCCGAGGGGGCAGGGGATGTGCAGGAGCCTCCCACCACCACCAGCACCACCACAGTGCATCCATCCGATGGTGCAGGGGATGTGCAGGAGCCTCCCACCACCACCAACACAGTGTAGCCATCCTCACTGGCGGACAATGTAATCCTGCCTGCCTGGGCTACTGTGCGGCCTGTCCACTCCAGAACCAGTGGGGAAGACATGCACCCGAGAGACTGTGGCCATTCATTCCTCAGGACCAATCACAGGGCATGTTGCCCCCTCCAGAACCAGTGGGCAAGTCACCCACTCCAGAGACTGTGGCCTTGCACTCCACAGGACCAAGCACAGGGCATGTTGCCAGCTCCAGAACCAGTGGGGAAGACATCCACCCGAGAGACTGTGGCCTATCACTCCCCAGCACCAAGCACAGGGCATGTTGCCCCCTCCAGAACCAGTGGGGAAGACACCCACCAGAGAGACTGTGGCATGGCACTCCCCAGTACCAAGCACAGGGGATGTTTCCCCCTCCAGAACCAGTGGGAAAGTCACCCATTCCAGAGACTGTGGCCTTGCACGCCCCAGGACCAAGCACAGGGCATGTTGCCCCCTCCAGAACCAGTGGTCTTGTTCGCTCCCGGATGAGGTGCCTGCCTATTTGCCAACTAATGCCCCTGCAGTGTTCTCTCCGTGTTGATGGAGGTGACAAGTGGGGCCTTGGACTTTGACCCGTGGTCATGTGGCTCACGTGAACTGAGGACTGGGCAGTGTCCCTTGTTCTGTACATTTGTAAATATCTGTTACATTGGCTAACTTCTTTTTTTTTACTGTGTTGATAAAATTACACTCACTTTGGTAAATTAGTGTTGTCCTTGCATTATTCAGCCAAGTAAGGGGGATTAACTTGCTTTCTAGTGCATCTGCATGTGTGTATTGGGTGTGTGTATGGGGTGTGTGTTGTGTGTGTGTGTGTGTGTGTGTGTGTCACTCTCGTTTTCCTCCCCCCTCCCTTGTATGATAGGTGGCTGTACTCATCGTCGTCGTGTTTGCCGGCGTTGATGTTTGTGGTGGGGCAGAACGTAGAATATCATCAGACATACATGCAGTTCTGGTTCCATGGTGGCGTGGTTCTTCCCTGTGTCTCCAATGATGAGTCCTTTCACTTCTGAGCTCAGTTTCCGCCAGGCTTTTGATATCGTTGGTACCGGCCCGGAAAAGATGGCATGTTGGGGGTCATTACAACCCTGGCGGTCTTTGACCGCCATGGCTGTTTTGACAAAAGCACCGCCAACAGGCTGGCGGTGCTTACTGGGGAATTACGACTGTGGTGGAAGCGCCGCGGTCGCACCGCCGGGTCCGGCGGTTTCCCGCCACTTTAGTCCCGGCGGTTTCCCACCACTTTAGTCACGGCAGTTTAAATCCCCCAGGGCAGTGCTGCTTGCAGCGCTGCCCAGGGGATTACAAGTCCCACTCCCGCGAGCCTTTTCATGGCAGTTTGAACCACCATGAAAAGGCTGGCGGAAAGGGGAGTCGCGGGGCCCACTGCCACGGCCCCATGCAGCTTTTCACTGTCTGCATAGTAGACAGTGAAAAGGGCGACAGGTGCAACTGCACCCGTCGCACAGCCGCAACACCGCCGGCTCCATTCCGTGTTGCTGGGCCTATTTGGAGTGTTGGGGATCTCCAAATAGGCCCAGCTGGAGTGTGGCAGCATTGGCGGCCGCCCGGCGGTTTCAACTTGGCGGGCGGCAGTTGCCGCCCGCCAAGGTTGAAATGAGGGCCATTGTGTTGTTGTAATATGGTGGGCGGACCTTTTTTTCCGCCTGGCTGTAGGCGGTTACTGCAGTCATGGCTGTTGTTTCCGCCCTGGCGGTCGGTATGGTACATTGGCTGTCTTTCGGACATCTTTCCGCCATGGTCATATTACCGCCACTTTATCACCGACCGCCATGGTCGTAATGAGGGCCTATATTTATAGGGCCAGGAAGAGATATTACTGTGTTATGTAAAGCCCTTTGAATGTGATTGTTTTTATGCACTAGTAGGAAAATGTTTTTAGATTTTGAATAAAGTTTTTTTCGCATCAATGATAATGATTTGTACTTTTGTGAATTATTGAATGTAACTGTCGATGGATGATTTATTTTTACCTGAACTGGCAATAAAGATAAAGAGTGATGTTACTCCATGAGAAAATGGAACACATTTGAAAAAGGGGAAAAAAAGAAAAAGGCATATATGTGAAAAAGCAAGCATATCATTGACGTTGCCACAGTCAAGTTACGTACTTGTGAACTAAAAATTTTAACTTTTCAACCTTTGTTCAGTTCATCACGATTTTCTTCAGAAATGAATTGCTATCTTTTCAGTTGTTGATTTTTATTTGCCTCAGCAGTTCAAGTTCAACACCTGGTCTTCTCATTCATATTATTAGGTCTCGCCTACAGTCATCGGGCTTCATTACAAGATTGGTGGTCCCACCATGGGACTGTCAATGCGGCTAGAAGAATGCCACAGCCATGCTGGTTGCGTTCCCCCAGTCGTATTTCAATGTTCCTGCCGTAATGACCCACGGGAACAGTGCTACAGTATTGGCCTCAGCTCCCTTTAGGGATCCCAGGCCAATACCACTGCACTCCAGCACCCTCGGAATGCACACTGTCTGCAAAGTATACAGTGCGCATTCCGATGGTGGTCGGCAGGAGGCCTATGCCCCCTGATACTATCTTTCCACTACCCTTTCCATGGCGGGGTCCTCGCCATGGAAAGGCTGGTGGAAAGCTGAGTTGTAACCATTAATGGTTGGCACTGAGTGCAGCACCGCCGTGGCTGACCACAACTCAGACTGCCTTCAGCCTATTGGGAAAAATGTTCCTGGTGAGGACGGTGATCTTCAGGCGTTTCCGCCGGCCTGTGTTGTAATGTGGTGGTCAGACCACCTGGAGTGAGGTGTAAACCATGATGGCAGGGCTAACGGTCTCATAACCACCAGCCTCGTAATCAGGGCTGCAGTATTTATATAATGCAAACCTAGCCAAAAGGCAACTTGCAGGACTTTAAGTAGGCCCCTATGGTAACCACTGCTCTTTCCCCTTGACTTCCTTGCTGCCTCTGTAGCCCCCTTGAAGAATGTGGCTCTGCCACCATCTGCATCAGTTTACTCAACCCTGCTGCCAATGCTCATGCTTTTGGCTTTTTTGCCAGTGCTTGTTGAATTACATTGCAAGCACTGGCAAAGTCAATAACGACGTCCAGCAATCAGTACTGTAAACAGTCATCGCAAGATGGCTATTGATGGGTGTCTGGGCATGCACCGGGGTCATTTTTGTAAATGGTTTTACTTATACTTTTCAAAATAACGGTACAAAGTGATCATTGAATATGCCTGCACAATAATCATCTTCCATTGAATTTTCATATGATTAATACCTGCTCAGCTGGGTAATTAAAAAATGGCAAAATTAAGAGGTCAGCACCCAGTATTACATGCAAAATTGATTTGTAGGTACTTGTTTACAACTGGATCACTGTATTCTCATTTTGATAGTCTCATGTCCATAAATATAAAATTAACAATTGAGAGTATAACAGATGATAATTTTGTTTTAGTAAAAAAAAATTGTTTCATACCTATTGTATTATTCGAAAAATAAACTATTTTCAGATCTGTGGTTATGTTACAGATCAGTCTTCTGTCATATTTCTGATAGCAATGCCAGCTCAGGCTCTGCTGCTGGAAACGTAGTGGTCTGTCTAGCTCTATATTGCGTGGGGGACATGAGCTTTTGCAGAGAGGGGCCTTTGTATGTTCACAGAAGAAGAAATTCTGGGTCTTTCAAGCTGTAAATGATACATGTTTTCTCTAAAATGTGGCCACAATCTCTGAAAAAGGTATGGCGTTTTTAACCATTCCTCCTGTAATAAAACTATTGAATGAAAATAACATATTCCATATTTGATTCGCAATCATCATATCATTTGAGTTCTAGAAGGTGGCTATACTAATTTTTTTTATATTGTTTTTTATGTCTCTTGAGGTAGATGTGGTAGATGTGTTTTGATGATTGCCCAGCCTGGTAATGCAGGCCAAACGTCTGTTTGATTATTGTACATATTACATAACCACACCACATGCTCATAGTCACCATTATCTGTGATACTTGTGCAGCTAACTTTGGTGTGACTTCCTGCTGTCACCGAAGGAAGCTGCAAAAACAGTACATAATAAACTGCTAGAGGCCTGATTTTTAGTTTGGTGGCTGGGATACTGGGTCATAACTGTGGTGGGTATCTCATGCAGTTTATTACAAGTGCAAAATAAGGTACTTGTATATGCTTGTGAGTATCCCATCTGCCAAACTCTAAATCATGCCCTAAGGTGGCAAAGATTCCGTCATCATATTTCTCCAAATACTAAAATCTTACCAGGTATCTCTCTGGGTTAGTTTGGGTTTATCCATAGATGTTAATGTTTTACTATCACAAACTGCTTCATATAGCTTACACTTGGAATGTGCAAATTGAAATGTCACTTTCTTGAAGTATTTTGGATTGTAAAATGTAGGCACCTACCCAATGGACTTTTGTCATTTCATGCATTACAGAGTTACTTATCAATAGGTGCGATCAGCTGTCAGATACAATGGTACTGAACAGGCGTTCAAGCCCCTGTACTCTTGCATCTGTATGATGGCAACAATCTGCTCCATGGCCTCCCAGACTTCACTCTGACACACATTAAGGACATCTACATGCCATAGCATGCTTCATCCTAAGCAGGAAGAATTATTTGTACATCCTCTCTTATCCTATGGACAAGTTCACCATTTCTGGTGGCTGTCAGCACACCCACAACTATTCCGCCATCAGCTTGGAAACTAAGGTGTGTAACAAAGGAACATCAAGGCATTGGGATTCCAGGATCTGGAACAACATCACCACATCCATAAGGACTTCTCTGAAGCTGTTCAAATTTATGAAAGAATTGAAGACACACCTCTATAAAGAACACTACAATAAAATGCAGTAACAATCCTACAACCAGTGGCCTCTCCTATGAACTTACTTGATATACCTGTAAAGTGCTCTGCTGTCTTTTTCACACTGTATGAATACCACACACACACACACACATGTATATTCACTGAAAAAATCAATGGTTACAGGGATGTTATAGTTAGGAAACAGAATTTTTAAAATATAGAAATTCACTTAAAAAACAAAGTTTACAGGACATTTTAAGTAATCATAACCCATGCCCTAAGATAATAATAACTCACACCTTCGCCATGCACTCCTAATTACCCCACACATTACAGCACTGATGACATCTTTGATAACATAATTAATAATGTCACTCTAACATCTGCAGTAAAATTATTGATCACATAACTGTGCATGGCGGGGGCGAGAGTCATAATTACCCCAGATTTGCGTGCACATTTGCGAAAATGTGCACATATTTGCTAATTATTTGCGACCTTGGATATACAAATTTATTTTCACTTTAATATCTAAAAAACTACTAAATGAATTTACTCCAGACACCCCAAAGCACAATCTCCGCACAGACATCTAGCTTCTGGCAAATTTGGTGTAATTCCGTGTAGTGGTTCGGGCTGTAGTTGTGTTCAAAGGTCCAATGGGAATAAACATGGGAAATGCAACTTTTTTTACCCCCCCATTTTCTCAGCCCCTGTTTGACGGATCACCCCCAAAATTTCCATGCCTAACAAGAATTACCGGCACATTTCTTTTTTTTAGAAATGTTCATGAAGTTTTGTCAAACGGTGCCAAAGGTATAGGCAAGTCAAAAAATGCTTTTTCTACGGAAACGTGGTCCTACCTATAACTACCTACTGGCTATATATACTATATATATATATATATATATGTATATATATATATATATATATAAATATTAATTCACAAAAAGAACTCGAATTACCAAGGCTCAAAAAATGGCGGTCCGACCATGGCTTCGAGAAATGACATAAAAATGCAAGGAAACCTTGTAATAAGAAGAAGGGTCAGGACACTTCCAGTATGATTAAAGCTTTTTACTCTTTACAACGAAATTCCTCCCAACGCGTTTCAGCCATAGCCTTGTTCACATATATATATAGATCACCTGCTCATGGTCACCAGTAGGTAGTTATAGTGAGGACCGAGTTTCCAAAGCATTTTTTTTTTGCTAGTAACTTTGCTGCTGTTTGATGAACCTTCATGACATTTTCAAAACTACTAGGTAACTAATTTCAGCTACTCTGTGGGAAGTTTCAGGGTGGTTCATGAAGTGAGACAGAGAAAAAAGGGAGGTCCAAATTGCGTTTTCCCCATGCAATTTGCCTTAGGAATTGTGAATACCACTACAGTTCATACTGCTGAAAGGAATTACACCAAATTTGTCACAAGACTAGCTCTTGGCCCAGAAGGAGCCCTTTTTGTGATTTGGTGTAAATCCCTTCAGTAGTTTTTGGAGTTATTAAAGACAGAATAAATCTATATATCTAGGGACGCAAATCCTCTGCAGATATAACAGATCACATGGTGAGATCTGATTGGCTGCCAACACTTCAACCAGGAAGTGTTGGCAGCCATCTTGAGTGTCAGCTGAGTCCCAAGAGAAAAGTAAAAAAAAAAAACAGAAGAGGTCAGGGTAGGAATACCCTGACCCCATAGGCCTGGTGGTGTGGTCCCAGGGGTACCCGGCCAGGGGACAAAAAATGTTTTTTATTTTTATTTTTGAATGATCTTGTGGAGGATCAGCAAAAACAAAAGAAAGAAAAAAGGTCTCACATGCTTGTTTTTGTTATGCCCCCATATAATGAATAAATCCATTCATCTAAACTCGGCGAACAATTTTAATGATAGTTCAACATTAGGTATGCAGCCTTATAAATGCTTGTGCTGTTAAACGGCTTTGGAAAGAAATAAGGCAGTCGCTTTTCCCGTTTGCATTGTACACGACAGCAAGTGATTCATTCAAAACCAACAGTAACACATGATATGTGACTGAGCAACATAGCAATTTGTTTTAAGAGTAGAACTGGAGAGCATAGCAATTTGGTTAAAGAGAGTTTAACACTAGGTGGGCAGCTTTGTAAATTCTTTTAGCAGCTTTGGAAAGAAATAAGGTGGTGAGTGCGTACTTTGCCTTATGTTATTTCCGTAGTCAAGATTCTGACAACAGCTTCGAGTGCATTGCTTCACTTTCCATTACATAAAGGGGGTGATTCTAAGCTTGGCGGGCGGCGGTCGCCGCCCGCCAAGCGGGAACCGCCAGAAGACCGTACCGCGGTCAAAAGACCGCAGCGGTCATTCTGGGTTTCCCACTGGGCTGGCGGGCGACCGCCGAAAGTCCGCCCGCCAGCCCAGCGGGAAACACCCTTCCCACGAGGACGCCGGCTCAGAATGGAGCCGGCGGAGTGGGAAGGTGCGACGGGTGCAGTTGCACCCGTCGCGAATTTCAGTGTCTGCAAAGCAGACACTGAAATTCTTTGTGGGGCCCTCTTACGGGGGCCCCTGCAGTGCCCATGCCATTCGCATGGGCACTGCAGGGGCCACCAGGGGCCCCGCGGCACCCCCTACTGCCATCCTGTTCCTGGCGGGAGACCCGCCAGGAACAGGATGGCGGTAGGGGGTGTCAGAATCCCCATGGCGGCGGAGCGTGCTCCGCCACCTTGGAGGATTCTCAAGGGCAGCGGGAAGTCGGCGGTACACCGCGACTTTCCGTTTCTGGCCGCGGCTGAACCGCCGCGGTCAGAATGCCCAGCGGTGCACCGCCAGCCTGTTGGCGGTGCTACCGCGGTCATTCGCCCTGGCGGTTTTTACCGCCAGGGTTAGAACCCCCCCCGGGAGCGACCCTTGCCTACGGGGTCGCTCCCCCTGCGTGACATTGGCGC
This sequence comes from Pleurodeles waltl, assembly GCF_031143425.1. Classification (NCBI taxonomy): domain Eukaryota; kingdom Metazoa; phylum Chordata; class Amphibia; order Caudata; family Salamandridae; genus Pleurodeles; species Pleurodeles waltl. Next base: position 879,989,586 of record NC_090444.1, on the reverse strand, counting down.
CAAAAAACAAATCCCCGGTGCCTAGTGGTTTCTGCCCCCTTGGGGGCAGATTGACCTAAAATTGGCCAATCTGCCCCCAGGGGGGCAGAAATGGTCTAAATAAAATTTGCCCCTCCAGGGGAGCGACCCTTGCCTGATGGGTCGCTCCCCATCTCTAAAAAAAGAAACAACAAAAAAAAAAAAAAAAATTGCCCTGGCGCCTAGAGTGTTCTGACCCCCCCCCCCCGGGGGCAGTTCGGCCTAATAATAGGCCGATCTGTCCTCCGGGGGGGCAGAAATGGCCTAAAATAAATTTGCCCCTCCAACCCCCCCCCCCCCCCCCGGGAGCGACCCTTGCCTACGGGGTCGCTCCCCCTGCGTGACATTGGCGCCAAAAAACAAATCCCCGGTGCCTAGTGGTTTCTGCCCCCTTGGGGGCAGATTGACCTAAAATTGGACAATCTGCCCCCAGGGGGGCAGAAATGGTCTAAATACAATTTGCCCCCCCAGGGGAGCGACCCTTGCCTGATGGGTCGCTCCCCATCTCTAAAAAAAGAAACAACAAAAAAAAAAAACACAAAACAAAAATTGCCCTGGCGCCTAGAGTGTTCTGCCCACCCCCCCGGGGGCAGTTCGGCCTAATAATAGGCCGATCTGTCCCCCGGGGGGGCAGAAATGGCCTAAAATAAATTAGCCCCCCCAACCCCCCCCCCCCCCCCGGGAGCGACCCTTGCCTACGGGGTCGCTCCCCCTGCGTGACATTGGCGCCAAAAAACAAATCCCCGGTGCCTAGTGGTTTCTGCCCCCTTGGGGGCAGATTGACCTAAAATTGGCCAATCTGCCCCCAGGGGGGCAGAAATGGTCTAAATACAATTTGCCCCTCCAGGGGAGCGACCCTTGCCTGATGGGTCGCTCCCCATCTCTAAAAAAAGAAACAAAAAAAAAAAAAAACACAAAAAAAAAATTGCCCTGGCGCCTAGAGTGTTCTGCCCCCCCCCCCCGGGGGCAGTTCGGCCTAATAATAGGCCAATCTGTCCCCCGGGGGGGCAGAAATGGCCTAAAATAAATTTTCCCCTCCAACCCCCACCCCCCCCCCCCCCGGGAGCGACCCTTGCCTACGGGGTCGCTCCCCCTGCGTGACATTGGCGCCAAAAAACAAATCCCCGGTGCCTAGTGGTTTCTGCCCCCTTGGGGGCAGATTGACCTAAAATTGGCCAATCTGCCCCCAGGGGGGCAGAAATGGTCTAAATACAATTTGCCCCCCCAGGGTCGCTCCCCTTGCCTGATGGGTCGCTCCCCATCTCTAAAAAAAGAAACAACAACAAAAAAAAACACAAAAAAAAAATTGCCCTGGCGCCTAGAGTGTTCTGCCCACCCCCCCGGGGGCAGTTCGGCCTAATAATAGGCCGATCTGTCCCCCGGGGGGGCAGAAATGGCCTAAGATAAATTTGCCCCCCCAACCCCCACCCCCCCCGGGAGCGACCCTTGCCTACGGGGTCGCTCCCCCTGCGTGACATTGGCGCCAAAAAACAAATCCCCGGTGCCTAGTGGTTTCTGCCCCCTTGAGGACGCCGGCTCAGAATGGAGCCGGCGGAGTGGGAAGGTGCGACGGGTGCAGTTGCACCCGTCGCGAATTTCAGTGTCTGCAAAGCAGACACTGAAATTCTTTGTGGGGCCCTCTTACGGGGGCCCCTGCAGTGCCCATGCCATTCGCATGGGCACTGCAGGGGCCACCAGGGGCCCCGCGGCACCCCCTACTGCCATCCTGTTCCTGGCGGGAGACCCGCCAGGAACAGGATGGCGGTAGGGGGTGTCAGAATCCCCATGGCGGCGGAGCGTGCTCCGCCACCTTGGAGGATTCTCAAGGGCAGCGGGAAGTCGGCGGTACACCGCGACTTTCCGTTTCTGGCCGCGGCTGAACCGCCGCGGTCAGAATGCCCAGCGGTGCACCGCCAGCCTGTTGGCGGTGCTACCGCGGTCATTCGCCCTGGCGGTTTTTACCTCCAGGGTTAGAACCCCCCCCCCGGAGCGACCCTTGCCTACGGGGTCGCTCCCCCTGCGTGACATTGGCGCCAAAAAACAAATCCCCGGTGCCTAGTGGTTTCTGCCCCCTTGGGGGCAGATTGACCTAAAATTGGCCAATCTGCCCCCAGGGGGGCAGAAATGGTCTAAATACAATTTGCCCCTCCAGGGGAGCGACCCTTGCCTGATGGGTCGCTCCCCATCTCTAAAAAAAGAAACAAAAAAAAAAAAAAACACAAAAAAAAAATTGCCCTGGCGCCTAGAGTGTTCTGCCCTCCCCCCCGGGGGCAGTTCGGCCTAATAATAGGCCGATCTGTCCCCCGGGGGGGCAGAAATGGCCTAAAATAAATTTTCCCCTCCAACCCCCACCCCCCCCCCCCCAGGAGCGACCCTTGCCTACGGGGTCGCTCCCCCTGCGTGACATTGGCGCCAAAAAACAAATCCCCGGTGCCTAGTGGTTTCTGCCCCCTTGGGGGCAGATTGACCTAAAATTGGCCAATCTGCCCCCAGGGGGGCAAAAATGGTCTAAATACAATTTGCCCCCCCAGGGTCGCTCCCCTTGCCTGATGGGTCGCTCCCCATCTCTAAAAAAAGAAACAACAACAAAAAAAAACACAAAAAAAAAATTGCCCTGGCGCCTAGAGTGTTCTGCCCACCCCCCCGGGGGCAGTTCGGCCTAATAATAGGCCGATCTGTCCCCCGGGGGGGCAGAAATGGCCTAAGATAAATTTGCCCCCCCAACCCCCACCCCCCCCCCCGGGAGCGACCCTTGCCTACGGGGTCGCTCCCCCTGCGTGACATTGGCGCCAAAAAACAAATCCCCGGTGCCTAGTGGTTTCTGCCCCCTTGGGGGCAGATAGACCTAAAATTGGCCAATCTGCCCCCAGGGGGGCAGAAATGGTCTAAATACAATTTGCCCCCCCAGGGGAGCGACCCTTGCCTGATGGGTCGCTCCCCATCTCTAAAAAAAGAAACAACAAAAAAAAAAAACACAAAAAAAAAATTGCCCTGGCGCCTAGAGTGTTCTGCCCCCCCCCCCCCGGGGGCAGTTCGGCCTAATAATAGGCCGATCTGTCCCCCGGGGGGGCAGAAATGGCCTAAAATAAATTTGCCCCCCCAACCCCCCCCCCCCGGGAGCGACCCTTGCCTACGGGGTCGCTCCCCCTGCGTGACATTGGCGCCAAAAAACAAATCCCCGGTGCCTAGTGGTTTCTGCCCCCTTGGGGGCAGATTGACCTAAAATCGGCCAATCTGCCCCCAGGGGGGCAGAAATGGTCTACATACAATTTGCCCCCCAGGGGAGCGACCCTTGCCTGATGGGTCGCTCCCCATGTCTAAAAAAAAGAAAGAACAAAAAAAAAAAACACAAAAAAAAAAATTTGCCCTGGCGCCTAGAGGTTTCTTCCCCCCCTGGGGGCAGATCGGCCTAATAATAGGCCGATCTGCCCCCAGGGGGGGCAGAAATGGCCTAAAATAAATTGCCCTCCCCCCCAGGGAGCGACCCTTGCCTAAGTGGTCGCTCCCTTTGCGTGAAATTCACGCAAAGAAAAAACTCCCTGGTGTCTAGTGGTTTCTACCCCCCTTGGGGGCAGATTGGCCTCATCAAAATAGGCCAATCTGCCCCCAAGGGGGGCAGAAATGGGCAAAATATAATTTTCCCCCAAGGGGAGCGACCCTTGCCTAAGGGGTCGCACCCCACCAAAAAAAAAAAAAAAATGAAACAAAAAAAAAAAAAATGGTCCCTGGTGCCTAGAGGTTTCTGCCCCCCCTGGGGGCAGATCGGCCTAATAGTAGGCCGATCTGCCCCCAGGGGGGGCAGAAAAGGCCTTCCCGAAAATATGCCCCCCTGGGAGCGACCCTTGCCCAAGGGGTCGCTCCCTTTTGTCAATAACAATAAAAAAAAAAAAAATCCCTGGTGTCTAGTGGTTTCTACCCCCCTTGGGGGCAGATTGGCCTCATCAAAATAGGCCAATCTGCCCCCAAGGGGGGCAGAAATGGCCAAAATATAATTTTCCCCCAAGGGGAGCGACCCTTGCCTAAGGGGTCGCTCCCCACCTCAATAAAAAAAAATGAAACAAAAAAAAAAATGGTCCCTGGTGCCTAGAGGTTTCTGCCCCCCCTGGGGGCAGAAAAGGCCTTTTCAAAAAAATGCCCCCCCTGGGAGCGACCCTTGCCCAAGGGGTCGCTCCCTTTTGTCAATTTCAAAGAAAAAAAAAAAAATCCCTGGTGTCTAGTGGGGTTTAAAAGCCGGATTGCAAGCAATCCGGCTTTTGAAACCCTCGGAGGGACTTCAAAGGGAAGGAAATACTTTTCCTTCCCTTTGAAGCCCCTCCGGGCCTCCCAAGTGATTGAAAAAGAAATGCTTTTGCATTTCTTTTCCAATCGCGCTGGAAGCAGAGCTTCCAGCGCGACGAGGGAGGCCCCTGTGACACATCAGCGCGCGCGCGCGCGCTGACGTCACAGGGGGGGGTGGGGGGGGGTCGGGGGTGGAAGGGGAAGGTCTTCCCCTTCCATCCCCGACTTGGGGGAGAAAGGGGGGTGCACGGGGGGCGCGCTAGCGCGCCCCCAAGTTCCCCTGTGCCATGGACGAGATGATCTCGTCCAAGGCACAGGGGAACTGTAGCCTTGGACGAGATCATCTCGTCCAAGGCACCCAAGAGGTTAAACCTTTAAACTTGAGGAATCCTCAATTGAAACAACAGTTTACTTCTCAGCCCTTCCAGCAAACGGCGAACCACCACGAGTACAGGGGAGTTCAATATTTGGCGTCCATCTGTGTCTCACCTCCCTTCTGTGTAGAGCAGCGAGATTTACACAGGTTTTTTGTGCTTATGGCGTGAGAAGCGCTGAGACATAACAATCCCTGGCGAATATGCAGCTGTAAAACGCGATATTAGGCACGCAGTTCAAACTTCTAGTAGAAAACTCTAGCGCTTGCTTACTTTTACCATAAGCAACACTTTTCATATGTGTACGCGTTTTCTTTAAGCCCCCCCAATACTCCTGGGAGGGCAGCCTCGATATTACTAACAATCTCTGCCTGCTAACAACAAGTTATAACCAAGCTGTAGTCAATGGACTGAATCACCCAGGCTCCCCCCCCTACGCCGCCAGAAATATATTGTCACCGTCTTTTTGCCGCTCCTTTTGCCGCTCCTTGCTCCGCTGACACAGCTCCAGGGGCTTCCCCCAAAGAAACGCTAAAGCGGGAGCTCCGAATCTCAGGCTCCCCGGCTTCTAATCCGGCGCGCGAAGGCGCGAGGAGGGAATCCTCGCCCTCGCTTTCCTATCGACACGCCATCGCCAGGGGGGGGCCGGGGGGCACAAACAAACTCGTATCCGGGGGGAAAACTTCCACAGCTTTCCCGCAGCTTTCCCGAGCAGAGACCGAGGGAAGGTCTGCTCACAATCCAAGTCGAGCGATGTTTGGAATCACCTCCGTCCGACGGGAGTTCACGGGCAGCTCATTAGCTGACCGTCATGTTCCTCGGACTTTGCTGGTTTTTGCCTGTGGTAACGTTCACACATAAGCTTGTCTCCATCCTTCTTTTCGGGGGAGGAGGAAAAAGTGTAAGTCTAAACTTTTAAGTAAATGTACACTTGGTTTATGTGCGTAGCTCTAAGTAAAGTTACTCAAGACTGTACAAGTACATTATACAGGTAAATTACATTTATGAATAGCTCTCATAGTCATGCTTTTGATGCAGGTCAGCCTGCACCAGAAGAGAGACAGGATTTGTCCTGGAAAATGGCACCATCACAGCTGCTACTAGTAAAGGGCTATAGGGCTGCTGTTGTGGCTGCTGAGGCTGACATCTGGAAAAAGGAACAGGAGGATGACATGATGAAAACATATTCTCATGTACAGTTTCTTTAACCACGTCCGAGGGGCAAACAGTTTGGGACCCAGCAATGTGTGACAAGAATCTTCTACCCAGCCTCCACCCTCCAAATTGTCATCTCAAATTAATCCTTGATGTGTTTGAAGGCCTCATGTGTTGTGCGCACAGACTTCTGATGTTGGAAGGTTGCCTCTGGCAGGAATCATGTGACCAATTCCTTGCATGCCACCAGATGAACACATTCAATGCCCTCTGTAACATCTTCCCCATCCTGGTACCCGCTGAATGACTAGGCCACAAACGGAGCTGTAAATCACACGTCTTTATTCCTTTGTGTGTACTGTGAACCCTAACATTCTAAAGTAAGCTCTCATGCATTCTATTCAAGTGATTTTGTCTCACACATTGATACAGAGTCCTCAGGGAACCATAAAGTTTCTGTTCTAAATCATACAAGACAATACATCTCCCCCTCCGTTAACTGAAAAATTGCACATTTTAAGAAAATCATGATAGCAGACGATTAGGAAAGGGCTATAAAATTTAGTCTGACTTTTGGGGTAGATGAAGTAAAAAAATGTTGAATTATGGGCTCCACTCCTAACAAATATTTTTCACATCGCAATAAATGGTTCCCTATTACGAACTTGGAAGGAAGCAGTTACTGTGCCCATCTTCAGAAAGGGGGACTGTAATGATATTTGTATTTTGACCACTGACTCCTTGTTGCAACATGTTGCACATAGCTTAGCTAGTCCACCGTCACATTAGCGGTCACCAACTACAGGCTCCATTTTGTATTTATCTTAGCCTTAGCTTCACGGCCACGTTAAAAGCTGCAAGTATTTCTCCATGCCCATGTTATGCAATGTGGATTTTGCTCATGTTTTGTTCTACGTGTCTGCGTGTTCTTTCTCATCAAGAGCTAAGGCATAGATTGGGAGAGTTAGGCTTATAAGAATGTGCTAGGATGTTGTTTATGGTACGGCAGGGAAAGGTTTTGTTTTGGGAGATTACCTTGGGATTTTGGCCAGTTCCAACGTGTTCCTTTCAAAACTGACCTGAAGTAGCCAGCATTTTTTAACAACAAATTGTGGAGCAAGGGGTGATTTTCTAGAAATCTCCTCTTTGGCTTACTTAAGGTATATAAGAGACCCAGGATTGACAGTGAAGTGATTCAGAGACCTCGGACAGGGTCGGGATACTGATGCCTGTCATCCTTCCCGTGAGGGTAGATCTCTCTTTCTCTCTTTACAGTCGTTATGGGGTGTACGAATTGAAGCTGCTGGGAGAAGGATGAAGGAGCAACTGTACCACATGGTGATGAATTTTTACTAATAATTCGCTTTGCATTGTGTATGAATATACATATATGTATCTGTGTCTTTGTATATATATTTGCTGTTTATAGATTGGAGATTCTTTGTACATGTTTTCATTCCATTATTGCGTACATTTTAAACTTGCATTTCAGTTGTACTGACCTTCCTTTACGAGCCTCCAAAAGTGATTTATTAAATGTATTTCCTAGACTAAGAGTTGCATTCCAGAGATTCTTTTCAGTGTGTGTGTATTTCAGCTCAGTCAGCAGTGAAGCAAAACAGGTACAGATCAAGCCCTGCCTTTTATTGTTCAATATCCTTGTTGGACTCAGCCATGACGATTTTAGGCACAGTGCATTTGACAATATTGGCGGACTGGGCAGAGATGAATATTATAATTTCAGATATCCAGTACGGAATTAGACAATGTACTCTAACCACAGCTCAATGTCTTATTCTTTCCCTTTGTATAAGTAAATACGCTCATACTAAAAACACTGAACTGCACTTTTGACATGGTAAAACAATCCAAGCTATGGAACATTTTAGAAAGCATGAGGGTGGGAAAACAACTAGTCACACTTTTACGTAGATTGTATTGGGTTACCTCAGTAAGGATTTGTTATTCTCCCACTGGAGACCTTACACCATCCATTAATTGGTTTCAGGGTTCCTATCAAGGTTGCATTTTAGCCCCAATTTTTCTTAATGTATATAAATGGCTTTGATGTACATCTTCTACAGAAGAGAATAGACACCCAGAGGGTTTGGAATTACTATATCCCTTCACTCCTTTATGCTGGCAATGCAGTCCTTATACCCAGGACTGCCAATTGTGTACAGTGGCTACTGGACTGCAATGGTGTACAGTGGAGTTTATGAGTGCAATAGACCTGAAGGTCTAAGGGCCTCATTAAGAGTTTGCCGGTCCATGCATTGCCATGGCGGTGGTGTCAGTCTGACCCCATTCAGCTTGGGTGCTGGACCACTGTATTACGAGTCATGCGGGCCTATGGAGCAAAGAATGCTGCAGTCCCACTGGCACCACAAGGCAGCGCAGACCGCCGCGGTCACGAGGCAGCACAAACAGGCTGGCGGAGCCAGTGTTTCCATCCGATACATTATGAGGTTGCACACCACTGATGGAGCAGAAATGTTAATTAAGAAATGATTAATGACTTATATGTGTATTTACTAATAAAAAAGATGCATAAAGAAATTGATTGTAGAAAATAAAGTGCGAGTTAGAAAATGTGCCCTCGGGGAGCGATCACCATGTGTACTAAAAGGACTAAAAGATGCAAAATAATGAAAAACATATGAATAAAATTTACTAATTTGTCATAATGAAATGTATAACCTATGTTTTATATTAAATCACATTCTTAAATTAGCCGGACTAAGGGCCTGTTTTCACTGGGCCTTGCTCGCTCTGAACATGGAGAATTCGAATGCCTCGCAAAGGACTGGTAACTGGAGACAGAGATCTTGAACCGCTCAGAGTTCAGGCTGCTTAGCTAGAACATTCTGCAATGTACCAAAGGATAGGAGATGATGAAGACAATTTGATACAGTTATATGTAGTGTAGGCTAAATGTACTTTCCTAGGACTTGAACAGTAGAAGCACTGACTGAAGAAACAGATGCAACAATTTTGTTACCTGAAGAGCCAGATGATGTCCTCATCGCATAAAGAACTAATCAGTTTTATGGGACTCGAGCCATATGCAAACTCAAAGATTTAGTAAACAAAAACTATAGGTTAGAGTCATATCTTCCGACAGACTGACCATTAGCAATTAGAGGGATGGACTGGGAGACCCTAATAAAAAGTCATGACAAGGGGCTAAGACTTCAAAATTTAGGCGAATCTGGGAAGGAATTGATGACGTCAGGAGACGCTGTTTGAGGTGCTGATATTGGGATCATACTCTGTAGCAGCTTGATGGTTAGTTTCCTTGAAGGACTAGTTATGTGGTGATGACTGGTTATGGTGGTAGTTTACGTTAGGGTCAGATGTTTGTATTTTTATGAAGTTTGAATTTTGTTTTTCTGAAATGGCAATTGTAGCAAAGATGATGTTCCCTTAAGACCAGAAATGACTTTCCCAGATCCTGGATCCTGCTAGCAAAGTTTGGTATGTTCTCGGCGTGTGTTGTAATAGTGCGGAAGTGGTAGGTTGCGCTTGCACAGACTTAAGCAAACTGCAGGTGAATTGTGATGTATGTGAGGTAAGTAGGGAGTCTGCGTACTCCAGCTGAGGTTAGTAGGGGTGTGCTTACTCCGTGGAATGAGAGTAGGGAAGTCGCGAACTTCATATGTGTGTGGTGCTTTGTGCTAAAAAATTATCCACGTGGTTGTTGGTGATGTACGGACTCTGCATGGTCTAAGACTCCGGAGTATATTGACAAGTGTAAGAGACACTTGGTTATATGTTGTAATCTGTCTGGTTTAGTAGGTTGATCGGGCATGGTCAACAAGTTGGTGTGTGTGATAATTGAGTAAAATAAATTTTGACTGAGATTTGGTGAGTTCTATGTGCATCAGGACAGACCCATTGATCAGTTGAGAGTAAAATTTGCGGGCCAAATTTTGCTTGCGAATGTGGGAGACTGAGAAAGAAGACTAGCTACATGAGCGAAAGAGCCACTAGTGAAAATCCGTAAGGTCTCTGAAGTGATTGTGTCCCTTCCTGTAGAAAACCGTCAGGTTTGTTTTAGTTATTATTTGGTTAAAGGTGCTTGCAATAATTTGAATTTGTTGTGAGAATCGAAGTAGGAGGACGAGCCGCAAGACTTTGTCAGCCGCTGTGTATGAGTGTGACGTCAGCTTGTGCCGCACTGGGATAGGTCGGTTAGTGAAGAAAGGTCGCGAGCGGATTGGCAGCCGTTCTCAGGAGGCAATTGTTTGAGTAAGTGGGTGAAGGGAATCTTGGGAGTAAAAGTCATTTCATTATTGAATCGAAGTAAACAAAACAGGTATAATGAAGTTTTTCAAGGCGTTTAAGAGTGCAATGAAGGGCGATACTTACATTAAAGTGACAGTAGGGGAGTCGACCCACTGGAAAATTCTCTGGCTTATATTGTGATGGAGGAGCAAGGTGTAGCACTGTGTTTGTGGTTAAAATAATGGTGCAATTTAATAAAAAAACAAGGTTCTTTAGCGTTTCCGGAGCACGGAATGTTTAATTTGAGAATTTTGGATCAATTGCGAATGTCGTCATATGATATGAGGCCATTACCAAAACCAGCACAGTTTGTGGCTTTAGCGGTTTGGGAGCTAGTGGCCAGGCAGCAACAAGAGAAAAAGTTCAAAAAAAGGATGAAACGAGTAGAGAAATCCTTACCTGAAGCTAGATGGGATTGGGAACAGAAGAAATGGAGAGCAGTGACATTACAGGATGTCAAATTGTTTCCTGCTATTACAGAGGAAAATAAGGCAGAGAAAGAAGATAGTTCTAAAGAGGATGAAAGCGCAGGAAAAAAGAAAAAGAAAAAATCTTATGTTGATGATGAGGATTCTGATGTCGAGGATCTCATTACGCAGCTGTTAAGAGATCGACCTCCACCTTTAATGACCTATTCAGGGGGTCCAAGTACTAGTGCCGCTATAACAGCTGCGACACAAGCACAGGGAACTGAGGGAGCAGTTCAGACAGAGGGTGGACAGATACCAGGTGTAGTAAAGAGTACACCTAGTGCAGGGACAGACTACTGTGGTTCAAGCACAGATGCACCCGCCTTCAGTGCAGAGAATTTATCCAGATATACCGGTTCTTGAGACAGTCTCGAACATAATGGTGCCAAGGGAGCAAGTGCTTCCGAAGCAAATGCTAGTTCAGACAGATCCAACACGAATGTTATTGCCTTCAGCTCAAGCGCAGGGTTTGCCGAAGTTTACACCAATGACAGGAACACAGCCAGATGTCACACCAGTCATGAATCAGGCAATCAGGGTAACACTTTCACAAGGTGCGAGTGTTAGGGCAGCTCCAGATGCAATATCGCTACCCATTACTGTTGGTCCAGGGGTACCCTTATTTGCACAAAAGAAACCAAACGCAGGAGAGCAGAACAAAATGTCACAGAGCCTTGTGAGAAGGGGAGTGAGTGATCCTGTGCAGATGATGTCATCTGCAGGACAGATTTTTAATGGATCTAGTACTTTAATGGATCTTAGTCCACTTGTAGCGCTTCCAGATGCAGTGAATGGCCCGAATGCGAGTCAGAGTTTAAAACTTTTGACCCTGCAAGTTCAGGTACAGTGGTGCAACAGCTACCAGTGCCAAATGCGAGCAACATTTCATTACAGGGATTGTCAGCTCAGCAATTAAGTGAGTGGTTAGATAGTCTAAACACTCCTCAAAATGCATCCAAAGGTGAAGATCAGATAAATCGTGTAAGGCTGAATATAGAAGCAACGGAGTTAATTGAGGGGAAAATGGGCGTGAACAGATTAGAATCTTACACAGAAGAAGAGCTGAGGTATTTGTGTCCAAAGAGTACAAGAGATGTGAGTAGAATACATCAGAAATTGGTAGAATCAGCAGAGAAGCATGACTTTGAGTTGAGAAAACTAAACATGTGAAATGCAGTTACAGATTAGATTTTGAGGCAAAAGATTTTGAACACATGAGATCAGCAGGAATGAAGGCACACTTGAGAGAATTGCTGCAGAGTGTACAGATTTGGGGAGAATTAGAGAAGTGGGAAGGTAGATGGACAAAGAAAAAAGATAAACGAAAACTGGATTCAGAAGAAGGGTCTGAAGGTGTCGACAAGGAAGAATCAGTTAAGATGCTTCCAATGAGAGAAATTCCAGAAAGGCAGTTTGTTCATGTTCCATGGCACAGGAATGATATATTGTCATTTACAAATGATTATCCAAAATTGAGGGAGAAGACGGTTGAGTGGTATCAAGAGACAGAGAGATTTGTGAAACTTTCCAAGTGTCTGTGGGAAGACTTGAACACGCTATTGGAGATAGTGGTACCAGCTGATTTGTGGGTTGAGTGTAAGAGAGCAGTAGACTGGCTGGCGAGTGAACCAGAAAGGGACAGAGTAACAGGTGCACCTTCACCTGAGGTAATGAAAAATTATTATAAGGTGATTGCGTTCCTGAAGACAAGGATTTTCCCTAAAAACATTGATTGGCAGCGGATTGATAGGATGGTCCAAGAGTCTAAAGAATCAATACATACCTACTATGAAAGATTGTTAAAAGCATTAAAGGAGTACAGTGGTAAGGAAGCAATTGAGCCGAAAGACATGTTGCATTTTGTGTTCAGGTTCGTCAAAGCTTTGAGACCAGAAGTAGGGCAGATGATTAAGAGTCATTTAATTTGCTGGCAAGCAAAGCCAATTGATGAGGTGTTACACTATGCAAAATACTGTAGTGATGAGATTGAATTGAAGCAGAAAAAATTTAAGGAGAAAGCGATGGTGATGCAAATAAAAGCAGCTCAAACAGGAGTGCAAGGAGCTATAGTACCGCCTATGCCGCCGCATCAGAGAGCTGTTATGTTCCAGCCACAAGTGAGAGGTAGAGGACGTGGAGTAGACATGATGAGTAGTCCGGACTTAGGGACTGTGGTTGTTCAGAATGACATGCAAGGGATAAAAAAGATGTTACCGTGTCATTTGTGCAGAAATGTGGGACACTGTAAGGGGAGTGTCCATTGATGGCACAGGATGGTGTTGTTCAGCAAGGTGACATCAGTACATTTCAAACTGTGAAAGTCCCAAGAATGAAAGGATTTATTCCTAATGTTCAGAATCGAGGACAGAATTTCCTACCAGTGCAGCAAATGCAGGTGCCACATGCACAATTTACCCAATTGCAACCAGTACAGCAGCAGGTCCCCATGGTACCTAGACAGCAAATGCAGATACCTCAAGCCCCGATGGAGCAGCAAGAGGTGATGCTTACTCAGCAGGTCGCAGGTCAGAGACAAGACAGTAATAATAACACAGTGCATCAGTTTCCATTTTACAGTGAGGATGAAATAAACGAAGAATGGATGAGTGACAGTTCGGATGAAGAAGTTTGTATGCTTGCCGCTTCCCTAGAAGTAGATCAGAGAGGGCCCTTTGTGAAGGAGAAAGTGATGGGCTACAAGGTCTCATTCTTGGTTGATACAGGAGCTACGCGCTTTACAGTAAGAAGCATAGAATCCCTAATTTACCTCTTTCAGGCAGAACAGTTCAAGTTATGGGAGTGGAGAACAGATAGTTAACAAATCAAATAACAGAACCAGTGCAGGTCGAAATTGGAAATTATCAAGGATTGCATAGGTTTGTGATGTGCGATTCAAGTCCCGTATCCCTATTGGGAAGAGACTTACTGTGTAAGACAAAATGTTCCATTAATTGTTCAGACACTGGGATAGAGGTCCAAACAAATAGTGATGATGAGGAAGAACAGGTGACTGAGATGATGGTTAACAACGCCCCTGGAGAATGCCCGTTGATTGAGTTTTTCCCCATGTTTACTGTGAAAGAATTGCATGCAGATTTGCAGGGAACCATGAAGGAAGAGGTCTGGGATTTGACAGGGAAGGAAGTAGGTGTGATTAAGGGAGTAGAGCTGATTAAAATCTCTCTGAAGCCCAATGCATTGTTCCCGCAGCTTCCACAGTATAACATGCCACAAGATGTTTTGATGAAAGTGGCACAAATAATTGGATGCTTTTTAAAGCAAGGAGTTTTGAAAGAAGTGCTCAGCAGCCCATGTAATTCACCGATAATGGGTTTGAAAAAGCCATGTGGACAAGTGCGCGTTGTGCAAGACTTGTGGAAAGTGAATGACATGGTGGTTAAATGTTGTCCGGTAGTACCCAATCCAGCAGTGATATTGTTTCAGATTCCTTGCGATGCAGAGTGGTTTACAGTGGTTGATCTGTCACAAGCTTTATTTTCTGTGCCACTTCACGAGGATAGTCAGTTTCTTTTTAGTTTCAAATTCCTAGACAGAGTCTACAGCTGGTACAGGCTTCCACAATGGTATACGGAGTCACCATCTCTGTTTAATCAGATTTTGAAAAAGAACCCGGAGTCGTTGGAATTGCCATACCAATCGACTCTAGTACAATACATTGATGATTTGCTAATTGCATCCAGAACAAGGTACGAGTGTAAACATGACTCAATTGCCCTGTTGAACCATTTGGGAGAATGTGGACAAAAGGTTTCACCCACAAAATTGCAGTATTGCCAAAAATCAGTAAAATACCTGGGACACCAGACTGAGAAAGGACCGAGGAGAATTTCCAGGGTGAGAATTACTATGATTTTGCAGAGAAGTTCCCCAACTTCACAGAGAGATGTCAGAATGTTTCTGGGAATGGTGGGGTACTGTATACAGTGGATTCCCAATTTTGCTGAAATTGCCAAACCCTTGCAGCAATTGACACATAAGGAAGTTACAGATCCCATTAACCTAGATGAAGATCAGATGAAAGCATTCTCTGAATTGAGTGAGAGTTTGTGTAGAGCTCCAGCATTGGGTATGCCTGATTACACAAAGCCTTTCACATTGTTTTGTTATGAACGTGATGCTTGTTCTTTGTCTGTCTTGACACAGGTCCATGGAGGTGCTTTTCGCCCAGTAGTTTCTTTTTCAGCTACCTTGGACCCAGTTGCAGCAGCTTTACCTGGTTGTCTGCGTGCAGTAGCTGCAGTTGGTCATAGTGTTTCCCAATGTGAGGGGGTAGTCATGGGATGCCCTTTGACGGCAATGGTACCACACTCTGTTGAGATTTTACTGACAAGAATGAAAACACAATATTTGACGGGTGCAAGATTGACAAGGTGTGAGATGAGCAAATTGGGTGCTCCAAACGTAACTTTGAAAAGATGTACAGTGTTAAATCCAGCGACTTTGCTTCCAAGTGATACTGCTGAAATTGAAAAGGAAGTAGATATTGAACATGATTGTCTTGAGGTGACTGAGTTGTGTACAAAATCGAGGCCTGATATTAGAGACACGCGTTTAGAAGAAAATGACCAAATTGTCTTTGTTGATGGTTCGTTTCTCAGAGATGGAACAGGCACACTGAGAGCAGGATATGCTGTGAGCACAATTACAGGCACATTAGAAGCTTCATGGCTTCCAGGCGTATACTCTGCACAAGTGCACAAGTGGCAGAACTAGTAGCTCTTACTAGAGCCTACTATGTCTCTGCAAACTAAGAGTTACAATCTATACAGATAGTCAATATGGATTTGGAATTGTACATGATTTTGGCCAGTAGTGGTCGCAGCAAGGATTTATGACCTCTACTGAAACTCCAGTGAGAAATGGCGACCGAATCTAAGAGTTGTTGTACGCAATACAGTCACCTGAAGAAATTGCTGTGGTGAAATGAAGTGCACACCAAAAGCCACAGGATTACATTTCACTGGGAAATGGATATGCGGATCAAGTCGCAAGGTTTTGCGCATTGAAATGTATATTGTTTAAAGACAAGTGGGAACTTATTCCTGAAGAAGAAAATAATTCTGCAAGTTTTGCTTTGAAAGTAATTGATACACTAGAAAAATTTAAAACATTGCAGGAAAATGCAGACCAGGAAGAGAAAAGGCTTTGGCTGAAGTTTAAATGCGTTCAAAGACCAGGTGAAATTTGGTTCTCTGAGGAGGGTCAGATGGTGCTGCCAAACAGTTTGTTGACTCAGATGGAGCGTTATTATCATGAGATGCCATGGTTAGGCTGTTTAAAGTTGATTGGTTTAATCCAAAGTTCAGACAAGCAGCAGAGGCAGTATGTCATCAATGTGTAATCTGTTAGCAATTAAATGTGGGGAAAGGGACAGTGGTGAATTTGAGCGACATTGGAAGAGCAGAAGGACCATTCAGCAGAATGTAGTTAGAGTTCATTGAAATGCCTGCATGTGGTGGATTGAAGTACATGTTAGTGTTTGTGTGTGTGTTCAGCCATTGGATTGAAGCATACCCCACACATTCTGCAGAAGTTGCATTGCAGTTATCGTCCAGAAGCATCAGGACTTTTAGAGCAAATGAACGCTACATTGAAATCAAGATTTGCCAAAATGTGTGCCGCAACAAATCTGAAATGGCCAGATGCATTACCTTTGGTACTGATGTCAATGCGAAATATACCTGACAGAAATACAGGACTGTCACCCCATGAGATTCTCATGGGCAGAGCAATGAGGTTGCCAGCAATTCCAGCTAATGCTCTTGTCAATATTACAGATTATATGGTGTTGGACTACTGCAAAGGTCTGGCTGATGTGGTTCGATCTTTCTCCCAGCAGGTGCAGGCTGTTAGCCTGCCACCCATCCATGACCCAGGTCACAATCTGAGAGCTGGAGATTGGGTCATCATCAAAAAGCATGTTCGAAAGACTTGTTTAGAGCCGCGTTGGAAAGGTCCGTACCAGGTGGTGCTGACAACTGCGACAGCTGTGAAATGTGCAGGTTTGCCAAATTGGATACATGCAAGCCATACAAAGAGAGCGGTGAGTCCGCAAGAGCATGAAGAAGTGTTGTTGAGAGCACCAACAGCAGTAAAACAGGTAGTCATACCTGAGCCAGAACCGGAACAAGCTGAACCTGAAATTGACTCAGAGCTGGTGGAAGACAGGTCAATCACCTCAGTGAGAGACGAAAGTGCAGAAATACAGGAGGGTGAGTGAGAGCCTAACTCAACAGATGCAGCAGGAGAACCGAGCACAGGAAGAGTTCTCCCAGAAACAGATGGTGCTGAAACACAAACAGAGCAAGTGCCAGGTCAAGAGGGGGAAAGAGTTGAGACGGATCAAAGTCAGAGTGATCCGACTCCTGAACCCGTTGCAGGTCCATCAAGAGAAAACACCATAGAGAAAGAAAAAGAAAAGAGTCCAATCCTGAAAAGAATATTGACAGAAGGAACAAGGAAACGTATAGGCCAGGTCTTGGAACTTGTTACTGACCTTGTACTTGGCAGAATGTGCTAACCAACCAAGCAGGCAGTGGCCCATTGTACAGGGGATGACCCTTTCTATGGATGTGGCCACGATCCTGCACACCGTTGTCCAGAAAATCGCCACCTGAGGGCAGTCCCAGAACAAATGTTTAAATTCCGCTCCCGTCAATCCACATCTCGGGCATCCTATATCTGCAGTTCCAAAATACCCATTGATCTGGCCGGGAGTAAGGTATGCTCGATGTAATACATAAAAGTTAATAAGCTTAAACCTGGCAATTCGGGTTGATTTGGGAATCCCGTCTAGTATGCGTACCCAGTCCGCATCAGTAATGTCAGTCCCCAGATCCTCTTCCCATGTCGAATTAAGTTGGGTCAAGGGTAGGGTCCTGTCAGCTTGAATCCTACTATAAAGATTTGACACTGCTTTATATTTGCCCAAGGATGTCGCCAAATATGTGCATGTTGCTTCAGCCAGAGGTTCGCTCATTCCTCCCCGCCAATGCTTACGAATACTGCCCGTAATCGCACCATATAATAAAAAAAGTGACCTCCTGGCAACTCGAATTATGCTCTGAGGGCATCAAAGGGTATTAATGTTCCCTCTTTAAACAATGTTCCTACTGTCTGAAGTCCTGCATCCACCCAAGTCTGAAGTCCCCCCCAATTGCCGCTATGCAGCAGAGCCCGCAATGACAGTAGAGGGAGTTCTGGGGAATATGTGGTTTTAATCTTGATTTTGCGGAGGAAACTTTTCCAGCAATGAATCAGAATTTTAAGTTCTGGGGAATCTTGTCTTGTCCCAGCAATACCTCAAATATCCTAGCCCCTGTAGGGGTAGACAGATGTACTCTCGCCTCCGGTTCCGTTCTAACTGCAATCCGTTGTGCCAATCATTGGAGCTGCGCAGCCAAGTAGTAAGCTTCAAAATCCGGGACCGCCAGCCCTCCGTCCGTGGAATACCTCTGCAATTTAACCAAGGCCACTCTCCTCCGTCCACCGCCCCACAGAAAAGCAACGACCATTGATTCAAGCTCTTTAAATATGGCCTTGGGTATCCACACCGGGAGGTCAGTAAAGTGGTATAGTAGTCGTAGCAGCACTATCATTTTGAGGAGCTGCGCAGCCAAGTAGTAAGCTTCAAAATCCGGGACCGCCAGCCCTCCGTCCGTGGAATACCTCTGCAATTTAACCAAGGCCACTCTCCTCCGTCCACTGCCCCACAGAAAAGCAACGACCATTGATTCAAGCTCTTTAAATATGGCCTTGGGTATCCACACCGGGAGGACAGTAAAGTGGTATAGTAGTCGTAGCAGCACTATCATTTTGAGGAGCGCTCCTCTTCCTGCAACAGATAAGGGCAAGGTTTGCCAAAAGGCCATACTGGCCCTTAGTGACCTCAGTGAACCCCCCACATTAGTCTCTAGTATATCCTGCGGGTTGTGAAAGATCTTAACCCCCAAATAAGAAAGATAGCTCGGCACTCACTTGACCGTTTCCAGTCCTAGCGGAGGCTCCACCGATACTCTCAAGGGGAACAATCCAGTTTTATCCCAGTTCACCCCTAATCCAGAGAGTCTACCGAACTGAGCAAGCATCTGCTGTGCCCGTGGCAGATCCCTTTGTACATCTTCCAAAAATATCAATAGATCATCTGCATATAAGGCTATTTGGTGTCTCTCCCCCGCTAATATTCAAGGACCTCCTCCACCGTTTCTTGCCATAGCCGCCAGTGGTTCCATTGCCATCGCAAACAGCAATGGCGATAGAGGGCACCCATGTCTAGTGCCCCGGCCAACCATATAGTTTTGGGATATGGACCGGCCAGTACGTACCCTGACAGTGGGTTTGGTATACAACAGTCTTACCCAAGCAATGTACTCTGGCCCCAGTCTGAGCCGGGGCATCACCGCATAAAGAAAGTCCCATTCTAGACTGTCAAAGGCCTTCGCTATGTCTACTGCCAGGACCCCGGCTGTTGTACCGTCTACCTTCTGATCCCTCATGATTGCTACCAATCTGCGTATGCTATCCGCCGTATTCCGCCGGGAACAAATCCCGCCTGATCTGGGTGTATTAAGTTTGTCATATATGGGAGCAGTCTGGTGGCTAAGATTTTACTGAGGATCTTATAGTCCAGGTTCAACATAGAAAGAGGCCTATACGCCCCGTCTCCATATGATTTTTCCCAGCTTTTAGCAAGGGTATTATTATTATTCCTTCCCGCGCAGATGCTGGTAATACTCCTTGCTCCTTCGCTGCCCTATACAGGATTTCCAACCGCGGAACTAACAAGTCTATGTATGTGGCATAGAATTCGACAGGGAGGCCATCCGTCCCTGGTGTTTTCCCCCTCGCTAGATCCCCAATGGCCTTCTTGAGTTCCATCTGTGTAATAGCCCCACCCAGCTGCTCTGCAACATCTGGCGACAGTGACTTAAGTTGCATCTGGGATAAATACCGCTCAGTAGCCTCTCTATCATATTGGAGTTTACTTGTATGTAGTCGTTCGTAGTAGGTCATAAACTGTGCATTAATTTGTTCCTGGTCATATATATGCTCCCCTTGTTCTGAAATCATGTCAAGTATGGATGAGTTCATATGAGTATGTGACACCACCCATGCTAACATCCGACCCGCCCTGTCTCTCTCCCCGTGTGCTCTGGTGAGGTAATTCCTGTAATGAAAGCATCAGAGCTGCTCTACACATTCTGCAACTGTTACTTTAAGCTCTAGTAAGGAGTGTTGCATAAGTGGGTCTTCAGGTCTAACTTTTTCTGCCTCTCTCAGCCTAGCCTCTGCCAGCTCAGTGTCTCTAAGAAGGGTCCTACGCACCCCCACTGCTCCCGCTATGCACCTCCCCCTTATCACCACTTTAAATGCATCCCATTCAATCAAGGGATCACTAGTCGAGCCCTCTTTATCCTTGAAGAATTGGGTGATATGTTGTCTCAACTCCCCCTGAAAGTGTGCATCTTCTAATGATTCTGGCTTCAGTCTCCAAGTGGGGATGCAAGGTGGGAGCGAGCCCCATCTCATAGAGAGTAGAAGAGGATTATGATCGGACACAGTACGGGCTAGGTACTCAGCATTAGATATAAGCAGAAAGGTCTCCGGGGTACAAACAAACACGTCCAATCTGACATGGAGCTCGTGTAAGTGAGAGAAGTATGAGTAGTCCCTTACGGAGGGGTGCAGCCGTCGCAATGCATCTATCAGTTCCCAGTTTGTTTGACAGGACGAGAATTGTCGTGCCACCCTCATCATAGGGGAGTCGTGCAGCGCGAGGTGCGAGCGGTCCATAGTGGGATTTGCCATGCAGTTAAAATCACCTCCCAGCACCAAGGGGCATTGTAAATAAGTAGCCAGGAGGCCTGATATGCGAGTGAAGAACTCACCCTGGTCTGAATTTGGCGCGTATACATTAATCAATGCTAACTCCCTGCCCTCTAACCGACCCCTAATAGCTACAAAGTGGCCTTCCAGGTCTATAAGACTGTCCAGCAACTGAAACAGGACCCCAGCCCTTATCCAGATTAGTGTTCCTCTTGCAAATGCTGAGTATGTAGTGTAATATGCCTGTCCTCTCCAACGCTTTTGTAATGCCTTCCCTTCTGTGCGAGTTAAATGTGTTTCTTGGAACATTGCAATCTGAATTCCCCCCCGCTGTAAGTATGAACAAACCTTGTATCTCTTGGACATCATGTGCATATCCCTTATGTTCCACGAGAGGAGTTTGTATGTGTCTAACGCTGCCATTTCAATGTCTCCCTTTCCTCCCTGGCTAAGCTCCCCATTGTGTGCTCTTCTGAGATTAAGATCTCTGCTCTCACAGGTTGTCCCTGCAGCTCTATTGTTATTACGTTCCGTGACTCACCTAACCCTTTTGATTGGCCCCAACAAATAACATCCCAATTCCCCTTCCCCAGGACAAAAGTGTGAACGCCTCTCATCCAAACTCAATTAATATTTCAACTAGTCTATCGAAGCGGGGGGTACTCCTAGTGCGTTAAAGGAGAATGCCAGAGCTCCAATCTCCACCCTCAGACTGTCAGTCTTCACATGGAATTGTGGACCCAGCTTCTCCCAGTTTGGGGAGTCTTTGCAACGTCGAAGTATCGTGCCTTCCAGCGCTGAGAGTCATATTTGTAACGGTGCAGAAGATTTTACGGGCCCTTCCAGCTTGTGCTATTGAAGCTCCGAGGTGTGCCCATCAGATGATACAGTCCGATGTGCCCAGTGTCACGTCTGGGCCAGACCTGTCCGACATGCGCGATGTTACTGATTCCTGATCTGAACCTGACTGGTCTAGCTCTTCAGATATCCGTGCTGGGGCTCCAAATTCTGAGTCATTCAGCGAGGCGGCCACCTCCATTGCTTTTTGTCTTTCCTTATGAATCTCAGTAAGGGACGGGCTACTTACTTTCCGGGGTTTAGTCTGCTGCCTTCCCCTTTGCCGTTCCGTGAGCGTGCCCCTTGCCTGGAACTCGCCCTCTATTGGTGTTTGCAGATCCAACCATTGCCATACCTCTTCGGACGTAGTGAAAAACTATGTGCCCTCTTTAGTCACTACTCTGAGTTTTGCCGGAAACAGCATCCCATATTGGAGCCCTAGTTGGCGCAATTTTTGTTTAGCCTCTCGGAAAGAGGCCCTCTGTCTCTGCACTTCAGAGAGAAGTCAGGGAAGATGCGAATCATGTGATTACCCAACTTACAGTCTCCGTTTTCCCTGCTTTTGCTCAACAAGTAGTCCCTGTCTTTGTAGTGAAGAAGTCTGGCTACTATTGGTCTCAAGGGGCCCCTGGAGGCGGAGGGTGCGCCGGGACCCTGTGCTCTCTTTCAATTGCGAAGAAAGGAGAGAGTCCTTCATCTGCTACTTTTTCTTTTAGCCAAGTCTCTAGGAACTCCACCAGTCCGGTCCCACCTACACTTTCAGGCATGCCGATCACCCGAATGTTATTTTGCCGTGATTTGTTTTCTGAGTCCTCCGCTCGTAGTTCCAGGCCCAAATTCGCTTCTCCATCTGTTGTGTCTTTGCAGTGGTATCTTTAACCTCTGGCAGCAGTTCCTTTAGTTGCCTATCTGTAGTGGTGACCTTTTCGGCTAAGCAGCAGTGGTCGTCCCTGAGTACTGTGAGGTCTGTGGCCGGGGCATCGATTTTTCCTTCCAGGGCTACTCAAGAGGCTGTTATGGCCTGCAGCAAATCTTGAAGCGTGGGTTTACCGCTCTGTTCTTCAGGAGAGTTGTTCTTAGATCCTGGCCAGTCCGTCATCTCTTTCTATGCAATTCTCACTTCTTTGTTCCCCGTCTCTCTTCCGCCCAGTCCGACCCATCTTCTGGGGTACCTTCCTAATCCCTCTCGCCTTTAGGGGTCTGGCTGTCTCTTCGCCCAGTTCGTTATGGGTTTCTGTGCGCCAAGTTTGGTTAGTGCTGATGAATGGGATGTGCTGTGTTCCCAGTCTTTTATACCGTTGTGGAGGCCGTCTCCCGTCGTCAGGTGGAGCAGCTTGTGTCTCCTGTGCTCTCCTGTTCTAACCCGGGGCTTCTTCTGGGCCCTCCTCCTGACCCGAGCAGCAGCACTTCTTTACTGGGATGTTTGAGGTCTCCAGAGGCTTCTCTCCCCTTCTAACCAGTCTTCCTCATTGTCTGTCTTAACAGGTGCCCTATCGCTCCATTCTTCAGGGTTCTCCCCTGCCTCTGGGTCTTTCACTCATAGCTCCAGGGGCCTCTCCTTCCCTGCTGCGCTGCTGCTGCGTTTTTGCCCAATGGTCCCGCCGGTGACAGAGGCAGGGGCTGAGGCGACCCAGACCGGGCCTGGGGGCTTCCCCCCTCCGGTTCTCTACTTCGGAGCCCTCAGTTCAAACCGGGCGGCCACTGCGATGGCCGGGGATATCTGCTCCGGGTCCCTCTCACTGCCGTCTTCCCCCTCGCCTCGGCTCACCTCGAATCTCTCTCCTCGCCGGGTCTCCATCTCCAGGTGTGTGGAGCCCGGGCCCCTCCGCCGGCCCCTCTCCTCAGCCTCCAGCGAAGCCCCCGTGGGCCAGGTAAGCCTCGGCGGCCCCTTCCGATTTCAGCGGACCGCTGACTCCGTCTCGCCTATCTCAGCCGCCATCTTGATCTCAGCACCGTGTTCGGCCGCGCGGGTTCCAACATGCCTGGACCGATCGTCTCCGCAATGGAACCGGAGCCCCTACCCACCTTCTGGGAGCCTCACGGAGGGGCTTCTTCCACCATCGGCGACAGCCCGCGCCCCATCAATAGACTGAGTTGTTCAACTAATCTGAAGAAAAAGCTAAAAAGAGACTGTTGAAATAAACCTGGAAAAGACATTGATAACCTGATATGACCTTTGAAAACCCGGATGTGACAAGCTGCTAACCCATTTTGATAAAGGAGAAAAAGGGTTCCTGTGTGTGAAACCGAACTGTGGAAAAGAAATTGTGGGAGACATTTTTGGTGCAGTAATTCCTTCTGAAGGAGTTATTTTGAATGCAATCAAGATACGAAAGTTGTCTACTATTGTGGATAACATGCTGACAAACTTTACAGGGGCAATACTGTTAAATACTGAATTGGCTGCGGATAGAGTATGACGCTTCAAAATAGGTTTGCTTTAGACATATTTTTTGTGAAAGACGGCGGAGTCTTTAAAATGATTAATGTTAGGCATTGTTGTTCCTACATTCCAGGGAATGATGAGGAGATAGAGACTAACTTACTAATTTAACTAATTCAAGCAATTATTTGAAGCAGTTGAAGGAACCAGGGGCTTGGGAATAGGTTGGAAATGGATTTGCATCTGTGGGAAATTGGTTTAGTCAAACTTGGAATGGGGTATTGTGGAAAATTGTCCAGGGAATAATAATTGCGATTGCTTCCTTATTAGGATTATGGGTACATGCAAATTATGGCAAAAGATAAAATTAAGAAAATCTAAGAATGATCATAGGAGGGTAGAACCACCTAGAAGACAAATGTATAGAGAAAATTCAAGGAGAAGACAAAATACATCTGAGACAGAATTATAAAGTATTGTTAAGAAAGGTGTGATGACATATTTAGTCATCAGAGGAGGAACTGATGGAGCAAAAATGTTAATTAAGAAATCAATAATGACTTATATGTGTGTTTACTAATAGAAAAGATGCATAAAGAAATTAGTTGTAGAAAATAAAGTGTGAGTTAGAAAATGTGCCCTCAGGAGTGATCACCATGTGTACTAAAAGGACTAAAAGATGCAAAATAATGAAAAACATATGAGAAAAATGTACTAATATGTCATAATGAAATGTATAACCTATGTTTTATATTAATTCATATTCTTAAATTAGCCGGACTAAGGGCCTGGTTTCATTGGGCCTTGCTCGCTCTGAACATGGAGAATTTGAATGCCTCGCAAAGGACTGGTAACTGGAGACGGAGACCTTGAACCTCTCAGAGTTCAGGCTGCTTAGCTAGAACATTCTGCTATGTACCAGCGGACAGGAGATGATGAAGACAATTTGATACAATTATGTGTAGTTTAGGCTAAATGTACTTTCCCAGGACTTGAACAATAGAAGCACTGACTGAAGAAACAGATGCAACAATTTTATTACCGGAATGCCGGATGATGTCCTCATCGCATAACGAACCAATCAGTTTTATGGGACTCAAGTTATATTCAAACTCGAAGATTTGGTAAACAAAAACTATAGGTTAGAGTCATATCTTCTGACAGACTGACCATTAGCAATTAGAGGGATGGACTGGGAGACCCTAATAAAAAGTCATGACAAGACTTCAGAATTAAGGCGAATCTGGGAAGAAATTGATGACATCAGGAGACGCTGTTCGAGGTGCTGATATTGAGCCTGATCCATAGCTGACTCTTTGATGACCCAGGAATGAAGAATAACTTGTTGCTGATCCATCCTGGATAAGTAGCTATAAAAATGTGACTGACTATTCTGTGCCTTTTCTTCTAGGTACCAACTGTGCTTTTTTATAGAGATTTCTCTCTTAGGAAGAATTTTTCTAAATTAATGTTTCTCTAAAAAATATTTGCGTGAAGACCCACCTGCTAATGCTAATCTTGGTTAGTTAGGCTGTCAGGGGTGACGTTGACAGTGACAAATGACTGACAAATTAATTTGCTGGATTACATTCTTGCTACTATTCAAAGCTTATGGTTTTGCATTGTTGCACATGTTTCCTTGGAGAAAATGTTTTTCTATTGATGGATTAATAAATGTTGATTAATAAAGATTGAATTAACAAATGATTAGAATTGTAATCAACAGGGAATAAACCTTGTTAAACATTTCTTTGTGTAGTGGTTTTTCTTGATTAAAATGATTAAATCTGTGTCTTAGGGAGTGTTTTCCTTGATTATTGATGTTAGTTATTTTGCAATGGTCACTGCATGACTAGGACACTTCATGCGATTCAAAAGATTCATCAACCTACACGCGTCCCCTTGTAAGTTTACTTACTAAGGATCAGGCCCCCTAGCACCGCCAATTTGGCTGTGGCCGTCGAACCACCATGTCTCAGAAGGTGGAAATGGAGAGTATAAAGGTAGCAACTCACCTGCAGGCAGCGTTACACGTCCTGTGCCGCCATGGAGCACATCACACACACCCTACAGCTGCTGCTGGTCATCGAAGGTACACAAAAATCCATGACTCCATGGATGCAACCGGCTATAACAACATGCATTTACCTGTGTCATTAAGCTCAACAACAGATTGTCGCACCGTCATCCACATGATGTGGGGTCACGCCACAGGCACCAAGTACACATGTCATTGTGTACACAGTCGGAGTCATTCACAAAGAAGGACATATTCACAGCCACAAAATGCCCCTTTGGGCAGTGTTCACTTCATTGTGTTACACAACACCAACAACACAACAAAATCACATCTACCTATATAACTGACACACTCACATTGCACACACGCCATGGACTGCCGTCAGATTCAAC
Source organism: Pleurodeles waltl (assembly GCF_031143425.1). Taxonomy (NCBI): domain Eukaryota; kingdom Metazoa; phylum Chordata; class Amphibia; order Caudata; family Salamandridae; genus Pleurodeles; species Pleurodeles waltl. The sequence continues at coordinate 879,963,526 of NC_090444.1, read as the reverse complement.
ACACATATGTATGAATGTGTTATGGAACACAAACACCTCTCCCAGGAACCAGCCATGCAATAGAACCATACATCACCCACATTGAAACACAATGGAATGACAATAGGATGCACAATAGACAGACAAATATACAAAACTCACTATGCAAACAACACCTGCACAATAAGGAAGGGGGCATCAGGAGCACTCAGGGAAGGATACTGCACTGGGACACATCACACTTTGCACATGCCCCTCAAACAACATTTACACAGGAACTGGCCCAGCAAGTATCTCAGGGACAAACAATATTGGAGCCAAGTGACAAGCCTACCTGTATAATGTGGAAGGTCAAGTCAAGAAAGCACATACAACTGCAACAGCATGGGCCAGACATCTAGATGAAGTAGCTGCAAGGTAGACACAGCAGAGTGGGCAGGTGCACAGTCAAATGCAAACAAAGGTAGCACAATTGAACACCCTCTATGTCTGCACAAACAAAACTCAAGCTCCTGCACAGGAGACAAATGTACAGTCCATATTAGGGGGACAAGCCTACCAGTGTACATTCTAACTATGGACAAAACAAGATTAAATACTTACCATACCAAACAGAAGACACTGCAATGACACAATAATTGTGTTAACACCCACATATCCAGACAGTCAACATCTAACTTTGTCTTGGGTGACACCAACACTGCCCATAAAGTCAGATATTGAAAACAAAACAGAAAATGAAACACCAAGCAGGATGAAACACACACACCTATATGCAGAGAGCAAAGGTTACTCAGGAACAACATAAAGGTAAAAAAGGAATTGTGGGACAACTGTGTACCCAAAATAGCAACTCTTTGGGCTTATTAACAAGCAAGTGCAAAGTGACAAAGGCCATTGGCCAGTCCAGTAGTCTTTCAGTGCACAGTACTGTGCCCACACTTGACTCCTATTTCTGACAGGGAACCTCCACCGGAAGGGGCATCAAGTGGACAGGTAGGCCCCTGAAGGATCATCCTTGCCTTCACGGATTTGGGATGGGTGGGTTTGGGTTTGGGAAGGGTGGACTCTTTCTTAGGAGGGGTGGGATTTTTATTGGGGGGATGGCTATGTGTGCTTGCAGGGGAGGCAGATGTGACAGTGAGGTCTTAGAGGTGGAAGGGATAGGTTGAGATGTGGGTGGGGGCCTCTTGGGTTTTGGACAGTGGTGGATGGAACAGGGGAAAGGACATGTAAAAAAAACTTTCCTTAGGAACTCAGGGACGATCATCAGAAGGGGTTGGGGATTTGGAGGTTGAAGGAGTGGTTGTCTGGTGTGTTGTGATGATGTCTTGGGTGCCTGCATGTGTGAGGTATGCTTATGTTTGGGTGGTGTCTATTGCATGTGTGAGTGTTTGTGTGTTTTGTGGGGCTGGGAGGTGGGGGTGCTGGGTGATATGGGAGTGAAGGATATGTGTGTGTCTGTTCGGGGTGGTGTCTGCAGGTATATTTATAGTGGTGGATGTATGTGTGTGTCTGATGGGAGGGAGACTGCAGATATGGTGTATGTGGTGGCTGTCTGTGTGTTTGTTGGGGTGGTGTCTGCTGGTATAATGGGTGTGGTGGATATCTGTGTGTCTGTTGGGTTGGTGTTTGGGGGTATGGTCGGTGTGTCACTGACTGTTGTGGTGGTGCCTGTGGGTATGCTTGATGTGGGATGTGTGCTGGTAGAGGGGATGGTGGTGGTGTCTGGGGAAGTGGAGGCTGATGTTGAATGTGTGGGTGCATGTTGAGTGCTTGCATGCTGGTGTGTTTTGTGGAGCTAATGTTAATGTGTGTTACTTTTGTGTGTTGAAGTGGGTGCGTGTGCATCTGTCTGTGTGCTTGGGATAGGTAGGTAAATGGAGGATTGGGATTGGGATTAGGGAAATGGGAAATGGGGGGGGGGTCGAAATATGGGAGGGATAACTGGCTGCTGTCAGTGAGGAGACCAGAACCTGAAAATATCTCTATAGACCACACATGGCACTATGAATGCCTTCCAGGAAAACATTGGTCTGATGAAGTTGGCAGGCCAAACCCTGGATGGCATTCACAATGGCAGTCCGACCCACAGAGATATTCTGCAGGAGGTCAAGAGCGTCCTCACTCTGGGCGGCAGGGAGAATAAGAACTAGGGCACAGTCAACTGGGTGGGGCGCAATAGGGAGGTTGACGATAGAACTGGGGTTGACAGACGAAGATGGTACTGTAGTATGTCCTGATGGGTCTGCCACCACTAGGGAGTGGCTATTACAGGAAGAATCTGATGATGATGATTTAGATATGGTCTCCTCCATGGCACTCCCCTCACCCTCCGGGCCACTGGTGTTACGACTCGGTCATCCCATCTCTAGGGGGTGCTGTACGGGGATTGTCGGAAGTCTGGGAATCACCTTGAACAGTTATCTAGAGTCCCTTGCTGACTCCGGTTTGTTTCTCTTTTGGCCATGGTATACTTGTGTAGTACTACATTTGCTCCCTCGGACTGCAAATCCCATAATGCACAGCCTGGTAGTCAGGAAAGCCTGGATTCTGTTCCCCATTGTTTTCTATGGGAGAAGTCCAGTTGCTCCTTTTCACCGGATCCTCTCCTGCAGGACTTGCAAGTGTCTGAAATTACACACATCTGAGACCTCTCTTGTACAGCCCAGTTTGGAACTGCTTATAAGCAGCCATTTCCTCAAGATCCCCGTAGTGCATTGGAGTTCGATTCCTTTGTGTTACAGACCACTTATCGGATGGTGTTCCAGTTTTTGTTCCTGTTCCTGTTTCTGTTCCTGATCTGTTCCAGCTTGATCCTGTTTCCTGTTTCTCTGCCCTGCTCCTGATTGTTCCAGCCAGAGTCTGCTACCTATCTCTTAGCCTTGTACCTGTTTGTTTCTTCCAGAGCCTGCTCCCTGTTTCTCTGTTCTGCTCCTGCCTTGGTTCAGCCTGAACCTGCTCTCTGTTTCTCAGTCCTGTTTACTGCTTTTTCCTACTCCCTGTATTCCAGCCCTGTCCTTGCCTGTTCCAGCCAGAGCCTGCTCTCAGTTCCCAGTCCTGTCTCTGTTTGTCCAAGCCAAAAGTTTGCGCCCTGTTTTCCAGTCCTAGTCCTGCCTTTGCTTCAGCCTGAGCCTGTTCCCAGTTCTTGCCTCTGACTCTTAGTTTGTTCCCTTCTGTTTCCGTTTCTTCTTGGTTATTTGTGTCTGGCAAGTGTTCTAGCAGTCTTCACCAGTGTATAAGTGTCCTCCTTTGTACTGGGGTTGGCTCCTGGTTTCCAGGAGCCAATTTCAGCCCCCATCCTTGTCTAGTGTTATACGTTGTCTTTCGTGCCTAACAATGACAGTGTGCTATTGCTGTTTTCTCAGGAATCGCCACTGTGTTTCCAGCTGGACCCACAAGAGCGTGTCTTGTGTATGTAAGTACTTTCCTTGTTTGTGCTCTAGGGTCCAGAGGTAGAATTACTTCTGCTGCCTCCTTGCTATGGGGCTGGCAGGGTGACTATCTGTAAGAGCAAACTGCACAGAGGCATTGACATTCCCTGTCACTGTGGGAGTTTCTGCGCCTTACTTTGTGTACAACCCCAACGTGTTTGTCCATTAGTAATCTGTTTCCTGTTTGTTCACACAAGGGTTGCTCTGCTTTTACTTTCCTGTGCCTATCCATAGCTGTCCTTTCCGTGTATGCCTTTAGCTGCTCTTCTGCTCCAGTATACTACCTCTTTAGGATATTCAGTGACCTCAAGGGGTATCCCAACCAAAATCCTGATCAGACCCGCCTGAAACCGTGACAACTGGGGCCCTTGGTGTCAGTGGTGCCTTGACCCGAGGTCCCGTGGCCAGATGCTTCCCCACTCAGCTGTGCCCGGTCTTCTTTGCTTGCCTGGCTGATGCTACAAATACAAAGAGAAATAGGATCACCACCTGTTCCTGATCACACTTGAATAACAGCTGTGATTGGCAAACAGTACCATGATGTCAAGTAGGCCCCAGCAACAAACTCAACCTAAGTGGGCCCTAAATGTACCATACCATATGCATGCATGCCATCTAAACTGTCAACAGTTGCCCAAAGGAAAATTAGGATCTCAGACAACTACAATTGCATGAGTAAAGTTGTACAATCACAGTAACCATTGAACAAGTAAGAGAGCACATCACCTTCAATGCTTTGCCTCATAAAGCATACATCCCTTACTTTTGTCCTGCAATAGCAGGCCAATGCCAACTCCATTACCACTAATCTCACTCAAAGTCAGGGAGACATTTAATTGTCACATACACAGTAACACAACAATAAGAAATGATGCTCCCAGAACATGCCATGTTGCTGACAACAGTACAGTAGACTGGAGAAAGTGACATTGAAATACTTGTGTCACACTGGAAACACATGCACAATGCACACTTCACAAAGTGAAATTTGTCCCAATGGAATCATACAGGTAGTGCCAATGTTGCTCTGAGAGGCCACACATTTGGCATGGAAATGTACACTACAGACATCATGTGTAAATTGTCAGGGAGGTATGTCCCTAAAAACCAAAACACAAACCCCTGCGAAATCACCACTAATGTCCAGCACCCCTTATTATTACATGCCCTGATTACCTCACTAGAAACCATTAGTCCTTTTTATGATGGAGAGACATAAGGATTTGCAAGTACACGTAGAAGGCCCGCAGCATGTTGCCCAATGGAAAGCTACATCACTGTCTCTATATGGTCCTGCAAACTCAGATGCCTGTGAGTGAATGGTTGTACCCAAACACATTTGATTTTAATTTAACTGCAAGTCATTCCATGATGCACACTAACAGTCATGTATAAAACCTTACACATTACACATGTGAAGTGCAGTTTGCTAAAAGATGCTACATCAATGGCCTGGAAATGCACATTGTGGCTAAACAATCTAATCATACATGCCTTGTTCCTCATTGCTCCTGGAGTTGTACATGCCAACTGACATGCAATGATGGCTGAGGGCATGTGAGAGCCAAAAAAATGATGGTGACACACTCCTGACTGTGGCACCACATGAAATGTATTCCCATTGCAAATGTCGTACTTCAAACACAGGTTGGCGTGCACGTATATGTGAGGGAATACATGAATCAACCCATGTACACAGGTAGACCATGCATGAAACAGCAGCGTACAAATTTAGTCGAAAGGCAACAGTGATGGCACATTCCATGGACCTTCCTGTGAGAAAGTAGCCTCTTTCTAGCATGGTTACACCCATTTTTGGCCTGTTTGTGAGTGTTTGTCAGTGTGTTTTTATTGTCTTACTGGGATCCTGCTAGCCAGGACCCCAGTACTCATAGTTTAAAACCCTATTTGTCAGTGTGTTCTGCATGGCTCACTGGAATCCTGCTAGCCAGGACCCCTGTGCTCATATTTTGTGGTCTATATGTGTTGTCAGTATGCTTGACTGTGTCACTGAACTTCTGCTAACCAGAACTCCAGTGCTTATGCTCTCTCTACTTACCAAATTTGTCACTACACTTTAGTGACTCCATATTCCAATTCTGAATGGCACCCTGGACCCCCCATTATAAGTCCCTAGTATATGGTACCTAGGTACCCATGGCATTGGGGTTCCAAGAGATCCTTATCGGCTGCAGCATTTCTTTTGCCACCCATAACGAGCTCATACAAACCTTTCATCAGGACTGCCACTGCAGCTTAACTGAAATAGGGCACACACTATTTCACAGCCATTTTCACTGCACTAAGGGCCAGATGTACGAAAGGATTTTACCCATTCTGTGTCTATGGGAAAAAGCTTTCGTACATATGGCCCTAAGTAACTTATAAGTCACCTATATGTCTAACCTTCATTTACTGAATGCTAGGTGCAAGGTTACTGTGTGTGAGGGCACTCTTGCACTAGCAAAGGTGCCCCCACATTGTCAAAGACCAAGTCCTCAGACTTCGTGAGTGCGGGGACACCATTATAAGCGTGCACTACATATATGTCAATACATATATGTAGCTACACAATGGTAACCCCAAATATGGCATGTGAGGTGTCTAAGATCATGAAATTGACCCCCCATTCCAAATTTGGTATTGGGAGCCTCTTCCATGTACCCTGGGGGCTCCACCATGGACCCCCAGTACTACCAAACCAGCTCTCGGAGGGTTCCACTGCAGCCCTTACCTGCTGCCACCTCACAGACAGGTTTATGCCCTCCTGAGGATTCAACAGCTCAATCTCTGGAAGGCAGAACAATTTATTTCCTTTAGGAGAGGAGTGTTACACACTCACCCATTGGAAATAGGCACTACAGGCATGGGAAGGGTAGACTCCCAAAGCCTCTGGAAATGCCTTGAAGGGCATCAATGGTGCCCTCCTTTCATAATCCAGTCTACACCAGTTCAGGGACCCTTAGTCCCTGCTCTGGCGCGATACTGGACAAAGGAAAGGGGAGTGATCCCTCCCCTGTAAATCACCACCCCAGGGGTCATGCCCAGAGCACCTCCAGAGTGTCCCTGGCGTTAGCCATCTTGGATTCCAATGTGTGGAGGACCCTCTGGAGACCTTAGAGTGGCCAGTGTCACCAGGTGCATATCTGGGTAGGTAGCCAGTCCCCCTCTCAGGGCTATTTAGGGTCTCTTCTTTGGGTGTTTCCTCAGATTCGGTTTACAAGATTCCTCCAGGACTCCTCTCTATCCTCTGCTTCAGCTTCTGACTGTTGGATCAACCGCAGACTGCTCTACAAACCGCTGTAACTGCAACAAAATATCCAGAACGACTGCTGTGACCTGCAACTATAGCTCCAGCCAGCATTTGCAACAGTTTCCGAGGTGTGCACTTTCTGAGGACTGCCTGTCTTCACCCTGCACTAGAAGAACCAAAGGAATCTCCAGTGGAGTGACGGAGTCACTTCCCTGCTTCTGCAGGCAGCCTTCTGTGACGACAATTGGTACTCTGGGACTCCTCTCCTGCCGACGAGCGTGCTGCCTGGAACACAGGTGGTTGACCAAAGTAATCCAGACTGTCCAAAGTTCGAGCTGTCCAAATTTGGTGGAGGTAAGAGCTTGCCCCCATGCTGCGACAGTACCCCTGTGCACCCTGTCTTCTGCAGCTCCTTGGGCTTCTGTGCACTTCTTCCAAAAGTTCTTCGTGCACAGCGTAGCCCAGGTCACCAGCAGTCAATCTTGTGACGCACAACTCCCTGAGTTGGTCTCCGGCGGCGTGGACCTTCCAGTGTAGTGCTGCGATGACTGCACTTTGCATCTTTTTTGTCTCCATGTTCTGAGACTCTGGTAGGTGCTGCCTGGTCTTTTGAGGGCTCTTTGAAGTGTGGAGAGCCCTCTCTGTCTCCTCAGTCTGAGTTGAGGCCCCCAGGTTCCTCCTGGGTCCAGGCAGCTCCTATTTAATGCAAACCGTGTACTTGCTTGAATCAAGGCTTGTTGTGCAGAATCCAGCAACACAAACAGCCTGCATCCAAGAACTTGACATGGGACATCTCCTGCACCACACAGGAACCCGCAGCTATCTTCTTTGGTGCACTTCTGTACTTTTCTTCTGACCGGAGAATCGACTTTTGCACTGTTTTCTAGGTTGGCAGAGGCTCCTCTCTCCACAGGTCGTCTGGTCTAGGAACCCATTGTTTGTTGCTTGCAGTCTTGCATGGTTCTTGCAAAATCCTTTATCACAACTTGTAGTGTGTCCTGAGGAAACTTGCTGTACTTTACTCCTGCTTTCCTGGGCTCTGGGGTGGGGTACTTTACTTACCTTTGGTGTTTTCCTACACTCCCAGTGCCCCTCTACACACTACACTTGCCTACATGGGAATTCGACATTTGCATTCCACTATTTTAGAATCTAGGTTTTGTTGTCCCTAGGCCCATTGCAATCTATTGTATTTTCTACTGTTTGCACTATTCTATGACTGTTTACTTACCTGATTTTGGTTACTAGTGTACATATTGTGTATAATACTTACTTCCAGAAAGAATATTGCCTCTAAGATATTGTTGGTACTGTGTCACCCAAATAAATACCTTTATTTTTGGAAACACTGAGTATTGTCTTTTATTGTGTATAAGTGCTGTGTAACTATATTGGTATTGCAGGAGCTTTGCATGTCTCCTAGTTCAGCCTAAGCTGCTCTGCTACAGCTACCTCTAGACAGCCTAAACTGCTAGAACACTGCCTACATACACTAATAAGGGATAACTGGACCTGGTATAAGGTGTAAGTACCTTGGTACTCATTACAAACCAGGCTAGCCTCCTACAATGCCTCACTTACCAAGGGAAGGTATTGATCTATAGCTGCACTGTGAGAAAACAGGGCTGATTGCAGAGGCCCCATAACTTTTTGCCCCCATTTTCCACTTTTTGCTGGAGTTTTCCTGACTTTAAAGGTGCCCTGGGTACTGCTAACCAGTCCCAGGGCCTGTGCTCTGTGTAAAATGGATATGCAAATTAGGCTAATTATAAGTGGCTAAGTTAACCTACCTATAAGTCCCTAATATATGGTAGGGCATGTAGGTTTAGGGACCACAGCATAGGTGGTGCACACCTAGGTGCATTGCTGAGGTGCCCAGTGTCATTTTAAAAGCAAGCCTGCCTTGCTGGCTGCTTTTAAATTAAAGTTATATGCAAATTCGACTTTGGAATTAAAGGTACTTCCAAAGTCTTAAACTACCTTATTTTTACATATAAGTCACCCCTAAGGTGTGCCCTATGTGCCCCTAGGGCTGGGTGCCATGTAACTATAAGCAGGGACTTTATAAAAATAGATTTATAAGCCCTGGTGAGGTAAAAACAGCCAAATTCGTTTTTCCCTCATTGAAGTAAATGGCCTTCATAGGCTAGAATGGGCAGACTTTATTTTAAATTTTAAAGTCTCCTTAAATGTTGCATACCAAGAATTTGGTATCAAATTAATTGTTGTAATAAATCCTACAACTTCCAGTTGTTGGATTTAATATAACTAGTTCAGGTAAAAAGTTTAGACTTTACCTAAAAAGTTGCCAATTTCAGCTCTGCATTGTTTTTGCTGCTGTGCTCTGATTGGCCAGCCTGCAGCAGCTTCTGCCCGGCTGCCTTGATGAGGTGTGAAGTGGCCAGGCTTCACACAAAGGAATGTGCTTGGGGGAGAGAATCTCCCCTCAGCAGATGGTGAGGCAGGAAGGGGGAGGGCTGCCAAACTGGTCTTCAAAGGCAGAGAAGGACATCTGGAGCACCCAGCAACACCCCCACATCCTGCAACCCCAGACAACTAGGTGCCCCTTGATTAGATTAGGAGAGGGCAGGAGAGGGGTGTGTTTATGATTTTTAGCCACACCAGTGGGTGGGCTCAGCCAGATGTAACCTCCAAAAATCAGATTCAGCCATGTTGGATTTTTGGAGACTGTTGCCTTTTGGGATGGATTTTTGCCACACTTCCCAGGAAGTGGTCATCACAGGGGGACGACCCTGTACCTGATTGGAGGACCAGAACCCCCCTGCTTTTCACCCAGGAGCAAGGATAAAACTGGCAGACCTGCACCCACGCCTCAGATCCCCTCCAGAATTCAACAAGAAAGGAACTAAAGAAGAAGAAGGACTGCCCTGCTGGACCCCTGGCCTGCACCTGGACCCTGCACTCAGAAGGACTGCACCAGCTGCACACTTGGGCTTCACCACAAGAAGGACTTTGCCTGGCTTCAACTGGTTCAAGGAGGGACTCCCTGTTTGCTACAGGTGAAAAATTGCTAAACCAGAGTCCCCTGCACCAACTCCTGAGGAAAGCGACCAGCTGACCACTGTCCAGTGGCCAAAAAGGAGTTTGTGCCAGGTGCATTCTGGGAGTTGAAGTCCGCACCCCCCAAGGACCATCACAGAACTTCTGGACCCTTGGGGTGAGCTGTGGACCCCAAAAGAACCTTAAAAGAACATCTGGGTGAAGCCCCAGAAGTTTGGAAAAGATTTGAGAATTTTTGGAAAAAAGCTCCAGAGAGGGACCGACCCGCCGTGGAAATTCTAGCCGGCTTGCCTCAACCGCGACCCGGCCTGACTTCGTGGTTCGTCCCGGTAAAGAAAAACATCCAAAAAAGAGACTAAGTCCGAACGTAAAAAGTTGACCGGGACCTCCCAGCCATCGTATCCGAGAAGGGCTCCATGCACGTCGGATCAAGATCCAGGTTTACCCCGGTCGAAGGATTTTCATCTCGAAAAAACGACTAAGTCCGAAGGTAAAAGTCTCCACCGAGGAAACCCACATCGCGTATCCGGACAAGGGCTCCAGGAGGTCGGATTCAACTGGCAGGTTCGTCCCGGTGAAGAAAAACTTCAAAATAAAGACTAAGTCAGAAGGTAACTTTTTAACCGAGGCCTCCCGCGACCTGTAGCCGAGCAGGGCTCCATCGCGGTCGGCCTGAAAGTTTGACTTTGCCCCGGTCGAGGTGCAACCAGATGACCCGATTGGCGCTTTTTGTTTCTAAGCGCTAGAAAAGTAATAATTCTTTAAAAATTCATATCTCCGGTTCCCCTGAACCGATTTGAATCGTTTTTGTGTCATTTTAAAGATAAAAATATAAACTATTTTTATAAATTGGTTTTGGATTTTTAAACTGTTTCCTGTGTTTTATTTAATTACTGTTTTGTGATATTTGAATGCTTTACACTTTGTCTCCTAAGTTAAGCCTTGACGCTCGTTGCCAAGCTACCAAGGGTTGAGCTGGGATTAATTTACTGAGACCTAACTGTACCTATGTGGAGGTTAGTGGCTTGTTGCTAGGTGTAGGTACCTACCTGCCTTACCAATAACCCATTTTCCAACATGCACCCAAAGCTAAATGTATGCTCTGTCACATGTATGATGGCCATCTTCACATTACAGACAGTTGTGAGGCACCAGCACCCATCACACGCTGAAGTCAAGTAGCTTCTGGGTTGCAGATACCAATATACTCATTTAACCTGACACATGGCTGAGGACAGTGGTCCATCTCTTCCTTTACTTTGGCCTGTAACACTGAGGAGTAGTGGTGTGTTGCATATAATTTACAACCAATACAACAAACAGTCCTTGAATGATCAATCTACACATCCAGATGTTGTCCCTGGACAGCAAATTGTTTGTGGATTGTACACAGCTGTGTCCTAGGTCCCTAGGCCAATAGGCAAGGCACATCAGTTTGCACCATATTACATATCTACACAAACAGTCACTCATTTACTGTATCACACATTGCACATCCCTAATTGTCAGGTTAAGGTGTTAGAAACTGACACATTAACATGGCAATGTGACAAGCAGGAGTATGCTCGTTACTCACCCCCTTGTGGCTGCTGTGCTCCCCTCAAAGGCCCATCAAGGTTTGGGTACATCACCGTCAGGGTGCATAACATTAGGGGGGTCATGGTCCGATGTGTGCCCTACCCACATTGGGAGAACAGCTCCAACTGGACCTCCACGATCTTCCGGCTCCAACGTCTCAGGTCCTCCCACCGCTTGTGACAGTGGGTGCTCCATCAGCTGTGGACCCCCGGGTCAGCACCTTTCAGGGTATGGCTCTCCATATCCCCTTCTTCTGATGGGTGTTGTCCTGCATGGATACAAGAGACAAGTCAAGAGATTAAGATCACACATTCTCACACAAATGATTGAGTCATGCACATGTCAGAAGCAACAAGCTAGAAATGTTCAATGTGTTAACACACCACAAGTGTAAAGCACACAAGCCAATAAGTATAGGGACATGACTACACACTTTTGTATCCACCTGCAGACTAGTCCACTATCCTGCTCATGGCCTACAACGAATAAGCAAGCGAACTGACATCAGGTAGCCTATGCTCCAGCAACATGTACTGTGATATGAGCCCTAATGAAACACTACACACATGTGGCTTCTGAAGTTTAAACTCCTGAGGCCTGACTGGACCAACACATTCATATCCTGTAAGATTGACTCACTAGTTACAGTCCCTACAGGCAACTGCCATAGTACAGGCTTCACCATTATACTTGAGTGACAATGAAGTGGTTGTCATGGTGGGTATAGAAAGTGTCTTCCCTGTAAATATGTATACATGTGGCCTACCATATGCAGACTCATGCCACTTCAGAGGGCGGGTTCTGTGGTATGTACCCGTACCACAGAAAACTCCTTTCGACATATGTGTCTATCCCACAGAGATGGCATCAAACATACAAAGGTATGTATTTTACAATTTCTGCTATGTGACAAAGCTACTGAGTTACATTTCATGGCCTTCAGGGAATCAACACACTGTCTGCACTGTTGGACTGTCATCAGTGCAATAAACTTGTACAGGACTTCTGTGAAGGTGACAACAGAGCTGTGGGAGTAAGGGACCTGTCATAAGTCAAAGACAAGCATTGACAATGATGCAAAATGCACATATGGACTAGCTCATGGATTAACCTCAGTACCCATTCCTAATCTTCTCAATGTACTGAGGCGTTCAGGGCAAGTGTTGCTACTGGAGCATCATTTTGGCCACATAACAGGATCTAGTGGTGTACAGGGAGTGGGCACAGTACCACACCTCCATAGGTATAGTAACTCTAGCCCAGCCTTGACTATGTCCCATACTGAGAGATACATTTCACAGGCCCTGGCCCCTGCAGGCCAAGCATACAGAACCTACATGTCACTCCATTTCCATCACTTCCATGCATGATAGTATATCAAGTGAGCTTCAGCAGTTTGGTATGTGGTGTGTGTGGCAACCTGAAGGGCAGCGTGAGTCAGGATGTGCCTTCCAGACTACAGTTTGGCAAAGCCAGATGTGGGGTGAAAGATCTGTGGTGCTATACACATTGCTTATAAGATCCTCAAATGACTCAAACAAAATGCATACACAGCTCATGCTGTGAAGCACATACATGTTATCAAACATTTACAAACATTGTAAAGAAAAGAAATGTCACTGGATGGAAGTAAAGTCTCCTTGCCTAGTTATGTGCATTCAACACAAGGAGGATTTAGGACCCCAAAACCCTCACACATCGCAATGTGACTGAACATAACAAATGTTACTGGCCACCAATACCTACACCATGTACATCCTATTGATGCCCCACTGACTGCAACAACAGGCACACAAGAAGTCTAACTGGCACACAGGGGCACATTGTAGACTGTGAGGAGGGAAAAAGTAGTGCCAAACAGTATCAGTTGTGCCTATGAGATTTTTACCTACTCCTCTGGTGAGCCATGGAGCTGGTCATACAGGGGTAGGACCTCATCAACAAGCCTGTCAGGCTTTTGTGGAGAGAAGGCAGGGGCCCTATCACCTGCTGGACATGGCGTGATTGCTCCCGGAGGTGGTACACAGCAGCTCAGGTCTTGGAGGTATTGCTGGCAGCAGTGTCCGGCATCAAGTGAGTGAATCTGCACAACATGGCAGTCACACCCGCCACGTACGCCGTCATCACCGTCATTGTGCCGTGCCGCCACAGGCAGCAATGTTAGCCTATGGCTGTGTCTGCCATGGTAGCAACCACGTACTACCTTGACAACTTCTGCTGGCGGTCACGGGTGGTACCTAAAGTCCAGTGGAGTAGGTCTGGCATCTGCCATTTGGCAGGCTGAAATGCTGTATTTGGTTTTATAAACGGTGTCACACCCACCATATATGTTTAGTTTCATTACAAACATCCTTCGTCTGTCTTGTCATGCAGGTCCTTCTATTTGCCCACCATTGTAGTTTGTTGCAGGGCATGGATGGCATTTAACAGCTGTGCATGGGCCACCACTGCCGATGGTATTTTTGGTGATCAGAATATACAGTGACATTTTGAGGGGCAATTGTGTAGCGCATCTTTGAGTTTCGTCCAAATACATGCTGTGGACACATGTTTTGAAAACTATAAGGGTCAAATGTGACCCTTGTGTAGTTGCCAGCTGTGATGTGTGCTGGGTGTTGTGTCTATCCACACAATGCTTTGTCACATGATATTGTTGGTATGCATTATGTATGTTGCTGGGGACACACTGACTAATGCTATAAATCATGTCTTGTCACACATAGGTACCCTGGGAGAGGGAGGATGCAACAGCCTCCAGTCTACTGACATATGCCAGACCTTCAGACCATGGAAGAATGCCACGTCATCCAGCTCTACCATCTGAATAGGCAAACATTAGTGGACTTATGCAGTCAGTTGGAGCCAGATCTGATGCCAGCTATTAGTTATCCAAGCAGCATACTACCCATTGTACAAGCCATGTCAGTATTGCACTTCCTTGCCACAAGGTCCTTCCAACATACAATGGCCCTATCTGATGGTATGTCCCAACCTATGTTCAGTCTGGTGTTGAAAGAGTTCCTCTCAGCAATGCTGAAACACATTGACAGCTATGTCAGGTTGCCCCCAACGTGAGGATTTAGCCAATGTGAAGGCTGACTTTTATGGTTTTGCCTGCCTCCAACATGTGGTGGGGGCCATTGATGGCACACATGTTGGCTTGATGCCACCGCAGGCACGGAACAATTCTATCCCAACAGAAAGGACTTTAATTCCATCAACAGGTAAGTTGTCTGTTTGGCAGATTTCTACATCTCACATGTCTGTGCCCATTATCCAGGTTCAGACCATGATTCCTTCATAATGTGGAACAGCACCATACCCCAGCTGATGCCACAACTGCACCCAGGGAGGGCCTGGCTGGTTGGTAAGTGCTGTCTGTCCTGATTGCGTTGCGCAATGTTGCAATCATAAAGTGAGGGGCTCATTTTTGTACCTATGCCCCATTCCTTGACAGAAGAATCAGCATATCCAAACCTTCCTTGGTTGTTGATGCCGCTGAGGAATCCAACTTTGCCAGAGGAAGTCTACTTCAATGAGGACCATGGCCAGTGGAGTGGGCATTTGGGCTACTGAAGGCCAGATTCCGCTGTCTGTACCGGACTGGTGGAGCCCTCCTCTACTCACCCAGGAAAAGTGTGTTAGATCACTGTGCCAGGCTGCATGCTCCACCACATCGCCCTGCAGAGGAAGATCCCATACATCCCAGAGGAGGGGAGCCTGCAGTGCCACGGATAAAAATACTGAAATGTGGGAAGATCACATAAACAGCTACTTTTCACAAGTGTAAGAATGTCATGTGATGTAATTACTGTGACTGTATGATGAACTGTAGCTGTGAGAATGTGTGGAGTTGAGTGTTTTAGAAACAGCTAGGGAGCTGATACACTGCAATATTCAGACAAAGACTGCCCTTATTGTGCCATTCCTGGTGGGACTTCTAGTCCCAGGATTCTTGTTTACTTCCTGCTGCCTGGGGCCGGACCGACATTGCGGGCGCTATAAAGTGCGCCGCACACCGCCGCAACTTGCTGCCCTTATTGTGCCATTCCTGGTGGGGCTTCTAGTCCCAGGATTGTCGTTTACTTCCTGCTGCATGGGGCCGGACCGACATCACAGGCGCTATAAAGCGCTCCGCGCACCGCCGCAACTTGCTGCCCTTATTGTGCCATTCCTGGTGGGACTTCTAGTCCCAGGATTCTCGTTTACTTCCTGCTGCCTGGGGCCGGACCGACATCACAGGCGCTATAAAGCGCACCGCCGCAACTCGCTGCCCTTATTGTGCCATTCCTGGTGGGACTTCTAGTCCCAGGATTCTCGTTTACTTCCTGCTGCCTGGGGCCGGACCGACATTGCGGGCGCTATAAAGCGCGCCGCGCACCGCCGCTGCGCGGGATACGCCCGGGCAAAAGGTGGGCCCGTCAGAGCCCATTGCAGGCCGGGCTGGGCATCCCCTCTGAGATCCAAGGTAGGGCTCTTGGATTACTTTCGCTTGTGATATTGAAGTTTTATTGTTCGGCTTGTGCCGTCTCTTTCTTTACAATGGGGAAACGTCTCGGCGCCTGCCCAACCAAAGATTCCCAAAATCCTTAAACCCACGCAACCACTCTCTAACTGTATCACTAATGAGACTGACACTCTAATTGAAGAGGTGGAATTGATTTTAAGTAAGAAAGAGAGGAACCTGCGGAAAGGTCCGAGGACGGGTACTCTTGTCCCGTTTCTTACCACCGGTCCCCACGTCAACAGCGGCACACAATCTAACCATGCCTGTCACTGGGTGTCGGATATCCATGGCGCCACCACAAATGACACTCCTCCTACACTTCTTTCATCTCAAATTACATCCGAAGTCTCACAAATAGACGCAATCATTCATGAAATTCCTTGCACTAATCGTTTTTCGTCTTTGGAGACGAAGGCCTTGGACGATGCTCAAATAAGCTCCGCTCTGCCATTGATCTATGCTAGACAAATTCCATTTAATTTCGTGAGCAGTTCTCTGCAAGAGGACCTATTTCCCCTGGTGTCTAGCTTGAAGAACGAAGTGGGAGAGTTGAAAACCCTAGTCCTAGAAATCCTCAACTCTGTTAGATCTATTGTTTCGTGGAGAGATTCCTCCCGCTTGTGTGAAACCAAGGCAGCCCAACCGAACACTGACCATCTTCTAACTTCTGGTTCTTTGCCAAGCCCTAATAATCCTCTGGGCAATAAAAAACCTGCACATCATCGGGGAACCCCTGCAAATAATTCTGAAAGCATTACACGTCTCACAGGAGAATCTTATCCTCGTACTATTTTGGGACGTGACTCAACATCAGCATATGACTATCCTCCACATTCTATCAGCGCCCATTACATCTATATGTGCAATGTCACTCCTTTATCCCCGAGATCTCGGAGGACAAATCTTCGTTAATTAATAAGGCCTCGCATTGGTTATGTCACGTCAGACGCTGCAGTTCAATTATTCATTCGGATATATTATCAGATGACCGCTTCAGTAGTAAAACTGGAGATCGGGATGTCATAAAACGTAATCTTACCAGCCATCACTTAGTAAAGGGCTTGTTGCACATGGAAGCACACAACTATACACGGAAGGGCCCTGCCATCTTTCTTAGTAACAGTTGGCCTGCCACTGGCACTGGCAGATCGAAATCTTTGTCTACCTTGGGCTCTACAAAGCTGAACAGGGATCTGGGGCTTCTTGCTCCTAACGTGGAATTACCTAGCCCGGTGTTGATGAAGGACCAGGGCCATGTCCTTAAAGCAACAAATGCAAGTGAACGCGACCCTGCGGGGAATATCTCTGAAATTGATTGACTACATTCACTTGTGTTACATAATACTAACACTCATTTTTCTCAGATTGCCTTACCACTTTTCAACAACTCTTTAATTTTAGAAGATGCCTCTTCGTTGAGGTCATCATCCTTTTCCAATGGCATTGCAACACCAAAAATCCCTGCTGAGTACCCTAGTATTCCCCATCCTGCTGCTATTCCACACAAATCCCATTGTACTACGGATCCCTCAATAGCGAAGCTTCTGTACTGGAATGTGGCCAGCATTTGCAGTAAATTAGCTGACGCTGATTGGGGGGCTTTTATTGATGACTTCAATATTTGTATGTTCCAGGAAACTTGGGCAACTTGCAGTATGCAGAGGCAGGGGTTTATCTCTGTTTTGAAAATAGCAAAACCGTCGCCCGCTGGCAGAACAGCAGGGGGCCTCATTACTTGGGTAAAAATGACGGAGATGGATAGAGTAAAAGAATTACATGTAGACTCCCCCGACATCTTGGCCATAGTTATACAACCAATTTTGGGCCCCCCTGTTTTGTGTATAAACATCTACAATAGACCTGATCCTTTTCACCAGCCCTCTCCTACTATAGAGCTTTTGAATTCTATTGCAATGGATTTCTATTCAACCTATCATTTTGTTATAGCCGGGGATTTTAATGTGGCAATTGAGCCCAACCTTGTCTTTGCTGAGGCCTCGCAGACTGAAGACTCCATATGGAACATTCCTCCTTACTCCGCCCCATTAAATCCCCCTAAAGTTAGTAATAGTGCTAGGCAGATATCAGACCTTTTGATACTCCATGGCCTTCGCCCTGGCAATGGGCGTTTTCCTGCTGATACCCCTGCTAGTCCAACTTTTTTTAGGGGGTCTTACAGCAGCTTTTTGGACTTTGTCCTTTTTGACTTGAGTGTTTGGCATCGTATAAGAGACGTGAGAGTGGGCAACCAGTATACCAGCAATCATGCCCCTCTTTTGGTAGTATATGATAGACAGTTTCTTTCAGGTATTATGTCTCCCATGCCTCCTCCGGACTCTGAAATTACGAATGTCCTGAAGGTCTCTAACAATAAGCACGTGGTAAGATGGGAATCTTTCCATAAATCTAACAATCTATGGGGCAAATTATGTGCCATAGATTTCAATCACCTGCTCTTTGTCGACCACTCTTTATTCACTTCATCTGAGGTTATGACCCTACACTTGGATCTTTTCTCTAACCTTAAAGATCTATTTTTTAAATCTGTCAGGGAACCAATTCACCAATCATCTGACTCTAATAATAAGTGGTTCGACAAAAGATAGAGAAAGGCCAAGAGCTCTCTGATAGAAGCACTAAGAACAAAAGATAGAGATGAAATAGCTTTTGCTAGACGCAATTACGCTTTCACATGTAAGTCTTGCAAAATTGACTGGGAAGAGGCATTATGTAAAGACTTGGTCCAGGCAGCCAGACTTTCAGATTCCAAATGCTTTTGGTCCTTGGTGGCCCAAAAGGACCGAAATCAAGCATCAAAGCCAGAGTGTCACATCTCCCCTGAATTCTGGCTCACTCATTTTAGGGAACTGTATGGCTTTCCATCTGAATGTGAACCTGTAAGCTATGGGGAATCACTATATTTAGATTTGCCTTCGATTACTTTGACACCCTTCTCACTGTCAGAATCAGAGCGTGCCATCACAGCCCAAACACTAGGGAAGGCCCCAGGGCCTGATGGCATTCCCTTGGATATGTATAAATCAGATTTGACTAAATGGGGCCCGTATGTGAATAGGGTCTCAAATGCCGTACTGGCAAGCAGATCTTACCCCTGGTCATGGAAGGAAGCAATCATTGTACCCATCCATAAAAAGGGGGAGAGGGGAATCCCAGGGAATTATCGTCCTATCAGCCTCCTACATAATCTACAAATTTGTTTTTGCCATCAACTATTAAGTAGGCTAAAAAAATGGATAGATGATAACCAAGCGCTCAGTCATCTCCAGGCGGGGTTTAGAGATAATGCAAGCACAATCGACCAAGCATTCCACTTTCTCTCAATCCAATGGAAAACAGTTGACGCGGATTCGGGCCATCTTTTTGTGGGATTTGTAGATCTGAAATTTATCTTTCACCACGCCAAAAGTTATGGGAAGTCATGAGCAGAGCGGGGGTCCAGGTTCTATGATAAATATAATTTGAGATCTCTACCCTGGCAATTGTGCTAGAATCCGCCGGGGCCCAAAAGGCGAACTCACATCGGAGATTCCCACAAACCGTGGCTCCTACACTCTTTCTCTTATTTATAAATGCATACATCCCCTACCTCTTGAAATGCTCTAATGACACCCCTAGATTGGGAGGGCAAAAGATACCATGCCTATTATTCGCAGATGACACCTTGTTATTATCACAAACGGCGTCTGTCCTTTCCAATTCGCTCTCGATGTTTGTGGCCTTCTGCACGGATCATGACTTAGAAATTAACTCAGCCAAAACCAAACACATTGTGTTTGGGGGCAGAAGACACAAAATGAGGATACGCATTTGCTTGGAGGGTGTCCAATTGGAAAGAGTGGGTGCCTTTGACTATCTAGGGTTGAAACTAGAAGATTCCCATAAATGGTGCGCCCACCTGCAGAAATCATCGACATGCTTGAAACAAAAGGCAGGTGGTATTGTAAGATTTGCAGCTAGGTCCCCCAGATTTGCCATCACCCCTGCCATATAAATATATAAAACTCAAGCAAGGGAGGGGGCCTTATACGGAGCTGAATTATGGGGCTACTGCAATTTGGAGGACTTAGAAAAAGTGGAAAACCCCTTTCTAAAGACATTGTTGAGGGTTCCCACCAGCACTCCTACACTGTCAGTTCAAATGGATCTCAATCTCTATTCCTTTAGCCATATCGCCGCTCTAAGGCCACTCTTATATTGGATTTGGATTTGGTCTTCAGATTTTCTCATCCCCTATGGAACTGGGCTGAGTTATCTGGTGAGCACATGCTCTACTACCAAAATCAAGTGGTGGACCTATGTGGAGTGGTTGTTCTCTATTCTTGGGCTGGGGAACTACTGGACAGATCCCTCTTCCATCCCAAAAATGCCACCCAGATCTTGAAGGACGCTTATTGGCTAAACATCCAAACATCGTATTTGGCAATAGCTCCTCCTTCCATCATGATTGACAATTTCTTACAAATCATATGCCACTATTAGCTTGAGCACTATATGGACACAATACTCTCTCCATTTGCACGTGCCTTGTATATCAGATTTAAAATAGGGGTTCTTCCCCTGTGTTCCTTAACCTACAATTGGTCCAACTCAGTTAGTAAGTCCAAATTATGCCCAACGGGCTGCAGAAATGAAGAAACCATTATTCATGTTCTTTTCCAATGTCCCGCATACACTAAACAAAAGGCTAGTTGGATCATTCCCTTCTGTAAACTTATGGGACTTAGGAACTGCTTATCAGCCTTGAGGATATCTGCGCCACTGGCATGCTCTTTGGCAAAAAAAATTAATCCATTTGGCATCTCCGAATTGGAATCTCAAAAGGCAAATCTCCCCCACACACATTGGCTGCGGGCAACAAAATCTTATAAGTCGGTGCATTATATTGTACAACCATTAATATATTTTAGATTAGTTACCATTGCATAGTAGATACTGCAAGCTCCTGTTTATATTCGTTTATTTATTTAAATTAACATGCAACTTGCTTCGTTTTAAGCTTTTATTGTATTGTACAGTTACATTTTAAAAGACAACGATTTTATATTCTATCCTTCTTTTAAATATTTTGTACTGTGCTTTTAGGGTATATTTTTTTACCAAAATAAAGCTGATTGATTGATTGATTGACTGCTTGATAAGATAGCTTTATACATATCTCCACATTTTGTTTGCGCCAGTTTCCTTGCAATGTTCTTTATTTTCCACTTGCTTGTCCCTTTACCAGGGCATCTTCATGAGAACATTTCAGAGCTGTGACATCGGCAGGTATCTTATGCTGTTCTGACATACACAGTGGGTATGAACTGTTCCAGTTAATGTAGGCTGCAGATTTTGGATGTATGTGACCTGTACCAAGACAGCTGGCAAAGTGTTTGGGTGGAGAACTGCACACTTATTTTGTGTCTTGTGGTGGGTATGATGGATCATTTGTGCCATCATGTCCTAGCTTTGGATCAAGTATTTTCTTCCTTAATATTGGCTAAACACTCTTTTTGTATGACCTGTATCTGTATGTGGATGTGGTTCATCATTGCAGGCCACATTGTTTGTGCCACAACACTGACATATGTTTGTGCCATACCTCATACCACTATATGCATTGGAAATGGATTATGATGGGCCTGTGATTAGGGGCTATTGTACTGCCATCTGTCTTTATCTTGGATTATGTGATGTTGGATTACTTTGGTACAGTATGTGATAAGGCTCAAGCTGCTGACATCAACCACTTTAATGTTTGCCTATTGTACTGAAGAATGTCTGACAAAGCCCTTCCTACCATGATCTGGGGGTCGTTACCTTGAAATATGTTGTTTGACTCAGTATGAGTCACACATTCATGTTCCTAAGAGTCCACGCATATTGACAGCCTATACACGTACACTGTAATAAAATTTTTGGTTTGACAAGACACTTGTACTAATGTGTTGGTATGTAATGTATGTAATGCTTTGTGATGGGCAAATTTATTACAAGGAGAATTCTGAAAATAAAATGTGGACAGAAAGAATCAAAAGATGTAAAGTGAAGGGGTCAGTCATGGTGAATGAAATCATTGAAGTAGGTGCCACACCATAGGGTGTCAAAAGTCCAGAGCACACCTCCCCTTGGAACTAGTAGGTAGATAAGGATCAGTCAACAGAGTGAATGCGTGGCACACAAAGCAGGTCCTTTAGGAAGAGGTCACTTGCTGGCAGTGGTGGGTGTCTTGTCACCACCTCTTGGATTCTTTGCTGGGTGTGCCCCCTTGCGTGGAAGGGTTTGCTGCTTCAGAGGCAGGGGTGTCTGGGGCTGGTTCATCCTCTGACAGGACCTCCCTTCCAGTGGATGGCACTAATGTTGATGTGCCTGGTGTTGCTAAGCCAAAGGAAGGGGTGGACTGTTGTTGAAAAGCCCTGCTCAGGGTGGTGTGAATGTCTCTCAGTACCCTCGTTAGGGAGGCTTTGTTGATATTGTGGGCCTCCATCCGTTCTCGCATGTCTCTGTGCATGTCACTCTGTAGCTGCTTGATTTCCTGGAGTTCAGTCGCGACCTGGCCTATCACGCCTTTGGACTCCTGATAGACCCCGAAATACGTGGCTGATGGTGTCTTGGCCAAGATCAGCTCCAGTGGCCTCACCCCGCTGGCCCACAGCATCCCTTTCATGCACCCTACCCCCAGGGGCCTGTACCCATGCCACAGGATACCCTCTCCAACATGTTCCTAGACTCTCATCGTCAGAAATGTTGCGCTGCAACTCAGGATCCATGAATGGGAGGCACAAGGTAATAGACACTGTGCTCGGGACACAGGTTGGGGCGGCAAATGGCTGCCTGTGAGGTTGAGACAACTGGCTGGGATTTGATGTAGTAGCCATAGTGAGACTCACTGTTGCTGCCAGAACCGTCATCCACATCAAGATGTCCAGGAGTGTTGTAGTCACTGAGGGCTGCACCCAGGGGTGTGTGGCAGTCTGTTCTGTAGCCTCTGTGTGCCCAGTGGCAGCTCCACCTATTGATGTAAAATGTGCAATGTTACTGGTTGTATAGTGACATCATAACAGTTTAGTGTTACAGTAAGCAGAGATCTTGTACAAAGTTAAGTTGCAGTTAATCCTATTGTGGCAAATGACCATTGTATTGGGTGTATTGACATGCCATGTGTGATTGAAGCATGCCAATTCATTTTGACTCAAGCTGCTGCTGAAATATGCAGATCATTAGCTCTGGGGGGGATGGCCTGAAAATACAATCTTGCCAGCAGTGCAGCCAAAATAGAAGGTAGGCAAGATATGGCTTTGCCCATTAGGAGGCCTAGTTGAGTGTGATTAAGGCAGACCCTCGACTTTGTTGTATATGTGACTGGAGTCATTGTGTGCACAGTACAGTGTGAATGTGTATGCTGCTAATGCCAATTTGGTGATGCATCTTGAGGCCTCATGAATACTTGTTATACAGAGTGGTTAAGGTGGCATTCTTCTCCTCCAATATTTCATCTTGGGTTAGCAAGTCAAGATGGAGCTATGTTGACAGATATGTCTGTTATTTGGGCATGATCTGTACTTGATCAGTCCCAGGTGAATATACTCCATTTGGGAATTGATGAATAAAGAGTATTTGGGTAAAAGGCCACTGTGCTGGTGTTTGGAGTTAGAGTTACAGGGCCTATTGGGCTTTGCAGTCATTTCACTCCCTCTACTTCCCAACACTTTGAAAATGGTACCCTCCCAAATGAGTACACTTCAATTGAGACTTACCAAACAGAGGCATATGGACAAATGAACACTGGTCTGGTGTTTGGAGTCAAAGAAACAGTGCCTCCCGGGAGTTGTAGTCATGTCATTCCCTCTACTTCAAGAACTTGACAAATAGTATCCTCCCAGCCTCCCAGGTAAATACACTTCATTTGTGGTTTACCAATCATTAGTATTTGGACAGGAGAACACTGAGCTGGTGAGTGAAGTAACAGTAACAGAGACCCTGGCCTCAGCAGTCATACCACTCCCTGTCCTACACATTATACAAATGTGATCTTCCCGGGTGAGTACATTTCATTTGGACAAGAGAGCACTGGGCTGGTGAGTGGAGTAACAGAATCTCCTGGTATCAGCAGTCTTGTCATTATACAAATGTGATGTCCCCAGGTGAGTACACTTCCTTTGTGGTTTACCAATCAATTCTGGCAGGCAGGTTGCTTCTTCCTCACTACTGCTCCACTCAGGTGCCATTCTATTTTTGTATTTTTTTCCCCGTTTTTCGGCTCTGCCTCGCCGCTGCGCCCCCACGGCCCCGCCTCCCTCCCTCTACCTCGATTCACCGTTCCCTTTTCCCACCTCAGAGCCCTGCTGCCCCCCCTGCTCTCCCATTGGATGATCCCTCCCTCCTCCAAGCTGCCACTCCCTCCCACCTCCCCTCTGATGCTGGCCGCAGCGTGCCAAAGGCAAGCCCGCCTGCGCCCGTCCGCGCCAAGTCCGTACCCAGCGCCAGACCCCCTGGCCAACACGCCCCCCCTTACCACCAATCACCACTACACTGCCGACGACCTCCACGCCCTCAATCCAGGACGCTCCTCTATCTGCGTCTAGTTCACTCCGACACGCACCAAAGGACCCTTCTCCTGCAAAGTCTGCAATTTCACCTGCAACCTAACCTCCAAGCTCCAACTCAAAGCCTCAGACAGCCGCGTAAGATGCATCCTACTTAACACCCGCTCCGTCCACAAGCATGCAATTGAACTCTGGGACCTACTGACCACATCCTCGCCAGACGTCGCATTCCTCACCGAAACTTGGATGAATTCGGCCTCGGAACCAGACATAGCCATAGCCATACCAGAAAACTACAAGATCGCCAGAAGAGACTGCAGCAACAAACCAGGAGAAGGAATCGCCATAGTCCACAAAAACACCATAAGAGTCTCCACCAGCTCCCAGGACACCATCAAATCTGCCGAGCACCTCCATTTCAAAATCCACCTCAACGCCAACACCACCCTCAGAGGAACACTGGTCTATAGACCCCCAGGGCCCAGACCGCAGTTCTGCGATGACATCGCCGACACCATCAGCTCCCAAGCCCTCGCCTCAACAGACTACATCCTCCTCGGCATCCTGAACGTCCACCTAGAAAACAACAACGATATCAACACCACCAACCTAATCACCAACCTCGGCCTCAAGCAACTCGTCATGTCACCCACCCACACCGCAGGACACACACTCAACCCCATCTTCTCCGCCAGCACCACGTCTCCTTCAGCCACACCACTGAATTCCTATGGACCGACCATCGCTGCACCCATTTCTCCTTTCAGAAGCTGGTCACTCACCACCTCACCACTAAACCCCACTGCCGCTACTGGAATGAAATCTCAACAGAACAGCTGATCTCCACCCTCACCCAGGCACCCCCTCCGAGGACCCGGGACCCCAGCACAGCCGCCACCTACCTGCACAAATGGCTAGAAGACTGCACCAACAACCTCGCATCACTCAAACAACCCTCAGACTACCACCACAGACCCAAGGCCCTGCTAGTTCACCTGCAGTCCTCCAAACGGGAATGTCGAAGAATGGAGAAGACCTGGTGCCTTGCATCCACCTAATCCAACCACACCGCCCTCAAGAATGCCATCCGCAAACATCACCAGCTGATCCGCACTACCAAAAGAACAAATTACAAAAGCCGAATAGACACCAACTCCCACAACAACAAAGAGCTCTTCGGCATCATCAAAGAACTCTCCAACCCCAAGACCTGCTCCCACGAACCCTCGCCATCACAGGAACTCTGCAACTCCCTTGCCACTCACTTCCGTCGAAAGATCGAAGACATCCACAACAGTTTCGAACCCCAGACCCATCAGCCAACCACAGACAAGCACAAACCCAGCGCATCAAACAACACCAACCCTCTATGCTACTGGACCCACATCAACAATGAAGACACCGTCAACACCATGGCCTCCATCCATTCCGGCTCCCCCTCGGACTCCTGCTGCACCAGATCTTCAACAAAGCCAGCAACATCATCGCACCCCACCTCTGTGCAATCATCAACAGCTCCTTCAAGACAGCCACCTTCCCGGAGAGATGGAAACACGCCGATGTCAACGCCCAGTTGAAGAAACCCAAAGCAGATCCAGATAACCCCAATAACTACCGACCTATCTCCCTCCTCCCCTTTCCAGCGAAGGTCATTGAAAAAATCATGAACAGCCAACTTTCCCACTACCTGGAAGACAGCAAAGCGCTAGATACCTCCCAATCCGGATTTTGCAAGAACCACAGCACGGAGACCGCACTCATTGCTGCCATAGATGACATCAGGACCATGCTCGACAAAGGCGAAACCGCAGCACTCATCCTCTTGGACCTTTCCGCAGCTTTCGACACCGTCTGTCACCACACCCTTCGAACATGCCTCCACAACACTGGGATCCGCGGCAAGGCCCTCGACTGGACCTCCTCTTTCCTCTCCGGCAGAACACAGAGAGTCCGCCTTCCGCCTTACCTGTCCGAATCCTCCAAAACTGTCTGTGGCGTCCCTCAAGGATCCTCCCTCATCCTAACACTTTTCAACGTTGACATGACTCCCCTCGCCAACATCGCACAATCCCACCACATCAACATAGTATCCTACGCAGAGGACACCCAGCTGATCATCTCCCTCACGAAAGACCCCACAACAGCAAGACACAACCTCCACAAGGGACTTCACGCTATCGCGACTGGATGGAATCAAGCCGCCTCAAGCTAAACACAGACAAAACAGAGGTCCTCATCCTCAGCAGCAACCTCTCCGCCTGGAACGACTCCTGGTGGCCTACCTCCCTCGGAGCCGCCCCCACCCCCACCACCCAAGTACGGAACCTGGGCATCATCCTTGACTCAGCACTCAGCATGACTCAGCAGGTCAACGCAGTCTCCTCTCCCTGCTACAACACCCTCCGCATACTCCGCAAGATCTTCAAGTGGATTCCCGTTGAAACCAGAAAAACAGTCACCCACACCCTAGTCAGCAGCCGACTGCACTTCGGCAACGCGCTCTATGCAGGAACCACGGGCAAACTACAAAAGAAAATGCAACATATCCAAAACGCCTCCGCCCAACTCATCCTTGACGTCCCACACCGCAACCACATCTCTGCCGACCTCAGAGAGCTACACTGGCTATCCGTATTGAAGAGGATTACCTTCAAACTACTCACCCATGCACACAAAGCCCTCCACAACACAGGTCCGGCCTACCTCAACGACAGACTCACCTTCCACACCCCTGCCCGCCAGCTCCACTCCGCCAGCCTCGCCCTCGCCTCCGTCCCCCGCATTCACCGCACCACCACTGGAGGATTACCTTGCCGCCAAGATCTGGAACTCTCTACAGCTCCAACTACGCCAGACCCAAGACCTCCTGGCCTTCAGAAAACGTCTCAAAACATGGCTATTCGGCCAATAGCTCCTCCCCCCCAGTGCCTTGAGACCCTGACGGGTGAGTAGCGTGCTTTATAAATTGATTGATTGATTGATTGGACAAGAGAACACTGAGTTGGTGAGTGGAGTAACAGTAGCAGAGACTCCTGGCCTCAGCAGTCATGCCATCCCTGTTCTACACGCATTATACAAATGTGATCTCCACAGGTGAGTACACTTCAATTATGGTTTAACAAACAATGGTATTTGGACAAGAGAATACTGGTCTGGTTAGTGGATTTACAGACAGAGGGCCTTATCGGTCTTATCACTCAGGTCACTCCCTTTACTTGCTACACTTGATAAATGGTTTCCTCCCAGGTGAGTGAAGTTCATTTGTGATTTGCCAGACATAGGTATGTGGACAAGTGATCACTGGGCTGGTGTTTGGAATTAGTGAAACAGTGCCTACTGGGAGTTACATTCAGGTACCTCTCTCTAGTACATACACTATACAAATGTTATCCTCCCAGATGAGTACACTTCAATTGACAGTTACTAAACAGGGGTATTTGGGCAACTACACACTGGTCTGGTGTATAGAGTAAGAGAAACAGTGCCTTCTGGAAGTTGCAGTCAGGTGCTTTTTCTACTACTCACATTTGATGAGTTCTCTCACCCCCAGGTGAGTAAACTTCATTTGAGAGTTCACTTACAGATGTATCGGGGCAAGTGACCAGTGGGCTGGTGTTTGGAGTTTCCGAAACAGTGCCTCCTGGGAGTTGCAGTCAGGTTGCCCCCTCTACTACACACACTGTACAAATGATATCCTCCCAGGTGAGTTCACTTCAATTGAGGGTTAGCAAACAGGGGTATTTGGGCAAGTGTACACTGTGCTGGTGGCTGTATTTACAGACACAGTACCTTCCCGGGCTTAGCAGCCATGTCACTTCCTCTACATCCCACACTTGGCAAATGGTATCCTCCCCGATGAGTACACTTCAATTAAGAGTTACCAAACAGGGGTCTTTGGACAAGTGCTCAATGGTCTGGTTTTTGGATTTGCTGAAACAGTGCCTCCTGGGACTTGCAGTCAAGTCACTCTCTCTACTACACACCCTTGTCAAATGTTCTCCCCCAAGGTGAGAACATAATTTGAGAGTTCACAAACACACTTCATTTGAGAGTTCACTAACAGATGAATTGTGGCAATTGACCACTGGGATGGTGTTTGGAGTTTCAGAAACAGTGCCTCCTGGGACTTGCAGTCAGGTAACTCTCTGTACTACAGACACTTTACAAATGTTGGGTGTTACATATCTGTATGCAGACTGCATTTAGGTTTGGGCATACATTTACCTGTTGAGATGTACTATGAGTCCTGGGATTATTATTGTATATTGAAAGACTTACAAGCCCCATTTGGACCAATGGCATGTGATGGACCTTAGTAGCTGTGCTGTTGTAATCAAACAACATAGATTGACAGTGTTTATACTCAGATACTCTGGGTATTGAATGTTGGTGTGGTACATGAACAAGACAGTGGGTAAAGGTGAGCTATGAGCATGCATGGCATTTTTGTGACATTGTTTGTGTTGTAACATACCAGAACCCATTCCCCCAGGTATTCCTATCAAGCACTCAAGATGCAGGATGGCCAAGACCTTTTCCTCCTAGGCAAAGAGATGTAATGGGGCACTGGGAGGACCACTGCCAGTCTTCTTAGTCTGCAGCTGGTGCTTGGAGGCCAGGGAATGGACCTTGCCCCTGAGGTCATTCCACCTCTTCCTAATGTCCTCCTTTGTGTGTAGGGTGGTACCTATAGCATTTACTCTTTCAACTATCCTGTCCCAAATTTCCATTATCCTACTCAGAGGGGTGTACTGGACTTGGGCTCCAAACAATTGTTTCTCTACTCTTATGATTTTATCCACCATGACTCCTAACTCATCTTCAGAAAAACGGGGATTTTTAGAACGTGACACAGTAGAACAAAAAAAAAAGGGTGACAGTGACTTACTAAACAGTGGAAGTACAATGGGTTGTGAAAGGATAAGTGTAAAAGCAAAGGAACGTGGTCTGTTAAGGGGGGTGTTTTATAGTGTCCTTTGCAGATGTTTCCATTGTGACAATGTGTGTCAGCTGTGTTGGTTTCAAACTCATCTAATGTGCTGTTGTGTATTACTTTGGTGGCCGAGGCCCGCCGTGGTTCAGACCGCATTTGTCTGACCACCATGGGGGTCAGCCATGGCGACTGTGTGTTTGTAATAAGGTCAGTGGTTGGATGCAGTGCCGTCGGCGCTAGGGGCCAAATCGCGTATTTCCAGGCCTCTGCACCGCTGGCGGGCTGCCTTTTTGGGTGGCGGTCAGTAGTCTTGCCTGTATAACTCGTAATGAGGTGGTCTGAAAGACCGCAAACATGGTGGTCTTTTTAGGACCGCCAATGTGGAGGTCTGCCAGTCTGACCGCCAGACTCATAATCGAGCCCTAAATATTTTATTTTCATCTGTGGGCCAGAAAGCACAAAGTAAAAGAACTATCACATAGAGGGATCTCCAGTTTTCAAGCTTGACAGTTTTAATTACCTAGGCATTCCTTTAAACACTGACCTTAAATGGGAACCTTTATTGACCCTAAGAGGTCTTCAATTTTCAAGAGTCATTAAGGAATCTTCTGTTTTCATAGTACAGTGGGGGGCAGGACAATAAAAGAATTGTTGACTTTGTTCAAATCTGAATGTATTTCAGTGGCCTCTTTTGGGGCGGGTGAGTGAGGGTATTGTAACTGTGATATGTTTCAGAAATTACAAAATAGTTTTCTGAAAAGATTATTATCAGTTCCCACAGACACAGCTACTTTCTGAGGTTGGTTTACCCTACCTTGAAGATCAACTTGGACTTGCTTCCCATTTTATGCGTATAAAAATCTGGCAATCGATGAACTTGGTCTTGTAAAAAGTATTACTACCGATTGTATGGCCCTTCAAAAAAACAACTGACATTACCTGGTTATCCTACATAAAGAACACTTTTTTGAGCCTTGGGCTTCCTGAGTTATATAATAATCCCAGAGCTGTTGTCCCTTTGACAAAAGCTCAAATAAAGTCTCATTTTTATGACCATTGTCAGAGTTCTCACCAAACTAATGCCTAATGATGAAGGGGGTCATTATGACCCTGGCGGAAGGCTGAGAAGCGGCGGTAAGACCGCCAACAGGCTGGCGGTCATTTTTTTTGTATTATGACCATGGCGGTTACCGCCATGGTCATCCACCGCTTCTCCGTTCCGCCCGCCAGGGTGGAGACGACCGCTGGGCTGGAGACCTGGGTCTCCAGCCCAGCGGCTGGCACTATACCGCCGGCGGTATTTGGACCCTGCTGACCGCCATGGATTTCATGCGGTTTGAAACCGCCATGAAATCCATGGCGGTGAGCACTATCAGTGCCAGGGAATTCCTTCCCTGACACTGATAGGGGTCTCCCCCACCCCCCACCCCCACCCTGACTCCCTCCCCTACCCCCCCACCACCCCTGCCACCCCCCAAAGGTGGCAGGACCCCCCTCCCCACCCCGACCCCCAACATAACATCATTGATACACAGACGACACGCACGCAGGCACCACCAACACACTTACACGCACACACACCGACATACATGCCAACACCCATTTTATCCACCCTCCGTTGGCTTCCCATAGAGGCAAGATCTATCTACAAAACTGCTTGTATCACCCACAAAGCCTTGCACTCCTCCTCCCCTCGCTACCTGGTGAATAAACTAAAACTCTCTGGGGTCTCCAGACCATCACGTAATGCAGAAAAGTTATTGCTTGAACCTCCCATTTTCAAGAAGGAAAGATCGATGGCCCAATCCTTTTCAGGCAACGCGGTGAGAATCTGGAACTCACTTCCGCCTCAGCTTCGGACCACCACCTCTTCCCAGGCCTTCAAAACTGACCTCAAAGCTCTCCTCCTTCAAAGACACTTCCAAATTTAATTCAAACCCTCTGTTTTCTGAAGGAAGTCCTTCCATTATAGGAAATTCTGTTCTCCATGCCTATAGAAGTGCCTTCCCAGGGTGTTTTTGTGTTTTGAGTGTCTGCCATTTAGTGCAGTATTATACCTCTACCTGTATTTTGTACTCTTTTGTATCATGCACACGGCACCTTTCCTTTTACAACGTATCATTTTCTACCTCTTATATCTTGTTTGCTTTTGATACATGCACAACGGCCACCACTGCCGCATGTAACGTAACTATTGTTTTAGTGTTTTGAGTGTCTACCACTTTATTTATTTATTTATTTTTATTTTTATTTATTTTTTATTTTATTTTTATATATTTTTATTATTTTTATTTTTTATTTTTTCCTCTACTCATACTTTATTTGCTCTTGTAACCTGCACACGTCACTTTTTCCTTTCGTAACTTATCGTTTGCTACCTCGTGTATTTTTTGATACTTGCACAATTATCACTATTGCCTCATGTAATGTAACGTTTGCTTTTGTAACAGGCTCACTTGTAATTCTTCTCCTATTGTATCTTTACTTTGCCTATTGTGAAGCGCTCTGACACCTTCGGGTAAAGTCCGCGCTATATAAAAACGCATTAAATACAAAAAATAAAATAAAAACATCCACACACACACTCAGACATGCACACCCACATTCAAACATACACGCACACATCCATACAGACATACCTACAGACATACACGCACTCATTCGCAAACACACAACACCCCCGCAAGCATACACGCACTCACACACTCCCTCAACATACACACACGCACACCCCCAGGCACGCACACAACATACAACACCCCCTCCACCCCCCTCCCCTCACGGACGATCGACTTACCTGGTCCGACGATCCTCCGGGAGGGGACGGGAGCCATGGGGGCTGCTCCGCCGACACCACACCGTCAACAGAACACCGCCACGCCGAATCACAGGACATGATTCGCTGGGCGGTGTTCTGTTGGCGTGGCGATGGAGGTGGAGCAACCTCCACTTCCCCGCCTCCCGCCAGTATGGCTGTTGGCGGCTCTCTGTCCGTAAAAGGATGGAGAGCCGCCAACGGTCATAATAGGCCGAGTGGAAAACTGCCAACACTGGCGGTCTTCCGCACGGCGGTCCCTCGGCGGTCTTGGAAAAAGACCGCCGAGGTCAAAATGACCACCAAAGTATTTTGCTTTAGACACTGGTTATTAACTGGACCTTTACTTAGTGGCCGTAAATAACTTTTAATTCAGAATTTTCCTTACCAGGTTACACCTGAGTATCTTAAATTTTCCCTTTGTGTTTCTACATCATAATTCATGGTTTGACAGTCTTCTCCTCTGCCCCTGTGACAACCACTCAGCGTAATTATCAACTCACCTGATGCTTTTCTGTTCACTAGATAAGACAGTACGCTTTCATTTTCTTGTAACAATTCTACGTTCCAATAAATTTTTGTCATACAAGTTGGTTTTCATTACTTCCCGCAACTGGATTTAGTGGAAACATAATAGGCTGTTGTTCATTTTGTCAGAGGTGTGCTCAGCATTAGGAAGAGATATTCTTCATGATCGCTGTTATCTATTTTCTAAGCATCACATTTTTTCACAATCTGTGGTAACCAATTTTTTTTATTTTTATTGACTTGGCTTTTATGAGATGTTAACATTATAAGTTTTTATTACTCTATTAAACTTTTGTTTTTATGATTGTATGTAAAGTTGAAATAATGTACTTTTGTGGCATTGTTATACTGAATAAAGTTTATTTTGATTTGATTTCAGTGATGTGTAATATGTCTTTTAACTTTAACATGTCACTATCATAGCGCATAGCAGTGACAATCTAGGTTAACAATACAGCAGTTGGTGTACTTGACTTGACAATGAAATTGATGTAGGCCTCAGTCATTTTTGATGGAGTGCCATGACCTTGAATGGGCATTTGAAAAGTAGTCAGCAGGATTTTTATCCTTCCCTGGTTGATGCATAATTGCATAATCATACTCTTGCAATCGTAGTCTCCATTGTTCAATTCAAGGAGGCATCTTAGACTTTGGATTGCCGAAGGTCATCATCAAGGCTTGATTATCAGTCACCAGCGTAAAGGGCTTTCTGCACAGGGATACATGTAAATGTTCAGAAGCCCATCCTACAGCCAAACTTTCCTTTTCAGGCTGCGAGTAAGCACTTTCTATTTGAGATACACTTCTACTAGCATAGGCATAGCCGAAATATGTTGTCCTGCATTTGGGCAGCCACTAAGCTGTGCATATATAGTGCCTACCCCAATGAGGCTAGCGTCAACTACAATCTCTGAATGGAGCTTTGGATTGAAGGATGCAATTTCTGTAGCATTTTCTATGGCATGTTAGATTCTCTTAAAAAACTATTTTCACATTCTTGTGACCACTTAAAAGAAGCAGTTTTCTTGGCTAACTCTTGTAATGGAGAGCTGACATTGGCAAAGTCCTTTATGTATCATGAACAGTAGCTGCTGATTCCATGAAAAGAACATACCATTGAAACATCTTGGGGGGGTTCAACATTTTTTAAAGCTTTATTTTTGCAGGATCTGGTGTCATGCCTCTATCAGAAAATATATGGCCACAGAATTTCAATTTGGTTTTAACTTTTTAAACACTCACTCCCAGTCACAGATCTGGGTTTAATCCATTGTTATTTTGCTTGTCACGTCACCCCAGTTCGGACCCAGCCATATGCAAATCAGTCTTGACCCTGCTCTCTATGGAAGCAGTCTATCCAGAACTTCTAAGCCAAGTCCTCCCTAGACAGGATTCAAGCATCCTGGGACCGGTTTCAGGGTATCACCCTTTATCAGCCAGGCTAGCTTGAATCCAGTGGTGCAGCAAGCAAGGGACCCACGTCTGGGCATACCCTAGCCACTTAGGATGCACAAGGCAATGTCACAAAATAAAATGATGGGCATAGTGTTGAAACTTTTCAAACACTCACCCCCAGTCACAGATCTGGGTTTAATCCATTGTTATTTTTCTTCCCACGTCACTCCACTTCGGACCCAGCCATATGCAAATCAGTCTTAACCCTGCTCCCTATGGGAGCAGTCCAGCCTGAACTGCCAAGCCAGATCCTCCCTGGACAGGATTCAAGCCTCCTAGGACCGGTTTCAGGGTATCACATTTAAAGGCAAGCCTGCATCACTGAGTAATTGACTTGTGTGAGGGCTGTGTCATGCTACTCCTGTGTAGGTCCAAAAATGGTATGTCATCGCTATAGTTAAATGCATTCACAATAGATTGTAAGATGCGTTGTGTGACATATTGGAAATGTTCTGCAGCCAATGAGATTAAAAAATAAGGGCATGATTTACATCCTAGCAGTATTCCTGCCAAGCCGCGTTGGTGGCAGGTCTGAGAACACCATCAAGTTGATGGTGTTCCACCCACAGGATTTAGATGTTGCAGTTCTGCAGGTGGTGGGCTAGTGATGGGTTGCTGATGGAGGGGGTGGCGGTGGGCCCAATGGACTTCATACAATGGCGGGGGCTTTGGAATAGAGGTAAGTGGCATACACAGACTGTTCCTAAGCCATATGTGTCCCCCTGCTCTACACACTACACAACATGCCACGTACACACCATCATCCATTACAATTCCAACACAACCCATACATGCCAAAAACACACATTGACATACATCCATGACACAACATACATACACTATTGACATTTCACCCACACAGAGCACAACCACAACAACCAACACAACTACGCACTCAGCTACACAAACATACTCACAATCACAACTACACACATCACAACAACATCTGCCACATAACAGAAACACTCACCTCAATGTGCCACACGGCAACACAACATACACCATAACATCGGTCTCACATGCAAGTGACACACATAGAGACACAACCACACAACCCACTCCAGCTCCTCCACCTCAAACAGCTAATCCATTCACAAACACACACACACGTACTGACTCACATACACAACAGATAGCACAAACCTACTCGTGAAGGTCCCCTTGCAATGTGAACACATGGACACCATTGTTCAGTGTGAGAGTACCATCATTGTGTTACCAGTATTCATTTTGCAATGAGGGATGACACTACAATGAAAGTTGTGTATGTGTTCTATATGCATCTTGTGCCAGTGTGTCCCCAGCCATTTGTGACACTATTGTCTCCCGACATATGCATGTATAGTGATTTACAAAAAATTGCTGTGACATGTCTATGCCTGCAGTGGTCCCGACTCCCATGCAGTGCCCACCCAATACACCCTGGCAATGCGGCACCCCTACCTCCAAGTTAGGTGATGGGGAGGTCATGTTTTCTTGGTGGGTCGGTGGCAGCAGTGACAGCAGGTGTTGTCCAGTCAAAGACAGAGGTGGTATGGGGAAAAAAGGTGGGTTTTCACTCCCCCAATCCACCAACTCAGAAGTGGAGGTCGGACCGCTACTTTTTTCTTGGTGGTAAGGCACATCCATGGTGGGAAGAGTGGCTGGGGTCCTGTTAGCATCGACTATTCCCCCGCCTGCCGTCAACATTGGTTGTGTTTTTTGGCAGATACGGTGGTTTAAAATGTAGACTTTCTTCTATGGGATCGCCAACATCTAGATACGGCGGGCAGACCATCATGGCAGTAGGCAGGTTTTCTGTCAAAATGTCAATGACGGGACTGTTACCACCAACATCTAAACCAGTCTCTTGTATCTAAACAAACCAAAATGTGTAACAAAAGTTGTCATATATCTGCTGTTTTCTTTTAGTTCTAACTGATGAAAACCTTTATTCAAGTCAAGTCGAGAAAAGATCTTGACTCCATTTAATTGCTTAATCATGTCTGCAAAGTGCAGCCCTGGATGTCACTCTCATTCAAATGCTTTGTTCACTTGGCGCATGCCATTGCATAGGTGCAGAGCACATTCATAGTCCTGTTGAGAAACCCATGGCGTTGGACCAGTGGAACATTTAATGATGCCATGCATAAGCAATGATTCAGGTTCTTTTTCAACAGCTTCTTTAAATGAAAAGCAACTCTCTGAGAAAGAGGACATCCTCATTAATATGCAGTTTTACTTTCTTAGTCGTTAACTTTCCCAAACCACGAAACAATGAAAGGAATTGACTTACTATTTCATGATGAGCATTTATACTGTAGTTCACTAAAGTCAGTTCCATGTCAGCAGCGGTATTGAAACTGAGCAAGCAATCACTTGCTGCTGAACCTTGAAGTAAACAGATCGGTGCTCGGACTTTTGTTTTCTAATTTTTCACTGTCACCAGAAATTAACCTTTATTTTTCATGGGTGTCAATGCATTGGTCTTTGACAGCGTGAGCTGAGATAACGGAGACAGTTCCTTGTACTTTTCTTCAGGCATTATATTTATGAAAGCACCACTATTGATGATAAAAGGTACTGAACATCTATTTATTTTCAGTGTAATCTTTGAACTGTGGTTGTATGATTTGGTTATTTTGACATGTCGACTTTTCTTTGACAGACTTTTCTCCTCACAGACAATCAGTCCCACAAGTGCACATTTTTCTGAGGTAAGCATTAACATGTCACAACCACTTTCTTCTTTTAGTAGCTATTTGCCTCAACTGATGTCCACTGCTTGGCCTTGTGAGCATGCATCAAACATTGCTTCTGGAATGTTCTAGCAGCCATTTTGTCTTTGCGCTATGACACATCGTGTTGACAAAAAACGTATTGTTCGTAATCAATGTTTTGTACTAGATTAAACTTGAGATTCAACACTTTCTTAATCTGATGGCATGTTACTTCTTCCTGAGTTCTCTGCATTTTCTTTATGACTTCTTTCACGCCATCACCAGCAAGATTTTTGAGATATTTGATAATCTTCCTGTTATCAGTCTCTTCAAGTGCGTCAATGAAATCTTCAAATGTCTCTATCCATGCAGTCCATCTATTGTCAATATTTTGCTTTTTGGCAGTTTTGAATGGTGGTGGTGGTTTGAGGAAGGTAGCAGAATTGTAACTGCTTATGGGAGTGGTTGATGTTTAAGATGGAGCACTGATAAATGCTGTAGACCGTCCCTGGGACTCTGCATCATCATGCAGACCCAACGATGTTTTAGCCTTTGGGTAATCGAGGGCAGCCTTTGGAGTTTTGACCTTCTTCTTGTTCTCCATCAGAGCCCTGTTACTCATGGAAATCTTTGGAGTTGTTCTGAGCCGCAACCTGGCAGCTTTGATGGTGTGCCATTTCAGGTGTTAGACAGCTTAATAAGCATGATCCGAGTGCTTCTTCTTGTGTCTGCTAGCCCGGTGCTATTTCGTAATGCTCCACTTATCAAGACTTAGGTAATAGTAAGAGCAGTATGCTTCGTGTTTCCTTATTCTATCAGCCAGTGCTATTTGATATCTGATAACTGTGCTTTGTAAACTTTGTTGAATCTGTCTTCACCATTTAGTCTCTGTATGTTGTATAACTTTATTTTGCGTGGCAGCGCAGTACCTTTTTGTAAGATCTTAGTCATAGTTTCTTGACAGATGAAGCATAGACTTTTCTGTGAAGCCCTTTTTACATTTACATGCTTCATACTGACTGGAGTTGTGCCCTGATTCCCCATACGGCAACCATCCTACTTTATGACATTTATAACACTTTTTTCTTACAGCTGGGCAAAAAGTATTGTTGCCACGATGTGCTTTGGACCCACATCGAAAGCAAAATGTGTTTCTCTTTAGGGGAAATCTGTTCCTTCTCACTTTTGAAGATAAAACATTAACAACAACTGTATCAGACGGATGTACATTATTTAAGGTTTGAGATATGGATTCGCCTCTAATGCATTTGCTGGATCTAATAGAACTGTTCATGGATCTTGCAATGTCTACAGCTTCCTGTAAGGTTGGATCATGACAACTGAGTAGTCGTTCTTGTATTTCCTTTGAATTACAGCTGTATGCAAACTGGTTTATTATATAAAAGTCCACATAAGCACCAAAATTACAATAAGTAGCCAAATTACTCAATGCAGAAATATACTCTTCAAAGGATTCCTCTTGCATTTGTTTCTCTTGGAAAAAATATCCTTCAAGAAGTATGCTTGGTTGTTCTGTGAACTTGTTCTTTAATCTGGTTATATATTCAGTGTATTCATTCCAGTCATCAACATCCTCTGGAGGTCGTAGAACATGTAAGTTGTCAAAAATCTGTTGTCTTTCCATTCCTAAATTACTAAAAAGAATGGCTGATTTCCCTTTTGGTGAAAACGTCTCAGAATCTATTGCAACTAGATAATTTTTAAAGGACCTGAACTATTTGTTCCAAGTAAGTGGTGGTTTTCCAGGGTTTTGTAGAAATGGTTGAAATTGCACAAACTATTGTATGCCAGACATTTTCTTTCTTTTTTTTTTAATTTAAATTCAATGTACGATGTTTTAACTAAAATTGCAGAATCATCAATAACCTTTTAACTTTGACATATATATAAAAAACATTGATGAATGATATATTATAATTAAAATGCATAATATGCAAAAAAATGCTC
Source organism: Pleurodeles waltl (assembly GCF_031143425.1). Lineage (NCBI taxonomy): Eukaryota > Metazoa > Chordata > Amphibia > Caudata > Salamandridae > Pleurodeles > Pleurodeles waltl. The sequence goes on along the minus strand of NC_090444.1, from coordinate 879,924,810 downwards.
AGCTATTGAAACTGTGCAGCATAACCAGAGTCATGCAAGTACAATTGTTACCGCTTAGACTTTACTTTGTATGTCTTTGTCATCACCTTTTGGTTAAAATCAACACAGCTTAGGCAATGAAACAATGTCCAGATTTTTTTTTTAAGTATTAAGATTATATAGATCCTTAACTAAATAACCGTTGGATTGGAAATAAACTATATAAATGGGAATCAGTTCCCAATCCAAAACGACAGGTTTACATATAGCACATATAAATCACTTCCTGTCCGACGTATCTGCAATCCAAACTACAATCTTTATGTTTACATAAAGCATAAATAAATCACTTCCTGTCCGACGAATCAGCAATCTAAACTACAATCTTTATATAGTAAATGGGATTATATTTGGTTGGCTCACTTCACACACACTTCACGCGTCAAGCATTCACAAGCTCGACATACTTTTGCACTACACAACTCTCAATAGGTGCTCAATAGGTGTTTAACAAAATTCTCAAGGGAGTATAAATACTCAGGCCCATATTTATACTCTTTTAGCGCCGCATTTGCGTCGTTTTCTGACGCAAATCTAAACTATTTTGTAAATTTACCCCGATTTGCGTCAGAAAACTACGCAAATGCGGCGCTAAAAAAGTATAAATATGGGCCTGAGTGTCTCAAATGGATCGGAAGAGTCGTACGGCATTTTGAATCACCATCCATAAGTAAATCGATCTGGATGTCTCTTTGTCCGTTATCAGCACATCTTTTGGACAGTGGGCTCCTGAAGCATCCTCTGTCGCCAATTATGTTGTGTGGTAACAACATAAAGAAACAGCTGACCTATAGTAGAAAGTGTCTTTTATTCATGAAATAATGAGCCCACGTTGCACACTCCTGTCTCCATGAATTCCAAGCTACAACTGATTAGAGCAGTGGTTGGAAACAATGGAGAAAGAATGTTGATCAGGATAGCATATTAAAAGTAAACAAGGACCAAGACAAAATCTCAATTGTGCATTAACAGTAAATGTATCAAAAGTAAAGAGAGACAAAACATCAGTACATTACAGCTGCCAAGGCCATTGTTTTAGGGGTTCATATTTACCACCTGTAATACCTCTACATGCCCCATTTCAGCTCCAGAAATATGAAATGCCTGATTAAATGTATTTAGTTAGTTTCCTGACACATGAAAAGAAGTCCTTTGGTCACCGTTTTATCTTTTCCAAAAGGATCAAAGGATGCAAACTATTTATTGTTTAACGTACAGAAAAAATGAGCCTTTAGCATTATGTCCTCGCTGTATCTCTTGAATAATCAATGGATGAATACCAAACTCACAAAAGTATAAAATATCAGAAGGCACCCTGGATGATTGCCCTTCGACTGAGGCCTGACAAGTGGAACTTTATACTGCAGCTGGTGCCAAACGATATGTCTGAGAGTTGAGGAGATCTCAACTTTCCTGCTAGGCTCCTTGCGAGTCTTTAGGCAATGGACCGTGTCACAAATAAGACCCTATTGTAAATACAGGTAATAGATGTCAGCAGTGTTAGAATCATTAATAGTGACCATTACTTTTTCTAGGAACTACCAGGAATTTTATTCACCTCAGATTACCAGATTGCGTATGGTCTCTGCTCCAAGAATATCATTCTGTTCCAATGAACTGATAACTATCATGCTTTTCTTAGAGTCTTGGTTTGTTGTACACTCTTCAAGATGTAAGTCCTAATTGTGTAATGGCAAATGACAATCTGTTTTCAGCCTTATTAAGTACTGTGTCCTTATAAATTAACCACTTCTGGCATTCCTCAAAATTTTATGACAAGACCGGAGGCTCCTATTATGCGTTCTTTTCTTGCTTTAATTTTTACAGCAGCAAGTGAAAAAACTACAAATCCCATGAATGCAGAAGAAATCTGCCAATGGGAAGCATTCTGAAGTACACAAACAACAACCAATGAACATGGATGTATGGCATTATGACGTAACTGGACTGTAAGCAGCCCTCTTTTCTTGCTGCTCACAAGCCAGTTAAGTCATATTTTATCTCTATTCCGTATTATGTGTGTTTAAAATATTGTTATTTATATGGCAGCGTGGTTCGGCGCGTTAATATACCTATTGTGTCCCTCACGTCCTAAATAGCTGGCAAGTTGCCGCACGTTTTCGAAATAATTTATGTTTTTCCTGCCTCGCGCTCCCTATACGCGCGCGCCGCTTTTCTCTGCGTTTCTCTCTTTCCTCAAGCGGTCGGCCGTTATTTCGGCTCGCGCTTGAGGAAAGAGGAGCTCCACGGACGACGCTCGTCCCGAGCAGTCTTGTCAGCCGTATTTATTAGGAATTCTTTATTTGCTTACCGGCGCGGTGTTCCTTTTCTCGGCGCGGTGTTCCTTTTCTCTCCGCTCGTGAGTTTGCCTTTCGGCAAGTCGTAGCTCACACCCCGGGGCGGGGCTTAGTCATTGGTTATACTCCCCCTTTCTTACTATTAACCCTTAAGCGGCATTTTGAGCAGTCTGTTCGTCTTTTTTCCAAACATTTTTTATATCATCGACATAAATGGAGTCTGGCAGTTCCCCGTCTCCTCAGGTTGACCAGGAGGAAGTGTCTGCCATTAAACAAGATATTAATCTGTTTATTCAGAACTCTGTACAACAAGCTGTAAATACTTCTATGAATAAATTAACAAAAAATTTAGAAGGTTCAATGTTAAAAATGTTAAACAAGACTTTATCTACCCAGTCTGCAGGGGTTTGCAGACAGCGCCTTTCCCCTAAATCAAAAGGTGTACAAAAATTGGCGCTAAAGACTGGTGAGGTTTCCTCACCCATGGCAGAGGACGCGGTTCCTCAAAAGACTCCAAGTAAGGAGATTAATACGTCTGATGGTACATCTCTTAAACGAAAGGCTAAAGCTAAACATGTTATATCCCCACTGATTATTTCCTCTATTCCGGATACCGACGATGATGTACCTGATACAGATTCTGATGTTGACCCATCTGGTCTTGATGACGTGAGTTCTTCGCCCATTACCAAAAAACCTAAATTCTCTGTCCCAGATACCTCCAATCCTCTTTTAGATTCCGAAGGCGTACCTATGTTTGACCCCTCATTTATTTTACACCCTAATTCCACGGAATGGTATCCAGCAACTCATGTTGGAGATTATGTTTCAGCCAAGTTATTTAGCTCATTGGATAAACAAACTCGAGCTAAACTCAGATCCGAGTGCCCCCGTCCCGTTTTGGTGCACAAGTCTTCCACTACACCGGTTTTAGATCAACCCATTCTGACATTCTTTTCCAAATTTGGTAAAGATCCTAGAAAAGGAATTGACAAAGCCTGGTCCTCCTGCCAGGATAAACTTCTAGATGTTATTGGTCCTCTTACCCGGATTTTTGACATGGCCGAATCCGCCAGGATTGATGGGTCTTTTATCGATCCCGAAGAACTGTCATTATGGGTCCAGAGATCGTTCTGTCTTCTGGGAAACGCTAATTCCGCTATATCCCAGGAAAGACGCAAGGGCATTCTCCTTAAACTAGACTCCAAATTGGTTCATCTCGCCTCTCTCCAACCTCAAGCCAAAACTGAGGGTTTTTTATTTGGCGAGAATTTCATTAAAGAAATAGGCAAATACGTCGCTACTTTCACTTCGCTCGATAAAGCTCAACAATCTTTAAAGAAAGTGTTTCATCAGTGGGTTTTTATCAGGGCCGGCAGAGGAAGGAGCCGCTTTGCCAGCCGCTCCTACTATAATCAAGGTTCCCGTGGCAACTTCAACGCAGGATACCAAGAATTTAGACCTCAATTTTACCCGCAAAGATCCAGAGGATTTCGTTCCAGAGGATTCAAGAATAACAGAAATGCCAATCAAACAGGTAAATCTTTTTCTTTCTCTTTTTCCCGTGGGCGGACGGATTTGTCATTTTCTTCCAAATTGGCTATTGATCACCTCAGATCCTTGGGTACTCAGCACAGTTCAGGGTTATATGATAGAGTTTTATTCAACTCCAACACAGTACATCGTCCCTCCGCTTCCTCATTTTTCTACAGACATGTCCGCTCTCATTTCTTCGGAGGTTCAGTCCCTCTTCCAGAAACAAGCTATTGCTCTCACTCATCCAGATCCCACAGGTTTCATCAGCTCTATTTTCCTGGTGCAGAAGAAAAACAAGAAAATGCGACCTGTTATCAACCTTAAGCTTTTCAATCAGTTTGTGGTTTACCGCCACTTCAAGATGGAAACCATTCTCCATCTCAGAGACTCTCTGTTGAAGAACGATTGGATGGTTCGATTGGACCTACAAGACGCCTACTTGGTCGTACCGATACATCCAGATCACAGAAAGTTTCTCCAATTCCAATGGCTCGATCGTTTCTTCCACTTTACATCTCTTCCTTTCGGTCTGTCATCAGCTCCATGGTGCTTCACCAAACTTTTGAAGCCAGTGGTGGCTCACCTCAGAGCCCAAGGTGTGAGGCTCCTCATTTACTTAGACGATATTCTCATCATGAGTCAATCACCACACCTGCTCAAGGAGCATCTCAACCTAACATGTTCTGTCCTATCGGACTTGGGATTCATTATCAACAAGGAAAAATCTCTTCTTTTCCCTTCCCAGAATATAGAATTCTTAGGTTTTCTCATAAACTCAGTTTCGGCCAATCTTTGTCTCCCCTCTGAAAAAATAAAGTCTATAAAGTCAGAGATTCTTCAAGTTTTACGCCATTCATTCATCTCCCTAAGGTCTCTCGCTCGTATCGTCGGGCTCCTATCCTCTTCCATACAAGCCATATTTCCAGGTCCCTTGCATTACCGGGCTCTTCAACGCCTAAAAATTCAGCATCTCCGAAAAGGGCTTTCCTACGCAGATGTTATTCCTCTAGACTACGACTCCCGTACAGAACTACAATGGTGGACAGACCATTTAGATGCTTGGAACGGAAGAGCTATCTTTCCATCAGCCCCAGATCTTGTATTAGAGTCCGATGCAAGCCTAACAGGCTGGGGGGCCCGCTGTGGCTCAATCTCGACTGGAGGTCTATGGTCGTCAGAGGAGTCCAGATTGCATATCAACTGTTTAGAGATGCTTGCAGGCTCCTTTGCGATCAGAAGCCTTGCAAAGAACAGGGTCTGTTGCGCTATTCTTCTCAGAATGGACAATATTTCGGCGGTCCGATACATAAACCATCTTGGAGGAACAAGATCCAAACCTCTGGCAGAATTAGCAAAGAGCTTTTGGGAATTTTGCCTTATAAACCACATTTCGGTTCATGCAGAATATCTTCCGGGAACTCTCAACTCGGTCGCCGACTGGCACTCTCGCCATCTTCACGACTCGAGCGATTGGATGCTACATCCCTCGATCTTTCGTTTCCTCCAAAACAAATGGGGACCCATGATGATCGACTTGTTCGCATCCCGTCTCAATTCACAACTTCCCCAATTTTTCAGTTGGCGCCCGGATCCTTTGGCCCTGGCCACGGATGCATTCCTTCAAGACTCGTCCAAGTTCCTCTCATACGCTTTTCCCCCCTTCGTCATGATCAACAGGGTGTTAGCTCAGGTCCGACGCCAGCAAGCTACTCTAATTCTCATTGCACCTTTCTGGCAATCTCAGATTTGGTTTCCAACCCTTCTGGAACTAACTACAGACTTTCCTTTTCTCATTCCATCTTTCCCAGAACTCCTTTTAGATCCCCTGCAACGTCCCCACAGCCTCATCCTCGACAACGTCCTGTCCCTTTCCGCATGGAAAATTTCTGGGGTTCCAGAAGTTTCCCTCTTATTTCGGCACAAGCTTCAGAATACATCAGATGATCTTGGGCTCCTGGAACATCGAAAGCTTATAAATCAGCTTGGGCTTTATGGCACAGCTGGTGTTTGGGAAAACACATCGATTCCCTTTCAACAGATGTCTCCTTTATAGTAAATTTCCTCGCAGCCGAAGCCAGCAAGGGCAAAGCATATCGTACTATTAATCTATACAGATCAGCCATTTCTTCTCATCATAACTTCGTCAACGGGAAGCCTGTGGGCGAACACCCACTGATTTGTCGTCTTTTGAAGGGAGTAAAGTTTGCCAATCCTCCATTACCTAAATACAGGTTTTTATGGGATGTTAATGTTGTTCTACATTTTTTCCTTTCATGGCCTGATAATTCCTCCCTTTCTTTGAAGATGTTGTCTGCTAAACTCACCATGCTATTGTGTCTTGTTTCTATTAAACGAATTTCTGATGTTAAAGCCTTAGATATATCCGCAAGACAGTTTACTCCATCTGGTGTAACTTTTACTGTGTCTCGTAGAACTAAAACAAATTTACAGTCCATTTTTTGTCCATATTTTCCTGATCATCCTAAATTATGTGTTGCACGATGTTTAAAAGCTTATGAACTTATGACTGCACATCTAAGAACGTCCTCATCACATCAATTGCTTATCTCCTTCAGGAAACCTCATAAACCAGTGGCGTCGCCTACCTTGGCTCGCTGGGTTAAATGGATTATGTCCTTGGCTGGTATTGACACTTCTATTTTTGGGGCTCACTCTTCCAGAGGTGCGATGGCTTCCAAAGCCTTTTGGACGGGTTCCCGCCTTGAGGACATTCTTAGATCTGCAGATTGGTCTAATGAAAATGTTTTTAGAGTATTCTATTGTAAACCAGTAAATAATGTGTCTTCAAATGTCATTAATTTGCTTTAAACTCGCATAATAGGAGTCTCCGGTATTGTCATAAAATGTAGATTTTCCTAGTTTTCAATGACGGAAAGTCTTAATTTTATTAAAGACACGGAGGCGAGTATTATCCCACCCTGATGTAGTAACTATTGTTAATTTTTCTTTCCCATCCCTTTAGTGTCAACAGCGTCTGTCCAACCTGCTACCTAATCGCTACAGTCAGGATGTGGAGAACCCTTCAACGTCTTCCATATCTCCTTATCCCCTTCTCTGCCTGGCGGATCATCATTGTGCTTCTCTTCACCATCAGTTTCCTGGACTTATGAACTTTTGCTCAGAGTTGTTATAGTTTATTATGGCTATTCTCATTTTGGCTTCTATTGTTCCTTTATTTCGTTCTAGCTGACGTGTTTTAGCGCAAGAAAAGAGGGCTGCTTACAGTCCAGTTACGTCATAATGCCATACATCCATGTTCATTGGTTGTTGTTTGTGTACTTCAGAATGCTTCCCATTGGCAGATTTCTTCTGCATTCATGGGATTTGTAGTTTTTTCACTTGCTGCTGTAAAAATTAAAGCAAGAAAAGTACGCATAATACTCGCCTCCGTGTCTTTAATAAAATTAAGACTTTCCGTCATTGAAAACTAGGAAAATCTACATTATAGAGCCGTTGTACTCTGACATAGTTGGGCAGTGCTCTGCACAATTTGTTTGCTCTGTACATGCACCTACAATAATTTATCAGGCTAAAAGCAGGGGGATTGGTTGTCTGTTTTGCAGTGCTTGATCTCACCCGCAATCGATATGTTTTGCAACATACACTGCATACGTGTTGGTCTACTGCCACTGCTTTTTAGTATAAATAGAAGATATCAACAATGGACAACCGAAGGAACACACAAAGGAACAAACTGCACCCCCTGGCGAATAGACAGCTGTGCTGGCAATCCATTTTTTGTCCTCCTTTACTGGTAGCAGACTTCTTCCTTCACCAGTCACATCAGTTGGGGACACCCTGAACATTGAAAGGAGACTACGAGTCCCAAACTGCTTTTGGCCCCAGGACATGGCCATTTCCAGCTCCATCTGCCCCCATTCACCTGCCAGCAAGTGCTATAAAGTGCCAGGGGGACACCGCAGCGTGGGACGCACTGAACATTGAAAGGTGGACTACGAGTCCCAGACTGCTTTGGGTCCCAAGAGGTGCCATTTCCAGCTCCAGCTGCCCCCCACTCACCTGTCAGCAAGCACTATAAAGCGCCAGGGGGACACTGCAGCACGGGACGTGCTGAACATTGTAAGGGGGATTACGAGTCCCAGAATGCTTTGGGCCCCAGGAGCCGGCCATTTCCAGCTCCAGCTGCCCCCACTCACCTGTCAGCAAGCTCTATAAAGCTCTAGGGGGACACCGCAGGGCAGGCCGCGCCCGGGCAAAGCCCGGGGCAAGGACGGGCCCATCCACAACCATCGGAGCCAGAAGGAGGCTGGGTTAGGCCACCCCCTTAACATCTATCATCAAGGAGGCCCCGTTGGTGTTCTACATTACTTTATGTCATATTGCTGTTTTCTTTCTCTGGGTTTTAGTGCACTCAAGTTCAAATGGGTAACAGAAAGTTGAGAGTTATGAGTTCTTCAAAAGATACTAACCGTACAGCTTCCATTATATCATATCTTACTACGGCCATGTCCACATTAAACACCAAAATTGAATTGGTCAAAGAAAGACTGGGGGTATCAAGGAAAACACTTGTTTCCTCGCCCCCACCCATGTCCAAGTCAAGTAACATTGTAGCTAAGGGAGGGGAGGAGGGCGGGACCCACCTGGAGGCCAGTAAGCCAAAAAAGGGGTGCAAGATTACAAGCATATGAGAGGGGTGCATCTTGCAGGACGAACTGAACATCTCCAGATACGACCTGTCCATTATAGATAAAGATGCCATCGTTTGTGTGGGAGGTACTGCTTCTCCCCCTATAAAACGCAAAAAGTCCACCCCTGGGAATTCGAGCATGTCAAAGTCAAAGCCTATAAAAATCCAATGGGTCTCAGTGGGGCGATTCCCTGGTCTGTAAGCCATCTATAGCTGGGAAAAAACAGAGGTTGGAACCTGTGGGCCCACAAGATCCTGAAGCCAAACGTAGGGACAAAGCCTACATGGAATCCATGTTAGAGAGAGCCCTTAAACCTCTAGTAAACTTGTTGCAGAGTATAGACTCCTCATTTAAACACTTACTAGAATCTCCAAAGTGTAGCCCATCCCTTACCCGACCACGGAGCCGGACACAGTGATCTGTCCCCCAGGCACAGCAGCAGAAAATTGCGCTGCGGTACATCATAAGGGCCATTATCCCAGATCAGGAGGACCAAATAAGCTGATAAATACTCCTATGCACCGGCCTGCCAATAGCAGTAGAATTCCAGCTAAATCCTTATCTGCACCTCTAGGGAAAAATGGGAGAGGACAGGTCCCTGGGAGTACAGGGCTGATGAGTTTAAAGCACATAATTCACCTAAGGGAAAGAACCTACAAACTGTGCAACTTCCACCTCAATGTACCCCCTACATAATTGTGCTAAAAATGCCCCAGCCTTGTCACTCAATACTAACGAGCAGGATGACCAACTTAAAAATAAAGTAGTCCATTTGCTAAATAAAACACTGGGGGGGCAGTGACTGCCTTTGGAGTGGAATAATTGGAGTAAGAAGGGTACTTTGGCTGGGTAACAGTAAGAAAAGCCTCCCAGGTGATTGTGTGGTAGTAAATTAAAAAAATCCACAGCAGGTAGAATGGATACTGAAGCAGTGTGAAACCATGCAGGAGAGTAATATTAACACCCAGGCTGTACAGCTGGGCTATTTCTATCAGCTACCCAAGGGCGTCAGCAACAACCCTGGTAATGCCCCAAAATGTTCTGTCCCCACTCAGAACATATATAGTTCTCTGGGCCATTATCTAGATGAAGTTGATTGAGAGAGAGTAACAGGCCTTCGACTTTGACCCACCCGCTCACAAATGACAATGACTGACACAAATGACGAATGCAGACACAGCCAATCATGATTGCAGTAACCCTAAAAATGGTCGCACTAGTGAGGGCATGGGTGGACACAAATGCAGGAAGGAAAACGCTCTCGACCAGAATTTGGAAGTTGAGAGTTCTGATATACAGGGGCACAATTCTATTTTGAAGCGTGTGGGGGCTTAAAGATTTTCCACACAACACTGGCAGACACTCATTTGGAACGTAGTGGGCATTGGGGAAAAATACCACAATAATGATTGGCTTGCCTTATTAGAAAACAAGCAGGTGGTTTGCCTCCAAGAAACATGGGCCACTAGAGCAATTCATATCAATGGGTTTCAGTCAGTCACAACCCTGGCTACGCGAAAACCTGTCGGGTGCAGCAGTGGGTGGTTGATGACGCTGATCAACATCACCTCAGGTGCTAAGGTAACTAAATGTAGGACTGACTCCCCTTACTACTAGCTGGTGTTGCTGTCTATGAAGTGCAGCCCATTAATGCTTTTGGTTAATTTTTACCATAATAATTTTGTGAGATCTAACATTGAGATTTTACACGCCCTAGACAAGGCCATTGAGGAAATGGTTTCTTCTTGGATAAGGATTTTATAATTATATGGGGTGGGGATTTCAATGTCTCCCTTTGTTCCACAGCGGACAATAGGATCTGTGGATTAAATGATGAAGATGATTGCAATTATTTCTACTTTACCCACAACCCCTGTGAGGACAAGTTAAATAATCGTATGAGGACTCATAATTTAGTGTTGGCAAGTGGCTTCTCACAGACCTTTACACCCCCTGATATTACTTTTATTGGGAGGTGGGGCGGGTCTGTGAACGTAATGATGTCAAGGTCCTGGTGGGACAAACTGGGTGCTTTTAAGGTTGTGCCAAGTGGCCTCAGCGATCATTATCCATTTGTCCTATCATTCCAATATGGTTTCAAAAAGAGTAGTCTTCAGAAAATGGGAGGCCCAGTGGAATACCATAGGAATAAAGGTGTGCTATATAAATGGCAAAAAGTAGACAAAGAAACTATCCTGAGTACTGTTGTGGGCAAAAACTTGGACACCTTTGAAACCTGCTTAAACACTGAGTTACCCCAGTCTCAGATCCTGGGAGCTTTTGCAGATATCTGCATGGCAATTAGGACACATCTAATTTTACCTACCCAATCTCCCAAAATCAAACTTATAAAATGGTTAGATAAATCAACCACCTATGCCCATTCAAATCTTATGCCGGTGTTAAAATCCACTCTGAGAAACAAATCAGAGGTCACAAAATGCAGGGCTCAGTACAAGAAGGCAGTTTCAGGTAGGAAGAAAGTGATAAGAGAGGAAGCTTGGGAGAAATTGACTACTGTCTCAGCTATTAATGACGGGGCACAATTTTGGAAAGTCGTCAATACCCCATTTTTTTTTAGCTCTGACACAAACAAAGGTGTTGAGGTACACATCCCAGAGCAGAGATGGGTCAGTTTTTTTTACAAAGCGGTATGAAGGTTATTCGGATGACTGCGAAACAACCATCGTAAATGCCCCTGCCATGCCTGGCATTGAGGAACTGGACATTCACCTGAACTATGTTATACTAGCTATTAAGGGCTCATTGCCAGATAAGGCCCCAGGGCCAGATGGGTCCCAGCTGATCTCTTTAAGTACAACATTGATCTTTGGGCACCAATTTTGGTAAACTTATTCAGAGCTGCATCAACCTCTGTCCTCCTTCCATTATAGTCTAGTGCCATTATTGTACTGATCTTTAGGAAGGGAGACCGAAGTGACCCTGCTTGTTATCGTCCAATTTCTCTGATTGATGCCACCGCAAAGATTTTTGAGAGAATCCTCCTGGACCATTTGGAAGCCTGTGCTATAGGCAATGAGATTATCTACAAGTCTCAGTTTGGCTTCAGGAAGACGATGGGGACAGTCAACCAATGTTTGAACCTCCACCTCATCAGAGAAAAGTATGTGGGGGTGAAGCAAGGGCGTCTGTCTTTATTTGGCATTTATGGATCTTACGGCAGCTTTTGACAATGTGGACAGAAGCAAATTATGGGAGATGCTAACCGATAAAGGTGCTAATCCAAAGATAGTGTCCCTGTTGGGCCAACTCCACAATGATGTGGAAGCTAAGGTCAGATTTGGGCAAGAGGGGCAATGTACCAGCCACCTTAATGTTAGGAAAGGGGTAAGACAGGGTTGTGTTCTTGAACCCTTCCTTTTTACATTTTCTATAAATGGTATAGAGGGAGCTTTGATTGACAAAAAGGCAAATCCCCCTAGGATTGCTGACAGACCACAACTGGTATTAATGTATGCCGATGATTGTGTTCTGATATCACGGACTGGGAGGGGCCTCCAAAAACTCTTAAGCATATTTGTGGATTTCATGACAGCCCTGGGATTGTCTACAAATAAAACAAAATCATACACTATGATTTGTGTCCGCCCAAGAACTAGAGCCCCCAGTTTCATATTGAAGGTATCCAACTGAGCAGTGTGAATACCTTCACACATTTGGGGATTCCCTTTGACAATGGGTCTAACTGGAAGCACCTCAGAGAAATCAGGGTCACAATACAACCAAGCAGTGGCAGCTCTATGCAAATTCATCATCAAACTAGGCTGCGCACCAATAAAGCCCATTACCACCATCTATAAGGCAAGGCCTACTTCGATTGTCAGATATGGAGCTGGGGTATGGGGCTATAGGGGTGCATCATATCTGCAAATAAGAGAAAATACATTTCTGAGAAGTCTACTCTCCTGCTATAATTCCACATGCAGAATTAGGCCCGCTTTTCTGGAGGACCTGATTAAGTTAGCCCCTATAGCCCTCTGGATGTCTGTTTGGACTAGGCCGTAAACAGCTTTCACTCAGACACTGCTTCTGGACTGCATGAGGCTGGATGGAGTAGAGAGATGTGCCTGGGTTTTGTACATTAAAGAGTCCCCGTGCAGCCTTAACAGATGAGACTTATTCTTTAACCCTGGGGCCATAGGCAAGCAGGACATCCCAGTAGTAAAAAATTAATTCCAAGAGAAATTGGCTACTGATAGAGAGAGGCACGATCTGGGGAAAGGCATGGTGACAGCTTATCTATCCTTATGTACTACATCTAAAATCAAACCTTATCTTTTAGCTGTCCTGCAGCACCATAGATTTTTATTGACAAGGTTTCCCCCTAAGGTGCACCTCAATAGGGACCTAATACCCTGTCCAGGTGCTATGCGTTCAGAACAATCGCAAATGCATATATTTTTATTGTGTTAGCTGTACAAAGAGCAGAGGAAGGTTTTTTTAATGTCACTTCTTAAATCACTAAATATCAGGAGGTGAAAGGAAGCTATTTTTCATCTGCAGTTACTCCATTCAGATATGATCTGTATAGTTATTTATCGCTTTATTGCTGCAGCGATAAAAGAAAGGAAATATCTTGATTCTAACTGCTAAGTACCTTGATACAAATTTGCTCAGCTCGACAAACAATATTTTAGATGACCAAAGGACTATCTGATCAGGTATGCAAATTTTAAGAGGATCCAATTATTGTACTGATCTTCTTATGTACATATATCCCATTTGCTATTTAATGATGTACAGTTCTTCAAATAATATTTTAGTTGACCAAATGACTATTTGATAAGGTATGCACATTTGTAGAGGCTCCAATTATTGTACTGATCATTTTACGTACACATATTCTACTGCTATTTATTGATGGTATTTTTTCTCTAGATCTGAATGTAGATTTTCTGACTGACTGACTGGCAATATACACATTTAGATCTAAAACCATTTGCAAAGCTATCCTTGAATATTAGGGTTAGAAAATCCACCACCTATGCCCATTCAAATCTTATGCCGGTGTTAAAATCCACTCTGAGAAACAAATCAGAGGTCACAAAATGCTGGGCTCAGTACAAGAAGGCAGTTTCAGGTAGGAAGAAAGTGATAAGAGAAGAAGCTTGGGAGAAATTGACTACTGTCTCAGCTATTAATGACGGGGCACAATTTTGAAAAGTCGTCAAAACCTGCTGAGTTTAATTTTAAAAGGGCTTGATGCAATCCATTTGCCCAAGGGCAACCTCAGTTTTACTTCTTTGTTTCAACTTTTCTAGTTGTCTTTGGTGACACGGATCGAAAATGATGAGTTATCTTTAATCGAGGTTATGCCTTCTTTCGATGGAGAGGTGTAGTTTAGTGGTTAGATACTGTGCCTAGACGGACTTTTATTACTTGCGGTATTTGGTCTTTTCCCCAGGTCATGTACAGCCCTTGCTATCATGAAGGAGTTTCACCCAAAAGCAGTTGTGAAATTCACTTCTCGCCGACCAGATCTGACTTTCTTATACTCTTGTCTGATTTTTCCGAACTTTTCTAGGCGGAATACATTTTTGGGACTTTTTTTATATTACTCTTTATTTGCGATGTATTCAGTTTTTTACCTGGTTTAAGTCCTGGTTAGGCCATGGAGGCTTCGCTTTTAAAAGACAAAGCGGTTGTCCTTTATAGGAAGCTGAATATTTGTACTTGTGTAACAGCATTTCAGCAAATAACTCCCAAGCATGAACTAGGTTGTTTGCATGTTGTTTGGCAGATGCCGGTAATAATGTGCTCTGAGCCATTGTCTCATTGGACAGATGGCTTTTCCCTTTTAATCTTTTTACATTTTTAGAGAATGGGGTAATAAATAATGTTAGAGCTTGTTGATGAAGTGGGCTTTAGTCCATAATCCCATTGTCTGTGGCCAATGATCACTTTATGACCGTGGATTGATCTTAAAGAAGACCATTTGGCAACAAAGTCAAAGAGAGACTAGAGTAATGTGAATGGCTGAGCTTGTTTTTGAAGATATTTGAGTTTTTGCTGGCAGCAGGTCTTCTGGAAATCTTCCATTGAGTCCCCTTGTTCTGGTGGAGGAGCAAGCTGCCAAAAGAAATTCTCCTGTTTTGCTTTGTCTGCTCACAGGTACATCCTGCAGGTGGAGAAGTTGCCATATAAGATATTGGGCTGCCGGTAATTTCCGTCATTTAAATAATGGAGGAGATTCGCATTGAAGTCACAAGAGAGAATTAATTCTGCATGGTTATGTGTCAATTTCGAATTTATTAGTTAAAGGTGCAATTACTCCTCCACTTCCTGTTTGTTTTTTCCTTGGCTACATGCTTTATATATACGTTCAAACAAATTAAGCAAACGCGAGACCCATTGCATTGCAAATGCTTTTTTTTCCCTTGGATGCAAGATTTATATATATGTTCAAACAAGTTAAGGATTGGTGGTGACAGTGGATCAATTTCCCACTTTTGTCGCCAGAATTCGTGGAAGCTTTGTGTATAGTTATGTTTACCTTAAGGTTGGCAATGATATAGGTTGATAGCCCTCCATATGGTGCTTGTTTGCCTTATGTTTGTTTTGCAAAATTATTTAGCTTGATGAATACAAACAGTGGGATACTGTGTTGGGCCCAGGTTTCTTGTAGTAGGATGATATGGAATACCTTCCAGTAATTTATGATTTTAGCATTCTTAATTCGATTTTTTCAGACCCACCACATTCCAAGAACATAATAAAAGTAAAAGTGATGCCCTTGCTGTGTTGTACGACATGTTTTTGCCTATCGTGTTTCTCAGAAAGTAATATGGGGTTTTGCTTGTGACATTATGACTGCCTGTAGTGAAGTGCCCATCATCAATATATGTGGATAGGTTTCCTCTGAGTACTCGCAGATTGATATTCCCCAACTAAAAAAAGGGCTTTTGTTGCCACGTCCACAGTTGCAATCTCGTCTGTTCTCCAGGTATCTAGGGTTGATTCGTTGGAATCCCCATTTAGGGACAAATTGAATATAATATATGACAGTTGAGTTCTTTACCATAATAATGAGAATATTCCCTCGATTCAGTATGTGATGGTGCACCTGGAGACATATCTTGGCGTAAATATTAACTGCAAGTTTTTGCTTTACTTTTTAATTCTCTGATTGTGGTTGATAGATGGAAGGTTGGTGGCATATCACTCCTATTGTTTATTGAGGATTAGGAGCTGGTGACTAATGAGTTTTCTCCTGCCTTGTGATGCAAGTTGAAGGTAACGGAACATGACTCCTGTTTGTTGGAATGTGATTGTAAAGAGGTGAAAAATTAGTCTGCCTCTGTCATATAATGCCAGTGGGTGGATTTCAACGGAGTATGATTGTTACTGTGATCTCATCTCTTGGCTTTCCTTGATCATAAATTACCGTTACATTATATTTATCTTCACTGGCTAAATATTAATCCTTGGTGCTTATGTAATCCTTGTCAGTTTTAGGTGTGGGTATTGAATGCAATGATTCTGCAGTACAAGAGGTCGCTCTCCAAATAGGGTATGGGTTAACCTTAATGCCATCTGTCTCATATGAATTTATATGTGTTATGTCATGGAAAATTCCTATTTGTTCAGTGGAGTACAATTCTTTGTTTAATACTATTGAATCTGAAGGCTCGTTTTCTGGATTTTGAGCTGTTCATTGAGAATTACTTTCACTGAGCGAAAGATTTGTTTTACTTGGCCTCTCTGATTTTTTTGCTAGTACATGGTTGTCTATCAGAAAACTCGGGTAGCATTTTGTCTTTTCTGTTTTTTGCTTCGTTAATGCAAGTGAGAGCACTCAGGGGCGTAGTTTACAATCTCTTATTTGATGGATCTTTTATAAGTTGATGGAGACCTGGGGGGAATCAACAATATTAAACAATTTATATTTCTGTGGATCATATTTGGCCACAGAATGAGGACCAAGAATCGATAATTGAAGTTAAGTAATTTTTCCCAATCAATATCAATCCAATATATATGCAAGTCATGAAAATGTTAAAAAGGTATAGAATTAGAGCTGGTAAACTGAAATATTGCAATCAGTTCAGTGTCATCAAATTAAGATATAAATCAATGACAACCACAGCAATACAGAAACTGAGAATTAGAAATAGGTTTTCCATAAAGAAATCCCTGCTCGCTTGTCTAAACATGAAATGATTCTAAAATCATCTAGTCAAAGTTCTAATTCAGGAATGAGAATGGTTGAAATGAAGTCCTGAGAAAATTCAGAAATGCGAGAAGGTGTCAGCAAAATGAAGGCTTCAGTAGAAATCCTCCAGAAAGAAAAATAACTGTTTAGCATGAAGCTTCACACTTACAAGAATAAAGGAACCAGAGAGGTCTGTACCCCTCAAGGTCTAAGGGAATCTTTCTTAACTCTAACAGCCTAAGTATTGATTAAAATAAATAGAACCCCCAACATCAATGTTATCTTCTTCCTCCTATCCAAGAACCAATCAGCTCTTTTGATGATTAAACAGAGTGAAGCACTGAATAGAGATTGACAATGTTGGGTAGCTGAAGCAGACTTGCAAAGAAAAATAGAGAACAAGGAAAATCCCTTTACAACTATAATAACATGTTTATCCTGAATTATTATCCTAGCCAAAATTTGATCTCCTTATAAAGCAGAAAAAGCAGCTAGAAGTACTCAGTGATGCTATAAATAAAATCTGTTTCGCCCGAATAGTTAACTCAGAGTGACAAGAAGTACCAAACAGGGCTCCCATAGTGTTAAGAATGAGTACAAACCGCACCTCTGTGCTAATCCACCAAAAAATTCTATCCCAAAACTTTATAAGCTTGGGACATGTAAAGCATAAATGAAACCAGTACCCCTGAGTATTGTTGCATCGTGGACAGAAATCTGAAGTGGCTGGGTATGGTTTTTTGATTTGTGCTGGACTGAGATATAACATCCATTTTGAAAAAAAGCCATTCTCTTGAAATTTTCCCCCCTTATTGCCTTATCTGATATACTATTAAGGTTCCTCAATGTTTGTAAATCTATTTTGCACCCAGTGGTGTTTTGATCTTTGTCAAAAAACAAGGGACTACTCGCGATGCTCCCTGGGAGCTCGAAATCCGATACCAATTGCTTATCCCCTTCTGATTCCCATAAAACGCTTGAGAAATTAAAGGAGAAGATAAGTCAACTAGTGGGATACGTGGAAGCAGAAAATGCAAAATCTGGGGATAGGAAAATCTAAGAATGTCTGGGATCGGTACTCCACCATTGCATTGTGTCCAGGTCTTAATTTGATTACCAATTAAAAAAATTGAGAATCTAGTAAACCACAATTTTACCCATTGATTACCATGGGATGGAATAAAATTTAGCTCCATCATCCCTGAGCCGACAAGCGATACTGCTGGTTGAAAAATGGGAACTTGATATTTCTCTAGAAATTGCAAAACACCTAGCACTGATGAAAGTAGGGACTTTGTATCTGGTATGTTTGGGCTATCATGGAAAACTTAAGAAATGGTGCAAGCTGGCAGCTGTGCTCTGCTAGCATAGATTTCAAGTAAAAGTTGAGATTGGGAGATGAAGCTGCTCTAGTGCGCCAGTCCATAAGAACAGCTTCATAATATATCCTAAAATGTGGTAGAGATAGTCCTCCCTCTTCGACAAAGAGAGATAAAACTTCAAGCTGCACCTGTTGTTTTCTGTTGGCATATGTAAACTGCTGAATTATCATATTGAGATCTTTGAAGAATTTTTGAGGGATTTTTATAATCACACTAGATAAAATGAATTAAAAAAGAGGAAGCGTCATTTTTTTGACCAATGCCACACATCCAAATATTGACAAAGAAGAAGCATGCCATTTCTATAATAACTGTTGCACTTTCTTGAAAGTAGATACATAGTTTAAACCAAAAAGATCCAAGAAATAACGAGATACATATATACCTAAATATCTAATGGGACGAGAGAGATGGAAATGGGCCCACATATCCAAAGGAAGAATATTATTATCGGTGGTATTAAATAACAGAGCTTTCAATTTAGCTTGGTTAATCCTACATGCCCCCACATCTGAAAAGACATTTATTTTTGCAAAAACCCTATTGATATTTGCGGTCTCCACTGAAAGATATAAAATCATATAGTGAGCAAACAGTTTCAATTGGGTGCTTGTGGAGCGGGGGAGAGAATAGAATGATCTTGATGCAATCCTGTAGCTAGAGGCTCAATAAACAGCTCAAAAATCACTGGAGAAAAGGTGCTTCAGTGAGGCGTGCCTCGATGAACTTGTAACGTTCCAGCTATGCGCATGTTAATGAGAATTTTGCCTTGGGCCTTAGAGTAAAGATTTTGCAATACTTGAATAAACTGTCTATGAAAATTAAACTTTGCCAAGATCCTAAAAAGCACCTCCCATTGAACTAAATCAAAGGCTTTCGCTGCGTCCAGCATTATAATGGCAGCCCCTTTTATTATTGTGAGAATAATGATCAATCACCTGGATTAGGAAGTTAGTATTTGTCGCTAGCAACCTACCTGGCAGAAAGCCACACTGATCCTCATGAATTAAATCTTGTGCTACTGAGGCTAGTCTTTGTGCCAGGATCTTTGTTAGAAGTTTATAATCAAAATTAAGTAAACTAATCGGGCGATAGAAATAAAAAAAAAGGAAATAGAAATTTAAAAAAAAGAACCAATTAGCTCCTGATCCATTGTTTCCATTCTCAACACCACCTGAATTTGTCATCCCACGGAATTCGAACAACTACTGTAACCTTGAACACCCAGGGTTCCTGGTACTCGATGAATAGGAGACTTCAGCTGCTCATTTTATCTTCATGTCTCTTGCCGAAATGTCTCTTCTCAAACCTTGCTATCAGAAGACTAATACATAAAACAATACTCCTTTGATCTTGCTAACAAAGCCTTGAAATGCACCTGCAAAGCAAGAACACTCTAACCAAGCAAAATACATTTTAAAATTAAGGCCTTTAGTCAGTTACATTTAGCCTTACTTTAACTAAACATTTAACGTGCATTTTGAATACATGGTTATACATGCACACGTTACCTTTCAGGATAAATGTAAAACGTGAAAAAGAGGAATAGATGTTAGTTCAGTAAGAGCAACTTAAAATGTAAATGTAATACGTGAAGAATAAATCCATGTAAGCATTTCATATGAACAGTTGTGTGCATTTTTCTAAAACTTGAGGCCCATATTTTTACTTTTTGACTCAAAACTGCGCCAACGCAGTTTTGCGTCAAAAATATTACCGCCGGCTAATGCATTTCTTTGTGCCTTGCGGGCGTCAAGTTAATACTCTGACGCACGGCGGCACAAACCACAGGTGTGAGTCATTTTTTTGGACTTAAACCAATGCGTCACATCGTAAAGGAAAACGCCCTTAATGTGGCAAAAATG
Organism: Pleurodeles waltl; assembly: GCF_031143425.1. Classification (NCBI taxonomy): domain Eukaryota; kingdom Metazoa; phylum Chordata; class Amphibia; order Caudata; family Salamandridae; genus Pleurodeles; species Pleurodeles waltl. Next base: position 879,904,845 of record NC_090444.1, on the reverse strand, counting down.
ACTGTGAGCCGGTTTACGATGTTGCAAACTGGATACACGCCGTTTATTGACACAATTGTGTAAAAAAGCGGCGCAAACACAGCAAAATGTGCATAGGAGAGCCAAAACGGATCCCAGATGCTTGCACAGACCCCAGGAAGATGACAACAGACCAGGAACCAGCTAGGAGGACCCACACAAGGCCCAGGACAGGGAGAAGAAGAAAAGAAAGTGTCGCCTCGGTGCAGAGGAGCAGGAAATTCTGGTGAAAGAGGTGACGGAACTCCAGCATCAACTGTTTGTCACCTCAAAGTTGCCAATCAGTAGGAGAGAGGCAATATGGTAACAAATTGTTGACAAGATTAACAGTGTGGCAGAAGTACAGAGAACAGTCATTGAGTGCAAGAAACACTGGCATGACTGCAAGAGCAGGACCAAGGAAAAGATAGCCAGGAACACGAAGGCAGCACTGCAGACAGGAGGTGGGAGTCCAGCCCCACAGGAGGCCCTGGACCACATGGAGGAGATGGTCTCAGCCGTTATGCCTGTGGAGATCGTCACAGGGACACAAGGACAGGACAGCGCAGATTACCAGGAGACAACACACATGCAGGGTAGTCGCATGGGGAATTAAAATGCACAAATGTTAACTGTAATCAGGGGGATGAATATACCTACTACACAATGCATGTAAGTCATGATATTCAGGGAGTGGCATGGGTAAAGGGGCACGTCACAGGGGCATGGCTCGTTCAGAGGAAACCTGAGGCACAATACTACACTACACCAACAACCTTTGCATGGGGGTATGCTGCCATGCCAAGGATGTTGCAAAGGTAAAGCCAGGCCAGGAGGGCAGGGTACAACGTAAAACTGTCAGCTCGTCACACGTCAGCTAGTATTCTCCCTACATTAACTAGGTCCCAATTAACAACCGCTGGCCATATCTGCAAGTGGAATGTAACATTGACAACAGTTGCCACTACAACCTCTGCTGTGTGTGCAGGTCAAGTAGCTAATGGCAGTAACATCCCCATGGATCAAACACACCCAAATTAGAGGGTTCAGGATGACAACATTATCAATCCCCTGAAATCAATACAAACGTTCCAATCCTGTCAAATGTGATTGTCCAACATTGCCACAAACATCAGACATTGTCATAAACATTAGGAGGTACACAGCACTAATGCCATACCCATGCTGCATATGTCAGGGTCCACCGTGTGCCTGGGTCACAATAGCTCCAATTACACCATGCAACATCCCAAATGTCATACTGCTCAGACAACAGCATTGAGGGGGAGGACACATGTAACTGGTTACAAAAATACACCCGCACAGTCAGAGGAGGAAATGGAACACTGCTAGGACAATCAGTGCAATCCAATGTACCACACATTCCCCAACATCAACAGTATACATTACCAATGCTGGCATCCATAACGTGCCATAACAATGCTATACATAGTATATGCTAGATCTCAACAACATATAGGTGGATGTGAAAGATCAGAAAATGGGGCAGTTCCAGATTGTTATGTGTGGTGCTAGTGCCATCAGAACACCCACAGCCAGTGAAAGGCCTCACCATGAGAATAGAAGTAGACGGAGGGTTGAGTAGGACAAGAAGGTGGCAATTCACAATTTGCCTGAACCAACACCTAGAGGATGTGATGCTGACAAGTCCACAAGCTGACCACAATACATGTGACATGCAGGTGGGGCATAGGCCTGGGTGAATGCTAATATTAAAGACAGGAACAATGAACAGGAACCAAGATCACAATGTGAAAACAATCGAAAGGCAGGCATGTCACATTACAAATCCCACAACATAGACACACTAATTGTACCATATCTCATTGCAGAGGACGATGGCTCTCCTGCGGATATGCCTGTCCAAGACTACCCTGATGATATAGATGACGAGCTGACAAACATCAGCCAGCAGACCCTCCAAGATGTCCTTGGAACCCTCCAGGCCCCACCTTCAGTCACAAGGAGGAGCACAGAACTAGCAGCCATCACAGAGGACCCACCCACCACCCCAATTGTACGACCTGCCAGCTCCAACACAGCTGAGGACTCTGATCACCCTGGCACCAGCTTTCAGCTAACAGTAGTTGGAGTACAGCGGGAGCTGGCCAAGGAGGTGTGGGTGGGGATGCAAAATATGGCAGCCAGCCTAGAGGGGGTGCGTTCGTGCATGATGTCAACTGCAGAACAGACAGCAGCCATGCAAGGGCGAACAACAATCTTGCAGGAACTTGAAAAAAGGTTGAAGGAAATCAGCACAGCTGTAATAGTGTTGACCCAACACCTACAACAACAATCCTGTCAACGCATGCACAAATGCAATATTGAACCCCTCAGGGCCGACCTGGCTGCATACCACCGTGATGTGGCTGCTATTCTTAAGAACCAGCAGCTCCTCCTTGCTGCAGTACTGCCCTCAAGAGCTCCACAGTTGTCAGCTACTGGGATGTCTGGCTCCACGTCTTCAAACACTGAGGTGTGTGTTGCCCCTTCACAACCACCCCCACCAAGGGCAGAGGAGCCAACACACACATCAGAAGATGAAGACGTCGAACAGATCACCTTCACCCGTAAGAGTACCCGGTAGCACTAGTCCCTGCCACATGGCCACCTATTACCAAGGTCCTGTGCTTTGTAACATGCCAGTCTTGCAACAACTATACTCAAGCACTGTTCTTCTACCTACTGTTTATCTTGTCACCCTGCCCTGTGATTGTCTCTCACTACCTCATTGGCAAATCCTGTCCCTCTGCAATGTCTGACAATTCCCCCCAGCATGTCCAATGACATGTCCTTTTGCACCTGTGTAGGATCACTATGGAAGATGTCACACTAATGGACTCACAATCATGGACAATGTACATATAGCACTACAGCACTTTTAAATAAATAGCACTTACACAACAACGTTGTCTCTGTGTAATGTGACACATCAACCGTGATGGCCATCAGTGATGTTTACCTCAGGTCAATGGATATTGATTGTCAATACACCTGACCTGAACGAATCTTGACTGATAACTATGCACAGTGGTCTGGATTGTACCATCATCTGCCCTTCCTGAGGGTTATTTCAGAGGAAAATAGAAACTTTACACCATAATGTCATGTTGGACAGAATAATGCTTCCTCAAGGGATGTCTAAGCCAGAAAATAGTGCCTTCAATTTTTTCGGTAAGTCAAAACTTACATATGTGACATTTGCCCCAATTTTTAGCTAACACACACCATGCAACATGAATGGATGTGTATGAGTTTCCACAGAAATAAGTCACCGGGCTGAACATTGTAACAAATGACAGGTGTGAGTTATGTATACCATACTATATGAGAGCATACTACCACTCACCTTATAAGGATTCGCTTGGACATCAGGCTGCAGGTAGACCTTAACACAGTGTCCTCAATACCAAGGGGGTCATTCCAACCCTGGCGGTCGGTGATAAAGCGGCGGCCAACCCGCCAACAGGCAGGCGGTCAAAAAAAAGGAATTCTGACCCTGGCGGGAACCGCCAACACAGGCCGCCACTTTAACACTCCGACCGCCACGGCGGGACAGACAAACAGCGCGGCGGTCACCGCCAACAGGCAGGCGGCAGACAATGTACCGCCCACCCTATCACAACTCACCAATCCGCCACCTTTTCCGGGGCGAGAGCCCCGCCGATAAAAACACGGCGGAAACAGACTACGAACGGGAAAACGCTCACCTCTACACACTCCACGAGGAAGGAGGACAGCATGGAACCCGAATTAAACATCCTACCAGCTATTGTCTACCTGCTCATCTACCAGGAGTACGAACGCCGGCGCAGACGACAACGGTGAGTACTGCACCTACGACACAGGGGAGGGGGGAGGAGGAAAGCTTACGGGCACACACATGCGCCATACACCCACCCCCCCACCCCAAATACCTACACCCCAATGCAGAGCAACAAGTCAGAGTGACACCCCCCAAACCCACCGGAATAATGCAAAGACACAATTAAAATGATCTATAAAATATATGTATAAATAGCTCCATTGAAGGTATGGGAAATATGCAATATGAAAGATACAAAATAAGGAATGAACATAGTCAAAAATATATACATAGGCAATAAGTCCTGCCCATTCTGTCAAAGTTCCATAGTCCGTGGGCCAATGTGCACAAACACATGGGCAAAGCCCACACAGGAGACCAGATACCATTGGAGAGAACACTGCTGGGGCATCAGATGATAAAACTACAGGCACCTCAGGGGGAAGGGGGGGCACCTCAGCCACATGAGTCCACGACGCCAGATCCACGAGGGACCTCCATGCCCACTGTCCCATCCTGGGGAGTGCAAAGCCACAGTCTCACAAGTCTCTACAGTGGGTGGCTTGCCTACTGTGCCATCCTGGGGAGTGCAAAGCCACAGTCTCTCAAGTCTCTACAGTGTGTGGCTTGCCCACTGTTCCATCCTGGGAAGTGCCAAGCCACAGTCCATCAGATGGATTACCGACTCCACTGTTAATGGAGGAGGCAGGGGTGCCCAGAGTGCTTCGTGAAGCCCTACTCGACACAGAACCGGCACTGTCAATGGGCCAGCGGTGCTTGAGACGGCGTTGCCCAGCGGAGCGGTGCTTGACAGGAAGGGCCCAGCGGAGCGGTGCTTAAGATGAAGGGCCCAGCGGAGCGGTGCTTGAGATGAAGGGCCCAGCGGAGCGGTGCTAGAGATGAAGGGCCCAGCGGAGCGGTGCTTGTGATGAAGGGCCCAGCGGAGCGGTGCTTGACAGGAAGGGCCCAGCGGAGTGGTGCTTGAGATGAAGGGCCCAGCGGAGCGGTGCAGAGACGGCGGGGCCCAGCGGAGCGGTGCTTGAGATGAAGGGCCCAGCGGAGCGGTGCTTTACAGGAAGGGCCCAGCGGAGCGGTGCTTGAGATGAAGGGCCCAGCGGAGCGGTGCTTGAGATGAAGGGCCCAACGGAGCGGTGCAGAGACGGCGGGGGCCCAGCGGAGCGGTGCTTGAGATGAAGGGCCCAGCGGAGCGGTGCTTGTGATGAAGGGCCCAGCGGAGCGGTGCTTGACAGGAAGGGCCCAGCGGAGCGGTGCTTGAGATGAAGGGCCCAGCGGAGCGGTGCAGAGACGGCGGGGCCCAGTGGAGCGGTGCAGAGACGGCGGGGCCCAGCGGAGCGGTGCTTGAGATGAAGGGCCCAGCGGAGCGGTGCTTGTGATGAAGGGCCCAGCGGTGCTTGAGATGAAGGGCCCAGCGGAGCGGTGCTTGACAGGAAGGGCCCAGCGGAGCGGTTCTTGAAAGGAAGGGCCCAGCGGAGCGGTGCCTGAGATGAAGGGCCCAGCGGAGCGGTTCTTGTCACGGCGGGGCCCTATTCAGCGGTGCTTCTCACGGCGGGGCCCTGTTCAGCGTTGCTTCTCCCGGCAGGGCCCTGTTCAGCAGTGCTTCTCACGGCGGGGCCCTGTTCAGCGGTGCTTCTCCCGGCGGGCCACTGTTCAGCGGTGCTTCTCCCGGCGGGGCCCTGTTCAGCGGTTCTTGTCACGGCGGGGCCCTGTTCAGCGGTGCATCTCACGGCGGGGCCCTGTTCAGCGGTGCTTCTCCCGGCGGGGCCCTGTTCAGCGGTGCTTCTCCCAGCGGGCCCCTGTTCAGCCGTGCTTCTCACGGCGGGGCCCTGTTCAGCGGTGCTTCTCCCGGCGGCGCCCTGTTCAGCGGTGCTTCTCCCGGCGGGGCCCTGTTCAGCCGTGCTTCACATGGCGGGGCCCTGTTCAGCGGTTCTTGTCACGGCGGGCCCTGTTCAGCGGTGCTTCTCACGGTGGGCCCTGTTCAGCGGTGCTTCTCCCGGCGGGGCCCTGTTCAGCGGTGCTTCTCACGGCGGGGCCCTGTTCAGCGGTGCTTCTCCCGGCGGGGCCCTGTTCAGCGGTTCTTGTCACGGGGGGCCCTGTTCAGCGGTTCTTGTCACGGCGGGGCCCTGTTCAGAGGTGCTTCTCCCGGCGGGGCCCTGTTCAGCTGTGCTTCTCCCGGCGGGGCCCTGGTCAGCGGTGCTTGTCCTGTGTTTCTAGGGAGCCAGACCTGGCCAAGACTTCCCGCTCAGTCGCCATCCGACGTTGCGGTCGCGGGGCCCTCCTGTGATGGAGTCCTGGGCCCGTGGGTGTCGTCCGTCACAACCGGAATGGGGCTGGTGGGGCCCTCCTGGGCAGCTCGCCTGCTGCCTGACTTCTCAGCCCTGCTGCCCTTGCCCTCCTTCGCTGAAGCTCTGTGGCCCTTGCCTCCCTTTGATGATGTGGCAGGTGACGGGGCAAGGCTACTGTCCTTGGTGGCAGCCGTCTCAGGCTTGTCGCGCCGGGCCTTATTTTTTTTTGTCCTCTTCCCAGGGGGTGGGCTGGCTGTCCCCTTGCTGCTGGCCGATGTTCCTGCCCTAGGAGCTGGTGGACTCCAATAGCCCTGCACTATGGTCACAGTAGATGCAGGGCTGGTGGTGGCTGAGGTGCTTTTTTTACTGTTACCAGATGGAGGGGGTGGGTCAGTGATTGGAACGAGCTCAAGGTTGGAAAGGAAAAGGACTTGGGAAGGACAGGGACGGGTAGGTGTAGTGGGTATGGGAGTGGAGGAAGAGGATGTGGTTGAAGGAGAGTCAAGTGTGCTGTCTTTGGGTGCAGGTGCTTGTGACGGAGGCTGTTGTGAGGTGGATGGCTGCCTGCGTTTGTGTGGTTTGGAAGAGGGGGTGACAGACACACTGGGAGAGGACACAGGGGACGTGTAAATGGCAGTGTGGGTGGTGACTGCACGTGTGCGGACTGTAATGGAGGGTGTGCTGGTGATGGAAGTACTGGCTGTTGGTGGTGTGCATGCAGGTGTGAGTGGAGACGTCACAGGGATGGAGGAGGGAGATGAGGAGGTGGGGGACACAGAGGTGGTAGTGACTGTTGGCATGTCTGCATCTGGATGTTGCTTGGGTGAATGCTTGTGGGATCTGTGGTGCTTATGTCTGGATGAGCTGCCCTTGGGTGTAGAGGTGTGTGCAGGCTGGTCTGATGGTGTGGATGGGATGGGCAGAGGAACAGGAGACTGGGACTGGTTGGAGGGAGTCAGAAGAGGGAGGCTGGAGACAGGGACAATGGCTGCCGTCAGTGCTGAGGCCAGAGCGTTGAACGATCGCTGATGGGGAGCCTGACCCGAATGAATGCCCTCCAGGTATGCATTGCTCCGATGCACCTCCCTTTCTACACCCTGGATGGCATTCAAAAGGGTAGACTGCCCAACAATGAGTGTCCTGAGGAGGTCAATGACCTCCTCACTGAGGGCAGCAGGGGTAACTGGGGCAGGGCCTGAGGTGCCTGGGGCGAAGGAGATGCCCTCCTTCCTGGGCAAGCGGGCACGGAGCGAAGGCTGAGGGGCTGCTGGGAGGGCGGGGCTGGTGCGCTGGGTGGCGGCTGTACCTGTTGTGGCGGTGGGCACGGATGTTGCCGCCACCGCTAGGGAGCTCCCTTCCGAGGACGTGTCGGTGTTGCTGACGTCTCCACGGGTCCCCGTTGTGGAGCTCCACTCGCCCTCCGTCTCACTTGTGTACTCGGAGTCTGTTGCTGGCCCTCCAGGGCCATGTGAGATGCAGCTCCCTCGTGCGCCGATGACCCTTCTCCTCCACCTGATGATGCTAATGCACACATGAACAGGAAGACAAAGAAAATGGGGGGGGGGAGAAATGAAGACAGGTTGAGTGCATGCATTGGCAACACCGTTGTCGGAGAGGACAGACACAGAAGCCCCCTGCACTAGGCCGCGCAATCGGGGTACACTACTCAGTTATTGTGACTAGGCCTACAGGTCTATGGACGACAAATGCACACATGGGTGAGGCCGGACCATGGATAGCTGTACTTGGCACCCTACAGAGGTGGGGGGCGGGGGCACAGGGCCGTGTCTAACGGAGGGGCCTAGCCTACAGAATGCGCCCTGGCCTAGAGATAGCCACAGCCCTCCTTCCCCACCCAGACACCTTCACTGCGCGCAAAGATAGCAGAATGTGCTGATACTCACCCCCTTGTGTCTGCTGTGATGTCCTCACGCGCCCATCCAAATCGGGGTAGGCCACCGCCAGGATCCGGGACATCAGGGGGGTCAATTGGCGGCTGGCACCCCTCCTACGTTGGGAGGCCATCCCCAGCAGAGACTCGGTGGTCTTTCTGGTTCCGCGGCGGATGTCCCCCCACCTCTTTTGGCAGTGGGTGCCCCGTCTGTTGTGGACCCCCAGGGCCCGGACGTCCTTGGCGATGGCACGCCAAATGTCGATCTTCTGATGGGCGCTGACCTATGTGACATGTACAGGGTGGTAAAGGAAATGGCATCAGTTTTCTGCCTGGTCAATGTGAGTGGCCCCCCCCTCCCCAACCTTGCTATGTGGCACATGCTCTCATCTTTCGTGCATTGCACTCCTCATTCGCTCCCCTCCCCACCATCTTACATACACCCCACTCAACACAGGCATAGCCCATTCAACGTGCACCCTGTGTACTAACCTGTTGGTCTGGAGGACCGTAGAGTAGCGCATACTGGGGGAGGACCCCATCAACAAGTTTCTCCAATTCTTCGGAAGTGAAGGCAGGGGCCCTTTTCCCAGTCGCAGAAGCCATTGTATCTCCCAGACCGAGGTCACAGCAGCACTTGCAGTATCGGTCCTCTCCTGTGGATGATCAGGTCTCAAGTGATTAATCAGATAGAAAATGGCGGTCACGCCCGCGGCGGTGCGTACCGCCGCGGTGCGTACCGCGACAGCAGGCGCCCATCCTCATTGGCTACTGATACCCATAGGGTGCAATGTTAACCAATGCGGCTTAGCACCGCGGTCTTCGACCGCCTACCGCCACGGTGTGCCACGCCAGCGCAGTGACCTCACATCCCACTGTCACACGTCACAGGTCAGGCAGCCGCCATTTCAAGGGCCCACATGGCATAATTTCTACAGCGTCACACAGGCCTAGGCCTTGCATTGCCACTCTTACAAGCCTTTCAATGCATAGCGATTCGTGTACTGTGCAAGCTGTGTGAACGAACCTGTGGGTTGCTTGACTCTGTGCTCCATGTTGTCCTTCCTAGGCACCGTCCACTGGGACTTGCGAGGAGAAGGATGAATCCTCCCGTGTACCGACCTCTGGTGGACCTGTCGACAATGGAAGAACGACATATCATACTTACATACAGGCTTGACAGAGCAACTATACATGAACTATGTGCCCAGCTGGAGCCAGACCTGATGTCCCCCATCCGCCAACCCACAGGGATTCCCCCTCTGGTGCAGGTTCTGTCAGTACTCCATTTTTTGGCAAGTGAGTCTTTTCAGACAACAGTGGCCATATCATCTGGGATGTCTCAGCCTATGTTTTCTAAGGTTTTGTCCAGAGTGTTGTCTGTCCTGATGAAATACATGCGGAGCTACATTATTTTCCCTGAGGTGGGCGAATTGGCTACAGTGAAGGGTGATTTCTATGCCCTTGGACATATCCCCAACATCATTGGTGCCATTGATGGGACCCATGTGGCTTTGGTTCCCCCCAAAGAAAGTAAGCAGGTGTACAGAAACAGAAAAAGTTATCATTCAATGAATGTCCAGGTGGTCTGTTTGGCTGACCAGTACATCTCCCATGTAAATGCCAAGTTCCCTGGGTCAGTGCATGACGCGTATGTCATGCGAAATAGCAGCATCCCTTATGTGATGGAACAGCTACAGAGACACCGTGTGTGGCTTATTGGTGACTCTGGTTACCCCAACCTGTCGTGGCTACTGACCCCAGTGAGGAATCCCCGGACCAGGGCAGAGGAACGGTACAATGAGGCCCATGGGCGAACTAGGAGGATCATAGAAAGGACCTTCGGGGTCCTGAAGGCCAGGTTTAGGTGCCTGCATATGACAGGGGGATCCCTAATGTACTCACCAAAGAAGGTGTGCCATATCATCGTGGCCTGCTGTATGCTTCACAATCTTGCTTTGCGACGCCAGGTGCCTTTTCTGCAGGAGGATGGTCCAGATGGTGGTGTTGTAGCAGCTGTGGAGCCTGTGGAGAGTGAAGAGGAGGAAGACAACAGGGACGACACGGACAACAGGGATACAGTCATACAACAATATTTTCAGTAGCACACAGGTAAGAATCACCCACGCCATTTTACATTTACTTAAGGCCTCATGCGTCTCCACTGTCTGTGTTTCCCCCCAGTTCCTGTTAACTGATTTGTGACTTTCCCTTCCCTTTTCAGAGCTGTATGACCCACTGCCTGACTTCTGCTCTGTTTGCCCATGGACTAAAGCTTATTGAAATTGGTATGTTGTCATCACAAAGTAACTGGACATTATTGCACCGTTATGTGTAATACATTTGTTAAGAATACAAGCAGACTCCTGTTATTTTAAGTGCAATAAGTGATTTATTTTAAGTGCTACATATAGGTACATGATTGTAAAACGGTGATGGGTGGGGGTGGAGTAATGTCCATGGCAGAGTCCAGTTCTCAGTCGCACAGGTGCATTGTCCATATGCTTGTGGAAGGATGGAGCAGGGGCAGTTAAAGGTTGGACAGGGTGACAATGTGGGACAGTGGGATGACATCAGGGGGTATCTTAGGCTGGCGGGGGTCTTGCAATCCTACTCTGTCTTCTTGTGAGATCTCAGGTTCCGCTTGCGGGGTGGTTCTTCTTCTGCAGGAGGTGGGGTTCTGGTGGCCTGTTGTTGTGTGGGGGCCTCCTGTCCACTAGCGCCGGCGGAGGTGGTAGGCTGTTCCTGGCCTGGGCTAGTGACAGGGGCCCTTTGGGGTGCCACATGGTCCCGCAATGTGGTGACTATCTGGGTAAGGGCCACGACGATGGTCCCCATTGCGGAACCAATGTTCCTCAGTTCCTCTCTGAACCCCATGTACCGTTCCTCCTGCAGTGCCTGGATCTCCTGGAACTGGGCCAGTACCGTCGCCATCGTCTCCTGGGAGTGGTGGTAAGCTCCCATGATGGAGGAGAGGGCCTCTTGGAGAGTCGGTTCCCTGGGCCTGTCCCCCCCGTCGCACAGCAGCCCTCCCAGTTCCCCTGTGTTCCTGGGCCTCTGTCCCCTGGACGGTGTGCCCACTACCACTGCCCCCAGGTCCCTTTTGTTGTTGGGGTGGTGGGTCAACCTGGGTGCCCTGTAGTGGTGGACACACCGCTGATTGACGTGTCCTGGAGACAGAGGCATGGGCCCACTGGGTGGGAGCTGTGCTGGTGTTCCCTGAGGGGGTTGGGTCTGGTGTAGCCTGTGGCTGTCTGTGGGGAACCGACTGTCCAGAGGTCCCCGATGGGCCGGGCTGGTCATCTGGGTCCAGGGAGACAGAGCTGCTGTCATCGCTGAGGGCCTCTTCTGGTGGTGGGATGGACATCTCTGGACCCTCTGTGGCGGTGTGGTGGCGTTCGGGTCCTGCAGGGGTATAAAGGTATGGTTATTGCTTCTGTGTGTGGCATTTCGTGTGATGGATGGGTGTCTGTGTACCCAAGTGCAGGCATTCCCTTGTGGGGGCTTTTGTGAGGGTGGCTTGTGGGGGTGATGTGTGTGTGCAGTGGGCATGCTTTGGTGATGGGTGTCCATGCTTTGTGGTCGCATGCAGGGCTTGGTGTTGGGATGGGTGGGTTGTGATGGTGAGCCTTTTGCTAGGAGTTGGTGTGATGGGGGTGGGGGTATGATTTGGCATACAGGTGGGGTGGGGGTGGGAAGCAATAGTGAAGATTTGACTTACCAGAGTCCATTCCTCCGCCTACTCCTGCGAGGCCCTCAGGATGCAGGATGTGCAAGACTTCCTCCTCCCATGCTGTAAATTCTGGGGGAGTAGGTGGGGGTCCACTGCCAGTCTTCTGCACCGCAATGTTGTGCCTTGATACCATGGAACGCACCTTCCTCCGTAGGTCGTTCCAGCGCTTCCTTATGTCATCCCGATTGCGTGGATGCTGTCCCACCGCGTTGACCCTGTCCACTATCCTTTGCCATAGCTCCATCTTCCTGGCAATTGTGGTGTGCTGCACCTGTGCCCCGAAGAGCTGGGGCTCTACACGGACTATTTCCTCCATCATGACCCTGAGTTCTGGGTCAGTGAACCTGGGGTGTCTTTGGGGTGCCATGGGGTGGTGTGGATGAGGTGTTGGGTGGCGTTTGTGGTGATGAGTGTGGTGCGTGTGGTGGTGTGTGGTGTTTGGTGCATGGATTCTGTGTGGGTGATGGTGTTGTGTGCCTCTGTGTTGTGGGATTGTCTATTCTGTGCTCTCTCTCTAGCCTTCGTCAATAATTTCGGGTCGTAGGGGTTTGTGGGTGATGTGGGTGTGTGTTTTATATTGTGTTGGGTGTGTGGGAGTGGTGTTAGTATGTGTATCAGGTGTGTGTGTTTCAAACTGACCAATGTGGCTGAGTTTTCTATGTGTGTGTGTATTTTGACCTCGGCGGTGTGCACCGCCAATGGAATACCGCGTTTGAAAGACCGCCGCGTGGATTTGTGGGTCGGAATGGTATGGGCGTATTTCTGTTGGCGTGACGGTGGAGGTTTGGTCATCGCCATTTTTTCGCTGACCTTTGGTGTGGCGGACTTTTGTGGATGTCGGGTTTTTGGCGGTTTGCAAGTTGCGGGTCAGAATGACCATGGCGGTTTACCGCGGCCGCGGCGGTGTTATGGCGGTCTTCTGACCGGCGGTAAGCGCCTTTTACTGCCGAGGTCAGAATGACCCCCCAAATCTGGTAGCAAAGTATGTGACATTGAAAACATACATCACAAAATAACCACACTTTTGGATCCATAGTAACCGTGAGTATTGGGTGCAATGGATGGCCGAATCTTAACTAACTAGCTTTGGTGTAACAGCTCAGTTGGGATATGGTTGCAGCATGGGACACAAAAGCTAATAGAAAAGAGACACTGTTCACTCATGCCAAGGCCCTGATCTACAAGCATTTGACACTTACTGTAAAGGGTTACCTAGATATTTATTAGACAGTAAAAACAGAAGCTAAAACCAGGGGAAACACCTTACCTAACCTAAACTACTCTAACTACACATTACCCACAACTGTACCTAACTAACCTAAGCTAAACTTACTTATCACATTTAACGAAATGCACCCTTGGATTCCCTTGTGCCACCTCCTGCTGTAGCCTGGTCATTTTACGCAACACACGGTCCAAGTTCTGTTACATCTGGTTAAAAGCTGCAGGATCTATGACTGCAGGAGGGGTGCTCTGGGTGCCAGTGGAGGAAGTATGGGCCCTTGTTGGTGCCATGTCTGTAGGAGGAGGTGCAGGTGGTGCTATGACAGGAGCTGTGGATGTTGATGGTCCAGCAAAGGTCCCTGCTAATGTTGGTGCCACCTGGGTGGTAGTGGTGGTGCTGGTGGTGGTGGCTGTGGTGGACACGGAAGAGCCCCCTTGGGCAAATGCCCTCCACACTCCGGAGGCTCTTTTATGGCGATAATGCCTTGCCATGTTGCGAAACCCAGACTCCACATCCAGAATGTGGCGGTAACGCATTGCCCTGCGCTGAAACTCTAGAAGCTGGATGGGAGTCATATTGGCAGCTGTTAAGACAAATAGAAAACCAAACATTAGGTACTTAATTGTGTGAAATGGCTCACAAAGTAAATCAGACAAGACATCTAATGTACCTGAAACAGCCCATATCAACATACAGATCACTGATTGTCCCTGAGGCAGTACATGCCAAGCCAGCCTACACATGTCCTATCATCAAATAGCACATCAAAACCCTAAAAGATGGGTAACAATTGGATTGACTTTGGCATCATTGTTCAGCCATTTGTCAGGTACAAATCTTGCTGCAAATCCCCCACCACTGACAGGCCCAAAAATTACTATGTTCTTGATGACAATCTAGGGCCACCTTATCTGCGAGTTGTAAATGGAATTGCCAGGATAGAATGCAGTTGCTAATCATGAGTGGGTATCCTAGGTCTGGACAAGTGATTTACAGATGTACATGTCTGTGTACTAAATTTGGATCATCAGTCCTAGGTACACTATTCACAACCCTATGCCTGTGCCTGGGGGTGGGGGTGGACAAGCAACAAATAATTTCAAACAACAAGGACACCCAGGAAGCTTTGGAAAGCTGTACATGGGTTTTGGCACCACACCACAGGTAAGGAGGAAGTCCAACTAGGATACACCCAAACCTTGGACAATCCCATCAACACTTATCTTTGGAAATGCAGACCATTGTCAACATCATTTCCTACCAGTAACACATGACTTACAACAAACAGATAGATGGAAGCACACCTAGGCCATTGTACTCAAGTGCCTCATACTCGTAGCACAACATGTGGAGCTACATGCTGCTAGGAAGTTAAACATACAGTCAAACATGTTCATTAGTGAATAGGGAAGCTGAAGTCTGTGGGTAAGACTTTGGCATCCCTATTCTGGGAGAATCAGAGTCTGACTGGCTGACTAAATCACTAATATGGTCCACTGCTACCTTTTCTGATTTCAAGTTTTATCCGCATAACTCATCCCTATTCACATTGCCGTGCCTACAGGACTGACCTACAATCCCAAATTATACGATAAGGATTGGCCAACTCAAAGATGGGGAAAAAATCATACTACACTCAAGGAACACAACCAATTATTGACCAGCGCATCACACCTTGCTATGTGTACAACACACAGGAGTCAATCACACATCATCAGCAAACACAGAACAGAAATATCAACACTTCATGGAGATGTCTGGGTCCACACATCAAGCCACCTCTCCGATAGTGTAGGGTGCAGGTCCACCTGTAAGGCATGGAAGGGAGAAGTGTGCTCAATGTCTGTGCACTGCACAACACTCCAAATACAAATACTATGTGTAATATTAACTCAGAGAGTCAAGCCTCTCAGACATGATGATACTGCATCCTACATACCACTGCAAACATGTACAGACCCAGGGACTCCAGTGAGTGAGACACGCATATCTGCACACATGCAGTTGCCCTAACTATCATGTGGTGGCAAACATGTTCCTTCATTAGTTAGCAGACTAATTCATGGAGTGTATTCCTCTGATCATGTGTATCCATGAGAGACATGCAAAGCCACTTTCCGTGAGGATTGTAATACCAGTCTCCCAGACATTGTGACTTAGACCAATTTAAGACACACAGGTTCAAAGTACGGAGGGCCAGGGACAGACGTTAGCCCTCAATATGTATCTTTTTCTTCATTTGATGTGCCACAGCTATGGTAAGTTGCACCAACCATAGAGATATGAACCTGTGTGCATACCTTTTGCCATCCAAACCTAATTTAAATGTGGCACTACAAACTCCAAATATCAGTCTAAGATGTTACATGAGGTCAGCTATAACTTTTTACGTAGGTGTCAGAATCCAGTTCAGACATGTATCCGAAAAAATTGAGGGACACATTATTTATTGTAAAAATCTGGATTTCAAACATATGTTTCCTGATACACTCACAGACCATGCATGAAACACATGTTAGAGCCACTTTGGCATCATCAATTGACCTGAAGCCAGCACTAATTTACAGGCTCCTGTTGTGTTTTGAAAGTTAGTCTAGCTGTTGCGTCAACAAATGACGGTAATGTGTAGGAAATATTGTGGCAACTGTGGCCCATATTTATACATTTTTTTGCACCGCATTTGTGCTGCTTTTTGACACAAAGGCGGCACAAACTTACAAAATACAATTGTATGTTTTTGCTTCAAAACATGTCGCAATTGCAGTGCTAACAAAGTAGAAATATGGCCCTGTATGTTTAACTATCATTCCACATGTTCAAAAACATTGCCTGCAGCATATGAACAAATCAGCTACTGTCACTACAGAGCATTTAAACGTGCACATTACTCTGATTTGTACTCACCAACAGGGCCACCAATCACAATCCCCAGGTGGTCCAGCAGGTCTTGCTCCATGGCAACAAGGTCAGCCCAGCGGTGCTTCAGCTGGTGGTCATTGCGCGGTGTGTTGTGGATTCTCTGGAGATGGCCCAGCGGAGCCTCCTTGCCTCTGTGTGATAGCCTTGTATCACACGACCACCTGCCGCTATCATTAAGGGTAGGAAGTGGCACACCAGCCAAATAAACCTACCCAGCTCCTCCTCTCCCATCCTGCCAAGACGAGGCCTACCCAACATGCTTGCACCAAAAAAAAGGGAATAAGGGGTACAGAGGAGAATAGAGGGAAAGTAGGACAGGGAAATGAAAAATAACTAAGAACACAGCCTAACTATACCCAAACTACCACTACCCACAACAGACTCCCAACACAACAAAGACAAATGTTGACACCACAAATGACCAATAAAACACTAAGACAGGATACCACAGACAGTTATGAAATACAAAAATACAATTTAAAGACTACACTGGAGACAAATTCACAAAATGCACAGAGAGACAAGTCAAACCACAGCCACACAGCCAGGAAATATCCCAGACTGCAAAGTGAAAGTACACCCACTGTACCAATTCTGTAAACAGGACATCCTATTACATCACTTCCTGCCTCAAATGTGGTGCATTTTTATTTTTATGCGTCAAAACATTATGACGCTTACAGTCTGTGCATAATTTTTTTCACGCACATGCTTAGAAATACCCTGCATCCATATTTTGAAATATGTTTCATACTTAACCAATTTCAGGGGGTGCAGTGTGGGAATTACCGCTCAGGGCCAATGGATGTTTCATGGCAATGTGCATCATATTTTGACGCATATGCGTCATTTTTTGATGCATGTGTGTCTTTTTTTACGCGTATGCGTCAAAATTTCTTCTTTGACTGGGTTTGGGTCATTTCTCATTTGTAATAGTACATGACAGTTGTGACAATACAGAGATAGGCTGCTTGCACCCACATTGGGCATTATGGTATATGGGCACATGTGACAGATCATACTACTGCGGACCATGATCCTCTACTTGTTGTACCGGATTTGCACTCTTCACTGACGCAATAGATGGCCAAACGTGTGGAATACAATTAGGTATTACCCAGTTTGGGCATGTTTTGCGGCAAGAGAGGATAGCAAGGCGACCCAACTCAATACAGTGACTCAATGCCTATGGGTCAATGTGTGTGATTTGGCTACTACTATTGTTGTTGTCCCACTGTGTGACCATCACAAGATGCATTTTTGCAAATCTGCTTGTATGCATGTGGTGTCAATGTGTCAAACCCTCAGATGCTATTCAGTGTGGAAATGAGAGAGGACATGTGTTAGTCATACACGTAGCAACAACTGCTGTGTGCACTTCCTAGGTTTTTTAGAACATAGGCACCACCAATGACAAAGCATGCACAGGATAGATAGCAGACGGTTGTTCATGGGAATGTTCCAAAACGTAGCCATCACTTGTCCTGGAATGTTGGATACTACTTCCTAGGCACTTGTTTGTTTACCCACCATGAGTCAGGCATGGGATAATGCTATGTGGGTACTGTGTTTGTGACACCGAGTCCCAAATATAATACACAATTGTAATGTTACGCCACAGTTGAAGTCATATAAATGAGCCATGTCTCTCCTGTGGCAGTGGAGGACCAGCAGACCAAGCAGCACATGTTTACATATTTCTAGTGGTAAAACACAGAGGTGTCTGGTTCATGTGTGTGGGCCAATGTTTTGCCTGTATCATTATTGGGGTCTATGTTGTCACAGTTATGTGAAGGTCTAGTCATGAGTCTGTGGAGCCATTTCCTGTATCTACAAAGTATCCTTCGCAGATCAATAGAAGGAAAGCCAATGAGGAATTGAGAACACACATGGGGACTGTCCAGCTATGTCACTGCAGACGTGTTATGAAACTGACAACAGTGCAACCTTGGTGTGCTGACAAAGTTAATGTCTCAGGATTCTTATACCGGCAGGTGTCCTCACAACATTTGTACACAGGTTGGCCCCTAAAATTCCCACTGCATCTGGGAACATCAGTGCCTCTGTGCAGATTAATCTCACAGCTATTCACCACGCAAGCCCCATCAATATGTTGGGAGCAATGTGAATCAGCGTGTGGACTGTCAGGGTCCTAACATGTGTAGACATTTAATGCACATTATCTAACGTTGTTTGTTGTGCTGGAGGCACCATACCCAATCCATGCATGCAGCCATGGTACACTGTCAATATTTGTCACTCATGCATACATGAAACCCAGACAAGGGATAGGCCATGATTCAGCTATTTGGAGGCAAATTCCCCCCCCCCCCCATGGTACGATAAATAAACTGATAATGCTATACAATGTATTTGAGTATGCATTGTAGACCCACCTGACACAATACCCCAGGAGGAAAGTGAGGGTTGGGAAAGCAACTATGACACAAATGTAGTCACAAGGAACCTTTAGGGTAACGCAAAGACACGAACCAGTCAGGCTAACAGGATGCAAGGTCAATCAGGATCCAAACATTTAACAAGGTAAATACACAGTGGTCAGACTGAGGCTGGTCAAAGGTGGAACAACACTGTGGAAACTGAAAACTGTGTTTCTCCTGTGTGTTGGAACGTAACACATTAACCCAGGGGCTGTAATACACAGCTGATTTTTACAGCAATGCATAACAGTGTTATAGATAAAATGGCAGCTTCTATGCTGTTCCAGGCAGCTGCAAGGGCAGTGCATGTTCAAATGGCTGGTCTCCATGGAGGTGCTCACAGGTGTGTGCAGCATCAGTCTCTCACAAGTCCCATAGGTGAGATTCAAGTTCAAAGGGCCAGCAGTACCATTCACATGGGAAGCAATGTGCAGGAGATTACAGGTCCTACAGACATCAAGGCAGTGCATTATTTAACCTGAGGTCCATGCAGACAGAAGTACAATGACTATGGCATACTATATTAAATAGGAAAGCACACTGGATTAACATTGTGAGTCATGTGAGCAATGCTAGTCACACATGGGGCACTTGTGCTATCAATTTGCTGCTTATATGGGAATATTGTCACACACAGTCCTTGCAAATATAGGTGATGTAAGACTTACTGCTGTCAAGGGTCTGGTCATACCTTCTGTCACCAATGCAATAGCACATCCACTGCCTCATTTATGAGACATTTTTTTCCCTTATTGACTGATGGTGTCTTAGTTGTGAGCTATATGCTGCGATGGACCATGTTGCCAACATGTATGTGTGAAATAGGTGTGGTCCTCTGCTATTGCCCAACAAATGTGAAGTGTACAGGATATATGTCATTTACAGTGTGTGTGAATGTGGCTGTACATTCATACGCATCTAAATAGATTTGGATTTTTCTGTGTCCTAATCTGTATTTCAGCAATGCTCCATGAGGCTACACTCTGATTCTGATAGTTAGAGATAATGTTTTACAAAAATGATTATCCAGACCATGATATAGTGATTAGAATAGGTGTTTATTGACATATGGTAAGACAGTGGTGATGGATGAGTAGAGTTAAAAAAAAATTGGACAATATGTTGTCTCCGACGCAATCCTGCAGCTGTGTTTGGATGGTCCCCTTCATGTTGATGGACTGCATCCTCCTCTTCAGGCATTTGTGGGTCGGGTTCATGTAGGGGAATTTTACTTCTTACACATATGTTGTTCAGGATGGCACAGGTCAAAATTATTTTGCACATCATTTCTGGTAAGTATAGGAGGCTGCCTCCGGTGATGTCGAGGCACCTGAATCTTGACTTCAGGATGCCAAAGGTCCTCTCGACTATGGTGCGTGTCCTCCTATGTGCCTCATTATAGGCATGCTCTGCTGCAGTACTTGGGTTTGCAAATGGGGTCATGATCCATGGCTGGATCCCATACCCCTGATCAGCTGAAAGAGAAAATGAGTGAGAACATGTTGATGTACCTTGCACCATAATTATCACTTTGCATGGCAGTTGTTCTCTTGTGTTGTCTGTGACTCATCAGTGTTTGTGTTATTGTGTGGAATCCTGTGCTTCTAGGATGTACCATCAGCATTGGGTTGTTTCCTTATATGAACGGGTGTTTGGCTGTTGACCGGATGTCAGCAGTATTTTTGTTGAGTTGTAGTACAGTGTGTACTCCCTTGCATTGTGTCATGTGAAATAGGTGTCCCCGTGTCTTAACTGGGGTGACATGATACTTCCATACACAGAATCAATTCCACAGTGGTGGTAACACTGTTGCATCTATATACCCTGGACATCCCATCTAATTTCACATATGCAATAAAATTATTTAACCATCAGTGAGACCCTCAGATTTGGCAAGGTGACAATGTGCAACACATCTCCGCACATTGTCAGCACTGACGTTTAACGATTGACTATGCACTGATTTCACATGAGTGACAAGTTCACTGCAAACTTATTTCTCTGCCCTAGCCAAGTCGACTCAGGTTGTTACGCGTACCTATACTACTGAACATGTTCTAGTTCAGATGACTAACTTGGTTGTGAGGTTGCCATTTTGAGTTTCAGAAGGTGTAAAGTTAATTTTGTCCTGAACGTCTTGGCATATGAATGTTCATTACACTATTTTCTTTGGTTCTGGTAGTTTCAGGAGTTCTCCACAGTGACTTGTTTTCTAAGTCTTGTTTGCTAAAAACAACCATTGCATATGCTGTTTATTGTTTTGCTGTAGCACCTTTTCCGATTTGTCTACATTTCTTCATGGTGATGTAGTTGTGACCTGAAAGAAGTGTTCAGATTTAGGTTGTAAGGACAATACAGTAGCATACGCTTCTACTAGTTGAAGGTAAAGTTGATGAAATTATGATACCAGATCCATGCCCTATTCGATGTGAGAGAGAGTACTTCAGCATACTCTTTATTTTGAATATTAAGGATCGGAAGACCTTAGGAAGGGCACTAAGCTTGTGCATCAGTGGAGCGAACATAATGGCTTTGGTTGAAATACAGGTTCAATTGTTGGTGTCAGTATCAAGTTGAGCAAGATTTCTAGTTTGAGACAGATTCCGGTGACGTTTAGCGCCAACGTTTTTTGCAAGTACACCGGAGTGGCTAACTTTTCTGAGTGGAAATTTAAGGCATCACTGGTGGCTTGAAACATGCCTCCCTTTGCTGTCACGCTTCTTTTGAGCTAAACATAGGAAGATTTAGAGCCGGAGCAAGATGTGATTTGTCATCCCCTCTTGCATTTCTATGACATGTGGGGCACTTTGTTCCTGATGTGCTTAATGCCCACTCAATGCCACCAGCAAGGTGCTACTGCACATATTATATGAGATAACATACCAATGATGTAAGGATATATCAATATAGAAGGGTCTTAGACCTGATGAGGCTTGTAAACATTGGGCAAAGATGCAAAAAGTAGAACATCTAAAAATAGCTGTGGGCTTTAAACAACTTTCAAGGAAGCAACGTGTCTCACAATGCTGGAAAGTGAGTTGCATATTTATGAGAGACCTGAGCCATTGTTATGGCATGAATTTTGACATAACAGTGGTGCAAGCAGTACTCCATATTTATAAGATGATTCATTTATCAAAATGCATAATTTTTAAGGCCTGTGTAGGTCAAAAGGTGCAATTAAACCAACTGCGGCACACACACATTAAAATATGCAAGGTGGGTGTTCCCCTACAAAATCTAACAGAATTATAACACAGTGATATTTATGGGTTTGTCAATGTGTGACGCATCATTGGGATGCAGCGTGCAAAGCCTGAAATGTGCCAAAAAACCTGTGCGCTTCAACCCAGGTGTGGGAAATGACACAGTGGCTGTGCTATAAAAGTCTAAACATCATAAAACACTTTGGCAATTTCAACTACGCCATGAAGCATGTGATCCTGCAGCTAGGAGTCATGAGAGGACCACCACCAGAACATGAGCAGCGGAGGGGGTGGAAGCGTGTGCTCTGGCAGCGCATAGCTATCATCGACCTCAGGGAGGAGGAGATCATCAAATTGTACGGATTCAGCAGGAAGTTTATCATTGAATTGCTCCACAAGATTGGGCCAAGTCTCCAGCCACCAACTGCCAGGCCCACTAACATTCCTCCATAGGTCAAACTGATGGCTGTGCTCCACATGCTGACATCTGATTCTTTGCAGATCACAACAGCCAGTGTGGTAAGAATCTCACAGGCATCCTTTTCTGCCTTTCTACCCTCTGCCCTGGATGCCATAATCAGGCTCACACTCCAGAATCACCTCTTCTCCAAGACCCAACAATAACAGCTGGACAACAAGCAAGGATTCTTTGCCATTGCAGGATTTCTCCGTCTAAAAAGCAATAGGTTGCACACATGTGCAATTGATTACCCCTGCTGACTCATCTCACGTATACATAAACTGGAAACAACATATTCCATTAACTTCCAAGCCATAGTGGCCTATCTGGGAATGTTCATCAATGTGCTGGCCAAATACCCATGAAGTGCACATGATGCCTACATCTTCTGGCACATATCAACAATCAGTGCTTCCAGTATGGGCAGTATGGGAGTGGCCTACTTGTTGGTAAGGAAATCTCAAGTATATAACAAACAAATTTAAATTTTGAAATCTAGGACAAATTAGCCATCTCTGTGTTTGTCTATGGAGCTAGGGACATACTTACGAGAGATGTGCCTCATGCTTGCACCATGCATCATAGTACATGTGTGATGTAAACCTCTAAGTCAGATATTTGAAGACATGCAAAGCCGGTTTGCGTGGCTTTGAATGGCGTCAAAAATCTGGAGTAATGCAACACAGTTCAAAATGCTTTGTTGCACCACTATGTGCAAGGGAGGTGTTCCAAGGGTACTTTGAGGGTGTTTCCATGCAGCTCCCATGGTTTATGATGCATGTCATGTATACTAAACCAGGTAACCTGGTAATGCATTAAATAAATATGCCTCCCCAGTTGAGGCGTAGTGAGCATAAATTACTCAATTCATCCATGTTACTTCCTCTTCCCTGCATTCTGTGGCACTCCCTGATAGAGAAATATGCCTCTAAGGATTTTTTTGGTGCAGAAAGATGTCCCTTCCTGCACAAAAAAACTATCCTGCGGGCAACACAGGCAGCACATTGTGTGCCAGTGCAGGGTGGAAGGACAGGAAAGTGCTGTGTGGCTTAAGGACTGTGCATGCTGCCCTTTCCCAGTGGTGCAGTGCAGCTCAGCAAGTTGATGTGCTACACTGTGCCACTTTGTCAAATATATGGTCCCTAGTGTCATAGTGTCATGTGCACATAGTCGGAAAAACTTACTGCCATATGGAGACAATGATTTTCCATTGTATCATTCTCTCACTAATAATGCAATGACAGTAGCAACAAAACATCTGTATGCAGTAATATGGCATTTCACACTGTGTGAATAGACTTGACCACATCATCTGCAATGGTTAACAAATCAAGACAAAAATCATGTGGTACACAAGACAACTCAGTATGAGTACAAAGGGCATATGATGGCTAAGTGTGAGATGAGTGTATCAGCAATGACTTCCTTAGTCTCGGTGTTAGGTATACTTACACTAAAGTTACGGTGCTTGAACAAACCATGTGTTCAAAGGTAAGTGGGTCACAGATGGCAGTATACTTGTATGTTGATGAAAGTTTCTTGTGCAACACTGGAAGAAGTAGCTGTGAATTCCATTTGTGTCATGCAATGTAAGCGTAAGCCCCATTCATGTGTAAAAGTCAATTTTGTGTACCAATTTGTTACCAACAGTACAAAACAGACACATCTTTCAGCTATACTGACAGTCTAGGTGCACACATACACATAGGTATCATGCCACATTGTTATATGCAGCCAATGTGATGGACCACAAGTATTGTGGTGTAATATGGCCAAATTCCCTACATATGAACCCATCATTGGGAAACTCAAAAATTCAAACACAATGCTGTCAAATATGTCATACACCAGTAACTAACATAGAATGAAATGCAACCAGGTTAATGTATCACAGTGTACTCAGTATCCCAATCTCAACATTCCCTTGCCACATCAATGATGACAGAATCAAGACATAGAAGTACAGAAGCCCCTACAAGTTTGAATCATATATAAACATGTGAAAACCTAAAGTACTGTATCAAAGTCTATAGCAGAAAGCTACCTGTATCTACAACAGTGTGTCCTACATAAAAATGTCCCACATCGCCATACCTATGTATCAATTAAGTTCAGCATGACAACTTCTCTGACAACAAGCATTAGCTGAAGGGTGACAACAAAAAGTATAACTATCATGTCACATGTTGGAAATGCAATACATGCAGGCAGCAAATTCCCATGCCAAAGTAAGTGAACACATCAAAGGCTGTGTCAATGTCATGTAGGCAAGCAACAACATCAGATTTTTCAAAACAACATATGTATGTTTGAGTGTCAAACAGGTTGGCAGTCTTCAAACCTATATAAAGCTGAATGTATAACAGGAATTCAGATCACTCCTTTGTCACTTTGCAGATGTAGTGACTGTGCATAACATAGAGCGGTCAAGCGATTTCAAAATACGTATCACAGTAATTTACTGCCTGACCATGAAAGTCAGCATGTAGAAGTGTCCAATGTATCAGGACATAATCAACATTTGCAATGACATAGAGAACTGAAAGAGACGTGTAAACCAATGGTAAACTGTATATATAACAATGGTGGTCATTATGACTTTGGCGGTCTTCCTTGAAGACGGCCAAAGCTGCGGGCACCAGAAGACAGCAACACTTTGGGCGGAAATCCAGCAGTGGTCGTGCTGGCGGGCAGAGGCACTGGGGCGGTTCCACCACTAGTCCCTCCCCACCAGAAGGGCATTGTCTGCCGTATTATGAGCAATAATATGGGCTGGGGATGTCCTGCTGGAGGGGCGTTGCTGGAGGTGGAAGCGCCCCTTCCGTGTCGGATGACCTTCTCCCTGAACAGGGTAAGTTGATCGTCCAACAGAGGAGAGGGATGGGAAGGTGGGAGCACGTGTTGTCTGTGCGTGTGTAGGTGTGTGTTGTCTGATTGTGAGCATGATGACATAATGACCCCCATTGTCTGTAATTGTCTGAAATATTCAACATGAGGACAAATGCTTGAGCTAATTCATTGTGTTGTCTTTATGTTACAGTTAATGTAAATATCAAGCCACTCACATCTTCTCAATTAGAAGTAGGCCTAAACATGCATCAATCATGTTGTCAGAGGGGCCATGGCTCAAAATATTTTTTAATCAACCATTCAGCAATGCAATGTGATGCAGTGTACTGTGTGAACAGGACAGACCAGGCCTGCGACATATACACATCTAAATAGTATGTCCTTGTCCTCGCGCACTTGAGCAGTGCAGTACTGCACAGATAACAGTCTTGCTTTGTTCTGCAGCATCCGCGTGTGTTTCATTTGGTACTCAGTGAGTGTTGGAACACATATCATCCAAAAGTCCATACCTGGGACATACCATTCATTGTAGTGTACTTCACCAATGTGGTAGCATGCAGAATGGCAGCACTTAGCAGGGACAAATGTTTCTGCACATACCAATACAGATCATGAGTGACAGTTGTCATAGACAAAGGTCAGGTATCATAGGTACATGTAAAAATGCCATTTGTAAAGTAGGCATACATGCATGTGTGGGGATACTAAAAACACTACAAATGGAAGTCAATTCTTGGCCAGATTGTCATATATACCACATCATACCACAGTTGACAAAATATAAATTTTACATGCTTTGCACAGCAATGCGATGAGACTGAAAGTCCTGTAACACAACACTGTGAACAGATGATCTTGCAATGTGTGGCATTACCCAGAAAAGTAAGACAATGGATATGTGTTTGCAAACAATACAACACCTGAAGAATACAGAGATTGCAAAAGTGTGAAGAGTCCATGTCAAAAGTCACAAAAGATGTTATGTAGATATGCTAACTTATTGAGCATGGTGCAATAGAGGATTTTGCATGTGAATTTACCTCTACATGTTTACTTTAGTTTACCCCTGCCCTGAGTGTACAAGTGCATAGTTGAGGGGATCATAAATCTTGCACCACCCCAAAGAGGAAATGGCATTTGAATGTGTGTCATTACTTAGGCCTGTGTCATGGAGTACAGTCTTCTTGGACCAAAAGGGTCACAAAAAGACCTGCCCTCAGAGTAGATGTACTGCTACTGCCTTTGACAGGAGTAAGAAAGAGCTAAAGTGAGTTGGCAGCATGATGTTTATTGAGCACTTGTAGTGAACATGACTGTGTGACCCAGCTTCACTGCAGTGAGGCCTACTGGCTCTGTCACCTATTAAAAAGGTCTGTTACTGTGTGTTACACTCACCTCTGCCCAACATCTTATTCATCAAAATATTTGTGCACAATAAAACTATATACAGAAGGCATGTGCAAGACTTATACAACACATAGGTCCAAATGTGAAACAGTGTGCACATGGTGAATGCGTGTGTGTTGATAGTGTGTGTTCACCTTCACACACTCTAGAACAGTACAAAGGGAGTATAGAACCAAACATGAGCGCAGTGTGTACCCTGCCTGCACGTCATGATGTTTGTGGTAGCCCAATACATGTGGATCACAGTATTGCTCCCCTAAGGTCCTGTGACTGTAAACAGTAGGGCAAATAATGAGCATGGCCACACAGTGCAGCACAGATAATCACCCTAATGCACGGGTATGTGAGTAAGCAAAGGGGAAGTAATGTTCTGTATCTAATATAAAACAAATCATTCCTGCCTTTTCCCCTGTGCAGGTGCTGTTTTAGTTGCCTAGGGCCAATGAAGGCACACTTGCACCAGGGAGCAAGAGTGTGTGCGTTGCATACAGGAATGCATTTGTGCATAAAGATGCACTGTCCTGCCAAGTAAAATATCATGTGAGCCATAATCTGCCATCTATGTATGCTGCAGAATGCATCACACATTGTAAGATAAAGTAACAAAGAGATTTAAAGGTCTAACTCCTTGTAATGCCACTCTTGGAAGGTTGTACTTCCTGGCGCATTCCCAGTTTATCTGGTTTGGTAAGTCTGGGAATGCGTCTAAAACCATTGAATGTGAATGAGTACCCCCATGTAACGGTCATGGAACTTCTCTCTAGTGCAGGGCAAGGCAATGCAGTAGTTTTCAATGAATTGTGTCACTTGAGATTAATAACACTTCTCAAGGCTACACAAGGTGGCCATGGATGGCTAAACAAATATCAGAATAGATTTGTGTTGCACATTTACCATGGAATGTTGTGTAAGCACCACACATATTGTGTAATACACGTACCCCTGAGTACAGAAGTGTCTTTGCCACCACATTACATGGAGGACCTTGCCTAGCTTTGTCCGTCTATGGCTACGACTGCCTGACAAACACATATGCAATATTGGATTTATACCAGATGGATTATGAAAGTCCAGTTATCCTGCAAGTTGTGTGGCACATACACTGCAGTATGAGTGAGCCAGTCTGCCTCTGTGCTTCCTTAAGCGTGTGTTGTATCTATGACACATCACAAGAAAGGATTCCTGGCATATTACATAAATAGATTGAGCAGAATAGGGAATACAATACAGAGGGACAGAAGCGCCAGGAGCAATCTTCACATGCACATACGACTGTGAGGGGCATCCAGGTGTGTACCCTGGTAACGGCTGTGACAAATGATGTGTGATCAAACAGCTCATGATTCCTGCCTTGCTGTGTTGCCATGCTGCCTGTTGTTCCCCTGGCTGGGTGAAGAGGAATGCACATACATTCCTTGAACCCAGGCTGACCCCACAGCCGATGTGCCTGCCTACCTGTCATGAAGTGACATGGACATGAAAGACTTAAACCACGCATATTCACCACCTAGACACTGCCTTCTGTAACACAGACCTGCCAAGTGGTGCCACCCCAGTCCACTGCTCTGACAAGTACCATGCAGAACGGGGTATACTAACCCATTTTGGACAAATTGCAGCATCACCATAGGCACCTATCTCCACTCAAGACTACTACAAACCACAAAGGAAGTCATTTTTATAATTAATCTAATTACATAACAAGAATTACTTTGTTCCCCTCACAATAAAATGTCACTAAAAATGTCACACCTAAGAATGTAAAATGTCACTCATAAGCACAATATGACCACTGAAATGTTACACATAGGCAAACTGAATATTTGGCAGCCATAAATCCAGGACCAATGGAGTTTGGCCCGAGGTGTGTGATCCTGCATTTTACAGTCCTTTACAGTAGATCCCACATATTAGGCCAGTTGAATGGGTCAGAACCCGCTCATCACCCTGTTTTGTGGTACATTGCACCAATTAGGCTGGTCGGAAGCAGAGCATCAACACCAATCAGTGGAACTGACTGCAGAAGTGCCTACTGTGCAAGGCCCATTTGAGAACAAGAGCAACCCAATTGTTCACATGAACAAGGGTATATGAACTTTAGCATAGAACAGCAGTTTATGTGAAACTCATTTATCACTAATATATAATCAGGCAGGAAGTCCTGCATCAAGGTAATCAGATAAGAAGTATTAGCATTGAGACAGTCTACAATTTGTCTGTCATAAATCCTTAATCTGCAATGAAACCAGTAACACACTTTTCATACATAACAAGTGATTTTATTCATGAGCATCATCCAGCAACAAAAGTTTCATTAAGTGACCAAACAAAATAGTGAAATAGTGCACCCCAAGTGAAATTGACAAAGACAGTTCTTGTTATTGTAACAATAGTTGGTGTAATGATACAAAGCCATAGACAGCCACAGTATGTAATCATACACCTGTGCACACAGGCCAAAATCCTATGTGAGATTAGAAATGTAGGGGTCTGTGGCAATGTACATTGACTTTCTGATATTCAGCACTCAATGCTCCAGTGCCATTAAAAATATGATATTGGCTTGACGGTGTCACATGCACTGTATACCTGTCCTTTCACATCACAGCAAAACTTAGTTGGGACTAGGGGCAATGGTGTCACCCATGTGTCCTCGAACAATGGGGCTTGACATGATGCTGATCAGCATATTCATAAAAAACAGATGCCTGGTTCTTTTCCCCTCCGTGTTTTTCATTGAGTGAGTGGTTTAGCATTATCTCAAGACACTCCATTTGTGCTTTTATAACCTTGGCCTCAACCTATGTCTCATCTAATAAATGTATGATGAATAGAAGGGTTCTGGGCCAATTTTAACCCTATTTTTCTGCTCTCCTTTTTGACTTTCTTAGGCGGCAGTGTCCGGCTTTTTATCTTTCAAGGCACTTTGACACCATAAAAGACCTCTGGCAAAGAGCCCCCTTTTATGGGGAGCCTGTCAGACATTGCAGCGCCGGTCTGACGAGGAGCATGTCCTATGATGAAGCATGACATCCAATTGGATGTGTGAGGGCTTGTGCTTCTGACAGTAGTGTCACCCTGTGTCTTCTTCCCTCTCTTCTTTGGAACGGTGTACTTTACATGTGTATAGACAAGTTGCAGGAGACCCAGAGGCTGCAGGAGAGACAGTACCTGGAGATCAGGGAGGACCTCAAAGACATGCACACCACCCATTGCAAGGGTGCTGGCAGACATGGCCAACACCAAGAGGGAGGCAGTAGCACATCAACGGGCCCCAGACACTAGCCAAACCGAAGAACAGCCTTCCACCTCTGCCGGCACTAGTGACAGGAGGACCCGCCACAGGACCAACAGGTCACCAGCACCCCACCACCTGCAGAAGGAGAACCGTCCCGCAAGCGATACCTTCGATCCAGGCAGAAGCCAGAGAACATTGCCAAGACCCCCACAAGGAAATAGTACTCTCCTGATTGTCACCCTTCTGTCCCACTCTGCCACCCTGTCCACCTTGAACTGCCATTGCTCCACTTCCTACGCCCCTTTGGACAATGCACCTGTGATAAAAATAGACTGGACTCTACCCTGGACTTTCCTCCATCAGCAACCCAGCCCACTGCAATACCCTCGACTTATTAGCACATAAATAAACACCCTTGGAACAAATTCAAGAATGGAGTATGTCAAATGATTGAAATATGTATTAGTTTAACAAGCTGTAAACATTGCAATTCAAATATACAGTTATTGATACATAGGTATGACCTGTAGTGGGCAGCAGTAAACACACCAGGAGCCAGAGTGGGGCACAGAGATCTGAAAATGGAGATGCCAAAGGGTACAGTAAGTGGCCACAGACATTGGGAAATCAGGCTGCCATGTTCAATGTCTAACACAAAACTGCAATGGAAAGTGAAGTTACAGTGTCTTACCTGGGTGTCACTGGAAGTACTGTTGAATGAGTGAACTTCTGTTGTCCACATCTTCTTCCTCTGCCTCCTCTTTCTCACTGTCCACAGGCTCCACCGCTGCCACAAGACCATCTCCAGGCTCATCCTCCTGCAGAAAAGGCACCTGGCATCTCAAGGACAGGTTGTGCAACATGCAACATGCAACGATGATCTGGCACACCTTCTTGGGTGAGTAGTACAGGGATCCCCCTGTCAGATGGAGGCACCGGAATCTGGCCTTCAGGAGGCAAAAGGTTCTTTCAATTATCCTCCTTGTTCGCCCATGTGCCTAATTGTAATGTTCCTCTGCCCTTGTCCTTGCATTCCTCACTGGGGTCAGTAGCCATGAGAGGCTGGGGTAAGCAGAGTCACCTGCAAATATCGAGGGATGCCTTTTAGACACACACTCACCCTTAGGGACAACCCAACACCCACATACCTACATCAACTTGGTGGGGACCATGGGCTCACCTATTAGCCACACCCAGTACCTCTTGAGTTGAGACATCACATATGGAATGCTGCTATTCCTCAAGATAAACGCATCATGCACAGAGCCAGGATACTTGGCATTCACATGGGAGATTTACTGGTCCACCAAACACACCATCTGCACTTTCAGAGAGTGAAAGCTTTTTCTATTCCTGAACACTTGTTCATTTCTCCGGGGGAGGGGAGACAAGTGCTATATGTGTACCATCAATGGCACCAATGATGTTGGGGATATGTCCCAGGGCATAAACGTCAGCCTTCACTGTGGCCAAATCCTCCACCTGGGGGAATACAATGTAGACGCGCATGTGTTTCAGAAGGGCAGACAATACTCTGGTCAACACGTTGGAGAACATTGGCTGAGACATCCCTGATGCCATGACCACTGTTGCTTGGAAGGAACCACTTGCCAGGAAATGGAGCACTGACAGGGCCTGCACTAGAGGAGGGATACCTGTGGGCTGGAGGATACCTGAAATCAGGTCTAGCTCCAATTGGTCACACAGTTCTTGGATTGTAACCCTATCAAGTCTGTAGGTCAGGATAATGTGCCTGTCCACCATTGTCGCCAAGTCCACCAGTGGTCTGTACATGGGAGGATGTCTCCATCTCCTATTCATCCTCACCGGTTGAACTCTAGGGTGAAAAACGGTGAGCAGAGGGTCATATTCACACATATGTGAAAATAAAAATGCATTTTTCCCTTTACAATAACAGTATGTGAATACGAAAGTCAGTTGATGTGCCAATGTCTGCTGTGATGCAGTTAGGTGCCAAGGCCTGTGCCCCCCTGAAATGGCAGCTGCCTGACCTGTGAGAAGAGACAAGTGGAAATTAGGTAATTCCGCTGGCATTGTGTGCCGTTGCGGTCGGCGGTCGATGACCGCTGCGCAACTTTGCATTGGTTATCATTGAGCCCTATGAGTTCCATGAGCCAATGGCAATGTACGCCGGCGGTGACGGTACGCCCCGCCGCGGACATGACCGCCATTTTCTATCTGTTCACTCACTTACTACCTGACCTTAAACACGAGAGGACCTACACTGCAAGTACTGCTGTGATCTGTGTCTGGAAGCGACAATGGCTTGAGTGTCTGGGGAAAGGTCCCCTGCCTTCACTTCGGAGGAGTTGGAGAGACTGGTGGATGGGGTCCTACCCCAGTACACTTTACTCTATGGTCCTCCAGACAAACAGGTGAGTACAGTGTGAGCATGATGCGTGGGCCATGAATGTATGGAGTGCTGTGTGTGTAAGCCTCGTGTAGGGGGGGCTGAGGGGTCCTGGGCAGAGTGCTGCATGTATGGTGGTCAATGTCTATGCATAAGGGGATGGGAGTGATATGGTGGGCTATGAGTATGACACTCCGGACGATATGACTACTCCCTTTTCTGCTGTTTTTTTTCCTGCAGGTCAGCGCCCATCAGAAAAAGGGTATTTAGTGTGCCATCGTCAAGGAGGTGTGGACCCTGGGGGTCTTTGACAGGCAGAGCACCCTCTGCTGCAAATGGGGGGAGGACCTGCGTCGCTGGGCAAGTAAGACGGCAGAGGCCCTGCTGGGGCTGGCCTCCCAGTAAGGAAGGGGTGCCCGTCGTACCCTGACCACCCTGATGTTCTGCATCCTGGCTGTGGCCTATCCGGAGTTGAATGGGCGCTTGAAGGCATCACAGCAGCCACAAAGGGGTGAGTACAGATTCTGAAGCATGACTCTGCGTGCGTTAAGGTTGTACCTGGGTGGGGGATGTGGGCTGTGGGTGCCCATAGGCCAGGGCGAAATGGCAGGGTAGGTCCCTTGTTGGTCAGGCTCTGACGCACTCCATCCCCCATAGTGTTAGTGGGCATCCACTACTGGGCAGGGTCCTGTTGGTTTCAGGTGTGCAGCTAATGGAATTAGGCATTGCACCCCATGGGCTGGTGACTAGCTTTGTAACTGGTAGTGCATGTCCTAGGGTATAGGGCTGATCCCTGTGTGTTGTGTACACCAAGGGTAGTGTTGTTGCTGGCATTGACTAAGTGCATCCTCTGTCTCTCCCCCCTTCTTGTTTTGGCACTTTGTCCTTGTGTGCATTAGCATCATTTGGCGGAGGAGCAGAGGCACCGGCGGTGGAGGGAGCTGCATCCCACATGGGCCTGGAGGCCGAATCCACCGATGGTGAGGGCACCAGTGGGACGGAGGGTGAGGGGAGCACCACGAAGGAGACAGGAGGGGAAACTACAGACAGCGACTCCTCCTCTGATGGAAGCTCCCTGGTGGTGGCAGACACCTCCGTGCCCACCCCAACAACAGGTACAGCCGCCACCCCGTACCAGCACCGCCCTCCCAGCAGCCCCTCAGCATGTTTCCCATCCCCGCTCACCCAGGAGGCTGGGCATCTCCTTCACCCCAGGCACCTCAGGCCCTGCCCCAGTCAGCCCTGCTGCCTTCAGTGAGGAGGCTATTGACCTCCTGAGATCCCTCACTGTTGGTCAGTCAACCATACTGAATGCCATCCAGGGTTTCGAAAGGCATTTGCAACAAACAAATAAATACCTGGAGGGCATTCACTATGGCGTGGCAGCCCAATAGAGAGCAATTCAGGCTCTGGCCTCCGCACTGATGGCACCATTGTTCCTGTCTCCAGCCTCCCCCTCCAATTTCCTCTAGCCAGTCTCAATCCCCTCAACCCCAACCTATCCCAAGCACATCTTCAGACCAGCATTCACCCAAATCAACACACAGAAGTGGCTCAGGCAAACACAAGCACCACACTTCATCTCACAGGCACTCACACAAGCACCATCCCCATGCAGACACACCAACATCCACTGCCCCCACTGTGTCCCCCTCCTTCTCCTCGCCCACCTCCCTCCCAGTTGTGTCTCCACTCACACCTGCATACACTACATCCTCACCCACTACCTCCATCACCAGCACGCCTATCACTACACGTCCCTCACTGGCAGTCACCACCCCCACATCCATGCACACGTCCCTTGTGTCCTCACCCACTGTCTGTGACTCCTCCTCCAAAAGTACACAAGCACACACCCACCCAATAGCCATCCACCTCACAACAGCATCCTACTCATGCATCTGCACCCAAACACAGCAGACTGACACCTCCTACAAGCACTCCCTCTTCCTCCACTCCCAAACCTTCACCCTCTTCCCGCCCCAATGTCCCTAAGAAGCTTTTCCTAGCCAACATTGACCTATTCCCTACCCCTCCCCCCATCCTTCACCTCAGGCCAGGGTGGCCAGAACCCCGCCCAGCACCTCAGCCACCAAGTCGACGTCCGCTGTGGTTTCTGCAGCTGTGAGAGGCTCTAAGGAGGCACCCGTCAGCCCAGCCAGTGTGCCACTAACACCTGCCAAGGCCGAGAAGGTTCCACCACCTGGCAGGGGCAAGAAGGGAACAGCATCCAGCAAGGAGAAGGAGGCACAACCAGCCAGCAAGGCCAAGTCAAAGACTCCAGCTGGTAGAAGCAAGGAGGCACCACCATCTGCCAAGGGCAGGAAGGGGCACAGAACACTAGCCAGGTGAAGGCCTGGAGGCTACCACCACAACTGCCAGCACCGCCACCTGCACCGCGGCCAGCACCGCCACCTGCACCTCCGCAAGCAGCACCATTGCCAGAAGCAGCAGCCCCAGTGGGCAGCCGTCCAGGCCTGCAGGGGAAGGGCTGGAGCCTCCATCCACAACTGGCAGCACTGCCACCTGCACCGTGGCCAGCACCGCCACCTGCACCACTGCAAGCACCGCCACCTGCACTCCGCAAGCAGCACCATTGCAAGAAGCAGCGGCCCCAGTGGGCAGCCATCCGAGGCTGCAGGGGAAGGGCTGGAGCCTCCCCCTACCACTGGCAGCACCGGCACTGCCACCACTGTACAGCCGTCCCAGCCGGCAGATGGACCGTAGTCCTGCCTCCGTGGAGTGTTATGCATCCTGCCCACAGAAAATCATGTGGGTCTGACACCCAGGTGAGTGACTGTGACCTTGCACTCCCCAAGAGCTGCAACAGAGGGCAGAAAGCCCCTTCCAGACCCAGTGGAAGAAGGCATCTACTTACCCTATCCTTGGCAGGATGAAGCACACTGGACACAAAGCCCCCTCCAGAACCAGTGGAAGACGGCATCCACTAGAGAGACTTTGGCCTTGCACTCCCCATGACCAAGCAGTGGGCAAACCACCCACTTGAGAGACTGTGGCCTTGCACTCACCAGGACCAAGCAGTGGGCAAACCACCCACTTGAGAGAATGTGGCTTTGCACTCCCCAGGACCCACAGTGGGCAAACCACCCACTTGAGAGACTGTGGCCTTGCACTCCCCAGGACCAAGCAGTGGGCAAACCACCCACATGAGAGACTGGCCTTGCACTCCCCAGGACCCACAGTGGGCAAACCACCTACTTGAGAGACTGGCCTTGCACTCCCCAGGACCAAGCAGTGGGCAAACCACCCACTAGAGACACGGTGGCCTTGCACTCCCCAGGACCAAGCAGTGTGCAAACTACCCACCTGAGAGACTGTGGCTTTGCACTCCCTAGGACCAAGCAATGGGCAAACCACCCACTTGAGAGACTGTGGCCTTGCACTCCCCAGGACGAAGCAGTGGGCAAACCACCCACTTGAGAGACTGTGGCTTTGCACTCCCCAGGACCCACAGTGGGCAAACCACCCACTTGGGAGACTGTGGCCTTGCACTCCCCAGGACCAACCTAGTGGGCAAACCACCCACGTGAGAGACTGTGGCTTTGCACTCCCCAGGACCAAGCAGTGGGCATGTAGCCCCCTCCTGGGGCAGTGGTGTTGTACCATCTTCCGGCTGTGTGTTTTCGACCTGATGCCCCTTCAGTGTTCTCTCCGTATTGAGGCAGGAGTCACTTGTGGGCTTGGCCTATGTGTTTTGGCCCAGTGGGCCACGGACATTTTGAGTGGGCATTGTCCCGCCTTTTGTATATTTTGTATATATTGTAAATACTGTTTTTGCTTTCTGAACGTATTTTTAAGTATTCCTAATATTACACTCATTTGACTCCATTCCTTTTGTCCTTGCGTTATTCCTGAGGGTTACAGTGTGTATGTGTAATATTGTTGCATGTGTTTGTATGTATGGTGTTGGGGGTGAGGGTGGGGGTGTTGCGTGTTGTGTGTGTGCCACTCTCCTTCCCCCCCTTCCTTGTGTGCTAGGTGCAGTACTCACTGTGGTCGCCGTTGCCGGCGTTGGTGCTTCTGGTGTATGAGCAGATACACCAGCATGGGGAAGACCGGCAGCTCGGGCTCATGGCGTCCTGGTTCTTCCTTGAGTTGCGAGAGATGAGTCATTTCCCTTCAGAACACTGTTTCTGCCATGCTTTTGATGGCGTTGGCACCGCCCCAGAAAAGCTGGCAGATAGGCCTCTTGTAATACAGTGGGCGGAACCTTTTCTTCTGCCTGGCTGTTGGCGATTACCGGTGCAGTGTTTTTTGCTACCGCTGTGGCGGTCGTAGTGTTAAAGTGGCTGTATGTGTTGGCAGTTTCCGCCGTGGTCATGATTCCATTTTTTGTACCGCCGGCCTGTTGGGGGTGTTACCGCCGCTTTAACACCGACCGCCAGGATTATAATGAGGGCCACCATGCAATGGGACATATCCCCAATATAATTGGGGCAATTGACGGAACATATATTGCATTTGTCCGTCCCCCCTGCCAGAATGAATTGGTGTTCAGGAAATCGTAAGAGTTTCCACTCTATGAATGTGAAGATGGTGTGCTTGGCAGACCAGTATATCTCCCACGTCAATGCTAAGTATCCTGGGTCGGTGCATGATGCCTTTGTCCTGAGTAACAGCAGCATCCCAGATGTGATGGCCCGACTAAAGAGGTACAGGGTATGGCTAATAGGTGAGCTCTGGTTCCCACACAGTATATTTTGTTGTATGGGTATGGTGTTGGCCAATTAGGATAGTGTGTGACTAAATGTTGTCCCTCAATATTTGTAGGTGACTCTGGTTACCCAAACCTATTATGGCTGTTGACCCCTGTGAGGAATGCCAGGACAAGGGCAGAAGAACTTTATAATGAGGCACATGGGCGAACCAGAAGGATAATTGAGAGAACATTTGGCCTCCTGAAGGCCAGGTTCCAGTGCCTCCATCTAACAGGTGGATCCCTGTGCTTCTGTCCCAAGAAGGTCTGCCAGATAGTAGTGGCATGCTGCATGTTGCTCAACCTGGCCCTCAGACGTCATGTCCCTTTTCTGCGGCAGGAGGAGACTGGAGATGCACCTGTGGCAGCAGTTGATCCTGTCGACAGTGAGGATAAGGAGGCAGAGGATGGGGATGAGGACAACAGTACAACTGTAATCCGTCAGTACTTCACATTTCAATGACTTTGGTTGTATTCTGTGTGGCATTGGCATGCTGGTATTTCCCACTTCTATGCCTACTTACTGTTCCCTCTGGCTATTCATTTTGCAGATGTTGGTGATTTGACAAATACTCCTGGTGTGATCACAACAGCCAGCTACAGGGCATTAATTCTATGTTCATTTTATGGACAGTTCTTTTACCTGTACCTGTTTCAATCAATACCTATTTGAAATACATGACATATTCAAAATAGATTTTTATCAAAGGGTGTTTATTGGAGTGCCTACATATAGAGGAGAAAGCGCAATGGGATGGGGTGATGATGGAGGATGGTCCAGGGTATTGTCCTAGTCTGTTTGTAGCACAGGTGCATTGTCCAAGGTTACATAGGAAGGGGAGCAATGGCAGTTCAAGGTGGACAGAGTGACTGTGTGGGACACAAGGGGGACAATCAGGAGAGTCTAATTTCTTGGCAGGGGTCTTGGCAAGTGTCTCTGGCTTCTGTCTGGATCGCAGGGAACGTTTGCGGGGTGGTTCACCTTCTGCAGGGGAAGGGTGCTGGTGGCCTGTGAGTCCTGTGGTAGGGCCTCATGGCCACTAGCAGCAGCGGAAGTGGAAGGCTGTTCAGGTGACTGGCTAGTGGCAGGGGCCCGCTGGTGTGAAACTGCCCCCCTCATAATGTTGGTCATGTCTGCCAGCACCCCTGCTATGGAGATCAAGGTATTGTTGATGGCCTGCAAGTCCTCCGTGATCCCCTGGTACTGTCTATCCTGCAGCTGCCTGTTCTCCTGCATGTTGCCTCGGATCTGGCCCATCGTCTCCTGGGAATGTTGATATGCTCCCAGGATATCGAGAGTGCCTCCTGGAGAGTCGGTTCCCTGGGCCTGTCCTTCCCCGATGCACAGCAGTCCTCCCAGTGTCCCTGTTGGCCTGTGCCTCTATCCCCTGAACCGTGTGCCCACTGCCACTGACCCTAGGTCCCTGATTGTCTTGGGTGCAAGGCGTAGCCTGGGGTCCCTGTCCAGGTGGGCACACTGCTGATCGATGTGTCCTGGGGACAGACGTTTGGGGACGCTGGGTGAGTGTTGTGGTGTTGGATATTGATGGTGTAGGCTCTGTGGTGGTCTATGACTGGGCTTGGGTAACCGGCTGTCCAGTGGTCCCTGATGGGCCAGGTAGATCGTCCAGGTCCTGAAGTCCAGAGTTACTGTAATCACTGTGGGCCTCTTCTATTGGGGGGACGTGATAGTGCTGGCTCCTCCTCTCCGGTGACATTGGCTGGGGTACCTGTGGGGATATAAATGATGTGTTATGGTTAATGTGTATGACATATTGTATATCCCTGGCTTCCCCTCTATGGTTGGTGTTGCCCTGCCAGCTTTTACTTATGTATGTTGGTGTATGGTGGAATTGTTAGTTCTCTATGCCATGCATGCTTTAGTGATGAGTGTCCATGCAGGGCTGTGAGGGGTGTCCATGCATTGCTACAGCATGCAGGGCTTGGCATTGGGATTAGTGAGATGTGATGGTAGGGTGTATGGGATGTATTGGAGTGATGGGAGTGAGGGTGAGGATATGTGATGGCATGCAGGTATGGGGGGTGATAGTTGTTGAAAGTTGACTTACCAGTGTCCAGTCCTCCTCTGACTCCGGCCAGGCCCTCAAGATGCAGTATTGCCAAGACTTGCTCCTCCCATGCTGTGAGTGGTGGGGAGGAGGTGGGGGTCCACCGCCAGTCATCTGGATAGTGAGCTGGTGTCTTGCTGCTATGGAATGTACCTTCCCCCGTAGGTCGTTCCACCTCTTCCTGTGCCTTGTTCTAGGGTGCTGTCCCACGGCGTTGACCCTGTCCACGATTCTCTGCCATATCTCCATCTTCCTGGCTATTGATATCTGCTGCACCTGTGCTCCAAATAGCTGTTGTTCTACCCTGACAATGTCCTCCACCATGACCCTTAACTTCTCCTCTGTGAAACGGGGGTGCCTTTGTGGTGCCATGGGTGTCATGTGATGTGTGTTGGTAAGAGTATGTTGGGTAATGTGTTAGGGTATGTGAAGTGGGGTGCGTGAGGGATGTATTGGTGCATGTGGTGTATGTATGTAGTTGTGTCAGTGGTCTTGGTGTCAGTCTTGTGCCAATGGATTGTAATCGTAAAGGGTTGTGGGTATTGTGGGTGTGTGTTTTATAGCGGTGTGGGTGTGGTGTGCGTATGTGAGTCAGGTGTATGTTGTTTGAATTGTCTATTGTGGTGTTGTTTTGTATGTGGGTGTCCATTGTGAGCGCGGCGGTTTGTACCACCAATTGTTTACCACCGTTGAATGTCCACCGTGGTGATTCGTGGCTCATAATGTGGTGAGCGTTGTTCTGTTGGCGTAACTGTATGGGTTTTGATACCGCCACTTTATCACTGACCTTTGGTCTGGCAATTTTGTGTCTGTGGCTGAATTCTGTCGGATTGGGGTGTGTGTGTCATAATATGGTGAACTGATATCTGCCGCCACAGTTGGTGGCCGTCAGCGTGGCGGTAAGCGGGATTTACTGCCAAGGTCATAACGATGGCCTTAATCTTTAAAAATTAATATCTCTGGTTCCCTTTATTGGATTTTTGTTGTTTCAGTGTCATTTTAAAGATACAAATATAATCTATGTTTATAAATTGGTGTTTAATTTATATTGTGTTTTGTGTTTTACTTATTTACTCTTTTGTTGATATAAATGCTTTACACACCTGTCTCCTAAATTAATCCTAACTCCTCGTTGCCAAGCTACCAAGGGTTGTGTTAGACCTGGCATCCTTGGCATGGTCTCCCCTAACGTTTTGCTTCTACTTCCCAGGTTGTTGCTATGTAATGGACTCTGTTTTTGTTACTCTGGGCACTTTACCACTGCTGACCAGTGCTAAAGTGCAAGTGCTCCCTGTGTGAAATTCTATGAGAAATTTGCTTTTCCATGATTGACATATTTGATTTACTAGTAAATCCCTAGTAAAATGCACTAGAAGTGCCTAGGGCCTGTAAATCAAATCAAATGCTGCTAGTGTGCCTGCAGCACTGATTGTTTCACCCACATGAGTAGGCCGGTAAACATAGCTCAGACCTGCCACTGCAGTGTCTGTGTGTGCAGTTTTAAACTGTCAGTTTAACTTGGCCAGTGTACCCACTTGCCAAGCCTAAACCTTTTTTTTTTTTATACATGTGAGGCACCCCTAAGGTAGGCCCCAGGTGGCCCCCTTGTCAAGTTGCAGCATATGTTGAAGATGGGACATGCACTGATGTGTTTTACGTGTCCTAACAGTGAACTACAGCCAAATTCGTTTTTCACTATTGCAAGGCCTATCTCTCTCACAGGTTAACATGGGGGCTGCCTTCAAATGTCCTTAAAGTGTAGTTTCCCTTTAAGAGCAGAGAGAAACATGGAGTTTGGGGTCTCTGAACTCACAATTTAGAAATAGATTTTTTAGTGAAGTTGGTTTTAAGATTGTTAGTTTGAAAATGCCACTTTTAGAAAGTAGCATTTTCTTGCATTAACCATTCTGTGACTCTGCCTGTTTGTGAATTCCCTATCTGGGTCAAACTGACAGTTGGACTGTTTGGGAATCTCTTCTAGACAGTGACACAAAGGGAGCTGGGGTGTAGCCTGCATATCCTGATGAGCCATTTGGGCTAGAGTGGAGGGGGAGTGATCACTTACACCTGAATGGGCTGTGTCTACCCTCACAGAATGCAGCCCCCAACCCTCTAGTGTATGTCTGGGGCGTGGCGTGGGCAAGGCAGGATTCTTTGAAGTTGGGCAACTTCAAAGGTAGAAAGGGATATAAGTAGTGGACCCAAAACCCCAGACTTTAGATTTCTTCAAGATTTGCTTCTAGAACCAATAGGAACCTCTTCCAAGGAGAAGAGCTAAAGAGCTGAGAACAAGAGCTGCCCCTGCCTGTGACTATGCTTTGTTGGGCTATCCTGCAGTTGCTGCTTCATCCTGTGAAAGGGGACAAAGACTGGACTTTGTGGTATATTCCTGCTTGAGAAGAATCTCCAAGGGATTGGACTGAGCTTCCCCCCTGTTCTGAAGTCTTAGGGCCATCAAAGACTTTCTCTGCCAGCACCTGGACTCTCTGCTGAGACTCCTGCCCTGCAATGTGGTGCTTAATACAGTCTCTGGGCCCTTGAAAGGAGAAGCTGGTGGAAAAACCATGAAAAACCAAATAAAGTGACTTTGAATGACTTCGGACAGACACCGCTGATGAATCTCGTGACGCAGTTTGCAACAGAAGCCGTGGTCCCACTGGATTGTGATGACCCTGCCTTGATGAAGTCCCCGACTCATGAAAGTAGCTGCACCACACCATGACTATGAGATATTGATTCAACACGTCGCACTGATGCTGCTCACCTCGACCTCTTTGTGACGCCTCAGCTCCTTCTCTCCTCAGGACTGGAACCAACGCCGCTTCGGAACCAATGATGCTGTGATCCTCGAATCCGTGCACCTCATTTTTACAAGGTACTGTCCCTGGCATCCGTGTGACTCCGTGACTGGTGCCATTGGTGTCAGATTGTTGGAAACGACTCCGTCACGACGCTGTGATATCACCAATTCAAAGCATTTGATTTTCTAAGCGCTATTTTCGTGTTTAATCTTGCAAAATTCATACCTTTGCTTGTGTATGTTGGATTCTTGTAATTTTGGTCTTGTTTTGTTCAGATAACTATTGGCTATTGTACTAACCTGGCGTTGAGTCAGTTTGTAGTATTTTCACTGTGTTACTGTGTGTTTGGCACAATTACTTCATACATTGTCGCTGTGTTAAGTCTTTCTGCTCGTGCCAAGCTACCAAAGGGGTGAGCGGGGGTTAACTGGGTGTGTTTCTCCTTTGCCCTGGCCACAGTGAGGGTCCTTGGTTGGATGGAGGGCAACCTGACTGCAAACCAAAGGCCCCATTTTTAACATGTTGAGCCATGAATAATTTATTGAGACATTGACTGGACCGAGTGGGAGTTTGTGGCCTATTGCTAAGTGTAGGTACCTACCTGCCCTTACCAATAATCCACTTTCCAACATTTGTGGTTACAGAAGTGTGTGATCCAGGACTTGTGTTTAATATCACAATACATTTGTAATTTAGACTTATTTATCTTTACTAATTTTAGTGATGTTTATACATTTCTCATTCAATTTTTGGAAAACTTTTTTTTGTGTGACACAAAATTTTGTGATACCATGAAGCTTGATCTGGCTAGTCTACCTACACTCACTGTAGTCCAGCTTAGGGAGTTGTGTATTAGGAGGGGATTGCCAGCAGCTACTAATATTACAGAGTGATCTGATTAAATCCCTGACAGCCTGGGCAGAGGCCCAGAAAGTAGGCACAGAGGAAGCTCCAGTGG